>NC_091102.1:13170714-14377857 GCF_024713975.1 Paralichthys olivaceus
TTTGCCTTGATAAATGGAGCAGTATTCATCAGCGTGTGTGTGATCACCACTGGAATGTTAACTAGCACCTTGGACAGCAACAATACAATACCACGTCCAACATGGGGAGGAGGGATGAGTCGCCTCTGCTGGTCATCTTTACAATCTAATGTCCGAAGTGTGTGTGTGTGTGTGTGTGTGTGTGTGTCATTACAGGGAAATTAATGTTGCTCTCTCTATGTGTTAATATTCTGCCCTAAGGCCCTCAGAGAGAGATAGCAGTGTCGGCTGGGGAGCAGCTGTGCGTGCGTGTGATCAAGAAAGTGTGTGTGTGCATCTTTGGAAGAGAAAGAGAGAGAGAGGGAGACAATCACTGTCTGTGTCTATTATTAAGATACATAATGAAGGTGTGTGTGCATGCATCTGTGGGAGTGAGATAGAGAACAAAGTGTGTGTGTGTGTGTGTGTGTGTGTGTCACAGGCGTCCTACCTTATGCTACATGCAGGTCAGGAGCCCTGCAGTGTATTCAGGGTTTAATTAAGCATGAGACGTGACTCTCCACCCCTCTCCAACCTCACCCGCTGCAACCCCCTCCCCACCTCAACCAGGGTCCTGTGATCTATGAAACAGTGTGTAGTGAGAATGTGACATATGTCTGCAGTTCAAAAAGGACACTCACACACACACACACACACACACACACACACACACACACACACACACACACACACACACACACACACACACACATACACACACATATGCCTTTACTGTGTGACACAGCAGCCCTGACAGTCTGACACCAAGTTAAGCTGAGCGGACAACATCTCGTTTGCCCTATCTATCGCTCTCATATCTATTTTTAACGTGAACAGCAGTGAGGTAGCACAGCCTATCGCTCTGATGTCATGTGCATCCCTCCTGTGGGTGTGTGTGTGACATTTGTATTAATTTTACACTGTGATTATTCCAATGACCACTAATTAAATCTTCCTCTTTTCTTTCCATCTCTCTGCCTCTTCTTCCTCTCTTTTCCAGGAGGCACTTTGGGCTTGTTATGGGGGTGACCGGAAGGAGAGAGTGACAGAGGAACAGTGATGCTACTGTTTACATAACGAGACACACACACACACACTCACACACACTCACACACACATTCACACACATTCACAAACAGACACACACACACAAGCTCGAATCGCCAGTCCAGGACATACACACTCACTTAAACACTTCCACACATACAGACACATATTCACTGACTGAGTCACCACACACTCAAAGGCAAAGAATCAGTGACTCACACACAGGAACACACACACACATTCATCAACGACAAACACACACAAGGGGAAAAGGTTGCTTGCAAGAGCCTGGACTGTTTGTCGTGTGTGCTATGGGCCAAGTTGAGCAGCAGCTTTGTGTTGGATACCTCTGAAAGTAACCCTCGTCCACCCTGGTCCCACCGTCCTCCTCTCAACATCCTCCATCTCCCAGCTACTCCTAAATACGCCATCATGTCTGAGTCAAGGACCAGAAGAACTCCCCCTCCCTCATCGTCTCTCCCACCCTTATCCTCCCCATTTGGGTTCCTATCCCTCCTCCTCTCCTTCGTCTTCTCCCTTTCTTTCTACCCGGTGTCGGCGCAGCAGACCGTGCCCGTCATCTCCACGGCACAGGGACGCATCCGTGGCATGCTGACCCCGCTGCCCTCAGATCTCCTGGGGCCCGTTATCCAGTACCTGGGAGTACCATACGCAAGGCCTCCAACGGGAGACCGGCGATTCCAGCCACCAGAGCCACCGCTGCCCTGGCCTGGAATACGAAACGTGACACAGTTTGCTCCCGTGTGCCCTCAGTCGCTGGATGAGAGGAGCATGCTGGGAGATATGATGCCATCATGGCTCACAGCTAACCTGGATATAGCGGCAACTTACCTCACTCACCAGAGCGAGGATTGTCTCTACCTCAATATCTACGTGCCCACTGAAGAAGGTAAGAGAACCCAGTGATGTGCATTTTGACTCAGTAAAATAATTTTGGCCTAGATTTGATCCACACTGTTACTCTGCCACATGATCAACCAGCCCACATACAACGTGGAATGATGACACTTGGGTGTTCCTCTGTCGTATGCCAGATCTGGGCTACAAGTAAGCAAAATAGCAAAAGGACATGTCAACCAAAGTTGCCAAAGGTGGCCCAAATTTGTTTTGTGCTCTTTGGGCCATATTCACCATTTACCACATGGGCCTCTTTAGGTTTATTTGTTTACCAAAAAAGGACACAAGAACATTTTTTGCGGGATATTTGGGACCACTTTGGACTCACATCCATTTTGTGTGAGCCAACTGCAGCATCATTGCCTCAAGTGGCCCACATCCATACGCTATCACTGTTGGGGGCAGAGGTAAATAAATAATCATCAGTCTAAAGTCAAATTAAAGTGGCACTGGCCACTAACCAGAGAGGTACACCACCAGCGTTTGGGCTGTGACAAAGGAACAAAATATGCAAGTGTCCTGTGATGGACAGGACACTTGCATATTGGCACTTGACTTAGCCTTCTTAAATAAATAAATAAAGTGAATAATTTAAGTTATTGAGTTGTTTTTTTTTTTATATCTGGGACACGCCACTCACCTATCCCCTCCAAACTCTGTATTCACACCACTTATTGAACCAACACTTAATATGCGGACACCTGCGCCAGTCGCCAAGGGGTTAACGCCTCTACTTGTGGAGCAAAGTGGGAAGGACACAGACTTGCTCATGCATACATATTGGTTCATACACATGCATGCGACTCCAGACACAAATACACACATGCTTGTACTTCTTCCTTGGTAAGGACACTCATTACCACAATACAAACCCCTGCCTCTTACCCTCACTGTGGCCGTCATAACTAAATCTGACGTCTAAGCATTGAAGGTGTGGACCAACCAAAATGACCTCACTATGTGCAGTCATACAGAACACACACACCAACCCCGAGCAAGGTAGAGATTAATTCTGCTTTTGTTTGTATAAGACCACATCATGGGGATGAAAGGTTGAGATGCAAAACAAATGGACATGTGGACACACTAACAGGTAGAATGGAGGGAAAAGGAAGCGGTCAGTCATCCTCCATCTTCTCTTTCTCTCTCTTTCCCAGACATCCATGAGGAGGGAGGTCAGCGTCCTGTAATGGTCTATGTCCACGGTGGCTCATACACAGAGGGCACTGGTAACATGATGGATGGCAGTGTGCTGGCAAGCTACGGCAACGTCATTGTTATTACACTCAACTACCGCCTGGGAGTACTGGGTAAAATTATATATCTTTCTATATCGAATTTATCGTGTACACATTTTGCTCATAGGAACTTTAAGCTGCTGTGAGTGTATATAGTTCATATGGATGTGACCATACTTCATATCTGTCTCTGTATCTGTATTCTACAATTTAGGCATCTTTCTCATTCATTTCAAATCACTTTTATTGTGGCTGTGATATATCAATCAAATAATATAGTAATTAACACAGGCTTTGTAGTGTCAGTTGCACTTCAGGGTAGGGCTCCACACACAGAAAACTATAGGCAGCAATCCATCAATCCTGGGTTCAAACAGCTGTAGTGTTGCTTCAGCAGCACACTCCACCTTTGAGCATGAACAACAGAAGTGCAATTACTGACAAGGTTCTCTGGGTAACCTGATATTATCTCTGTGATATCATATGCCTACTGTATAGTCATTTTATTAAGGGAGGAAAAAGGGCTAGAAGGAATGCATTGGATGCATTGTCTGCACATGAGTTGGGGTTTTAGCTGTTTAAAAAAATGAAATGGATGAATCGGACTGAATATTAAAGATGAAGTGGTATGGGATGAAGGTATTAGGGCTTGGCAGTAAAACAATGCAACAATTATCGCAATATAATTTTCATCAATAACAATATAATGGTTCAATATATATTGACATAAGGCTTATGCATTGTGTAAGCAGAGTGAGTCAGTTACTCAATATTGATCGACCAAAGATGTGCAAAATGTTTTGCTGTTAATCAGGTGTTAATCATTCTCTGATCATAAAGAAGAGTTAAAATCACAGCCGTCACTCAGGTAAACTTTAATAATGTGACATTTATCATAATAATTTACTAATTCAAGTGATTTAAAATTGTTGTTATCATTTTAGGACATATCGTCCAGCCCTAGAGGATACACACGTTTAATCCAAAACAGTGGTCAGTTACCACATCTGGTAAAAACCTCCACAATTCTGTTCACAGTTTAAATCATATAATCACATAACTCAGTATTTTTTAAATATTTAAATCCACATTCAAAGTTGTTTTAATTCAGTGCTATTTCCCTTTCACATAGGTTGTCTCATTTTTATTGGATGACATGCATTTATCAGTAAAGAGCTCCAAATTACTAGAGTATTGATGCCATGTCCACTTGTGAATTGTACACACCATTGCTCTTTACTTCCAATTTTATAGGTAATCATGGCATAGGTATCATTTTCCCCATTGCCTAATTTCTTTGGGGAAATGACCATTTTCTATACATAAAATGAGATATTGTTTTTTTTGGATCACCATCTGGACTGTTTAATCCTTCAACGAGCTATAAAATGGGAAATCATTAGAGAGTTGTTTTTTTTACCCAGAGCGCCATTATTTGTATTTATTTATCTATTTTCTTATTTGTTTGAGTGGAAATATGTTCAAAATGGGTGTCCCTAGAGGAAAAAAAAACCCTGAAGCCATTTATATCCATTACTAGCTTCAACTCTAATCTGATCTTGTTTTTTTACCTCCATGGCTCTGCACGGGGGAAAATCTGTTTCCCAGTGGTTTTTCTAATTTTAGACAGGTATCTGAAGCTTGCAGGCTGAATGAATAAAAATATCTTAGAATACAAGCTTCTTAATCTTTTTTCTGGCTGTAATTATAATATATAATAACATAATACCATAATATATATATTTTTCTTTACCTCAGCCTGGGCGGGAGCACAGGAGGGCTAGTGAAGACATCAGTGACTGTACAGTGCATGAGGGCATGTGCACTGAGTAGTGTCACAGCCTTTATATTGATTACAGTAAGCCAGAGGTATTAGATGATCATTCTATTGGTTAAGTTAAATCATGTCCTCACTCTAATTGATTGGTTTCCACTATTCAATAATATTATTTTATTTATATGCCATAATCATTTGTTTGTCTCTTATATGCATTGATGTTGTAGTGGGTGAGTGTTATTTTGTGGATTTTTTATATTTTCAATTTTTTAGCAAATCATGACTTATTTTAATAAATGCAAAAGTAAAGGCAGAATTCTCAGGGCATTTGGCTGCTCTTTCTCCTTAAATAATTAAGTTCTCCTTTTTTTCCGCCCTATCTTTTTATGTGGTTTTAACACATTTTGTGTACACACAAAGCATGATAATACAGTATGTGCCATTTTTCTCTTCCAGGAGGAAAGCCACTTATGGTTCTCCTTAGAGATTTTTTGAAAACAAACTGGAGCTGGAGTTGAAAACATTTTAAAGGGTTAAAAGATTCAACAAACCAAAAATATTGATTTCAGTTTAAGAGATCCCTGCCGTCTTTTCCATTTTTTAGAGGCTTTCATTGCTTTCATAGATATTGATTTTAAAAGAGGGCATAAATCTGCAACTGCTTTGAGAGTGAAACTAAATTCTGTCTAGTTTTGACGTTGGGATAAAAAAAACGTAATTACCACAGTGAACCAAACAAATCCTATAGTACATGCTTCATTTTGTCTACATCCTCTGTTTTTACACCACCTTCTATATGATCTTCATCATCATCTCCATGATCCACCATCCATCCTCACAAACCGCTGTCTTCCTCTCCTCCCTTGTCATCATAAGCGTGAATGAGGTGAGCCCATATAATACAATACATTGTATAATCATACACACTGTTCATTCTTGCTAATCTCTCTCTTATCAGCTGGAATTGGAGCATGTTCCTGCTGAAATGTAAAGAACGACTGACCTAAATCTCACTACAGTATGCAGGCACACATCTAGCAGTATATTTGAAGGCGTGCTGAAACTGTTATTACAATCCAATTAACATAATATCCATATAATGTTATTTTTGCATGACAGGGATTTCTGACAAAATGCACATAAGTGATAGAATGTATTATTTTAACAGCGCTGCTTTTCTTGCTCATTATACTCTTGTGTGTTTAGGGCCAGCTTGAGGTTCAAAGAAACGAGTGTCTGCAGTAATGAGATATACTGCAGTGGAGTGAGCCATTAGGATCCTTTGTGTTTACTTAATAAAGTCAGCAGTAAAGGGAATAAGGGATGGTTGCATTTGCAACCACGTATTTGTGTAGGTTGATGTCTCTGTGTGTGTGAGCTGATAGTGCTCTACATGCATATGTATGTCCCCTGTTGGTTTGATTCAAGTTCCAAGGGACTGTAAGGGAGGTACATATTTCTTTATTCATTTGCTCTTTAAATATATGATGAACGAGACGTGCATAATTTATCTTAACAGTGGGGATGCCATGATAGCATGTCCAACCTATCAACCCCCCACTGTGTACCCATTTGTGTTGATGTATAATATTATGTAAGGCTCATTATTTTACAAGTTTTATCATTGCTATTATTATTAATATTATATATATATATATATATATTTAGGTAGCACTTTTCAAAAAATGGTTTGCAATGAGCTTCACATTAAAAACAGAAAGTAAATGCAGCACAATTACAAACTTAAAAAAGTTAATGCAAGAGAAAATAGATAAATTAAAGCAGTAAGAAAAAACAAATGTCTAGTTATAAACAAACATCAATAAAAACAACAAATAAAGCAATAAAACAAACAAACTAGTCAAAAAAGTGGTATAAATTTTAAATAATGTGGTATATGTTATACCATGTGTATTAAAGGCATCCCTCTTTCATTCTGCCTGTAGGGTTTCTCAGTACCGGTGACCAGGCAGCAAAGGGGAACTATGGCCTGTTGGATCAGATCCAGGCTCTGCGCTGGGTGAAGGAGAACATCGCAGCCTTCGGAGGAGACCCAAGCAGGGTCACCGTGTTTGGATCCGGGGCCGGAGCCTCCTGTGTCAGCCTCCTAACCTTGTCTCATTACTCTGAAGGTAAGGGAAGACAGAATGGCTGCTCTCCTCTGAATGTATATGACACAGATGTGGAGAGTTTAGGCAAATGGACAGGAAGGCCCCTGTGATCGTTGGGACTGGGAAAGCTTTGACATTTAGGGTTATGAAACTTGTCAAGGTGTCCAGTGGACCAATACATCATTTACTGGTATAAATGCCTGAATAAGCCTTTGAATCATACAGTAGATCTTTCCAATGACTCACATAGCTCAGAGCTGAATTATTTGAATCTTTTAACCCTCACCTACTTGAACCTGCTGCAATAACCATGACCTGTTGTTCTCCTGAATAATTCATGTCCATTCAATGTTCTTGTAATGGGATTATTTGTCCTGCATCTGTTTTGAAATGTAGTGTGTAACCCCTTCAAGTGTGCAATCATATGCATTGTATGCTCATGCATGCATGTGTGGGTGCATACGCCTCCATACATGTATACATGTATGTGCCTCTGTGCTTTTATTCACCCGTTTGTATTCATGTTTGTGTGCTCATGTGTTATCTTAGACCTGTTCCATAGAGCCATCATCCAGAGCGGCAGCGCTCTGGCCAGTTGGGCTGTCAACTACCAGCCAAGCAAGTACGCCCGACAGCTTGGCGAGCGAGTGGGCTGCGGCATCGATGACAGCACCCAACTGGTCGCCTGCCTTCAGGGCCGGAGTTACCGGGAACTGGTGGAGCAGAACATAACGCCGGCCAAGTATCACACAGCTTTTGCCCCCGTGATTGACGGTGATGTCATACCGGATGACCCCCAGATTCTGATGGAGCAGGGGGAATTTCTGAACTACGACGTGATGCTGGGGGTTAATCAGGGCGAGGGCGTGAAGTTCGTGGAGGGCATCGTGGACTCAGAGGACGGCGTCACTGCTGAGGACTTTGACTTCGCTGTATCAGACTTTGTGGATAGTTTATATGGATACCCAGAAGGCCGAGACACACTGAGAGAGAGCATAAGGTAAGTGACTGCGTGTCTGAATATATTCAAAAAGGAGTTTGGCATTCTAACAAATACATTTATTTGCGGTGGCATTGCTGATACCATTCTCATAACTGACCCTTAAATATGAAGCTCGTGTCAGGAGATGATTAGTGTAGTGTTAAGACTGGAACAGTCTTAAAAAGGGTGTATCTTAAAGTTAAAAAATCCACCCATAGCAGCAACTAGGGCTCAGTAATAAACACATTATGTCAGTTTATTTAGCTAAGTCTGGAACATGGTCCATGAGATCTGACCCAAGGTTCATGTCTTTGTTACACTGTTTACATTTAATCTGGTTAATTTTGGTTTTATTTTGTAATTTAAGGAGCAAACTGAAGACTTGTGTATGACACATGTATGTCTTGTTGTCAGCACCTACGTCATCTGCGTCAACCTACTGTGTATGCTAGACATTGATGGGTTGGTAGACAGGCGTGTGTCTGTTGTCAGCGTGTTGTCAATAGGGCTATACTGTCCACTAACGTTTTTCAATAAAGTGCATGTTAAAAGTGTACTATCCATTGAATGGATTATGCAATCCTGTGAGCTGCTTCCACCTCTTTTTCTTCGTCTATTGTATTTTGCACAACCCAAGAGCAACAATATATTTTTTTATATTGATTAATAGAAAGATGTGGCTTGATTATTCAGGTGACCAATTAGCTTGTTGGCTGATTTTAAATGTATTCATTGAAGGTTCATGTACACGGACTGGGCAGATCGCGACAACGCAGAGACAAGACGGAAGACTCTGGTTGCGCTATTTACAGACCACCAATGGGTGGCGCCAGCAATTGCCACAGCTGACCTTCACGCTCAGTATGGCTCTCCCACCTACTTCTACTCCTTCTACCACCACTGCCAGAGTGATGCCACTCCGCCCTGGGCTGACTCTGCCCATGGTGACGAGGTAAGGATCTCACAGTGCGGTATTACTTTAAAGAAATAATATTAGTGATTGTTGTTGTTGAAGTTAAATAAGTGTGATTGCGACGGTAGATATCAGGGAAAGGAGTAAAAAGATGTCAAACTCCACGTAATTACCGGGTGGTTACAACTCTAAATTGAATCAAGATGCAAATGATGGTGACTAATGTCTCAAAGACTTTTGAATTATTTATACAATGAATAGGGAGCTCTTGGTTTGGATACCCTTGAAGTGTTTCGCCACATTGATCTGTTCAAAGTGATTAATAAGTCAAATCAAGCAACTCACTACAGCATGAAACATCTGAAATATACTTTGCTGCAGGTCTGATTTGGAAGCTGTCTTATTTACTTGTGTATTTACTGCTCAGATGAATATGAGTTTATCATGGTGATATTCTCTTAGGTATTTATTAAGCTTTGAACTGTTCGTTTCCATGTTTTTTTTATTTAGTTGCACACTTGATTATCTGATGTTCCACACACTGAACTGTATCTGTGTGTGTGTGTGTTGCATGTGAGTGGGGAGGTATTAGTGATGACTTGTCAAGCTGAAGATGAGTCTTATGACCTGAGTTTAAGTTCAGTGAACTTAGTTCACTGCAGTTGCATATGAAGTGGTATCTGTCTTCACTGCGATGGGGCTAGAGTTTGACATGATTCAGTTGCTGTCGATAGAAGGAATGAAATGTGACTCCGACAGTAAACTATACCAACATGTATGTGTGTGTGCATTTGTGTAGGTGCCCTATGTGTTCGGCGTGCCCATGGTGGGACCCACTGATCTGTTCAACTGTAATTTCTCCAAGAACGACGTGATGCTGAGCGCAGTGGTTATGACTTACTGGACCAACTTTGCCAAGACTGGGTGAGCTATGACATGTTCACTACTGTTGGATATCGGATATTATAGAAAGTGATAAAAAATGGCCTCTTTCTTGGCCCATGTCCCATTCTTTCATTAGGTTTCATGGAAAGTATGCTCCTTAGCTTTTGCAAAATCCTGCTGATAAACAAACAGACAAACCAACCAATAAACTAGAATGACATTCAGTGGAGTGCAGTGCATATGTCCACGAAGGTCCAACCGTAAGTCCCCTTAAATTCAAAT
The DNA here is from genome assembly GCF_024713975.1 of Paralichthys olivaceus. Lineage (NCBI taxonomy): Eukaryota > Metazoa > Chordata > Actinopteri > Pleuronectiformes > Paralichthyidae > Paralichthys > Paralichthys olivaceus. Next base: position 13,180,886 of record NC_091102.1, read on the forward strand.
CAAGCTGCACCAAATAACATACTCTTAGATATCAGACTTTTAAAAATAAAGAACTATAAATCTATAAATCATTTCCTGGTAAAATGTTGAAAATGTTGAAAAATCTTGCACTGTTTACAAAAGTAAGAAAAAAATCCTCTACACTGGTGAACCCTGCCTTTTATCTAATGTCAACTGGGATTGGCTCCACCCCTCTGTGACCCTGAAATGATAAGCGGTATAGATAATTCATGAATGGATGGATGGATGGATGGATAATCCTCACCTTCATATAGACAATGTCTCATATTAGTGAATGAGAGCCAGGAAATTTAATCACATTAAAATATGCAAAAGAAAAGCACTGCTGTCGATGAAAGATCAGTCCTTTTTCATGCTTTTCTCTTTTACTCTGTGAGGAGACAAGGTTTTGGCAACATGAAGTGTTGTTGCTGTAACTGTGGACAGCTCACTCCTGATTTTACAGGAACAAATCTCCTCCAAGCTACAAATGAGACAGCCAAGATTCTCCATGGTGTCATCAAGAAAAACAACACAACGCCCCTCCACTTTGCTTCAACTTTTCCTTATGTTTAATTTGCTGTACCAGTAAATTGTAAACATGTGTATAGTGTAGTTATCTGACAGGGTTTAAACACAGTGATGCGATAATCAAAGATGCAGAGTAAAAGGGAGAAGATAACAGGGTTTGATTTCTGTAGCATTAAGCAAAATGATGTCCAGCAAATTATGTTTGTATGCAGCTAATTTACATGAGTTAGATACAATTTGGAAAATAAATGCAAATGTGTGCAGCAGAGCTAGATTAAATCCAGCATCTCTGTCAAGTTATTCTGTCATGATAAGCAATATTTTAATACAATAACAACTTTTTCAGAAAAATAATAAGCTCACAGCTGAAGGATGTGTTGTTGTAATGTATTTCCCTTGAAAAGGTGTCTGACAAGAAGACAGTGCGACTTTAGATACAATCATGAAAGCAGCACTGCAGACTAATTTTGGCAGAGGGAGCCCACGGGTTCTCCGTCATGTCGAAATATTGACGAGGCCTCTCTTCTTTGGACCTTGGCTGAGAGAGTTAAAGAATCCCCGCTCTTGAAAGAGTCCTTGAGGAAAGCCAAGGTAGTGTCCTGAAAGAAAAACGAGAGGCTGGCCTCAGTTTGATAAATCTTCTCTTATCCTCTCTCTGTCTTCCTCACTCACTTGTTTATGGGCAAAAAGTGGTGCAATGAAGACAGAGCTTTTTTTCTCCCCCTGTTAAGTTAAATAAAAAAATCAAATGATGCCAGTAGCTAAAAAAAAGATTCTGGATATCTAATTCATTGAATTGAAAGTGAAACTATCTGCCAGTGGCTAAAAGAAATGCAGTTGTTAAAGAGAGAAATCCACATTAAAACTTTAAAAAACCTGACAATCCGCACTGATAAGAGCACCTTTTATCTCTCTGCTCTGACATGATATACACAAGTTGAAAGTAATTGTTGAGGATTGACCCTCTTTCTGCAGTGCTCCAAGTGAATAATTACCAGTAATTAATCCAATCGAGGCTTGCTCCACCGAGAGATCTTCAGATTTACAGAGGCATCTGCAGTCTAGACCTTGATCTAAATCACAGCAGAACCTTGCTATCTCACAACATGCAATACAGAATCAGGACAGTGCTCACACATATTTTGACTGTCTTTAATGCAAGTAAGCACCTCCCAGCTTATAGCCCTTTACTGTGGTTACCACTGCAGCAGACTGCAAAGGAAAATCCCCAAGGAAGGATGTAAAGATTCCAGCATGCTCTTCTAGTTAATGCTGCGAACTAAATCATAGGATTTACACACTATTTTTAAAAGTTGAAACTTAATGGGATTGAAAAGGGCACGACTGCATATTTTACCTCGCCCTCCCTCCCTCTCTAACATTAACACACTGACCACCACTATAACAGTCAGACTGACCATCCGCAGCAATGGGAGTTATCCTACCTTCGACAGTTTGCGGGCTGTCGGTGGCCATCCATAAAGATGTTACTGTCTTCAGCAGGAAGTCATGATTTACCATAAACTTGGTCAATCCTGGTTTTTCTGTGCACATTTAAGCAGCAAGCATAATTCTACTGAGACGTTGTCATTTCCCACACCCCCACCCAAGCCCGTTGAGCTCCCAAAGTTAATCATGTCGAGATACAAAGTAATATTCACATGAATTTTGGTGAAAGTCCATCCATGTGTTGTTGAGTTAAGGCTCTGGCTAAGACTAGGGGCGCTGTGGATGTCACGTTACCTCATGTATTTTTTCGAAGACCCAACATGGGCACATAAATCCATGCGCATGTGTGCGGGTAGGTCTTCTTGCTGGCTGCCTTTTTGTGCCCCGCTCATAAGGTGGTGATTGACAAGTGAGCACATTGTCTGTAACTGGCAAGTCTGAGAAGACATGCTGCTGTTTCATTTACGACATCTGAGCTGCTGACAGGAATAAGTCGGCGAATCGACAAATAAATGTGTCAGGGAGAGGATTTCTGAGGATATGTTCACTGTACTACACACACACACACACACACACACACACACACACACACGCTGAAACTTTTATGTTCACTGGAGGGGGAAACATCCACACACTGTACAAACAGCAGGAGCTTGAACTGTGCATTAACCGAAATGTTAGGCATATGGACTAAAATCAATGATCTGCAACCAGACCACCTTTGAGCTATGTGTACAGAAATATAAAACTTGTTTTTCATTGTACAAGTACTTTTTTGCCACTGGTTTGTCTGTGTGATACTTGGATATTGATTAGAGAGATGTGTGCCAGGTTCGGTGAAACTGGCCAGTGAGAGAGAAACTCAGCCTCTTCGGGGGACGGAAGCCAGCAGGAAAAAGTCCTCCGCAGCTCACTGACATTTGAAAAGCTGAAAATCATGAAATACTGTATTTGTGCTTTCAATGAATATGTGGAATCCACACCGTAGAGACAGCATGTGGGTGTATTCTCTGCCGCTTTTCATTTTTGGGACTTATTTTAGGCCTCTGTTGAGGGAGGCTGTAGTCATTAGCAGCTATTCACCATGATGACTTTGCTTTCATACAGTCAAAATGCTCAGAGCTGTATCGCTGTTGCTGAGCGAATATTTTTTCTTTTTTCTTTTTTATTTCTGTATTGTTTTGTAAATGGTTTCAGCCAGTAGGCAATTTGTAGGGGGATCAGGTGTGTCACCCTTGACAACCTGTCAATTATGCCATCCCCTCTCAGCCACCCCCCATCCCCCATGAGAGAGAGGGTGCTGTGTGTGCAGAATTTGTATGTGCAGGTGAATATCTACTTCCTACAAGGAGATAATGTTTTCTTCTGCTTTTTCTTGGTTGTTAGTTATTTTGCAGGATTAAGCAAAAACTACTCAACCAAATTAAATTTGGCAGAGGGATAGGGCTGCCACCCGCCAATAGAACGGACGGCAATCGAAGAAGAAGAATAAGAGGACACAGTTGTTGGCGTTAATGCACCTTGACGTTGGTTGCCACCCGCTGATAAACCCAACAAAGAAGAATACATTTTGAGGACTGATATTTATGAGTGTCTACAATTTGGTGCGGAGCCTAATAAAAATCTGAATCTAGTTAATTTAAATGTGGTTTCATAAGGGGACTGCTGGGCCTTGGTGGAGGTATGCATTCTGCTAAGTGCCATTCTAGCTAATGTTGCATATTAAACCGCCAGATCCACAGTTAATTTTTAAAGGTTGAATACTAATGGGATCGAAAAGAACACAACGACAGCGGTCTTTGCCTTTCTCTTTCCCTCTCTCCCACACAAACACACTGACCTTCTGTCACAGTCAGATTGACCATCAGCGGCACCAGATGAAGTCCAACCCTTGTCGGTTTGTCAGTGGCCATCGTTAAAAATGTTGCCATGTTGGCAGGAAGGACAGAGCATAAACTTCGTAGATACTGGTTTTGCTGTACTTGTTCATGCAACAAGCATATTTCTACTGAGAGGTTGTTATCCCCATACCCCCACCACAACAGCTCCGAAAGTTAGTCATGTTGAGCTACACGCCCGAGTAATATTCACAGCAAGTTTGGTGAAAATCTTTCCATGTATTGTTGACTTGTTGAGTTGAGGGGGGTTGGTGACTATCCCTTAATAAACAAATCTCTTACCCTTACATGTGAATAAATAAGTCATTGTGTTTCCCTTTTTTACAGTGATCCAAACCAGCCAGTTCCTCAAGACACCAAGTTTATCCACACGAAACCGAACCGCTTTGAAGAAGTGGCCTGGTCTAAGTACACCCCAAAAGAGCAGCTGTATCTCCACATCGGCCTCAAGCCCCGAGTCAGAGACCACTACCGTGCCACCAAAATCTCTTTCTGGCTTCAGCTGGTGCCTCATTTGCATCATGTCAATGAGCTCCTACAGTCGGTGTCCTCCTTCACGCATAGTCCCTCTCCGCAGGACGATACCCCTTACTCTTACACTAAGCGGCTGGCCAAAGGTTGGCCTCCAAGCAGCACACGTCACCCAGGCTCGCAGGGAGGTACCCCGCAGCCTCCAGAGTCTGCTTTGGGGCAAGGCGGAGAAGAAAACGGGGTCCGCATCCCTAATGAGGACTACTCCACTGAACTCTCTGTGACCATTGCTGTGGGAGCCTCCCTGTTGTTTCTCAACATCCTTGCGTTCGCGGCGCTGCTGTACAAGAAGGACAAGAGACGTTTGGAGCATCGTAGGCCCCGCCCACTTCCTCCACCGAGACGAGATATCACACCTGCAGATGTCGCCGCCCACCTACAGGGGGAAGGACTGATGTCATTACAGGTTAGTCGATGAGTTATAGTACTTTTATTTGCATGTTTCCCTTTGTGCTGCCCATATATGCAATGTATGAATGGGTGAATGGTTTGCATTGCCTGTGTGCTTTACAGCTACACATGGAATTAGTTATTTAGCTTACACTGAATATAGTTGTGCTAATTGCTCAGAATTTGCACGTTATTTTAAGTGTAAGTAACATGAAGCCAGATGAGGTCGTCTGCGACTCTCTGAATGAAATCCTCTCTTGCCAGTGGAGCAGCTGGCGGTGGAGCTGCCAGTAGAGCACTGCTGTGAAACACAGCCTGTGATCAGCAGACACCATCAGTGTGTGATTGTGTGAGTGTGTTTTGATGCATGTGTGAGCTGTGTCCAGTTACCTGATTTGTTGTTTCTTTTTTTTGCCTCCCGTTTCATCCAGTCACTACTTGGCCGCTTTTGAGCTGTTAGTTGCTTTAGAATCTCAGATTACTGTCAGTGAGGTACTTTCATATAGCTGAGCATTGCAGCTGGTTTATTATTTTTTTAATTAGTTTTGTGTTTTAGTTTTAAAATTGTTAAAAGTTGTTTCTACTCATGTGGTGTTTTATCACTAGAGACATATGTGTGATTTATCTGCTGTACATTAGTCTGAATAATAAAATTTAAAAAAGCACACACTAGCCCTGCAAAGGATTTTGGTTTGTTGGACAGGTTTGCAGACTGGAACAAATTTGGGACTTTAATGACCTCAACTTTTACTGCATTGTTTGTGATTATAAATAAAATGAAATGAGCTATGCATGGAAGGTGCTGTTTTACAAAAAAACCCATCATTTGATTACTTTGTATTTATATGCAAACGTTTACCATATCAAACTAAACTAGTGTCATAAAAGAAACTCATTCACATTATATGGTGATATTTCAGGGTAGACCCTGCCTCTCGCCCAATGTCAGCTAAGACTAGCTCCAGCCTACCTGGGACGCTCAAAGGATAAGTGGAATAGATGATGGTTGATTGGCTGATTAATTGACTTTAGTCAACAGAAAATTTATTGGCAACTGTTATTTATTTTTAGTGACTTTTAAAGCCACAGTAAAATGAAAAAATATTCTCCAGCTTCTAAGTGGTGAGAAAACAACACAGGAGATCTGAAAGCATCATCTTGAGCTTCAGGAAATTTTGATGGGAATTTTAAACTTTTTTCTAAAATGTTTTAGCAACACACATGTATAATTATATGTTTCTGTTTTCCTTATTGTCATGTCAACACCTCTGCAATCATTCTTATTTGTAGGTGAAGCAGCTCGAGTGTGATGCAGCATCGGCAGACGAGAGGAACAACACTCACCACCATCATACTCTGGACACCCTGGACGCTCTGGACGGCTTGGACACCCAGGACATCTACAGCACACTGGACACTGTGCGCCTCACCTGCCCGCCTGATTACACCCTAACCTTGCGCCGCTCACCTGATGATGTCCCCCTCATGACCTCTCTGACCCCAGGATCGCTGCCGGTGACCCCTGGGTCACACCCTGTTACCCCGGCGACGCCTATGACCCCCATGACGCCTGGATCGGTGGTGGGGATGAGGATGGGGCATCCTCACCAGGGATACACACACCACAGCCCGTATAGTAATACACACTTGCCACACACACACATCTCTGCGCACACACACTCTACTACACGTGTATAACCGCAGCAAAATACTTGCACACACTGGGACATCATTAAAACACACACACACACACAAACATATATATATACAAACACACATACACACACACACACACACAAACATCCGTGAAACAAAAGACTTAAATACCTCTACTAATTACCCTGCAGGATTGTTACAGATGGAGAGACTGAAAGACATTTTCAGTAACAGGATGAAGAGACAGACAGCTGTGTGTTGCATGTGGAACTGAAGACAGACTGGATCCCATGAGATGCAGTTCTATGCATCATTCGCTCATAACCTGGAATTTGACGAGCCAAGACATCCATCAACTGTCTCAAAACCCACTTTGGATATTAAATCTTCTGCTTTTTTTCTCCAGCTGAAGAGGAAGAGGAGCGCTGTGGCAAAAAAAAGGGGTCAGTAATTGATTGGTTTACATCCCCTACTGTACTTACGCTGCACAGCGAAGCAGCAGCCGGCAACTAAACAGAGCAGATGCAGACCTGAGCTGTTAGGGATACCACACACAGACTGCTGATGCCAACTTGAACAACCTGTGAAATGTGAATGTAGCATTTTTTTTCCAAGAAACGATCAAAGGCCCTATCTGCCAAGGATCAAACTAAGCTGAGGAGAAAAATATCAACTGTCAGCGAGAGATGGATGTAAAAACAGACAGGGAGGAAGAAGGGGGTTAAAGAAAAAAAGAGCATTATTTGAAGGAAAAGTTAGGCAGTTTGTGGGAAAGAGATTAAGATTGAACTGAGAGGGATTTACCAGCTGTGAGAGCGAGGGAGACGAAGTGAGATGGAGTGATATGGAAAACACAGAAAATGAAAATGTGTACCAAGAGACAGAAATTAGCTTCAGAAGAACAAAGGGCCTCTGAAGCGTCGCCAGACTTACTGAAGAATCACTCTAACCAGCTACGTGTTCAACCCTTGTATATAGAAAGGAAAGATACAGATGATATATTATGATTTATAGCATTTACCTGCTCTTGCATTAAAAACATGACTTATTTAACCACATTATTGCTTTCATTTCAGATATTACTATATTATTGTATAGATGTCCTGAAGCAAGGCTGGTTGTCTTTCTATCTCACCCTCTGTAATATGTACACAGTACCTTTATTTAAAGGCTGTATTTGCTATGCACAGTCATTTCAGTAATTATTAACTATCTAAGCATCTAGATACTTGTTTAGCAGTTAAAGTTTAGGACATTCTTCACTCCATCCTGTCTATTTGTTTGACCATTGGATGAGAAGCTTGTACTGTGTAGATAATGCAATATTGGTTTGATGATTGAGCACCAGCCAAAAACCATGACCTTTAACCCTTTGTACCTAAACCCTCCCTGTCCCTTCCCTGATGTTCCTGAATTTTTAATTAAAGGCCTTACTTTTAATACCCTGTAGACACAAATATCATTAATGTTTCAGTACACAGACAGGTGGCGATGATTCAGGGGGTCCCGAGTCGTAGCCTGTCCCAAAAATGCTCTCTTGCATTTTCCAGACTTAAACACCTTTAGGGTTCCTGGTATTTCTGGACGAGCCCCTGCTTGAGCCACCCAGTGCTGGCTAAAGGAAATCGGCCAAGTTGTTTTGTAATTTATTATGTCATGTCCTCAGCAGCTCCCATGGTCTATAGGATAAATGTGAATCTGTCACTCAAACCGTTTAGTTTACGACCTGCCACCATGTCAGTTCATGGACGATCTGTGTGATAGTGTGAGAGATATGACATTGAAGGCAAACACGCCTCTAAACATGTAGTGTTTTAAGCCTTAATATCTTTTATATGGAGCATTGGTCTTTTACAATTTTCAACCAAAATCTACAACCAATCCCTTGTTGAAATGCTTTATTTCACAAATATGTTTAAGTTGAAGGAGAGTTTGAGCGCTATGGTGGTTACTGCTCTGTGTGAACATAAGGACAAATACAGCTCTTATTAAATAAATTCCAAACAGCTGATAAGCCATGTTGGAGAGATATGGTGCCATCAGACCAGCCACTATCTGGTTGCTAATATGAAGCTATAGAAATCTTGTATCAACCAATTAACCAAACCCAAACTCCTAATGTCATCCTAACCGGTAACCAAAGGCCGCTTATATTATAACTTTCCTGTATTATTCTCTTTTATTTCTTCCTTTCCTTTCCCTAACCTTTCCTTTGTCCCATCCAAGCCCGTCCTCCCCCTCTCCCAGCCTCACCTGTGCGACCACATGCAGCTTTGTCACAGTGAGGCCTATTTAACCTCCTCTCATCCTAAGTAACTTCCTCATGAGAGATTTTTAGTTCATTGTCAACAAAAAACGCAAAAATTGAAAGCTGAACATTTTGTGGATGGCAAGCAAAGAAGTTTTAGAAAAATAATATAAAAGTAACATTTAATGGATGTTTGATTGTTTTAATATTTTTTTCATATGGGTTTGTTGACTCAGCGGATGGCTGGATTGTGTCAAGCATAAAACATTTCTGCTGCATTTTTGAAAAATAAAAATATCAGTATTTTACAATTTATGAGCATTTTAAATGTCTGTTATGTCTTAATTCTGAGAATTTGTTAGAATTTTGCGAGGAATTTCTAATCTTTCATTGTCTTGACATATCAGGTATAATGTAGTCATTGAAAAATCACTGTAATTTTCAGCAGTGGTAGAATGTACATTGAAACTCTAAGGAATAGTTTAGCATGCTGGAAATACACATATCTGCTTTCTTGCAGAGATATAGATGAGCTTGTTACCACTGTCATGTTTAAATATCAAGCTATAGCTAGCAGACAAGTGGAAACAACTTGTTTAAGTCAGCTCATGGATAACAAAATGTACCTATACCAGCCTGTACTTCAAGCTCAGTTCATAGTTCCTGTATACATTGGTCCATGTTTTAGGAAGGTTTTTGACCTTACAGCAGGTTTACCTGGACTTTTTCTCCAATTGAACAAGAGTCGAGGAAGTCACAGCACCTTGCCAAGGCGTTACAGCCCCAAAAAACGAAGAAGCCATAACCTGTCACTTCTAGACTTTGGGTTTTTTCGCTGATAAAACAAATTAAGTTGTTGGTTATAGCCATAGACTGATAAACATGCCCAACCAATCATGAGTTAGTCTCTGAGTCATGATGTTTGACTACGTTGTTATTGCATCTTATAACTAAAACCAAATTTACTAGAAACATTAACCAGCGAAACAGCAGTGTGGTAAGAACAACCTAAAATGGATCATGTCCAATCCACTAACATGGATGAGGCAGGATTTGCTGCAAGTCGTCCATCTTTATATACAGTCTATGGTTATAGCCTACTGAACCGTAGCATCAGACTCGCTGTTTACCGCTACGTCCAGTTTTTGTGAAGCTAAAAAAAGTGGCTGATATCTATAGACTTAAATAAGACACTGAATCCTTTGGATTCTAGTACAAGAAGGCAAACAAACCAAGAGAAATTCTAACTAATCCTAAGGTTTTTATGAAACCTATGTAAAAAGAATTTTGTATGGATTATCTTTTAGCTTTTCGCTATACTGCATATGTTGGACAATTACTGAAGTCACAGCTGCAGCAAAATAGGGAGACATTACTGTAAATCACCATGGATCAGCAGCCCCTGCCAGCTGGCGAAGGAGACCCTGTGAGATGTGAAAGAACCGAATCCATGGCAGACTTCCAGACCAGATTTATGTCTCCTACATTGTGTCCTCGCTCTAATCCCATTAACTAGATATAACTGCAGTTAATTCGATTTATGGATGGCAACACGTTAGAAAGCATGAGTTCAAGTCATGACCAGGTGTCTAGTTGTTTGACGTCAACATGTGCACACAGGCGCCCGGGGAGAGAGCCACTGCATTGTTGGCTCCTTTTTTTTACTCACTCACTTACACTCAGAAACATTTTCCTCCCACAGGTTAACTTGACATATTTTATTTTGTCTACTAGCTGAACGGGAGGAACTTGTTTCATCAGGATATTTTTAACATATAAATCAGAAATGCTGTGTGTCAGTATGGTGGTGATATTAGAACATTTTACAGATACCTGATTCATTAAATTCTTAGTGTGAAACATCTGCAGAATGTTTCAAGGTGATATTAGATGATCGTTACTGACGTTATGAGTTTCATGACCTTTTGCACCAAGTAACTACTAATTCTAAAGCGATAATTAATTTAAAACTGTCAGAGACACACATTTACCCACTGAAGTGTTTTATCCAAAATTTGATCTAAATGTTTAATGGAAACTCTCACAGCAAACACAGCTTCTCACATAAGGGGATTTAATGATTGTCTACATCACACATGAAGGTAAATAGAATATTTTTAGGTTTTGGACTGTTGATGAAAAGACATTTGAAGACATCAGCTAGTTCCAACACTATAACAGACATATTATAATATTTACTGTCGCTCTGATTAAAGGGTAAACAGAAAAAAGATTAATTGATAATGAAAACAGTTAAAACTCATTAATCTTCCACTGGTGACCATGAATGTCAATACATTTTACATTCAGTGTTAGCAAGATATTTTTGTAAACAAGGCTTCTTACTTTACCCTTTTCTTTCTGATGGAGGGTAAATAAGGGGGAGGGGAAGGATTAGGCTAAAAAGAAAGACGCTGCGCAAAGGAAACATTGAAAGAGGAGTAGAAGTGGAGGATGAATGATGAATGACAATGGGACATGGGAAGGACGAGTGAATGAGATAATGTAAAGGGGAGTAAATAAAGGATGCATGGAAGGAGGAGCGGAGGGTAAGAGATAAGGGGAACTCATTAAGGAATGGAACACAGCCTCTTTGGTTGTTTATTGGCTGGCAGGCTCATTGTACTTAATCACTACTGCCAAAACACACAAAACACACATACACACACACAGACACAGTTGCACACATTGCACGTGCCAGTCTGAATGCACAATCATGCATTGTTGCACATCTACCGATACAAAATAAACTGTGCACATTTTCATGCATGCTTGCCTCCTCATACCCCACCACACACACACACACACACACACACACACACACACACACACACACACACTGCTGAATTCCTCTTAGCAGCTTGAGTCACTGAATCATTTTCTCTGCAGCCTTCATCACCCTCTTTCTCTCTCACCACCACACTATCCTTCTCTTATCTCGTCACGGTTCGGTGATGATGTTACGTCCACGAAAGATACGATTTTCTTCAGCCGGGGCTGTTTGGTATGAGCTGAGGGAACTGAGGCAGCTCTCGCTTTCATTGCTCTGCCCGAATTCTACTGCCTCCCCTGAAATAAACGTCCCTTTTTACGCAGGGTCAAGCTATAGCAAAGAAATTCAGCCTCGGGCCTGTGGGAGTAAGGGTTGGCACCTTTGACCATAGGCTGTGATTGGCTGTTCTTTCAGAGGGCTCTCCAAAATGAAGGGAAACATAAAATCCGGCTCCCACCCTCCCTATCTATATTCCGCTCTCATCCTCTGCTCCTTTTTTTATTTTTTGCTTGATATTTCTTATTGTCTTTCTCTCTCTTACACGCCTGTTGGTCTTTTCGCCGTCACAGTTTTATCTTCACTTCCTCCTCTACCCCCTCCACCCCCTCCTCTTCTCCTCTGCGTGGATGAGCTCCCCCTCATCTAACAACCTTGAGATGATCTTCAAAGCGTCATTGCAGTCGAGCGTGTGAGGTCACAGTGTCTTCAGTCTCTCCTCCTTCTCGTCCGCCTGCCTGCGCCTCTCTCTTCGCCACCACGCACCACTCCACTCTTATTCTTTTGGCTCTCCTCCACCACCTCCTCCTCCTCCTCTCTCTCTCTCCCTGCATCCCTCTCTTTCATTTCATCTCACACTCCATTTCTCTCCTCTTCTGCAACCGCTACCATCTATCTCGACCTCATCTGGTCTCATCTCTCCTCGTCTGATCTCCACTCCATCTTTGCTCCCCTTTCTCCTTTGTCTTCCCCCCTCCCCTTCACTGTCACATTTTCCTCTCCTCTAACCCCCCCCTCCACCTCCTCCCCTGAGCTGATCTCATTCACTTCCCTCCTTCTATCTTTTTTCCACATTTACAAAGCTGAGAAAAGAGGTGATACAAGGTTCCTCGGTCGTGTGTGCATACACGCTTGTTTTTTGCACGTGTCTGAGTTTTTCGGACTGAGTGTGTGTGTGTTGTTGTGTGAGAGACGTTACATGCCTAACTGTTTTTCAAGCAGCAGAGAGCCCCGCAGTGTGTTCACTCTCTAATTAATTAAGCGTGGGATGCTTTAATCAGTCTACTGCTCATCTGACTTCCTCGCTTTTTCTGTTGACCATCTGTCTGTCTCTCACCTCTTTGTTGCCTCTATGGATCAGTCGACCTACCTGTCTCCATCTGTCCGTCTCACCTGACTTACGCTTCCCCATTTTCTCTCCGTCCGTCTGTCTCTCTCTGACTGTATGAGTTATATGTTTGGGAGAAACCCTGCATAATTCAGTCCTCTCCTGCTGCTTTTCATAAAGAGCATAAACTACAGCAGTAACTCACTGGGCCCAGCTGAGGTCAGCATTGTTCCTGATAAATTAGAAGCGGGGCACATGGCCTTGAGCAAAGAGTTCAGGGCAAAGTTTCACTCCAAAAAACAAACAAACGACTAATGTGCTGTTTGTGTTTATTTTAGAGCACAATAGGTGTGGGATCACACGGTGTGCTGGTCCATGGAGGAGTGTGTCACCTGCCTCCAGTGGTACATGCAGGAACCATTTTTGCAGAGTAGCACGGGTTATATGTTTTGTAAAGCTACGGCGTCTGCTGGTAAAAATATCAGAGGGTGACAGAAATGAACATTACCACTAATAATAACCGATTATAAACATACAGGTCTAGAACATTAAAAATCCATAAAGCAGCAACATATGACACAGAACATCAGAATATATGAAAGTAAGAGGTAAAGGAAAAATGTACTTTCCTATTGCCCATCATTATTCTTTCTTTTCCTAATGAGGGAAACATGTACCATTCCAAGACTGTCCTTCTGCTAAACATGACTCTGTATGTGTGTGTGTGTGTGTGTGTGTGTGTGTGTGTGTGTCTGTTACTTCTGTTAGAAATTGTCAGGACCAGTAGACCTAATGGGCACTAAAGCCCGGTCCTATTCTGGCAAACGTTCTGAGGTCCTGGTTAAGTTCAGGGGTAAGATGTGAATTGTGGTTAGGTTTAGTCATGGATTGGTCATGGTTAAGATTTGGAAAATGTTTTGGTTTGACTGTCCACAATGAATGCAAAGTCCATATAAGTATAGCTGCACAAACCTGTGTGTGTGTTTGTTTGGGTGTGTACCTTTTTTACTCTGGACCATTTCTGTTGGTTCTGCGTGTTCTACCCGCTTGTGAGAGAGACTGATGAAAATAGAGAGAGAGAATGTGTGTGTGTGTGTGTGTGTGTGTGTGTTATTGTTGGCTTATGCTATCACTCAGACAGGAAGGAAGTTTGGCTTTTGAGAATTGACTCACTACGCAAAAACTCTCTTATCAAACTCACACATACACATACACATTCACGCAAGCACGCACACACACGCACACACACGCACACGCACACACACGCACACACACACACGATAGGCTCATTACCAGGGTGTGAACTGTATGTGATTCCGAGAGGATAAAATCAGATCATCTCACACCCTCTCTCCACTTGTTCCTTCCCAGAATTAGCTTTCAAATTCCTCGTCAGTTATTGTGCTGCAGCTTTAACGTTGCCCTGAAATAGAAAAAGAAACCAGCCTAATTGGTGATGCTGTGTGACTTTGTGTGTCGCGCTGAAGCTCACTGTGCAGTGAGTTTGTCTGGCTGCTCGAGTTTGTTTAAGAATGCAGGGCTTCCTGTGCTCCCACCGGGCCTCATTTATTAATTTTTCAGCGTGTTTTCCACATTAAAATGAGCTGAATTGGTGGTAAGTGTAAATTAATGCAGAAAACAGCTTATTGTCTTTTTTTATCCAACAGTGTTTTGCACTGGAATGTGTGGTTGTAGCTCTATTCAAGGTTCCTGCCCCGTCTCTTGAAACCCATCGAGAGAGTTGTTTTCTGAAGAATAGATGACTAAGCTTTACTGAATTCGCAGGACAACATGCAGGATGATGGCATGTATTCACAGTCTACTGTATTGCATCCCACCTTAGTATTCATCTGTTCCTCCATAGCTGAGCTGAGGCAGCGTTTTGTAAATTGTAATCAGATGGTTTGCAGACCCCTTCCTCTATTAAACACATTTACAGCACAGAGTAAGTTATATTCAGTTATATTCATTCCACAGACAGTTGCTGCCACACCAGTTTTTTATATGTGATTATTGACCACATTAGGTCTTCAACCATCAAATCAATATCTTATAATTATTTTTAGTCTATTAGATAGAGCACCTGTAACCTCATGCACATACTCTGACAAATACAAAGCAAAGCTCGTCAGCTTGTGCCAATCCCTGTCCATTCATGTTTGACAGTCATGTTTAGGTAATATATGAGTGTGAATTTTTGGTGCAGATCCATCATCCAAAGATGTACAGTATATGTAGTGAATTTAAATGTGGTTTTATAAGAGGACTGTTGGGCCTTGTCGGAGGGACCTACTGAGTTTTACTTACATTAGTTTTCTATTTATATCCCATATCTTGCTTTAAGAATATGTTATACTTCATTCACCCCCAAGAAATTCAACTTTATACTCACTGAAAATAGATTTTTTGAATGAGCATTCCCACCTTCTTCTCTACTAGGCCTGTTTTTGTCACCTAACAACATACGCTCATTGTCTATCCAGCATGTGGAACTGCTCTGGCCTCTGTGTTTGCGGTGACAGGACTCAGTTCAAACAAATGGTTTTTGCTTGTCCAGTCTGGTCATGTAGACACAGATGAGCCAAACTGAATCGCTAAGCCAGAGAGCCAGGTTCTGTACTGTCTGTGTGCTGATTCATTTGACAGATGTACATCCGCTAAATTTATCGAGCCCACTCCAGCACAGGCATCTACATTGTTGTGTATGGTGCGTGCATGTGTGTGTGTTTGTCTGTTATGTAAAATACACCCAGATGTCTATGTGCTGTGATGTAACTCAGGTTAGTAGACTGACAGCTGGGAGGGATAGATAACTACCTGAAGGTGTGTGTGTGTGTGTGTGTGTGTGTGTGTGTGTGTGTGTGTGTGTGTGTATTCTCAATATTCTCTGCAGTCTCTGTGTACTCACAGATAAGATGATTATATGTAAAATGCAGAGTTTCCATTTGACCTTGTGATGGTGCAAAGTTTTCTCAGGAAAACTGACCAAATAGCCCACAGCTACTTTTTCTGATCACAGGTTTATCTACAAAATGCCCCAAAACAAAAGCAAAGTGACATAATTACAACTATTATAATGTCGTAAATGTGTGTGGTGATCATAGACTGCATTTAAAGATGGACGACATTATATATCTCTTAAAGTGAAGCCAAATCATCTTGATCGCCCCCTAGTGGCTTGCTGCATCTTAGCCCATAGCACGTCAGCAGATAAACCATATTGAAAAGTCAAAGCCAATGTTCAATACATTTTTCTTCAATAGTGGTTTCTGTCATTTTAAGGTGTTCATTTCCCTATTTATTAGATAATATAAAACAGTGTAAATATCTTGACTGACAGCTCAGACTGTCTCACAATTAGCACATGTATCAATGGGACCTTGATATTATGGTTCTACACCCCAATTACAACTGTGCAGACTCTGGCTCTGCATAACGACAAAAGCGCAAGATGGCGGCACCAATATCCAGGATATTTTGGCTTCATTCATGTACAACAGGAGGAATTGGAGATACATTGTCCACTTTTGTTTTTTTTAACAGTCTGTGGAGTTGATGGTAAAAATGTTTTGGATTAGGAATATGCCAAGTTGATTAAATTATGTTGCATGATAATAAACTGATAATTGTAATTACTGCTTATTAATGTATTCAGCCCCACTCCCGCTGTTATAGCAGTCAGCACAAACAAACATCTATTAGATGCAGAGAACCTCAAAACCCAAATAAAAAAATAATGCACATTGATACAACAGTGCAGTCATAAAAAAGTATGCAGTGTTGGGCTTGAAAAGTTCACATGTGCAATAATTTGGATATAATATATAATGATTTTTTAAAACATAAAATTTAAGTTATTTATAAATAACTGGATGTTAAAGGGTTAAAATTTTACCATGATTTCTTATCAAAATATTCTGTAACTGAGTGATCTTTTTGCAGCTCATTCAATGACCTCAAGATGTTTTCAGTTCAGGTCAAGCTGGTTTAAAAAGTGAAAAAGGACATAATTTGTAAAGACTAATAAGACACAGCTTGAGCTTCACGATGCAGCGTTGTAGTTTTGGCAGCTTCAAAGGACCGCAGAAGTTTAGACATTGGTCAACTCAATTATTGAGAAATTATGAAGCACCACATCACATCGGTTTGTCTTGTTGTCCGGCTGAAATGAGAAAATGTTCCCTTTTTTTATTCCTCGCACAGCAGCTGCTGAATGCGGCTTTTATTGACTCTGTTTGGAGCGATTTTGTGTTCTGCTCTCCAGTTTTGATGGTTATTCTGATACGACTTCCTACCAGTGGAGGGACACAGCACCAGAATACTAAAAATCTGAACAGAGCGAAGCTACGGTTTCTCAATTAGAGTGAAGGTGACACTTGTCTCAAGTGTGTTTCCACTTTGTGATTTCAGCAGCGTGTTATTGTGTAGTAGGCTCATTTTAAACATCTGCAATATTTAAATCTTATTCACAACACGCCAACGCACGCTTACGTGTTTTTCATGCTGAATAGGATGTGGTCAGTCTGCTTTTATTTTGGAGTGGTCTGGAGGAGATAGAGAGAAAAGTGTTTGTTCCACTTTCTGTGCAGCTGTGTGTTTAGTGTGTGTGTGTGTGTGTGTGTGTGTGTGTGTGTGTGCACATGCGTGTTTATTAAAGATGTTTCGGAGTAACTGTATCTTTACAGATGTCAGGGGTTAAACCCTTTGGCCTGTTCTGGCAAGGTCAAACTCATATTCACACTTCTTTGATGTTAAGGTGCCCTCCGTGTCCTCCCATCCTCCCCCTTCTCCCCCCCTGCCTCACCTCCTTCTGTTAGCTGCGCTGCACACAAGGAGAATGGCAATTTTTCATCTCCCGTCCTACAGCCTTCATGGTCCCTGTGACTGTTTCATTCTCTCTACAATATGAAAAAATATTTTCACATTCTCCAGATTTCTGTCCGTCCATTGGCGGAGAATTGAACCAATAGCGGGATTTTACAGACCTGATGGAGAACTTAGATCTCTGTTTTATAAACAATCTGCAGGAGCTCAAAATTTGCTTACAGCACAACAATGAACCCACTTCTTCAGCTTCTCCCAGGAGAAGCAGATTGTTTCACCATTGCACAGCAGAGGTAATTTCTCCTCGGCCAATCGTTTTTTAAATTCACAAACTCAAAATTGACTTCAAACAACTTCTCTGTTATCTTGTTTCATCTTTCTCTTGATATCTCTCTTTCACACACACACGCATGCTGGCACACTCATATCTCCTCTAGTGGGGACATTCATTGGCATAATGCATTCCCCAGCCCGTTACCCTAACCTTAACCATAGAAACTCAAAGTCTAACCTTAACCCTTACCCTAACCCGAACCAAGTCGTAACCCTGAAACAGCCCATTAAAAGTGTGTCAGGAAGTGAGGATCAGCCAAAATGTCCTCACTTTCCTAAAATGTCCTAGGTTATAGGCTCAAAATGGTCCTCACAAAGATTTCTGTACAAGTACACACACATGCCCCACCATCCCCAATGGAATCCCACTTGAATATCCATCTTCAGACAATTACAGTGCTTATGTGTCATGGCCAGCGGATACTTGGGTGTCAAAACAGGTGTGTGTGCAAGAAAGTGTATGTTAAGCATGTGTACCTATAGGTGCATATGTGTGTGTGTGGCAAAGTCAGTCTGGGGGCGTGTTTGTCCAGAGGCTGTGTTTTAGTTTAGCTCTGACATTAGTGACTCTCAAAGTGCCCCTTAAAGTACAAACTACTACCTCTGTTCCCAATAAATCCCTAAATATGCTTCTTTGTGTGTGTGTGTGTGTATCTCTGCATGCATATGCGTTTTTGCAACCAGTACATACAGTATGTATGCATTCAAATCTGTCTTAGTGCCTTTTTCAATTAAATGTTATCATATAACTATCTTTAATAATCAAAACAGGAAGTGTGTGTTTGTGTGTGTGTCCCTGCATGCACTGGGATTTTTGCAGCTCATACATATGTGTGCATGTGTGTGAGCCTGTTTGCATTAAAGTTTGTAAGGTGTGTGTGTGTGTGTGTCTGTGTGTCTGTGTGTCTGTGCATGCGTGCGTGCGTGCGTGCGTGCGCACACTGAAGCAGTGGAATAGCCATGAGTTTGGGGAAGAGCATCATGTAACTCTGGTATTTTACCATTCAGACAGAAACTGTTGTCTCGTTCTGTATGTAGGTGTGCACTCAGACTCGTGGGTGGTTCGACATCTGCTGGCTGGAGAAACACTTATACAAACAACACACTCTGCAGGGAAGGTTTGTCTTGTATGGGAATCAATGGCCTGCTTAGAATAACCATCTTTCATCTGAATTTCATCTTCAGCGTTGCAAAGTTCAAGTTGCAATCTGCTCCGTCAGGAAAAATGTTACTGCGATATTTCAGCTAAAAGACACACACTGAAAGAGATTGAAATTATAACCCTGTGTATCACAGTGTGCATTTCTGCAGACAGGCCTCTAGCCCTGCTCCTCCATAAACTGCTCTCAGTGACACAGGAATAAATTATTCATAAATCAATAATTTACAGTACTATCATAGATCACATATTATGGAAATATGAGTGAAAAAATCAACATCAGTTGAAAGTAATTACAATATATTCAAATGTCTCTTATTCAAAAAAGACCCCAGTGCCTCTTTTAACAATAAAAAAAACTAGAGTTCTTTGTTTAACTGCGTCTGTGGCTCCACAGAAGCAGTTTTCATTATTATTCTTATTGTTGACTTGTGATTTATGGAATCACTGTGACTGTAACCATGCAGCATTCCTGCAGATGATTTCCCCTCACCACCCGACCCTTCAGGAGCAGAGAAACTCTGCCACTGAGAATGAACAGCGATCAAAGTGCAACCTGAGGATTACATTTTGCACAACAGCAGTGAAATCTAAGATGTCGTCTAGAATACATGTATGAGATGAAAGAGGAAAGTGATGCATGCTGCCTCACTCACATGGGAGACTGGGTTTGACTGGACAAGCTATCACAAAGTTGTCTAATAGACTTCCCGGACTGTGGGTTTGATTATGTTATTCTTTATTTGAAATAATGTCACAATTAATACATTTAAGGCCCATGATTGGCTGGCGATAGAGCATCTCACCCGCTGTCAGCTGGGATTGGTTTATACCCAAAGGATAAACAGTACCGATAATTGATAGATGGAATAAATATCAGTAGGGATTGACTATTGAAATTGATGTTTATTGAACAATAATTATAATGACATTGAGGTGGATCCTCTTCAGTACCTCAAATTTGAATGTACCGTCTCTGGCTGTGTTTGGGAGACCCCTGTGGCATCGACTTGTGCCACAATGCGATTTTCCGGTGTGCGCACATGAACATGACCGTGGCTAAGAGGAAGATATCAGAGGACATGTCATGCTTTTTTCAGTTTTCTGAAGAAGGTGTCTCATTTACTTCAATTGTATTGGATTTGGCTGCAACACTGTTTACCCCTGAGACTCCAAAAGTGTTTTGTCGACTCAAACACTTCACCCACCCTTCCATCAGCATAGTAGTGGGTAGATAATGAATGAATTTTCATTTTTCGGTCATCATTCATCTCTTTACGTACAGAGCCACTGGGAGTTCTTGAATGGTACATACTGAACTCTACAGTGCACAGCAGGCAATGTGAATATTTCTTTGCACAACCTGTGCTGACTGCTGGATCCATTAAAACAGATGTGAATCTGTTTGGTCATACGTGTGGGGCTGAGCTGGATCTGTGCAGTCATGCCATTGAAAGCACATTGGAA
Source organism: Paralichthys olivaceus (assembly GCF_024713975.1). Lineage (NCBI taxonomy): Eukaryota > Metazoa > Chordata > Actinopteri > Pleuronectiformes > Paralichthyidae > Paralichthys > Paralichthys olivaceus. The sequence continues at coordinate 13,201,469 of NC_091102.1, forward strand.
GTGTGCAGCAAGTTTGGCTGTGTGTATCTGTGTGTAGTTGTTACTGCACGCCTTTCTTATAACTCTGAAAAAAAACTGTGTATTTGCAAGGGAGCAGAATAACTTTAAAAAAATACTTCTTCAAGCACATTTTTATGTGATTATTTTAATCAGTTTTACAGTAACATTAATTTGCCCTACATCTTAGGTGTGGGCCATCTGTTTTACTGGTTTTATTGTATTGTACTGATTTGATATTGTCAGTTTTTTGTGTGGAAGCTGTGGTGGTTTTACAACACCAAACAAACCAATTTTACTGCCTCTACTAAATTCATTTTGTTGGTAAGGCAGCCAAATAAAAAAGAAATGGTTCAGTCACTATCATTATACATATAAAAATGTACATGAAATTATGTCTTTGCAACAATAAGAAGCAAAAAGATACACACAGCTTTTATCTGCTGTCCAATCTTGAAATACGAATCTCCCTTGACCTGGACAATTCCCGAGGTGTAATGAACTGCAGGTCAGTGGCTTCAGGTCAAAGATTACATGCTCATAATGAAAGGAGATGCCGCAGGGAAGAAAAGACTGTGGAAGTAAACTCTGAAGTCTTAAATCTATCTGACTGACTCTCCATCATACCCAGCTCTCTGACCTTTTGTCATTCAACCTGCTGTGTGAGACATTGTTTATGTCTGAGTGTGTGGACCGGCTGTGTTCACATGCACCACAGGCCATGTCTCTTATCGAGTTGTCTCTCAAGAAACTGAAGGATCCACTGATGAATGTTTCCATCAGCAATAAATACTTAAATACTTGGTCATTACTTTAAGATATTATGTGATTATTTTGAGTTCATATGTCTTTATTTTGAGATATTTAATCATCCTTTTAATTAGTAGGTCATTATTTTTGAAATATTCTGTTTTTATTCTGAGATATTAAGTCACTTTGTTTAGATTCATTCATTAGGTTAGTAAGACTTTATTTTGAGAAAGTCATTTTGAAATACTGAGTTGTTATTTTGAGAATGTGTCTGTGACTTACAGGACTTTATAAATAATTGGGCAGAAATAATCTTTAAAAATAAAATGCCAAAAAGATAAATCAGTTAATTGGCCGGTTTGCTCTGGCTTCCTGTGACAGGACAGTGAACATTGAATCAGATAATGACTTTCAATGCTTTTTCCCACACAACTGTTAAATTGAACTGAAACAGCATGAAACGATTTTTTACAATAAAAAAAAAAACAGCCCAAGAAAGCAGGACTAGAAATATTGATTAAACTCGGATATGGCATCAGCTGGCATACGCACCCATGCATTTATGAGTGTTGGAGCGAGCTCTGGTGTTAAGGTGGACCGTCTCTCCCTGGAGCTCAGGCATCACTGCAGAATAATTTAGAGCCTTACTTACACACACAAGGACACATTGCACAAGGTGTATCCTCTGTCCTCCAGTGTCAGAGGCCAAGGAGGAAATTGTATCAAAACCTTCTTGAATAATGTTTTTCTGTAAAATGTACAAACTTTACAATGTGTGCCCAAACAGTCATCAATCAATAACTAACACTAATGGTTTAAATAGTGGTGGGCAACTGCAATTAAGTCATTTTTTATGTTACTTTATTCAAGAGGTCCGGTTGAGGAGTAAAAGAAAATAATTTCCTCTGAACTGCATGTGCTTGTTGTTTGGAGACATTAGATACAACCAAACCAAACCAGGCTGAGCCAGGGGAAAGCAAACACTCTGGATTAAGTAGGAGGGCTGTGTTTGTGTGTGATGGTATGTGGATATTTTGTGTGCAGGAAATGCAGAAAGATTACTTTTTGTACCTGGCCCTGTAAGTCCGAAAGTGTTTCCGTGTGTCAGTAATTATTATTGTGTAGGTGGTCACACAGAGGCCAGAAGGGATACGTAGTACCTATAAGGCTGTGTGTGTGGTCCAGGTATTGATCGTCTTGTGGGGACTTATACCTGTTTATACATTTACATTATGAGGACGTTTGTGTAAGACATGTTTTTAGGGTTAGAGAAAGGTTAGGTTTATGTAAATGTCAGGGGTTAGGGGTCAAGGGTTAGTCAACTAGTGGTAAGTTATGGTTAGAATAAGTCTCTGGGCCATTTGGTGAAGGTTGTGCATGTGAGAGTCTTTATCATATCAGGTTTTATTTGTTCATTTCTTGATTATATATTTGTTTCATCTTGTTTTTACTGTGCTTGTGTATTAGTGTGTGAGCTAACATAATGTGTATGTGTGGGTGTGTTAGTGTTTCTAGGCCAAGGGAGGAATGGCCTATTGGTACCTGGGGATCAGTGACCAGCTTTATAGCTACCAGCAGCCACAACCCAAACACAAGACTCATTCATACTGAACCAGAAATGTGAACATAAGAGTGGAGAGGCGTCAGTTCACATGCTAACACTTTCTTCAACACTACTATCGCTTCAGGCTAAATGTAAAATGAAGTCTTGTTACAAGTGATCCAATTTCCTCTCACAGTCACAGCAACAGGCCTAACGCCTTGTGTGGCACTAATCTGATCCTAATCTCTCTAAACAGATTCTGGATGTGAATATGCAGAATCTTTAGGGCAAGGGAAAATATTTTGGGGCTGGAAGTCTTCTGGTTTGTAAGTTAGGGCCTTATGAAATATTCAACATCAGCATCAGGCCGATATTCCCCTCATACAATGACACGCAGCCAAAAAATATTTGACTTTATAGCAACTTAATTCTTGAAATCTTTGAAAATTCCTGAAAAAAAGAATTTCTTCAACGTTGCTCTAATACTTGATCATACTAATACTAACAAATCACATTTGAGCAGACTTTGCTTGGAAACAGTCTGTGTAAAGAGCAAAAGGGACGGAACACATTGACTGAAATGCATTGGCCATTATCTTTTTAATCTTTAGTTGTTAATAGAGATTAGCCAAAATGTTATCTGATCACTGTTTGTGTTTTGTGTGGAGAAATACTCAACTCATGTTGAAAAAGGAGACAAGTTGGATTAGAAATAGTGTAAGTTAAACAAAAGATGGAGTCTTGGCCCGGATGTGGGCTGTCTCTACCGGAAGGCCAAAAATATTGGCCGTTGCTACTAGAGGACGATAGCTGATGTATCTGAGATTGATCTGATTCTCTCTAATTTCCACCATTTAAAAAAGCCAGTAGATGATCTAATCTTTGTCATATCTTTACTTTGTATTGATCCAGACTGAAGAACTACAGCAATTTGACCACTTGGCAACAAAAGCTGGTCTGACTTGAGACAGGTTGAGTAGCTGATGTTATTTATATCACCACAACTAAAGTCCAGAGTTTTACACATCCTCTTCTAGGCAGTCGTCATAGCAACATGGGTTTAGATAGAGAAAGGCCCTTGCATTTTCAATGATTTTACCATCTTGGGAGCTTGGTTTTAGTTTGTGTGTGTGTGTGTGTGTGTGTGAGAGAGAGAGAGAGAGAGAGAGAGAGAAAGAGGTGGATTGATGATCCTCTGGTTTTCTTTCAGACAACAGGTGGGAAGCTGCTTAAACCCTCGACTGTTGGGAAATTTCCTCTGTTCCCTCATGTCTTTTGTGTATTTAATGCTTATTTAACTTAATAAGAACTTGTTCATCTTTACTTACGTTGCCTTATTTTCTTTTCCTTTTCACCGTGTCCCATTTCTCTTCTTTCCTGGTGTCATAAAAGCAACAGTAATCACACTAACTATCAGAACCACTGTTCCTTTTAAGTCTTTTTGTGGCTGAGAACATAAGTAACACAGAATTTGACAAATACTTCAGAATTTACACTTAAGAACATGAAAGTTCAGCAGAAACATTTTGAAGCGAGCCTGCTCCTCAAAGTAATCACAGGGCTTTTGATGGTCTGGTCCTGAATCTGCTGCTTGTTTGTCAGAGTGGACGTTCCTATCAGAGGCATTAGTGAGATCTAAACATGCTCTCGCCACAGGGAATTTTCCGCTGCTTTCTCAAAGGTCATTCTTTGAGAACAGATTGGAGGGAAGTGTGCTCTTTATCAGAGGAACAGGAGACTCTGAGTCAGTGGACGTAGAGCTTTGATGAGCTCATCAAACCAAGAGCAAAATCTGCTGAAGATTACTCAGATGTATTAGATTTAATTAATCTCTTTGGGTCACATCTTAGATTTGGAACAAACACACAGCAAAGGCTACGAGTCCAAATCCCACTGGCCACCAGTGATGCACGTGTGCACACAAAACCCGTTTTCTGTCATTATAGCACTCAAGAGTGTTTCATTAAAGATCAGTAGAAACATAGGTTGGTTTCTTTTGTTTTGTTTTTTTAACATTTATCTTGAAAAAGTAGAGCTAACAAAGACAAGATATTTTTCTAGCAGTTTACTATGTGTTCTTTCTCTTTGCAGCTTTAACCCTTGCCTTGCTCTTTCTGCTGTACTTCCCCAGGGGCCTTTGTCCTCTCTCCATGATTTATCTTCAGCTGCTGCTGATCTAACTGTGTCTCTGTATTTGTAATGCATATCTTGAGAACTGTTCATCTTATCAGCTTCACACTTAGCATGCACACTGTTAAGGTTCCTAGGAGCAAGTGAAGTATTAATTAGCTGTCATGACAATGGGGACATCCATACTAATGGAAATTGGGTTTTGCGCACTCAGTGAAGCTTCAATGAACTCTGAATAAACAAGATTCAGCAGCAGGTCATCACTTGCTGCGGCTCAATCACTGTCTCTTTTACAGTTTCAGAAAGAAAACTGCAACCAGCATCACCACAGACCAAACAAAGAGCCCATTCCAAATAGGCAGGTTTAGAACGGCCACTACACTAGTTTTGAAGTTTGAAGTACTTCCGAGATGTGTTTCCATATTTGACATCCTCTTTGAAGCAACCTAAAAAGAAGTGGCAGTCTCCTGAAAAAAATCACGTCTACCCTCGCAACGTTTACCCAGAGTGATGACATTTACAGCTTTCCTGTGAAAAGGCAAAGAGAGAAAGTTTGAAAGGTAGAAATTCAGATCATTTCAGAAAAGAAAATGGTGTGACACCGCATGATCAACTCAAGTCCCATAGCGTGAAGAGAATGCATCAAGACTTTTCTGGTGTTCTCAGATATTAAGGGATTTACTTTATATATTGAGGGATCAAACTGGACTTTGTTGACTTTGTTCTCGTCAATAAACATCTCTTGCTGGAATTTACACGCTGCATATTGACACTAGCTACAAATATGAGTCACTTGTGGAAGCCTTGCTAATTTTTAGTTCAACTGTAAAAACTTTTCTTTGTAGATATGTGGCCCTGAAGTCGGGATGTGATTTCTTACATTTTTTTTCCAAAGTTGGAAAAAAAATGATGAATGCACAGTCTGACCCAGATCCTGTGCTCTTCCAACAAAACAACTTCTTTCTGTCTATTGACATGTTTGCGGCTCAGTCTGAGCTACCAGCTATCTACCACATGAAGAGAGAGGGGATCTGTGAGAAATCTTGGAGAATTTCCTGTTTATGGCTTTTCCTTTGCTCTACCAACACATCAGCAAACCGGCTGCCGGTCTTGTTAAGGCCTCTGTGTACGTTCAGTGTGTGCTTGATACAGTCTGTGTATGCCTGTGTCTTACACGTGCACACGCTCTTTATCTACTACACACGTATGTGTTTGTGCACTGGTGTGCATATGACTGCCTGTGTGTGTACATGTATGTTCGTTTAATGGAGGTTTCTGGGTTTTCTCTGCCTTTAATTTAATGTTTGCACAGCCGTTTCTTTCCCATTGTAAAATGTATGCAGTAACTGGATACACATGTTAGAGAGACTTTCTATAGGGGGGGGGGGAGAGAGAGAGAGAGAGAGAGAGAGAGAGAGAGAGAGAGAGCCTCTGTGACTCACTTCATTCTTTCCATGAAATAAAAAAAAAAACTACTTTCATCTATAATAAAAGAAATATAAATCAAAGTGACATACATGTGTCTTCACAGTATCAGTCCTGCCTACCATTATGTTTTTTATTATTTTAAATCATTTGGTTCTGGCACTTGATTGCACTTCATTATTATTGCATTTGTCTTTTAAGCATTTTTTTTGTATCATCTTTCAATTGTTTCTTTCTGTTGTGACCAGCACCTGAGAAAGTCACTTTAATCAAAGCATTGGTATTAGTGGATACAGATAAACCTGGAAACACAGACAGAAGAGGCTGTGTCAGTTCTGCCAACAACAGGAGGTAGAGACTTCGCCTGACTTTATGTTACGATGCAGCCTGCAGGAAGACACTAGACGTCCTTGTCGAAATACAACCCAAACAACAGACCTTCAACACCCTTCCAAACATTTACTTGGGGAAAACTGACTTTGCCACAGAAGCAGCAAAATATTTCGGAGCATGTCACATAGGAAAACCAGCAGAACAACACAATACCATTATGTTAAACCCTTCGAAATATAACTTGCTTTTCTTAGCTCCTGGTCATCAGGCTTCTTAATTCATAACAGAATTCATATTCCTCTGCACATCTCTTACCTGCATGCTTGTTTACATTCGTTCTTTGCTTCTGAAAAATGTACAATAACTTGTATGAACTTGTATATCGCAAACATTCATTCTATTATATTCTATTTTGTTTGAATGATGCGTTTGTATATATTAGTTTTCTTCCACTAAGATAATATACTAGTAATACAGTTGTATAGTGCTTTCTAATATTCTATAATTGTTATTATATGTGTCATTATATTATATATCATATTGTAAACCTTTTACAATGACCAATTGTACTAATGCCAAAGTGAATTTAAAAGTGAGGGAAAGAGGGAGATATATACTGAATGCATGAATACAGAAAGAAAAGCTTAAAAACAGAGAGACTAGAAATAACCTGGGAATGACATTCTTTCCACGCTAAATCTCCTCTGCCGTCGTTTTTAATCTTTTCATCTCTGTTACCGTTTATCTCTCCCCCATTTTTCTACATCTCCTTCCTTCCCTCCCCTCACTAGACTCGAGGAGCATTACATTGTCCTTCAGTGCTGTGAAAAAAGAAAGAGGGGTGGAAGGATGAAAGAGAGAAGATGTTCCATTCCTTCAGGATTAGGCTACTTATCTCACAGCAGACACACATGCACTGGCTCACACACACACACACACACACACACATGCATGCACACGCTTCAACACAAACAGATGTGTACCTATGAGCATGCATACACACACATACAAGATTATCCTTATCCAGTAATAATCACTTCACATCTGATGCTCTTTTCATGACTTCTGGCAACATGCATACTGGCTGACTCTGAGTGTGTGTGTGTGTATATTTCTATCTTTGCGAGGGCCAGTTTCTGAAATAGATCTTGCGGTGTGAGGTTGAAGGGCTGTTTGAGGGTTAAGACTTTGTTTTTCGGGTTTAGGTTAGAATTGGGTTTATGTTAGGTTTATGTTATATAGATAAGTACTAGGGTAAGAGTTAGGGTTGAGTAAGTAGTCGTAACAGTTTGTGTTGAAGCAAGTCTGCAGGAACTGAGTGTGAGTTAATGTAATGTCCTGTGAAGTCATGGAGACACAACTGTGTGTGTGTGTTTGTGTGTTTGTGTGCGTTGAACCATGTGTCAAAGTCCAAAACCCTGCAGAAGATAGCACTAAATCCCTCTAAAGAATTACATCGTCTTTACTTCTCATCCTTCTTTTCAAGTTCCCCATTCTTTGGATTCTCTTATCATGCTCTCTGTCTCCATTAAACCCCTTTCGCTGTCCTGCGACTTCTTGGTCATTCACTCGCACGTTCAAATCCACTTCCCTCTCAATAGCTTGCCAGCATCAGGCGATCTCAGGATCGCTGTAGGCTCCGGCTACAAAATCTCCCTGTCACATTTGATGATTTGAAACAGCGTATCACCCTGTACAGAAACCCGCAGAGCAACAGAAGCCCTTCAAAAAGGGTTTTAAGACAGTCCATCTGAACTCATAGTATGGGTGTATATATGTATTATTAAAATCTCTTAGTGTTATCTCCATTTGTCTGTCCCTCTTCTTCTCTCCCTCTCTCTCCAGTTGGCTGTTTGAATGTTGTCTGAAGCAACCTGCCTAGATGTTGGTTATTATCTTCACCCCAAAGGATTATAATAATGTTTAACTGAACTCAAATTGAATTTAAGTGTTTTATCTTCATCAGTAATCCACTGTTTGCAGGCCAGTTCTTCATACTCCGTTTTTCCATTCTGACTTTTTTGCTAAAATAAATAACCAACATAAATTTTGTGCTTGGACAGGATGTAATCACAACATTTTCAGTTGTTTCCCGCCCAATTTAAGAAAGAATTCAGGCCAAGTTCAACAAATTTGCCAGCTGACATTCACAGGCCTGGAACAAACCTTATTGGTTTGGCAAAATGCACCTTGGCACCACAAACACAGAGATCTACTGGTTTGCATGATTTGGTTTTATTTGGCTTGTAGGACAATTTCTACACCTCATCAATCTCCATATTTACTTTTTGGGTCTGTATGTGGTGGGTCACACAAAAGCTGTGCAGCGTGAGTGTGTGTGTGTGTGTGTGTCCATCTATCACACACAGGAAATAGCTGCAGAGTGAAAGGTAGAGACAATCAGGGATGATCAAACATCCTCAAATTGCCGGCAGAATGTTTAAACATCGCTGCTAAAAAATTAATTTATGGAAGGGTGACTGGCAGAGCACTGATTCTCCATTTTGACTTACCCAGATATGCTCTTTGTAAAAAGGATATCTGACAAAAACACTGTCAGGTAGAGGATAAGATCACTTAAAGCCTGTTGGGTAGGACTCCAATTATTGGAACCAAAATCAACTCTCTAAATGTTTGCTACTTACACTGAAACAAGAATGTTATAGAAAGCAAAGAGCGATCAGGGGATGGAGCCAGGGCAACAAGGCCCCAACAATACACGGGTCAGTCCCAGCTGTCAATGAAGATATTTCACCCAATTTTTTACCATCAAATAACTAATGAATACTTAACTTCAAACCATCTTTGAGAAGAATGCATTTGACCATGTACTTTGACTTTTTAGTTTGCCCCATCACCTAATATGAAGGAGGCAGGGTTTATGTCTAATACTGCAGCCCACCACCAGGGGGTGATCGAGAGGATTTGGCTTCACTTTTGAGGGCCTGGCTTGTCGACCAGCCTATTGGTTGTTCTTAGTCTCAATGTTACTTTAAGCTATATTGACATCAGAGCGCTAACTCATGAAATGAAAATGCAAACAAGCAGCTATTTTTTGCTTGATGAAATGCTAAGGCATCCGAGAAAGTACGTTTACAAAGTATGATGCAAAGAAAGAAACGCAACAATAGTGTCAAGCTCTTTTTACCTCTCAGAACCCCTGTGCCACCTCCCTCTGCCTTTGTAAATGTATTCAGGTACATATTAAAAATCATTACACTAAAAAATAATTTACAGTAAAAAAATAAAAATAACATAACAAAACAGCCCAATGAGTCCAAGTGTGTTAAATGATTGCTGCAACCCCGACCAGCAGGTCTTTGAAATGTAACTTCTTCTTTATTTATGAGGGTTCATTCCGACAGAAGGCTCGGAGAGATGTTATTTATATTTGCACAATTGCTTTCCATGTCATTGTGGTGCCAATGCCTTGTTTTGTTTTATTAGGTTTGGTCTCATTTTACAAAAGAGATTGTTGTCTTGTTACTGTGTTGTGAGTATATTTAAGTTTGTTAATGAGGGAACCTTCCTGTTTTGTTGGCTTGTTGATAAACTGAGCTGTAGGTTAACAGCTTTCACCATGTGTTTTACCATGGTGTTTAGTTGTGTGTGAGCACGTAAGTGTGCGTTTGTATGTATGTCTGGAGCCAAGGAAACGTTTCCCCGAGGCGTCAGACTCCTCATTAACCTTCTCCTCATCCTTCCATTGCTTTCGTTCCTCTTTCTACCCAATCTGGCGTTCCACAGTGCCACCTCCTCTCCGAACAGAAACACTCACATCAAAGAATATTCTCGATGGTAATTTACTTATTCATTAAAGAGCTTTTTCTATTTTATAATCCGTCATCTGTGCTAAAAGAAAAATGTTGCTCATTTAAAATGATTCATATGGTGAGACCAGACAGACAGTCAGACAGACAGATAGATAGATACAGTATATAGATAGATAGATACAGTATATAGATAGATAGATAGATTAACTGACTTCAGATTAAACATTTTGACTGGAGTTTGTAGAAAATAAAGAGCAATGTAAGTTCTGTCTTCAAGGAAAAGCATCTTCGCTCCATCAGTTTCCCTTGAGCAGAGTGGAGTTAAAGTTTAAGCATTGCTGGGAAATTAGAAGCCTCTTCAATGTATTTTATTCTTCTATTCCTCTCCCTTCATTTTTTTTGTTGCTCCTTGTCTCCTCCTGTTCCTCATATGCCCTATTTATCTTTTTCTTCTTGCTCTCTCTCTCTGCTTCTCCCTCAATCTCTCTCTTCCTGTAGTTGACAGAGGGGAATGACGACCATCTGCAACCCTCCTGCCCCATGACATCTGGAGATGGGCTGAGGCACAACGACAAGAGCACACGCACACACACACACGCACACACACACACACACACACACACACAAACACGCAAACTTTGCAGCAGAAGACGGAAGACAGAAGGAATGAGATGCAGGACAGGCTGGATTAGAAGGAAAGGAGCTGCACAGACAGGAGCACAGGGATATGAGCAAAGTGTAATGGCAGAGACAAATCATGCTGCTGTGGGGCTGTCATCATTCAGAGTACATTTTATTCTGCCCGGGACTGATGATAATAATTAAGGCAGAGTAGATGGAGCTGCGTTAATGAGGACTCGTGTCTCTCTGGACCTCTCCTCAGAACTACCTGCACATCTGTCAAAGACGCTGCTATATAACGTATTTATCTTTTTACGATTACGTGTTGTATCTTCAATGCTCTCTTCTTATACATTCATTGGTTTATTAAACAGGACATCGCTGAGAGCAGAGCAATTATTGCCGCAGCAAACGACTATTTATCATCCGTAGTTCCCTGGACAGAGGGTATAGTCACCTGAAGGAGGATCCAAATTTAAAATGACAATTTTAATATGATATGGTTTGATCTTTTTTGCTCGTTTCATATGCTTTCAATTTACAAATTGTAGTCTTCAGCTTTAAAGGTGAACATAATGATTTCCTTCACTGTATCCTGGAAAATAGAATCATGCCTCCACTTTTATTTCCTTTTATCTTAAAAGTGTGTTTGAGAGAAGATGATGCCACATTCAAAAAGTCACATAATGTCATGAAGGCACTAACCATTTGGGGAATCGTCTGTATTGTTGTATGACTTTAAAGTGATTTTACCTTTGAAAAAAGGTGTTTCTATAAACTGAATTTATTGTGTTAATCTGAGTTAGTTGTGTTTTTTAAAGATTACAAGTCTTAAAGGTTCAGTGTGTAAGATCTAGGTGAAAGGGATTTTTGGCAGAAATTGAATATAAAATAATCCTAGTGATGTTTTCACTGGTGTGTTTCACCTAAATTGTATGAATTGTTGTTTTCTTTACCATAGAATTGTCCCTTTGTATTTAAAAACTTTATATTCACGCCATGTTTTTTTTTACTGTCGTCCAAACTAAAACCTTTTGAGTTTCCATGACAACTGAATTTCACCACAGGTTCTCTTTCATGTTGGGGAGGGTGAGATAAGGAGTAAACGGATGAAACATGCAACCTCACCTCTAGATGTCACTAAATTCTACACACTGAACCTTTAACTACACTTAAAATGTTTCTTTTTGTTTTTGAAAAAGCAGTTATTTTATTTAATTGAACCAACAGTGACAAGCTAAACTAGTTGCAGCTTTGCCTCTGCGTGAATAGCTTTAATATATAATTATCTTCTATCTCTTGATACAGTAAACCAACACCAGATAGGTACAGTTTACTGCTTAAGGGGTCACATAATCCTGAGTTATGTAGTTATTTAAGTCTATTATTCCTTTTGGCTTTGTTTTTGGTCTCCACCAACTCATAAGGATAACATCTGGCTCCCTGGCTGCTGGTAAATGTAAGTCCAATATTCACTCTCCTTTTGGCTTTGTTTTTGTTCTCCACGAAATCCTGATGATAACATCTGGCTCCCTGGCTGCTGGTAAATATAAGTCTAATATTCACTTTCCTTTAGGCTTTGTTTTCAGACCCAGCCAACTACTCTGATGTGTGTCAGAGGATTCAATCATGCTACCAAGTTAATAACTTTCTCACGGGCTGAGTCACTTCCCTACCCTGAACTAAGACCAAGTGCGACACTAGCCAGAAAGATAGATGACCAGTTTATCGTCTGAGCTAATTAGAAATACAAGCCCTTGAAGCATATGAAGGATGGTATTTCCACCAGAGTGAGTTTAATCAGCTCTCTTCATCTCACTTACAGCAAATTCAAAGAACAAATTCTTGTAGGAGATGAAGGATCATATTTCTACCAGAGAACAATTAAGTTGCCTTCCTCAGCTCGCTAATGGCCACTATAGTGCCATGGCTCTGATGGCAGCATCTGATAGTTAGTTGGTTCACCACTTTGGTCTCAGCAGTTATTGGATTATGTGAAACTGACAATTATGGTGCCCATAAGGTTGCAAGTGTCTTTGCTCGTTTCAATCTGATGCAGTTATTTTTCCAGATGGCACCATATTCCAGCACACAAGTGGTTTAAATGGTAAATGCACTCACACCCATCTGAGCCTCTTAAAAATGGTCTTAAAATGAGGTGTGGTAGGTTGGCACATTACCATCTTGAGGCAGTGGAAAGCTTGCGTATGTGAATGATGCAGTATTTACTTATTTCACTGTAAGCCTATACATCATCAAAATATACCTACAAAAGGCAGGTGATAATATGTACACACACTTGTTACCCACATAGATGACAATTTCCTCTGCAGACAAGTGTTCTCTCTTACTAGCTAGCAAATCAACATTTCTGACAATCCATCAAGATGCAAGCATACCAGGCATTTAAAGGGAATTGGTTCATTGCATGTTACCAATAAACACGCTCATGATTAATAGAACCATTTTAAAGCTGTGCAGCCGTAGCAGTTAAGATCTTTTCCATTGTGGATTTGGACACGTCCTGAATACACTTAAGCCATGTGCTTTGAGACCTTGTTAAAAGAGAGCCCTTACACCTGCCATCTTTTTTCTGCACTTTAACTGTCAGTTGTTTCTGACCACTTAAGTAATCCTGCCACTACAATGTAAATATTTGAATGTGTGGTGAAAAATATGTGTAGGCTTAAAAAATGAGGCAGACGGTCAGCTGGATCATTGTGCAGGATATAGACCAAGCAGAATGTATGGTGTTACTCAGCGTGGTATCTAATTTGCCTATTTACAACGGCAGGATAAATACTGCAGTGCAGTGACTGCAATGTCATCCACGAATAAGCCAATAAAACTAGTCAGGAGGCTAATAGGTGAGCCACATCTGTGTTAACCTCAGAAATGAGTTTAATTAGCATTTTCAGCATGTTTCAGAGCAAGCCCAGCCATTACATAAGGAGGTCTAGATTCTTGTGTGAAGGTTCAATTCAAAAGACGGAGTGCTCCACTGAGATAATTACAGATCCTGTCAGTCTGACCTGCAGGGCAGCAAATGTGTCTGCTCCGGTGCCTTTGAACATGTCCGCAAGTGCTGATGTGGACGTGAGCCCATTTCTAGGTCCACTGTGCGTGTGAGAGAAAGAGAGGAAGAAGAAAAAGTGTGTCCCAACAGTAGAAGTCTTTTAGTAGTCAGGGCTTCAGAAGTATTGTGTGTTTTTGTGTGTGAATTTCAAGTGATGGCAAGACCAGTTATTTTTATAAAACCATTTGTGACACTAAGAAACCACCATTGTCTAAGTCCCTGTCATTCTCCGGAGGAAGAGTTTTCTCTGCCTTCCGTCCGACATCGATGTGAAGTGCTTGATTAATCTCATATTCTATAATAATGTTAGGAATGATCTTTTTTTATGCCAGCTGTCTGTATCTGACTCGTAGTACAATGGGACAGCTCTCAGATGCCATGCTCATATATATCCTAGCTGAGCCTATCCAAATCCTTTTGGGCTGGTCGGCTGGCTGCTACTTTTAGCACTCTTAAGTAAACCAGCTAAATTACTGTGGCAAGCTGTGAAATGCCGCCTTTTTTATTTAAGGCAGGTGTTTGCCACTTAGCCTTAAATTGTGCTTGTTGTTTAAGGTACATCCTTTTTACTGGAAAAGCAGTGACCTACGAATTTTGGTATCTACTTTAAAATACATTAATTTCAAATTAACTTCAAATATTCTGATAACGTTGCCTTTATGACAGGTGATTCTGTGTCAGTTCATCATCTCACACAGATTCACAAAGGTAACGCTACAGCTTATAGTCTGTGTCAAACAGCCGTCTGTTTGCTACAATTCACACACTGTAACAAATGACCTGGGTTTATACCCCATGTCAGCAAACATCCACCCCTGGTGGCAAGATTCAATGCTTAACGCTTCACTAGCTGCACTGGAGGGATTGTGGTACCAAAAACAAAAATTTTATTGGAGCAGAAACAAAATACCACACAAAATAGAGAAAATTAGCTTATATTGAGCAAACAATAATTCCACGTCAGACAACAAAAATTTGGCATTGTCAAGGTAGAAGTATGCAATGTCTTTATTTTTCTTGGTTTTGAATGTCAAGCTTCGAGGTAAATTACTTCAAAGAAACTTTACTTTCAGCCTCAGGGCATGAGTGCTATGGGAAACAAGGCCCTGAGGGATTCAAGGGAGCCAAGAAAACCTCATGTGTTTGACCTAGTTAGCATGGCAGCTTGCTCACACCTCCATGTGAAGGAACTTTATGGACCTGAACGCTAAATGGCGCCAACCAGAGCAACTAACTGTCTAAACAGCAACAGCCAAGATATAATCACTACATAAGATTGTTAAAAAGACACACTTAAGTCTTTGTTTGTTTAGGCCGGGGTTTCCTCAATTGTTTCAGGTAAAACTGGGGACATTTGTTGTCTCACCATGAGATACAGATTTAATAAAAAAAATACTGCTATGTCTTTAATTCTTTAATGATGATGAATTCTAAGATGTAGGATTCAATTGAGATTTTTAAGGTCCTTGTTATGTATGTTTCAATCTATGCATCTTTATAAATGTTTTACCTGTATATCTGTCAGAGTGAAAAGGCCTCCTGGACACAAACTTTCAATTTTAACATGCAAGAGAAGGAGTGTTAACACCTCTTAAAGATGACCCCCCTCTATTCAAAGATAAGAGAATTTAAAACATATACTTTACTACTTGTAAGTAACTCTCATTGTATAGAAACTTTAAAAATACTGTATTAAATCATCTCACATTAAGTGGCCTTGAGTAATTTATGGATGTTATTAAAGTAAGCTAACACAGTAGTAAGTTATGCATGTTTGTTTCTGTTGCACAGTGTAATGAAACCATGTATAATTCTACTAATATTAATAAGCTGTCATTGCAGAAATTTGTTTAAAAAATAAGATATGGAGAAATGAAACTGTTTCTCTCATGCATATCCCAGGAGAAGGAAAGAGGAGGAATGTCCCACCTCCATCTTTGTTATGGACTATTTCCGATTTGACAATTTCTTTGTCGGGGTTCCATGCTGATTTAAAAGCCCCCTGTTATGGGGCGCATATGTAAAGGACTACAGATCACCAGACATCATGCCTCCAGGATTACCACACATCCTGCAGGAGCCCCCCACCCCCTTTTCTTTTGACCGCACTCCCTTCTTATTTACTTCCATAACCCTTGTTGACCCCCTCTGATCCGAACCCCAGCCATCCCCTTCCCCCCCCTCACTGGTTATCCCCCCCCAATCCATGCTCTGCATCAGATCTCTCCTTCCTCTCTTAAGAAGGCCTAGGCCTGGTGGACATATCTCTCTTCTTCCTCAACCATATGTCAGCTCCCTGACCCCCTTGTCATATCCATATTTCTACCCATATCGACGTTCAGGGGCCTCTTCACCCCTTTTTGTCTCTCACCATCTCCATTTCCTCTCCGTCAATGACCCCTCTATTCTCACTCGGCTGCAAGGACATGACCACAACCACAAAGATTAAGTATCTATGGTCTACTTTATGACATTGACGGACATTCCTTGCTTATCCACAACACTTAGCGGTGCTTTAATTGATTTTTTGCAGTGTGGGTGGTCCCAGTGGGAATCAAACCTTCAACCCCGCTCTTGTTATGCCCATGCAGCTCTGCTTGCTCAGATTCTGTGCGGTACAGTTAAACAGTTGCAACCAAAACCTGAAAATAACTAATTACCACATTTTTGTTCCTTATGTTTTCTGATTTTTTTTTTTTTTTACAAAACTCAAATCTTTTTAAAAACTGGTTCCTGGAGGTGGAGTGGAAACTCAAGAGCAATTTAATTGTTATCTTCAAGAGATAATATAATGGCTACATCTCTTTTCCATCCTCTTCCTCTCTCCTCTATACAGCCTGAGGGTAAAATGCTTTGGGACTCTGAGTTATGATCACATCTCTGCTGTCTGTGTGTGAGATTTACACAAGCTCTGTATATCATTGTGGACAACAAACAAGCGGTAGTTGTCAGCCAACTCTACCCATCTCTCGAGTGAAACTCCCTCTCCTTAAAGCTGTAAGGCCAGCTTCTTTAATTTTCTCAAAGTGAATTTCATACCCTGTAATCTTCTGGTTGTAACAAGTTCTGTCTAACTGCTGAGACACCATGCCACGCTTACAGGAGAGGATGGTTTGCTCAGTCGGTCCCTTATGGTACAAAAACACTACAAGTTGTCTCAATCCATGTCTTGTGTTGTTGCATGCGTCCTTTTTTTGATTAATGGATTTAAACTATGTGAAGGTGATTTAAGTTCCACCAGAAAACACATCACCTGCTGTCGTTTGTGAATACTGTCCTACTTCTGGCAAAAATGTCCAAAACCAGCCACTTGGCACTACATTTAATTCTTCTTTTTCTATTTCCTACACATCAGTCCACTGCAATATACACTGTGCTATGAGATTTAAAAGCTAATTTACAAAGAAGCTCCTTTACAGTGTTGTTTTTGCATCTACTCTTCACATGGTTATACAGTACAGAGATGATACATTTTGACAGTGTTCACTGATTTCAATATTTGTTAATTCATCCCTAACAGTTCACTTAAATTGAATCAAGCTGCACCATAAAAAGTGGGAAAAAAATCCACCCCCTGATCCAGATCTGCAGCAAATTAAATGGATTCTTCACTGACCCACACCACATCCTTCCAGACAGATTTGTAGAAATCTTTAAAGTTTTTTTTGTGTAATCTGGTTTACAACCAACTAACAAACAGACAGGAGTGAAAACATATTGTTCTTAATGGATGCAACATTCATACTCAATATAGTTCAAGCAACCTGATGATACCATGTAGTAAATATTTGTTTATAGAATCTATCAAAATCTTCTTTTAGTTTTTTTGTAGAAACGTTAATTTACATGATTCATCTGTGTCCAGACACAACTTAGTGTCCAGTCCCTCCAAAGAAACCTGATATTCACATAAATTTATTACGTGTGATCTGAGGTTTTGGTCACATTCTCTCTTTCTACAGCACAAACTGTTCTGAGAATGTATTTATAAAGCTTCAATTGCAATAATATATTTCAATATCTTATACATCACAGGACTGTGCAGAACCAATGCTAAAATGGAGGTTCTGTTTGCTTAAATGATATAATGAGACTATGACCATATAGCTCTCTCCATTACATTCATTTAGCTGATGCTTTTATCCAGACTGGCCATCTAAAAGAACTTGGTTCCCAGAGAAGAATAAAGTGATCATAGTGTAAGAATAAGTCCCTGTGACCATCCAACCATCAGCCTGTGGATCCCTGCCATGGCCGCCCACTCAGCAGCTAAGCTCCAGGCTCTCACTTGGCCAGACAAGCCCTGACCCCATGGAGTGCAGGAGTCTCAAATCAATAATAGACCACAAGGTCCTGGTGCCGGTGCCTCCGCTTGGCCTCAGGGTCCGAGACAGCAAAGTCAGACTTCAGGAAAGTTTAGCCGTCATCTGAATTGGGAATATTAAAAAGCTGAGTTACCCAGAGTTACATTACACAATAGGCCAGTGTGATTACTGCCTGGTGCAGCAGGTTTATACAGCAACAGTATTTTTTAATTGCTGTGGCACAAAGCAATGGAAAACATGAGGACCTTACACATGATGGCATGTTTTTTTTTTTACAGCTCAGTAGCTTTGACTGGAAACAAGAAGGAGATTTAAAAAAAACATATTGTTGGCATTTAAAGAGCTGGTGATCTGAGCCAGTTGAATAAAAAAAATAAAATGGTACACATAATCACAAAATCTAAACACAATCTACAGTTTCTTGTGCCGTACATCAAACTAAAGGTCAATAGCATTAATCACTTTTTTTGTAACATTTAGCATGTGCAACAGCATCCAGCTGACCGCTCAAGAATGCTGATTTAACAGAGAGTGCTTGGTCCAGCAATGAGTGTCAGCACTGGACAACCTGTCCCTGCTTTTAACCAGCACTTTACGAGCCCACAGCCTCAACCTGCTTGGAGCCCAGAGGTCATGAAGAACATAATTGAAGGTCTCAGTTCTGCTAAGGATAGCTCTTGGCTTCCTGTCCTTTTTGATGCCTCTTTTCCTGTTTTCACTTTTTCAAGTGACCTTGACAGAGCACTTGTGGGGATGTTCATAATCATTTTGTTTGTCTCAAATTGTATTGTTTGGTTTTGAATGGTACACCATGTAGACTCCAAAATACATTTAGAATATAGGACAAGATTTTGAATATTGCTTGTACATTTGACTACCAGTAGATGTTAGTTATGTTGTGTTATGTTATGTTGATCAGACCTGGGTGCATGGGCCCAGTTGGGAAACTATTGCTTTCCATTGATGACAAAATTAACCTGATTATATGACATTAAATTAACATATACATGATGTGGTGCATCTAGACAAATACACGTGTACTTTGTAGCCTCCGAGCTCTTTTTGACACTATTTTGTGTCACTCTTAGCCTCACTCAGATAATAGATACAAAACGTATTTTACTTTAAATGTTAAAAAATAATTGTATCATTACTAAGTTTAATCGTGCAGAGTTGGGAGACGAAGGCAAATTAATGGAATGCAGTAATTTTTTTTTTATCCAAGACTTTCAAATAGTTTATTCACACATCAAAGCCAGATCAAAAAGAATATATAATGCACACAATTTTAAAATTATATCTCAGCAAGCTGGTTTATTCTCAAAGCTGTTTACTTCCTGGATTCATGATTCAGCACTCGTAGTAGTTGTTGACCTAGATAGCAACAAACCCCAGAGACATAGAGATAGAGAGCAATGATGACCAGCGTACTTTTTAAAATCTCAGTGGAAGAGCCTGGTTGGCAGGCAAGACAGGAAGTTGTTGTAGACTGCAGGTTACAGTAAAGTGGACCTGAACTCCAGAAAAAAAAATGTGTGGAAAATTGAGTCCAGACATTTTCTGGAGTTTGCCTTTCACATATGAAGAATGCAGCAGGAGATTGTCTGGGTCAGACATGTGTACACTAACAAGAAAATATCATCAAAAGATTCAAGCAAGTTATCTCAGAGTCCATCAGCTATCGATGATGAATTCTCCTTTGGGACAATAGTCAATATTTTTGGGCTTCCAGTGAGGCCAATTGTGGAGGTAGCTTGGAGAGCACCTTCACCTGAACCAGAGGATCAATCAGCGCAGGTGAGAGCTGTTAGCTGATTGATCCTCTGGTACAAAAGGCAGCAGCAGAAGAGCCTCAGAGAGAGACAGAACTAAGACACGGATACATGGAGAGACACAGACGCACATGAGAGACACTAAGAGACACTGCTGAACTGAAAGCAAGGTGCCAGCTGAAATAGTTGGCAAGTTTGAGTTTGTGGAGATTTATGTTTGTTAAGTTGGAAAATAAAGCGAGGTTAAAATGCTGAAAAACAAGTGGTTCATCTCCAGCTGCTGTGGTGAGACCCCAGTGGCATACTCAACTGCCACAGTGGTGCCTAACGTGGGTCTCCACGCAGCCAGAGACGCCATTATACCTTTACATTCACCATCCTTCATGTTTCCTCATCATTCAATCATTTATTTATTGACCTGCCCCGAAGAGCCATTGATATTACATCATGTCGTCTTTCCTTTCTTCCTTCCTTCCAGTCAGACAGTGATTCATCCAGCACAGTGAAGAACTTTGTAACGAAGTAAGTTGGGATTCAGCCTAATGTTTTTCACAGTCACATCACAGCTTCAGGGAATCAGTGCAGCATGAGAACAGCTAAGCTCTTGCAGACCAACATCACCTGCAGAGACATGAGACATTTGTTTAAGGTGACGAAGGTTGGGTTGTTTGTTGGAAAATCATCTGATAAATTTATCAATGAATGTAAAGTGTTATCACGTCTTTAAGAGTGTTTATGGATGTTCATTTATTGACTGCCAAGCTCAGGAGACAATTCATGATTAATTTTACGATCCATTATTTAGGCAGCTGACAGTTCAAAACTCTTCAGCAGTGACCTTATTCTCACATCTGGTGCTACCCCCACCCCCATACACCCAACCTCCCCCCACCCGTGCTGCAGAGATAAACAACTGAAAAGCAGTTTTGCTTTTTTACTGTGACAGTTAGTTCATGTATGAGAAAAAAATCATTTTAAATGGTATATGATCCCACCTCAAGAATTTTCTGATATGGGAATGAGGCGACTGACTTGCTCTCTTGCATATCTCACTCAAACACACACACATATGTGCACATACATGCATACAAAGGACCTTTAAGGCGAGTGAGTGGGGGGTTACTGTGCTTACAGGAGACAACAGCTGAGAAGCATCAGTCTATTTTTGTTCTTCCCCTCATTTAAGTCTCTGAGAAGGAGGAGAGTCACAGGAAAGAAGACATTTCCTTATTTAGCTGCCCTCAACCTCAATTTAAGAGAACTGTCTGGAAGAGGCCACTGATACACAAACTCAAAGTCTGATATTAATCCAGGCTGGACTTCAGTGGCACAATGTCAGCTGAACTTGGGTCAAATGGACAAAGAGAGTAGGATGATTTAATGCTGGACCAAATCTTTAAAAAAGAGAAAAAAACACTTTATCTGTGTTGTTTATGCTCAAATAATGCTTGATGGGTTACGAAGGCTCAATCATAACCGGTTTACACTTTAAATATTTTCAAAATGTAGACAAGACATATTCATTTAAACTTAAAAAGAATAGAAAAACTGAATTGTGATAACTTTTCATAACATGTTAAGAATATTCAAAATATTCTAATATTATTCAGGCCCTGCTGCAACTTCCAACAGTGTGAAAGAAAGTTGACAAAATATTACATTGGTATTTATTGATGAGGTGAATCACAAAATATTTTCCAAGAGTTGAGACAAATGGACGGCCTGTGTGCACGCAGTAAAGATACGTCAGGCTCACCCTGAAGCGCAGTAACTTGCAGCCTCTCCACAAAGCTCCTCCTTGGACAGACCCCTCTGCCTGTAGCGTCACTCTGAGTTCACTTCAGTCCAGTCCCCTTCCCTAATCTCAAATACACACTAACACACATCCTCTGTTATCCATACAAACTCACACACGCACGCATACACATTCACACAGCGCCGGACGCATTCGCAAGAACTCCGCGTCCTGCTCCTGTGCGCAAAGGAGGACCTGTTGGATTCTATAGAGCGCATTAGCTTTTCTTCCAGTTTTCCTGTTGTACGAAGTTGTCAAACTACCTTTTCACATTTTCACAGACTCTCTCAGGGGTGAAAACTCTTTTTTTTTTAACTTTAGGTGGATCTTCCTCAATTCAGCAGCCTCGGATCTTTTGAGAGCATAAACTGGTTAATTGCAAATCAAATCCTCGAACCGCGCACTGGGAATCAATTCAGCATTTGACGCCTGCAAAAATGAATAATTCCGTGAAATAACTCGCTCCTGCGGACAAAAGGATTTCAAGGTACGTTCTTATCAGCTATGACTATAGCCTGTGTGCATTACAATAATCTATTCATCTCGGAGGCGTCTTGCTGCCACGGTGCGTAATTTACTTTGATTTCAGCTGCAAGTTGAAAACGCCTCTCGCAGCCTTTTCGCTCCACAGTTGGTTTTACGCATTTGAATGGTTCTAAGTGTATTCACGCACTCGTGAGATAAGATAAACACACACACTCACACAGGGAGACACACACAGAGAGAGAGAGCAGTAGAATATCTGCGAGGTCTAATCTACATCTCTCCTTTACTCTCCCTTCATCGTTGAATCCTTCCACTTTGATTCATGCTGTCCTTCAGTCAAACCACCCGTGTAGATTCCCCAAAGGTGTGTTCTGTCTGCGTTGTTTGTTTGGGACAGGTGCAGTTTGTGAGAAAGGCTCCAGTGAAGGTGTATTAGCGGATTTCATAGGCTGGCAAGTCCTCCTTAACTCAAATTTGTGATTTTGGGCTTTGCAAATAAAACTGACTTGATATATTTTAGAGTAAAGGAGAGAAAGAAAGATTTCCTTCTGGATTTGGGGGCATGCCCCAGTGGTGCACCTTGCCTCCCTTCATTATTCTTTATGTTCCTTTTTCTCTCTTTGGCAGTGATAATCTCAGCAGCATCTCTTCTCGTGGAGCGAAGATGCATCGGCGTGTGTGTGTGCCTGCAGCTCTGTTGGCTCTGGTGGTGCTGACTCTTGTGCTTCCCGGTGGCCTGGGCTGTCCCAGAAGCTGTAACTGCTACCAGGCCAACGAAGTCCACTGTACCTTCCGCTCCCTGCTCACTATACCACCTGGACTGCCTTCACACACACGACGCATAAATTTAGGGTAGGACACACACACACACACACACACACACACACACACACACACAAAAGTGCACATGCATGCATGTAAACACACACACAAACATAAGATTCTTTACAAACACTCACACAGTTTTGAAATAAAGTGGCAAACTACAGTTTCATAAGAAGCTCACATTGAAATAATTATATAATTGTTGATTTATTAATATCTTAGGTTAATTATTCTCTATCTGTGCTCCTGTAGGTTTAACAGCATCAGCAGGATCCATGACAGCTCACTGGCCGGACTTGATAGAGCGGAACTACTCATGCTCCACAGCAACGATCTCCATCATCTCCCAGAGGCAGCATTCAAAGATATGAAATCGCTGCAGGTAAACAAGGATCATATCTGCTCCTTTACACTGAAAGTACAGAATCCGAGACCCGGTTCAAATCTGGTATTAACATCCAGTGATTTGATCACTTTCAGGATTTGGTACAGGTCTGAACGCACCTGATTGCATCCTGAGAACTGATCATATAGAGCGGGAAAGTGAGATCCAATCACAAGTGGTCACAGGAAACACATTTGGGATACATTTTAATACCAGATGTGAGCAGAATAACTTGTTCACTAGTTATCAGACCTTAGTACAAGATTTGAACAGGGCCTGAATGGACAGAATTAAAACCAGTGGAGAGAGCATCCAACACTGAAACTACCCAGACCTGTCCTTTGCCAAATCAAACCAAATAATGCAGGGTTATAAAATATGTGGCTATTAATGGGAAGTAGGAGAAACAAACCAGTCTTTCCTCTTACACTTAACCTTAACCTTTTTGGAGAAGAAGGTTTTGGCAGGACAAAGATGTGAAAATCAAAACTGGAGCAAGTCTTTCTCAGAACTAACCTGCAGCCTCAGGCAGTGAGGACCATGCAGGTACTCTTGTAGTATTTCAACTGTGCTGTGCTTTTCTGCAGAGAGCTCCACTCCACTAAATATTTCTACATGTGTAGTGCTTGGTTTCCTGTGGGCATATCTCCCTAATGATGAGAGATGATATATGTAAAACGAACAGAACAGATTCCAGATTTTATCATCACAAGTAAAGCAGGGATTATCAAGATATACCGCATTTGTCAAAGGAAGGAGAGGATGCCTCATTGATAAATGTGTCTAAATCTTTCAGTCACTCATGAAAATTGATTCATGAAAGGATCAATTTTTCCATTTGATCTGTGAAACAAGTAGCCAACTAGCATGCAAATTGATAAAACAGTTGACAAGATTCTGTCCACATTCTCAGTACATTCTTTCTTATCTCTGTACAACTAATACATAATTAATGCTCCATCATTAATTTCACTGCTCGGTGACAAGGAAACACACTGGACGTTTTAGCACCAACCTTAGGGCAGAGTTAGCAGTCAGCGGGGAAGGGATATTACTCAACAAGCAATTGTTGCCTTCATCTCCCAGGCAGATGCTGATATACTCTATTGTGTGATAATAGGATCCATATTTCCATGTGCTGACATAGTCATGTGCTAGATCTGTCCGCAGCTGGAGCTCTTCCAACTAAGTAGCCTCCCCGGAGAGCAGATTTGTCATAAGCCTCACAGTAACACAATTTCACAACCTGCTTTTTGTGGTGTGTCTTCTTAAAATTTTGGTGGGTTCTCTGCACATGACCAGATTAGCAATAGATCCTCATGAGTCCTCTGCAGAGGATAAAAGGCTAAAATTTATATTTGAAAAGTCTAAGATCTCCAGTGCTGGAATATTCTTTTTTCTTTGGTTTGACCTGGTAAAGTCACAGCATGAATATATCTTCTGATTATATGCCGTGGGCTATTTTCTCTATTTTCTTATACGTGAGATGGGGCGCAGCAGGAAATGTGTCCCCATGTTTTTTGAATTTACACAAGGTGCATTCAGTCATTTCTGCTTACAAACAGTTTTTTCTGCCAACTCTTCCCCCTCATTCCAAGTCCCCTCACATTTGTCATAAATTCAATCACAAGCATGTGGTGTCCAGGGACAGTCATTTCTTCATCAGCCTTGATGTCTATTATTTGATTGCTCTTCTAATCCTTAATTTCTTCCGCTCGCTTCATTTCCTGCGTTCCCACAGATACTCAAGCTGAGCTACAACAAGCTGAGCGAGATCTCTTCATCTCTGACCTTCTCTGGTCTGACCTCACTGCTACGTCTCTACTTGGATCACAACCTCCTCCAACACGTCCATCCACGAGCCCTTCTCCAGCTGCCCAGCCTCAAGCTGCTACGTCTGCAAGGGAACAGACTGCATCAGCTGCACCCTCACACTCTGTGCACACTGTCCCTCCTGAATACATATTACTTCTCGACACTCAGGTGAGCTTTACCATTAACTTTAACTCAAAACAGATAGCAGCTCTGACAGTGAGGACTGTTAATTTGTTGTTGTCTGTTAAGTTTGTTTCTTCTAAATTTGAGTCAAATTGTGAGCGCGACAATCAAGATCATAAAAAACATAATTGAACTGATCGATGGCCAAGTGATCAGTAAATATAGTTAACCTCCCAATATCCCCAATAAAATCATGCACTTATGCCCCAAACTTCTAGAAATCCATAGCACAATATTTGAACATTATATGTGCCAAATTTTATTCTGATAAAGGGAAGATAAGTTTCAGTAGATATGTAGAAGCATAATCCCCCGAACAGCATTTTTGACACAATCTGTTCCATTTGAGATTTCTGACTCTAAAAATTATTTATTTTCACGTGTTTCTAGTATATATTTAATCCAAATACAATTTAAAAAAAACAAAAAAAATGTTTTAATTAAAATGGTGAAAATACTTCCCAGATCTGGACAAAATATTATACTGATTCGACACAAAGAAAAATTGACATTGAAAGTTACATGAGTATAAGTCTCTGCCCTTTGATACATGTCCTCTGTCTAAAGATGAAGGTGATTAAAATGATAAAGATGATGGCTGATTTTCTTACCTGTAGTCTCTCACTGCCCACTCCCAAATCCTTCCCTCCAATCCTCTATGACTTTTATTCTACCTCTACCCCCCCACCCAACGGTTCATCTTGTCTTCGTTCTTTCTCTCTCCCTCCTTTAGACACTTGGACCTGTCCAACAACAGTCTGACCACGCTGCCCACAGACACCTTGGCGACTGCACCACTGCTTGAGACTCTAGCGCTGCAGGCTAACCCATGGAGTTGCGACTGTAGGATGAACTGGTTTCTCTCTTGGAGTCTGGCTCACCCAGGTGACTGTCACGCCTGAAAAATAATTAGTTTTTTACTTACTATTCCTTCATTCCTTGTCTCACTCGTGCAATTTTATTCTTATGCCATTGAAGTAACTCAAGGGATAAGAAAAAGATATCCAGTTATCCAGTTATCCAGCTCAAGGGATAAGCAAGAGATAAGAAGCAAAGGTGAAGAGAAACACAGTGACTGGATTTAGAAACAGCTGTTAATAATTTCACTCTATAAAAAGCTTTAAAACTGAAACATAATATTTCAAATCCAGACAGATAATTTTAAGATGGGCTAACATAACTTTCAGATATATGTTCATATCATGATACTTTCGACATCTCCACCTGCTTCTCCTTAGACACTCTTGTCTCGTTCATCCTGGTTTTGTATCTCTTCCACATCTGTCTTGCGTCTGTTATTGAGATGTGAAAGAAGGCAGAGCTGTGAAATGTCTCATTGATATGCCAGACTTAACCTGCCATGACTAATTCACAATGACACCATTGATGTGTGCAGGCAGCTGAAACATGGGCTAATGATTGCCATGTTTTAATGAAGTGATGCATATTTACAATTTATGAGAAGATGAAGTCACCATATCTAATTAGTCAGAGATATGAAGGGTAATGGATGCTTAAAAATTGCTTCGATGAGAGAATGATCCCACTAATATGTGGAGATAGCTGAAATAAGCATTTGTATGTTTGTCTAGTTTTCATGATGTTATGCACTGTTGATATGCCAGAGATGGTAAGGCAGGCCTTTATGGCTTAATGTTCTCTTTCTCTTTCTTCCAATTAGGCTTAATGAAATGTCCCGGTGGCCCTCAGTGCCCAAGCTGTGCGTCACCCAATTCCTTTCAAGGGCTTGGCCTACTTGATCAGATTGATCTACCGTGCACCTCACCTGTCATCGCTTTCCCAGGGAGAAACACACCTTTGGAGACAGAACTCAGTGAAATCCAATCACGTGAAACCTTCAAAGAGCCTTTAGGCAGTGCTTTGGTGGGTCTGTCCGACCAACAAGGCAACAGTGTTGATCTGAGCTGCAACGTCACCCACTCCTCCAACTCTCAGGATATTGCTCCTCCTCCAGATCTCTCCCTTTCCTCCTCCTCTCAGATCCCTCTTGCTCTGTCACTCTCCCTGGAATGCCCTGTGGAGAGAGAAAGCTATGAACAACTTTGGAGGATTCTGGCTTACTACAGTGAGACTGCGGTTCGCCTTGAGAGGGAAATCATGCTGAGCAAAACCCCGACATTGGCCTACCGCTACAGGCAGACAGCAGAGACAGATGGATATTATCACACTGGAGTAAAAGCTTCTGTTAAAGTCAGACCACAGTGGTTACTGCAACCAGCCATTAGCATCCAGCTAAACAGAGCACAGTCTAATGCACACAAAGTTCACCTTATATACTCAACAAGAGTTTCTGCTCATCCTGGCCCTACATCTTTTCCCTCAACATCCTCCCCTGCTCCTCACCCATGGGTTCTGATTTCAATGAATCAAACCATCACAGCAATGGCAGCAGTATCGGGAAGTAAGGTGGAGCTCTCCTGCCCTCTTCTTAGTTCTGGTAACCCCAAAGTACAATGGATTCTCCCAGATGGATCCAGACTCATATCCCCCTCCAGCAACCTGGATGGTAGGCTGCAAGCCTCAGCCTCTGGTTTACGTCTACAAAAAGTGCAGCTCTCAGATGCTGGACTTTATTACTGTGTAGCCCAGGCTGGCATGGATGGAGATGCTCTCCCTGTGCGCCTGGCAGTGGAGGAGTCCTCTGTCCCACCTTCTGGAGAGCAAGTGGGGCCGCCTGTGACTAGAGCAGTTGGGGAGCCCATCAGTCTCTCCTGCAATGCATCGGGTTCACCAGCACCTTATCTGAGTTGGGTGTTGCCAGATGGAAATATACTATGGTCTGGATTAGCTGTATCAGGTGGAGTCACAGTACAACCAAATGGAAGTCTTTCACTGTCCAAGCTTTCTCTGGGGGATGCTGGTCATTACCGTTGCATTGCAGTCAACTATTACGGTAGTGACTCTTTGTCCATGCAGTTGGAAGTAAAACCACAACACCCTTCACTGTTCAGAACTTCATTTCCCAGAGGGCCACAGTCCGCTGCTGGCCGGTCAACCAAGATACGAGCCCCTTTACTACGTCAGATGGAGGAAGGATCAGGGGATGAAGAGGAAGAAGAAGAGAAAACTCTTAGGAAGCGTCCAAGACCTAACCAGCCGCTCCTGAACAGACGGTATCCATTTGGAAACCAAAGAAGACGTGGACCTGTGAGAGAAGGACCACTGAAAAGAGGAGGAGGGCCTGTATCCTCCACTGACCAGAGAAGAAACCGCTTTGACAACAGACACAGAGTCACCACAAACAAACAAAGAATAGACCCTCAGAAATGGGCAGACATACTGGCTAAAATACGTCAAAAGACAACTCACACTAATAACAGCCAAACTGTTACAGAGCCCTCAGCTGAACCGATGGGAAGAGTCAAAGATGGAGATACAGCAAGAGATGATGGAGTGGTTGTTACAGAGAGAGTTAGAGTTGAGGAAGAAGAAACTGAAGGGTCATCTGTTGATGACACTGTTTTGCAAGAGGAAGGTCTACAACCCTTTCATCCTGTTCTGACAGAAATGCAGACACACACAGAGACACCAATAAATACAGAGATAGACAGAGGGAGAGAGAGCTCAACAGAAACACAGACGAACATAGAGACACATATCCAGACTTCGAACCCAGGTCCACAGACAGAGACAGTGACAATCTCAGAGGAACAGAAAGAACCAGTCACATCTAAGCCAAGCTCTGGAAATAATGAAATTGTGCCAGCACCACCTGACGGAGATTACAGAGAAGCAAACCCCAACCCAGCTAGAACCAGAGCTCAGAACCCACGGCAGAGACTCTTACCAAATTTGGTTCCAAATTCTCGACCTCAAAGCCCCTGGAATTCTCGCAGGAGGTTCGGACAGCAGAGACGAATCATCAACAGGCCCAGGGTGCAGCCTTTGACCCCACCCCAACCTCTCCCTGACCTTACACACCAGAGTTCACAAACAGCAACACCTGACACCACCACAGATCGAAGTAGTTTATCACTGCTGGCGTCAACAACCACATATCCATCTACTTTGTTGACAAGGAATGACCACATTAAGACCACTCCAAATGGTGTGGAACTTACTCCTCTGTCTCCCCCTGTTTCTTACACTCTGGGTATCTCAACCTCCCGCTCATTAACTCCCTCTGCCGCCCCCTTCACCTCATTATCCCCCACCCACACAAACCCACATATAGACACGATGAGTCATTCAGATCACACTGCAGAGTCCACTCTTTTCAACAAAGCGACACCAGCAGCCACTCACTCTGATGTTGTGATCTCACAGACACATGTGCCAGACACACAGGCCGGGACACTTACACATGGCGTACAGACACACCCAAACACACACACCCCCTTAGTTAAACATGCTGATAGACCCTCGAGCAAACACAGTGAAGAGCAGGAGAGGAATTTGTCGGGTGGGCCATATGTATCTCATTCCACCACTGTCCCCTCCACTCACTCATCTGCTGTTTCCTCCACAGTCTCTAGTGCAGCCACAGCTACTACTGCAAAAACAATGACTCTTCCAACTACTCTCAAGAGTGAAGAAAGACTTTCTAATCATCCGACAACTACTTTCCCAATTATGTCTACAACAATTATTATTCCAACATCAAGCACTGCCAGAAGCACTACATCTAGTCCTACCTCTACAACTACCACAACTGCACTTACATCAACTACTCCCACTACCACAGCTATTTCTTTAACTAGGCCTTCTACTACAACAACAACTACTGCATCAAGCACTAAAACCTCATTCAAAACTGTACCCACAACAACAAACCACAGTACAACAACTACTGCTCCAACTTCTACTCCTAATACTAGGAGTACTACAATGACCACCTCAGCCAAAACTTTTCCAACCACCACTCGGGCACCTACTTCTATTACATCTACTACTACTACCACCACAACAATGACATCAACAAGTACCAGAGCATCATTCAGAGAGAGGCCAAGCGTTGACCGAGTTGACTCCAGAGGGAGGCCTGTTTCTGGGGCTCCTAACCAAAGTCAATCACCTCCTGACTGGAAGAACCCCGGGGCTAATTCTATTCCTGACTCACACAGCAGCAGGCCACACTGGTCCCCTTCGCTCCCTGTTCTCCCTGGGGTGAGTTCCGATCAATTCAATTACATAATATTGACATTTTGCAGAAGCGTAATCCAGTAAATAGTTCTTAATGCAAGGACACACAGTACAACACAAGCAAGAGCCAAGGTAGGACCAACAATTAGTTTTTTATTCATTAATTAATACACATTTATTTGTTCATTGCTTCCAGTCATTGTATATACAGCTATTCTTCTTCATTTGTCAGTTAAGTGGAACTTCATTTCACATTTCCTTTTTATCTAAGTGAGTGCTGGCCCAGAAAATAACAAACACAGAGACACACAGCACCCCACTGTGCGAGGCCTTGGGCAGAAATTTAGCAGAAAAAAACAATAGATCTGAAAATAGCCTAATCTGTCCCCACGACCTCCTGTTAAACCTGGGGGATATTTATGACAATTCTTCAATTTCAAGGATTTTCCAGAGCTCTGCCAGAGTCCCTGTCAGATCAACCGAAGTGATGAAAAACATATGTTCCAGAATCTACAACATTTTGTGCTTTTAGAGCTTAATCAGAGTGGATCAATTGTTAATTAATTTCCAGAGCTGTGTTGGCAACTAGTTTCAAATCAAACCATTCGGTCCACCACCAATGAGTCATTCAAAATCTGGGATGACAGTAATCTGTATTGTATTTAAATTATCCACTTTAAAAGTATTTTGCTGCAGAATTAACACATTTCAGTTTTTGAGTGAACAACTCTTCTGACTAAACTTATTAATAATGGTCTCTATTCTTTATCTTTGTTTTGTTGTTTCTATAATTGTCATATATATAGAGACAGATTGAGAGCTTGACCAAATCATTAGTTAATTACATTCTGGTAATAATGTAGATTTAATGAGTTTTTTTTAGATAATCATTATTCATTTTGGTTATGAACTGAACTAAAATCACATAATGTTTTTATTGTTTTATTATTGGGAATAATCTGTTTTGTAAATCTTATTCACAGGCCCCAGTTGTGAGATCCAGACCAAGAATTGCAGATCCACACATCAGGACAGTGTCATTCCCAGCAGAGAGCACTGCCAGGCTGGCTTGTGAGGCTCAAGGAGAGCCAAAACCTTCCATCACATGGACCAAAGTTGCCACAGGTGAAGATTAACACCCATTTGTTTGAGCATAGTCACATAAAAAACACCACTAAATGTCAGGAATCGGTTCTAGCTTCTGGTTATGTTTATGCAAAGTATCCACCTGGAGGCCAATCAAACCTGGTTCACTGATGAAACCCTTTTGATTATCCCGGGAAACGCAGAACTGTTTTTCATCTAGAATTCCATTATGCATGTGTCATTCATATGGTGAAAAAACTGCAGGTTGCATATTTAAATTAAAACTAATAAAGGTTTGTATTTATATCCTAATCTCATGGATTTGAAGTACGTCAGTCTCCACTTCAATATGTACAATAACTGAATGAATAAAAACACATTTTCCCTGTAGAAATAACCCATCAACACCCATCATTACACATTGGCCAGTGCACAGTAGACTTTTCTCTAGGTTGCCATGTGGGAAAGATATATTGCATGAAAATAATGGAACAGTTTGCGAACTGCATCACTGGCTTTACTTCACGCTGTGCCACTCGGCATGTCCCCATTTCTCCTTTCCTCCCTGTCTCTTACTTATTCTCCAACTTTCTTTCCCAATTTGTTTCTGTTTTTCCCCACTGCTCTCTCTTGCTGTCTGTCTGTTTGTCTGACTGTCTGACTTTTTTTCTGTCTCTCAGGGGCAGTGATGTCAATCCACTCCAAGGCTCAGCGTTTTGAGGTACTGCCAAATGGCACCCTTCTTATCCATAATGTGCAGCTGCAGGACAGGGGCACATACATCTGCAGTGCACACAGCTTCCTGGGTCGTGACAGGTAAGGTTACTGATTCATGCTATGAAGATTAATGCACTATAAGTCATTTATTCATAATGAACACAGGACACAACATTGTTAGAATTAATTATGGAAGCCTAATGCAGTTTAATTATTAAGTGTACTGTATTTGTAAAACATGGAACTGTTCCAATAGTTCTTGGTTCACCATTTTTAAGCAGCTTTAAGATACATTAATTAAGATTAAGATTAGTTTTATTGTCATGTTGCATGCACAGTAAGTTACACACAATTGAAATTTACCTTGCTCTCCCTCAGATCACACACACACACACAACACATGCATTACAGAGGGAGAGTAGGGCAGCCATTATACGGCGCCCATAGAGCAGTTGGGGGTATGGTGCCTTGAATGTAAAAAACCTTTACATGCACTTCTATAAAATTTGCAGGTGTAAATTCATTGTTTATTGTGTCTATGTTTCTGTCAGGACTTCTGATTGAATTGTGTATGCATGTTTTTCCTATATGTACCATATCTGGTTTTTTTTTTATTTAGAAATTTGAAAAGATAAATATTTATTTATGTCTTTATTGAATATGTGTTTGCTTTGCTCTTCCATGACAGGTTGCTAACCACCCTGGAAGTATGGACCCGCCCCCCTCGTATGCAGCTGGGGAGTTACAGAGAAGCCACCATTCATCAGGGTGGAGATGTGCTCTTGGAGTGCCAGGCAGATGGTGTTCCCACCCCCCTGCTATCTTGGGTTCTGCCTGATCGTTCTGTTCTGACGTCAGCAAACCTCTCCGCCAGTCGCATTTTTATGGACACAAATGGAACCCTCCATATTCCTGCAACTTTACCAAGTGACAGAGGAGTGTATCGCTGTGTGGCCTCCAACACAGCAGGTGCTGCCAGTTCTTCTGTGCGTGTACACATGTCCTCGTTGCCCCCGGTGATACAGCAACCCAGAGAGGAATACCTGAACTTGTCTCCAGGGAGGCCTGTTTATGCTCATTGCTCTGCTCGAGGTGCCCCACCACCAGCTCTGCGCTGGCGAATACCAGATGGGACTCTGGTTCGCCCATCTCAGTTTCTTCATGGCAACCTCTTCGTCTTGCCCAATGGGACCCTGCATATTAGAGGAGTTGGACCAAAGGACTCTGGGAGTTATGAGTGCACAGCAAGTAATGCTGTTGGAGCCGATAAGAGAACAGTGAGAGTTAAAGTTGAAGGGGGAGCTGAAGGCAGAAAAAGTGAAGCAGGAGAAAGAAAAGAAGACACACAAGCAGTTGCTATTGAAAAACCATTGCCTTCATATTCACTCAACAAAGACAGAACTTTGTTTGTCCCTAGAAACCCCACAAATACATTCAATTCCCCTAAACTTTCCCCTCATTTGCACACTGATAGATCGAGGACCTTGCAAATCACGTCGAACTCTTCACGCTCCTCTCCTCACCCTCACCAACCTGAATCCACTATCTCGCCTCCTAAAATCAATAAGACAGTTACTACCTCCCATACACACTTTAATAATATCAGCAAAACTAAACTTTCCTCTCCCTCCCAACCCTCCACAGTGCCTGCACAAAACACCAAAATCTTTCAGAGTATTGCCAACAACACAAGAGTTAGTTTTTTTTCCCCCTCTGACAAAAGCAGAACTTCAGCTGTTCTGAAACCCTTGCCTGTCTCCCCCTTCAGCAACGCCCGTATTGTCTCCACATCTCCCTCCATTACTACTGTTCACTATGGGGGGATTTTGCAGCTCCACTGTTCTGTAACTGGCTACCCACCCCCCATTATCATATGGAGGACCCCAAACAGGAAACTGGTGGACATGCACTTCAGGTACAGGGAGTGTGGGGTTGTGTGAGATAAGAGATCATTAATTATTTAAAATTATATCTTTTATTAACCTTGTTACATTTTCAAATTAAAGCTATGACCATCGTCTGAAGGTGCATCCTAATGGCACTCTGTCAGCCCAAGCCGTAACGGAGAAGGATGCTGGAGACTACCTCTGTATCGCACGCAACAAGGTCGCAGATGATTATCGCCTTCTGCGCGTCACTGTGGCTACCATGCCTGCCAAGATCGAGCCTAAACATCCACTCAATCAGATGGTGTCGTTGGGCAAGGCGTTGAAGGTGATTTGCATCATTGCCTTGCTCCTATTAATGATGATGTTATTTTCAATGAACACACAACATCAATAACAAGATTGATCCTTTTCCCACCAGGTGGATTGTCAGGCATCAGGGCTGCCTGACCCAGCTGTTCATTGGAGTCTACCAGATGGCACCATGGTGAACAGTGTGTTGCAGGGGGAGGACAGGGGCGGGCGAACACGGAGGCTCACTGTTTTTGTCAATGGGACATTACTGGTTCCGGCAGTGGGCATGGGGGAGGAAGGAGAGTACACGTGCTATGCTGAAAATCAAGGAGGTCAAGACATGATGAAGGTAAAAGAACCTTTCTACCTGGAGATGACTTTAGAATTATTATTATTTTTGATTTAATGGATATACACTAATTTACATATTTAGATTTATGAAGATATTTAAACTTAAACTTTTGATCAAAAATGTAAGCATTGAAAAACAAAATCGTAATATATATTTATTCATTCCTTTAAGGTCAAAGTGAAGGTCATGATGCCATCTCCACCGACCTTCACAGATGACAGAAGCTATCAAATCATCAAAGTACGTCTAGGGACAACTGCCACAATTCGCTGTCAGGCCTCAGGGGATCCTGCCTCAATGGTGACATGGTTCTCCCCAGCAGGCCGTGTCATCCCACGAAGTTTGGGTTCTCGCTACTACTCCGAGAGGGTTGTGGTGGTTTCCGACGGAACTCTGGAGGTGCGTCTGGCCCAAAAGATTGACACAGGAAACTATACATGCCGAGCAGGCAACTCGGCTGGGGAAAGGAGCACAACGGTGGGCCTGGAGGTGGAGGCTTTCAACCCAGGAACGAGTGGCCAGGTGGGAGGAAGAAGTACTAATAATGTGCCCAGTATTAGTAGATCAGGCGTCAATATTGATAATGCAAGAATAATCCAGTATGGAACTATCAATAGAGCCTTGAGCAGGCTGGGTAGTAATAATGGCTATAGTGATAAAAATGGGAGCAACACAGAACCAAACACTGGCATTAACAAAGCAGCCAGTGACTCTAATCCCGCCCCCAGGAGTGATAGTCAGAATGGATTCAACAGACCTGTCAGTGGGATTACAACACAACTTGGTAGCAGTTCGTACAGTGTCGGGGGGACCAGGTCAAGGAATGTAGGAGTTACAGTGGATAACATTGGAATAAGTAGATACAGAGCTGGCATTGTTAGCAGTGTTAGTAATAGTGAGGATAACAGTCACGGCACAGTTGGAGGAGAGCATGTACAAAAGAATCCAGGGAGTATTTATAATGAAGTCATTGCAGGAAGAGCTACTGCTGAGGATAACACCAGCAGAGATAATGGCAGAATAAGTGGCATTTCTAGGAATGTTGGTGTTAGCAGCAGTGTAACTAATAGTGGAGCTGGTACTGGCACACTCAGAGGAAATTGGTTCAGTCGGAGTAGCAATATAGACGTTACCAATTATGACAGCAGGAATAATGGTGCTATAGCTACTAGTAATACAGGTGCTAAATACCCTACTAACACAGTTGTAGGTGTGGTAACGACAGTGAAGCAGCGAGCGGTGAAAGGCCAGAATGTTATTTTGCCATGCCCCTCCCAAGGCTCCCCTCCCCCTCGTCTGGCGTGGCTTCTGCCTGGTAACGGCGTGTTGCCTGCTCCTTACTATGGAAGTCGACTCACTGTGCACAGAAATGGCTCATTGGAGCTGCGGGGTGTGCGGGCGACTGATGTTGGGACCTTGGTTTGTGTTGTGAGAGGTGAGAGAGGAGAGACAAGAATACAGGTGGAGTTGGAGGTCTCTGAGCCACAGGAGGAGGCCAGGTCTCCACACAGAGGATCAGCTGTGGAAAGACCCGTGCAGAAAACTGCCGGTTTAATTGAGACACCTAAATCAGGAGCAGTTTTGGTTTCAACCCAGTCTTCAAGCTCAGTGTTGACTGGGAAGCTTCATCCAAGAATCCCAGTTACTCAATTGCCTCTGCAGAGGGGCCTGAGTTCACCTGCTGCACCTCGTCCCCTTGGCATTCCACCCCGCTCAACTGGCCCTGTCCCAGAGCAGATGGTGAGCACCAGAACAGGCTCTTTGGTGAGCATCATTAACGGAGAAACCCTTCGCCTGCCTTGCCCTCAAACCCCAGGATACACAGACGGATCCCTCTCATGGACCATGCCCAGTGGCAGGGTGCTGTCCCGGGGTGAGAGTGCTGACTCGGGCCAATACCTAGTCCAAGAGGATGGAACACTAATGGTGCAACAGGCCTCTGTTTTCGACCGAGGTACCTACACCTGCAGGGCCACCAGTTACGACTCCTCCACAGTTTCACTCATCACGGTTCCTGTCATCGTCATCGCCTACCCTCCGAGAATCACAGCAGGCCCCTCCCCTGTAACTTACACGCGGCCGGGGGTTGCTGTGGAGCTGCCGTGCCAGACCATAGCAACACCCCGTGCAACAGTGACCTGGGAAACACCAGACCTGACACAGCTGAGGGTGATGGGTCAGGCTCGTATTTATGGCAACCGCTACCTTAGTCCTCAGGGTTCCTTGGTCATACAAAACCCGACAAGTAGAGATACAGGGTTTTACAGATGCACGGCGAAAAATGTAATAGGAGTGGACACCAAGGCGACCTATCTACATGTTATATAATGGAGTGATGCAAACACACCAACACAAGAGTAATAGAAAGACAGAGATCCACCAGTCTTCTGTGCTGGTGAATGGACTCCTCTACTGTCAACACAATGTGTCCCTCATGCCCAAAGGAACTGCAATGCTCTGTGCAGGAGATACTGTTCAATCTCAGAAAAGACACTACTTATATATAGTACATGTCTAATGTTATTGTATTTCTTAAGGTATGATTTTCCATTACTGTACTGTTTTTATGTCAGGAGTTCTCATAGCCACACATTTGCCTCTACATAAACAGAGTATGTTGCAAAAGGATTGTTTTATTTAGCTTGAGGTACATAACCTCTTGTCTGTCCAATATCTAACTTGGCTGTTTTCCTGCCTTGTGTTAAAAAAATGTGGACAAAATCAATATCTCAACAATCCAAGAGAATTGCGTTTACATCTTGTGTACAATCTACTAACGTTTTCATCATGTCAAAAACCCTGCAGCTTTAAGTGTTCGGCAGGGATTATAGGATCATTCAAATTCAATATACAATACCATACAAATCCCCAAAAGCAAACATTTTTTACTTGGCTTTATTGCTTCACTATGTGTACTAACATTAAACTACAGTGTACTGTATGTCATTGAGTCACTAAATGATATGGACACCACTCGTCATCACACAGAAGCTTTTTGTATACATAATGTAACATAATGTAATCTTTAATTTGTTTTCATATTTATAAATTTGTTTGTCAAATGTTGCAAATTGGAATTTAAATATACATAATATTACACTTTAGCTTGATGTTTAATTTTTAAACAATTTAAATAAGTTTTTGCATAATCTATGTAGCAAACATTAATTTAAACAGGTCCCATTATTTGCATTGACATCAGATCTTTGACAGACATGATGACAGAGGACGTCAACGTTAAGATCCACCCAAACGCCAGCTACTTATTTGTGGGTTTCAAACCGTGACAAACTGCCATCAACTAAATCTCACATTCCGACAGTATTACTGGGGCAGAACAAGATGTGGTACAAAGCATTCATGTTAACACATTAGCCAACAATAAGAGTGATCATCATGATTGTTTTGACATAACGATTGTATAAATATGTGTGTGGTTCAAGAGTCTGTCCTAAGTTTGTGCACAATTCAAGTAGCCTATAGTTTGCATGTCTGTTTTAATTTTGTCCTTAAATTATTTGTCTTGTAAAGACTCTTTTCTTAGACACCAGTGTTGTTTCATTAAAGAGGAAACTATGAAATGTTATGTGTGTCAGACGTCTCCTTAGCCGTGAAGGAATGATTGCTATATTTTTAACTTCTTCATTTTATAAATAAAAATTGTAAAGAATTGAAAGTGTTTATTCTATGAAAAGTCAACATCAGACACACATTTTTGTTCATATATGGTTCATACAGAGTGTGTGCTTGCGTGAGTCTATGTGTGAAGTCAGAGTTAGAAAAGACAACACCTATTGGGAATGCGAGAGTGAGGAAAGAAACTTCTCCTTGGGTGTATTGGAAGAACAGAAACTCTTTATCCGCAGTTCAGCTGTCAAACCAGGAAATGGGGTCTTAACTGTTGATGAGACACATGTTGATGACATCATATTCCCCTCCCTGGGAAATGCAATAAAAATACCAGCAGCCTGCAGGGCGACTCCACACACCTCCAACCTGTGCTCACACCTGCCAAGTGGTGTTTATACTGTGATTCCACTGAATAGCTACACTGCATTCAGATAAAAAACCTCAAGAGTTTTTACTTTTTTTCATGTTGCACTTAAATCATTTGAATTATTTTTTTCTCACCAATCTACACTCAGTGCCCCATAATGACATATCTGAGTTTGAGACACTTTTTTTTTTTAATTTATTAAAAAGGAACCTGAAGTATTCCATTGATATAATATTACAATATTGAGACCCATTCTGTTCTTAGTTGATGCACCTATGGCAACCATTGCAGCCCTTAAATCTTGGGCTTGATGCAACAAGCTTTGCACATCTGGATTTGGTGATTTTCTGTGATTCTCTGCATATCACTGTTAGAGTGGATGATGCCTGTCGGTGGGAAGCCATTTTCATGTCTCTCCAAAGAAGTTTGTTTGGGTTCAACTGGCTGGTTCACTCAAGGACATATACAGAGTTGTCCCTGAGCCACACCTGTGTTGTTCGGCTGTACACGTCGAATCGAGGTCCCGGTTGTTCCAAACTTCTTCCATTTCAGGATAATGGAGACCATGAGCTCCAGGAAAACTTAATCCTTTAATGCAGCAGTTTTTCTAGCCCTTCTTATTTCTCTGCCATGACACAATCTTATATCTGGGCTCTGCATAATTCCTTCAACCTCATTGCTTAGTTTCTGCTCTGATCTGCATTGTCAGCAGGCAGACCCTGTATACAGACACATGTTCAAATCCAATTTGCCACAGGGGGATTGTAATCAAGGAGTAGAAACATCTCGAAGATGATAAAGAGGAATGGTAAACACTTGAGCGACATTTCAAGTGTCATAGAAAAACGATCTGAATATTTATGCTGATGTGAGATTTTTGTTTTTCCTTAACTAATGAGGGAATGGGGAGCAGGTAAGTGTGTGCGTGGGGAGACTCAGGTGAAGGGAATGAGGTGATTAGCGTGAGGGTGACTGGATCTGAAATGACAGAGAGATGATTAGAAACGAGGCATTGGTAGATAGTTGTGACACTTTTGGAGTATTGCGTGTAGATTGATAAGGGGGACCTATTTTAAAAGGGGGACTTGATTACTTTCTGAATGCACCAAATACATTCAATTAAAAAAACACAAAAAACTGTTCCTTGATAGTGCACTACTCAACCATTAGTGTGAAAGAAAAATAATGTCATCCACAGCAAATGATTAGGATACAACCAAATATAGTTGTGGGAGTGGCAGAGCCCAAGCATCAGAGATATCTGGTAAAAATGCTACACAGGATTTATTACTGAACGCTCTTTGTTTCCTGAGCTGTCAGCAGAGCCAACAGTTCTTACTCTTCCCTGTTGTGAACCACGTCTGCATCTCCATTTTGCACTGTACTGTGAGAAGTGTCAACAAACACCAAACTCAAGAAGCTTTTTTGTCTATGTGTTTGCATTTTATCTACTTAGTTTGTGGTGTGAACATATGGCACTGCACACCCAGAACACAGTCAGAATAAGAGGACAAACATCCAACAAGGACAAAGACTATATCTTCAGCCCTTGAGGCTCAGAGCTTGGCTAATTTAGCACTCTGCCACGGTCCAGTTGGCCCAGAGTTTTTTTATCTTATTGTTCACGGCACAAATTTGTTAAGTTCTGGTTAGTTCCAGCCTAAATCAGGCCCAGTCATACCCGGAAAGAGTTAGTGTGTTCATCCTTTAAACAGCTTGAAATGTGTTTAGTTGTGGATTAAATTATTTAGTTCAAATGAATGATCTGTTGATGTTATTAGTCAAACCTTGTGGGAAATGAGAGTTGTTGCACTAAGATGCTAAAAAACAAAAATGCAATAATTTCACAGCTGAAGCTCATTGATGTGAAGCTGCTCACAGAACAAAAGCAGGGCTTATTTAAATTATTGTCCTGCACCACCCAGTGATTTGGTCAGTTTGGGTTGAGTATCCAGAGGGAACTATAGTGCAGGGGAGCAACAAGGATTTCTGCTTTGTGCTCGACATCTGAAGAGGCCAGTTGTTTTACTTGAAGGATTTCAGTGTTTTGAATTATTCTCCTTTATAGTGTTGGATCATTGCCATCCATTGTGGCACACAAATTTTATGGTTCCATGTTTGTGATCCCAATAAATTATTGCTCATCCATTTTTTGTGCTGTTGCAACCTTTCAAACATCAATCTTATGAATAAGAAACATCCCACAGGCATTTTTATCTGAATCTATCTCACAATCACTTCAACGTTTGACACAAAGAATTTGTCTCAATGGGGCTGCTGCCTGAATTGGCTTGACTGCAAGTATGTTGCAATAGCCTTTAAGTCATATATAGACTGTATACAGTTACTTTTGCATTCCTTTAAAATCAAACAATGAAAGTACTAGAACTTGAACTTAACAAAAACAGTCATAGCCTACAAAATTATGAGTTCCAGACAACTATTCTTATTTCTCTTAAAATGTCTGAAATCATTTTAAGTGCAAAAAACAAAGAGGCAACTTGCAAAGTCAGCGTTCAAAATCTGTTATTTGCTTATCCATTGCTAACATTAGCAACCATATACTGTGGCAAATGAAACTGAGCTGAAGAGCACTGTGGGAACAAATTTCACCAACTGCAAGGAAATAAAAGACGTTTCATGATTTAAAAAATGGAATCAATCATGCAATCATTAACAATGTGATTATAATCTCATAACATTTTTTGAATGTAATCCAGGATTATAATAATAGTCTATTATTTGTAATCTGATTATATAACATCAATTGAATTAAAATCTGTTACTGCCCGATCCTGAATATAGATCACCTCCTGCAGTAGCAACAATCAAGCAGTGAGCCTAATCAATCAGTATTAATAGTAATACCCTCATTTATGGTAAAATGCTTTGGAGCTTTGAAAAGTATTATATGAAATGAAGACTAAATACCTCAACATTCCTCTACCTGGAGAAAGTACACAGAACATTTTGTAATACAAAACACACATCACAGCTACCTCTGCACATATTTTGCATATCAAATCATTGGTGTCATCACAGATTTGTCATGCCATCTAAATCTGGCACATCAAGAAGACACATGTCACGGTCCAACCTGCTTTCATGTTTGCATCACAGTGAAAAGACAGACACCAGCTAGTCATCTGTTTCTGTGTGCTCTGATTTCTCTCTGTGTGTGTTTAAATAGGAAACAGGCAGCAAACCTCCTTTCATTTTACTGAGTAAAGGCTTGTTTCTGTCCAGTGAAGAAACTTAATTATACTGTGCAGTGAAACCACATGCACTCAGGTGGAAGATTTATTCCAAAATGTACTCTGCTACTGATTAACTGCAAAAACTGTAAAGCAGTTGTTGTGTTACTCAAGTTCAGTGATGTAACTTGTACTGTAAAAGTAATACACTGCCCACTGAGGATTCATTAGTTTAATGTTGCTCCACAACAACAATACACTTTAGTGTAAAATTTTTTTTGTTGTTGACGCTTCATTAGCTTCACCCATCATGAATGTGTTTTTCCAGTGTAAGAAAATGTGAATGATATTAAAATATGGGGGAAAAAAGTATTAACAGTAATAACAATTATACAACTGGTAATAACTGGAAAATGATTCATGCACAGGAGAGCAGCGAGGGAAATAACTGCTTTGCACATGACCCATCACCTTGTGGTTTCACATACATGAACAGGATCATTTTTACATTACATCATTTTGCACAACTTTTGTGAATTAGTGTGTAAACCTACAATTTCACATTCAAATGTTCTGCATGTTCGGCCTTATGGGAGTGACCCTGTCCATGTTAATCGAGACAGCAGGATGTTTTTCTTACTTGCAAATTACTAAAGAACGACCTGTGCCGTATTCAGATAATGGAAAAATTAGGCTGAAGTGTGTGGGAGGAGACATCCTGTAGCAATTATTTTGGATCTCAGCTTCTATGTCATAACAGAGTCTTCAGTCAGCTGCTGTCAGCTAGATTTCATAGATGTGAGCTAATGGGAACACAGATGGTGACTTCAAATATGAGGCCTAAGACAAGATCCAAAGTTAACCTGTAACATGAACCAGATGTACATGCACATACACACAAGAACCAACATGTGCACCTACCTGCAACTTATAATATATGTTCATAATTTACACAGAGATGCCGTCGTCTCTGAGTGGCTGTGCAGACTTCACAGAAATACCGTTCAACAAGTTCTTTAAAGCAACAAAACCCCAAACAAAGCGTCTCTGTCAGCAGCTTGCACTCTAAACACATCTCATTGCACATACTTCATAGTGATATCACCTCTTGAAGCAGCTTGTGTTTTTATAAGTGCTTAAACCCATTAGTGGGTCATAAAAATACTTAATCGAAGTCCAGATTTTTAGTGGGGAAGAATGTTGTTGTAGAGTCAAAATAAAATCATGAGAAACACCAGCCTCCACACGGAGGGAAATTATGGGCTGTGTCTTAATTCCATATTTGACCTAATTTAACTGTTCTGGCATTGATTTCAGGGTCAGGTTGAGGAAGTGCTTCATGAGCTGAGCAGAAAAATATTAATTTTCTGATAGCCACTTTCTGAATGTTTTGAGTGGCCGATATTATTTACGTGACA
This sequence comes from Paralichthys olivaceus, assembly GCF_024713975.1. Taxonomy (NCBI): domain Eukaryota; kingdom Metazoa; phylum Chordata; class Actinopteri; order Pleuronectiformes; family Paralichthyidae; genus Paralichthys; species Paralichthys olivaceus. Next base: position 13,244,750 of record NC_091102.1, read on the forward strand.
AAAAAACTGTGCAGTGTCTTAATTACGCTGCCATGTGCTATTATTAAAAAAGAAATTGCGGCGCAGTGACACTTTGGGGATTTATCTGAATCCAGCAGAGGAATTAAACGACAGTTTAGCGAGAGCCGAGGTCAGTTATTGTCAGTGTTTCTCTGCTCAATTACATTTAATCCACAAACAGTGTTTGAACACATTTTAACCAGCCAGCAGTTGTGTGTGGCTAAATGTCTGATGAGCTCGCCATGCTTCTGATGTGCGCTCTATTGACTTGACTGTTATGAAACATTGCATCTGTATTGATTCAGTGTCCCCTCACAGGTAATGCTTAGATTTCAAATTATCTCTAAGAGCAATGTAGTTTTCTCCAGACAGGTCCAGCAGATGTTTCTGTGAAATGTTACCAAAAAAGTTAAATGAAACAAATATGAATTAAATGCCAAAACCAGAAAACCTGAAAAATAAAAATACATTTTCAGTCATAACCCACTCGGTTCAGTATTGCTGAGATCAACAGCATTAATCTGAATTCAGCAGACTCAGTGACCTCAGCATCAAATTTCTACACAAGGGGAGACAAACAGTTACAGTATCCATCACGAAATCCTGCCGAGGCCGGACTCAGGGTGTTTTACAGCATATCCAGCAGGTCAGCTGTGTGAGGTTGTTAGGTTTCAAAGAGTACATCTTTGCGTGTCCATCTATGTGTGATAACACACGCATGCACACAAAAATGTGTGTGTGTGTATGTGTCTGTCTGGTAGGGTGTGTTGGTCAGCTGTTACTGATGCTGTCATGTCAGGGAGTCTCCTTTCTCAGGAGGAAAGGCTGACTCATGGGCTCAATGGCTGGCCTACTTTTAGCCAGACTGGAAAGTGGATCACTGCAGGACCAGGCCCAGCTACTTCTCAAAACTTTGCACAGAAACATGCAAACATTGGTCAGGTAGAGAGAACAAAAGTCACAGATAAACCAGATATGACAGATGAAAATTCTCTTTGGAGATGTCGACAGCTAGTTTGAACAAAGTCTGCATGTGCTGTAACAATGGGCTTTACTGAGATACAAAGAGCCTTTTTCAACTCTGACACATCCCAAGGTAGCTGCAGCTTAGATTCACTCAACCGACAAAGTTGAAACGCATTGCTTTATTTATTCTCGTCATTAATTATGCCTTTATAGCTTTGTTTATGCATCTCAGTCCAGACTCCCCAAAGCCTGATTGATAAATGGAAACCTGATGAAAAGTTTAGAGAGCCAGCAGATAGATAATGGTGCATTCGCTCCTCAAAGGGGTAAGGACTGTTTTCAGCCCTCAAAACTAACTTGCTAACACAAGCATCAGCGTGAAGTTTTAGCTCCAAAGGGACACTCAGGCTTACGTACATTATTGAATTAACTCTAAACCTGAAAGTCCCATTTTAATGCTAAAATTGAAATAATGAAGCAACATTTTTTTTGCCCACTTGCAACCATAACCAAGGATCAGGGGTACAGACAATGGATGGATGGATGGATAAATGGATGCTTTATTGTTATCTCCATCAAGGCGGTCATTGTTTCACCCCTGTTTGTTTGTAGATGTGTAAGGATGCAGTATGGGCCAGAGTAGAACTATTTTGGTTCAGATTCAAATCAGGAGTCAGATACCAAATTCTTTTCTTTGACATTGCGAGATAGAGTTGTAAACAACATTCAGAAATTAATTCATGGATCTAAATGAAAAAAGTCAGGCATGTTTTGATTGTTTGCAATTTGGTGAAAATCCAAATAAAAATCCAGATCTAGTGACTTTATATGTGGTGTGTGCACTCTACTGAGGGTCATTCTACTAGTATTACTGTTGGACTCCCCATTGTAGGCCAAACATTTGCAGCATTTATAGAGAGTTTAGCTCAAGATGTATCTTTTTGGTCATTTATCATGAAGTGATGATGATGAAGACAATCTGGTAACCAGGTGTGAGCTGTCAGTTTGGATGTTTTGTTCATTGAGTTATGTTAAGGTGGATCTTGGAAATCCCAGCCCCATGAAACAGCCCACCAAAGTTCCTCTGCAATAAACTTCATCGAATGAGGCAGATAGGAAGCCTTGGATTTATGGAGGGAAGGGTGCCTGGGAATATTGCAAAGGGGAGTGTTTCTATTGTCGCTGTAACCCTGTGATTTAGAGGAGGAACTGCTTAAACTTTCAGCAGATTGAATAAATTCCCATGTCACACTGGGATCTGGGCCCATTAAAACAAACAAATGTTCTTGTGTTGTGGTAGAGCCCTCAGAAACAAGCCGTCAGCACACTTTTGGGTTGATTCATGGCTGAAGAACGGCTGATATATAATTGAAAGTGTCATATTGTGAAAATGTGTCCAACACCCTGTTATGCAGAAACATTCACATGCACCGACACAAACTCTCACATGGATGACACTTTAGATTTAGAGTATCATTTTCCTTTCCATGTAACATGTAATTATGGACATGAATTGTGGAGCAGCTGTGAGATGACCACTTGTACTTTGAAAACACACACACACGCTAATGTGCACTCATCAGGTGGCAGAGATAATGAGACTCTAGCAGGTGAGCTCGCCTCAGGAGATCGCGGGATGGAAGAGATTAGCAGAGGATAACAGGATCAGAAAAAGGGAATAAATATATTTGTGAGTAAACAGATGTATGAGGCGGATTAAGAAAGCAATAAATATGCAGGTGTAACTTTACTACCTGTGAAACAAACACAGTTGGTCACAAGACTTAAAGGAGGGCGGTCGGAGGATGTTTCAGACGATAATGTTATTGGCACAATCTGAATGGATGGAGGGATGATGTATCTGAACAGATGGTTGTATGGACATGGATGATAATGTAATGAGGTGATGTACAGTGGGATCCAAATGTCTCTATTCTCTCGTGAAAAGACAGTCTGACCAAACTCTCTGATTAGGGCTTCAAAAAATTAGGTCCAGACCTTCGGACCTAAGTGTAGTCTGAACGAAAATAACAATTAAAGGTGTTATTTTGGAGCCTCAGACCACAGTCCAGACTAATGGACCACAATTTAGTCTGACTAAAAGAGGTGGTCCAGATCAAGCTGACCCATGGTTTTGTTAATTTATCTTTTTTGGATAGTTTGGACTTTTGGACCAATTCCAGGGAGTTGAGACAGCATTCAACAATAGATGAAGAAAAAAGAAGCGGAAGTGGCTCACAGGATTGCTTGTCCTGCAAGTTTTCGCCTCCGATAATATAACGTTTTAACGATCAGGTTTTTAATTTTGATGGTAGTAGTCAAAGAAACTTTTTTCTATGCACTTTTTTACAAAAAAGTTAGTGAATACAGTAGCTGAAATGACAACATGGCAACGTCACACGCACACCCACAAACCACTCAATGTCAAGTAAAGATACACACAGCATACACAGGTGATGATGAAGGACGTACATATGTCATACAGAAGTTTAGAGTGCTCCTTACATTTCCATGAGAAAACAAAGTAACCAGATCAAATGTTACAATGTAACAATCACATTGAACCTTGATTTTGAAAACGCCCTCAGTTTGATTTGAATGAGTGAACAACAAGCTCAAGGAGAGAGACAGGAAAGGGAGCAGACTCAAGACGAATAAAGAATAGTGAACCACACCAACAGAGACCTAAAATGGCAAAACTTGATTTATGAGTGTGTTTGTTTGTTTGTTCGTGAAAGATAATGCTGACAAAGTCAAACAGTACGTATGCGAGCACTTGGTTCTCTGGAATCTATAACACTACATGTGCTCACACATCAAACTGCGAGGGTGTGAACTGAGCACAGAAAATAGTGGAGGGTGAAAAAGGCAGAGGCAGAAAATATAGCGCTGAGAACCGAAGGTGGGTGAAGACGAAGTAAAGTATAGAGAGAGAGGAGGAGCAGGAAGAGATAGAGGGGGAAGCGGGAGTGGATGGAGAGACATCTGTTTTGTGTCAGAGACAGGTTGAAGGTTGATAGCAGAAGGCTTAGAGAGAGAGAGAGAAAGAGAGAGAGAATGAATGAGACTGAAAAGAGAGAGGGAGGCAATCTCAATAGAGAGAGACTAAAGAGGGAAGAGAGAGAGCGAGGAGTGTGGAAAACATTACAGAGATAGAGGTGTCTAATTGGAAGAGACAGACAATGCCATAAACTTAAGAACTCTGAGGGCATGTCTCATACAGTGTGTGTGTGTGTGTGTGTGTGTGTGTGTGTGTGTGTGTGTGTGTGGAGGGGGGGGTGGTAAGGTGTAGGTGTGTGTCGATATAAGAGTGTGAGGCAGTTCTGGATATTGTTGTATCTCATTAGGGAGGATATTGTGCACCAAATGGGTTTTATGTGCATGCATCTGTGTGTGTGTGTGTGTGTGTGTGTGTGTGTGTGTGTGTGTGTGTGTGTGTGTGAGTGTGTGAGAAAGAGAAACAGAGAGAGTGAGAGTGAGAGAGAGAGGGATGGAGATGGAAAGAGTCAAAGATAAAAACAGACAGATAAGAGAAAGACTAAGAAAAGAATATATGTGAGGAGAAGGAACCATAATAAAAGATGAAAGCCAAAGCACAGAGAGGGAGCAATAAAAGACACCATGACACAGAGAGCTGGTTAGTATCAGGGAGCCATAATAACATGGAGAGGTAGGAGGCATGTATCAGAGACCGCGTTTGCGGTTCTTACTGTCCCATTTCCCCTCTGCTTTGCAGAAACCACCCATCTCCAGCTCTGTCTTTTGCACTTTCCCTGCATGAAGACAAACACCAGACTGCTGTGTCGAGGAATCAAAGAAAATCCTAAAAGTATTCACAGGTTTTTCTTAGAAGGGCTGAGAAAAAAAATGAACACGAACACGAGTAACAATTTGTTTTTCATGTCCCGGTTTATGTCTGGACATTTCTTCAGAGAGCTGTGGCTAATGACAGCCAGGTATCCAACTTTTCCTTATTATACAATCTTTAAATTTACTTTATACGTTTATGCAGAAACATAACTCCATCGTTTTCATTATTCAACTGAAGTGTGGAGGCGCAGCTATGAAAATGAAGTTTCTTTAAACACAATAAGTACTGAGGGACTCTAGCGAAGGCCCAGACACAGTAATTATGCTCCTCTCCTCTGAGAGACAAGAAAGGAGGTCTTGCTAATGTAATCTCAATTTTTTTGGGGGGAGTGGGAGGCCGAGCGGGTGATTGGATAAAAGGGAGAGAAACATAAGAAGAGAAAGAGGAAATGGAAAGATGGGGACATTTACACAGTGAAAGCAGGATATCATTAATCCCCCAGCTATTGTGATGTCTTCTTATTCCCTGGTTTCTGTCACAGCCTGCATTCATATTTAAGTCACAAAAGCAATTCTCTCCCAACTGTGACTTATAGAAAGAACATCAGATACACTAAATATACCCTTATCCCCCTGTGTCTGTTCTTGCTTAAGTGATACAATACTTTCAATACATCACTGTCACTAAGCTGACAGTCTCTTCCGTTGTGACTTTAAGAAGTACTACTTACAGAATATGCTAAAGGAAGCTGGAGCCAAAGTATGATTTCTTAATGTACCCCCTTCTGCACAGTATGTACTCTATATGTTGAAGAGGCTGAAATATTAAAAAACTAAAATGTTCTTTGCCAGAAAATGTAAATAGGGCTAGAACTTTAGGTGGAGAACGTTGTGAGTGACCAACTGCCAAGGACTCACATTAACTTTCCACATTTTACTGTGTCGCCATGTTCATCTTTCCCTAGCTTTTATGTTAGGTGATCTCCTACAGACATGGGTCAAATCCTGCAGTGCTGACAGTGCATGTATAGCTGATCTGCAGGTGTAGAATCACCAGAAAGATGAGTCTAGCAAGTAAGAAGAAAGATGATTAGAAAGATTATTATTTTGTCTGACTACTGCTCAACAGACTTTGTTCAAGCCCGTAACAGTTTTCTGTGTGATTTGGCTGCATTCTAATAACTAGAGAGATGTACATCAAAGCTGTTCAATAAAGTTGTCAAATAAGTTTATTTTTTTTGAACTACAATTTAGTCTCATCTTTTTTCTTCAACAATTGCATTTTGATATGGTCCCAGTGATTGTGTTTAATGGTGTCATTGCTGATGAACAGATTTTGCCATAGTTCTAGTTAACCTTTGCTCCCAGTCTATTTAATTGTGTTTTACATGTTGCTATTTGATTGTATATTGTGTTGAGTCCAGCCAGTCAATGTGAGTGACCTGCATGCAATGAAAGGTTCCTGTGTGGATCCAGACGCAGTATTGAAGCCATGCTGCTATTTGCCCTAAATGTTAACATCAGCATTAAATCATGTTGGCAATGATGACTCTCATATGTTCATGTTTAGCAGGTATAATGTTTAACACGTTTGTCATATCAGTTAAATGTGTTAGCATGCTAATGTTTGATAATTAGCACTAAACATAAAGTATAACTCTGGCAGGTGGTAATAACATTAAATGTACAGGTATTTGGTCATGAACTTTGATCTGCAGGTGGGGCTGGGGGACAAGTTAGGGTAAAACAAAATCTATTTAAATCCATTAATCCAATAATTTGTCATCGTTTAAAAACAAAGACGTCAATCTTAAGAGAATCACAATCAAGTAAGAAGGAATGATTCATTAGGTCAAATGACCAACAGACTGGTTTAGTGAAAATCTTGCATTGTGCTCTTGTAAGTGTGCGTGTGGAGATGTGTGCTTATTACATTAGAGTGAGTACATATTCAAGCATACTTTGTTGTGTGTGCATGTCACTGTGATTGCATACATAGAGAGATTATTCTGGGCACAGCACATATGCCATCGACCCTGTGTGTGTGGGTTTCTGAATCAGCAAACCTGAGGGGCTCTGACTCAACTCAGGACTGATGGGGGGTGTCTGTGTGTGTCTGCGCGTGTGTCTGTGTGTGTGTGTGTGTGTTTGATGTTGATGCGTGTGTGTAGAAAAGGTGATGTCATGTGTGAAGGAGCCACATGTTTGTGTCCAACATGTGAATATGTGAAAGAGCAAAGGATGATGTTGACGAGTGCAGTGTGCAAGTGGATGTGTTAAATGAATATCAGAATCTCTCATCTCTCTCATTCTCGACACACCATTTACTTTCAGTCCTGACTATACGAATACAACTTTAATTCAATTTCTACAAACCTGATACAAACCACATGTATTCAGAAGGTTCCACTTGTGATTATGATTTTCTTGCCAAACTGTAATCATGAGCTAAATTTCCCTAATCCAAACTTCACAAAATATGTGTTATATTACAAATAACATTGTCCTGTGAAGATGCTTTTGCTGCTCATCATATAAAAAGCTGCTTTTAGAATAGAATAGCCTCTGTTAATAGTCACATCACATGAACAGATGAGAAAGATTATGGACAGATGAGAAAGGGTGGAAGATAGAAAAAATATCCAAGGACAGACGGTGCTAAACTATGAACAATTACCCCTGTTACAGACCATAGCAACCATCTCATGTCTTCTAAATTTGATGAATTTGCAGATTAGGTCAAAGAGAAGATGGCTGACATCAGGTCTGTAGTATTTGTCAACCCCACAAAAAAGTAAAGTAAAGTGGAGCCTTGCAAGCAGTTTTTGCCTACAAGATGCTGAAATGTTCCAGGGACGTGGTTAATAATACTGTTTTTTGGATGTGTGTAGGTGTGTACTAAGTTTTTTATAAAAAGACATATATTCTCTACAGCATTTAACCCTGCGCTTGTAAAATCAAAAGATGTTACCTCAAGCCCTTGATTCCAAGCAACTAAAGCCCAATTCTTCTTTTTAAGAAAAACTAGTGTACATTCAATCAATCAATTCTATTCATGAAAATGCTTTGGGGCAATTTATAGCACTGAGACAGCCCCACTAAAGGTAGTTAAGAACATCAAGATATACATCTAGATAGCAACAAGACTAGTTTTTGTAATACTTGATCGGAGTGCTAGTTTTGATGGAGTTGATCTCATAATTCTAAAAAAACTGAGGGATCACATTGAATATTGTGAGATGGCTTCTTTTTATTTTTCTGAAAATGATGATAACTAATAATCCAAAACACCCGTGGAGTTCCCCAAGGATCAATTGAAGGGCCACATTTTTTTTAAGCTATGTATGAAACCTGTCTGTGACATCACAAGGAGACTCGTCACAATGACACCATGTTGTGTGGTTGTGTCTCCTGATGACACAGACTAACTGAATACATATTGAAATATAGCTTAGATATGAATGCCTGGTTGTCACAAAACTTTTTGAAGCTCAACCAAGATAAAACCGAAGAATTGTTTGCAGAATAAAATCCCCTTGGATTCACCCCAAGCCAACAAGCAGGAAACCTTATTGGGGTTTTTGGAATTTTTCTCCGATTCGTCCTTTTGTCACCTGAAAAATATGATTTCAGTGCGACCAGTTCTCTCTCTGGGTGACACAGAAAAAGTGATGCATGCTCTTACATCCAGCAGGCTTGGCTACTGTAATGCCCTGCTATCTGGTCGACCCAAAAAATGTCATAAATCAGCTACAGCTGATTCAGAGCTCTGCAGCCTGAGTGCTGAGAGGACAAGAAACAGAACACATTACAGCTGTTTTAAAGTTTTACATTGGTTGCCTGTCAGTTTACTTCTTGATTTTAAAATTCATTCACTTGCTTTTAAAGCACTTCAATGTCTTGCACCAACCTAAGTCGCACATGCTTACAATGTACCAACTACGACTGTAATATACTCTTTTTGAGTATATTGAGTGGAAACACAATAATGAGGCCGGTATTGCACAGGACCAATGTTTACTGTTGCGCACGCACATACACACAGAGATACAGGGAACAGTGGGGGACACACAGGTAGGCAGCTATGGACACCCAAAGGCAAACGCAAACTCACAGCAATACATTACAATGATGGCCCCTTAGTTGCTCTGAGGTACACAAATTATCATCCATAAACCCTCTTCAGCCTGACTTTGATTAATTATGGTTTAATTTAATTTACTGATTTAATGTCTCTACATTTAACTATATTTCTAAGTTTTTTTATTATTAAAAATACTATACTATGTTTCCCTCTTTTATCAATGAAAAATATTTTAACCAGTTTTAATTCTTGTTTCATTAAGGTTACACTTGTTCTTTCTAATGATTGGCTTATTAGTCATCTGTAAATCACATTGAAATCTAACCTGTATGTAAATTTCGATCCAATTAAAGTTCTATTTTTTGTTTAATCTTGAGGCTTCGGAAATATAGGGAGAATTGAGAACAACTGGACAAAACAAATGAATGATCAGAAGAAAGAAAGCAAGAAAGTCAAAGAGAGGGAGACGGATAAGAGAGGGTATAAAGACAGGAAGACCCAAAAAGAAGTGGGGGACAGAGTAGGAAGAAATATCCCCTGAAGCGCTCACATTTAGACATAAAGTGAAGCAGAGGAGTCATCCCGCCTACTCAGCTCTCCAAACTGATTCAGAGTCACTGCTGCTGCCAACTTCAATATGCTGCACAAGTCAACATTTCAAGTTGGGAAAAATCAAAATGTAGACTGTTGCCTGAGGATCTGCTGTGACACAGTCATCTTATCATCTGAATGATGACTAAAGTCCAACACAAACACTAAGACAGACTTTTTTTTTTTTAACCTAAAAGCATAATTCATGCTATTGAAGTGACAGTCAGTATGAATTTATCTGGACCCAGTTATTGTGGAGCAACACTTGATACTAATACACCCACAGTGAGAAAGAGGAATAGTATGATGGTTGTTTCTGATTATGTCACATCTCTTTGTGGCCTCACAACTGAAATAGCTCTATTCTTGTGTTTTTGCAGTCTGTTGTGGCAACTGAACAATGCCCTGTTTGTCACCCAGCACATCTACCATCAGTGCCTTTCAGGCCAAAAAAATGAAATATAAAATAAAGACAGAAATCCTGTCATGCTTTTTCCTGATGCTCACTCAAACTAAGAGCATTTTGACAACTGAAAGTCTGGAACATGGTCTGAACCAAGCTTCATATCTGTGTCACTGTGTTCTCATTCGATCCAGTTAGTTTTGGATTCATGTTGCAATTTAGGAAGCACTAAATTATATGACATATCCTGGTGCCATCATCTATGTGGGCTGCATCTACTTATACTTGACATTGGTTGGTTTGTAGAAAGGTGGGCACCTAAAGTCTGCGTGTTTGTGTTGTCATTTTAGCAGGTAGTAGTATTTCTGTATGAATGGAGAAAATGAGCTGCTTCATTAATTTTATTGCCACTGTAATATCATAACGGTGTTACTACTAGCAAATTTGATGTTCTCGTTATATTACGTTGTTGTTAAAATACATCAGATTTTCGGACATAGAGACGACCTATCCTACGAGCCACATTTTTCTTCTATTGTTTAAGGTTGTCTCAACTCCCTGCAATCGGTCAGAAAGTCCAAACTATCCCAAAAAAAATTTCATACTGCAAACAATGCGTTCCTGTGATCCTCTTTTGGTCGAACTAAATTTTGTCCATTTGTCTTGACCATGTTCCGAGGCCCCTTTCAAATCTGTTTGATTTGGACTAAATTGAAAGTCCAAAAGTCAAGACGAAACAAGGCAGGTGTGAAAGTGCCCTGAAGTTAGCAGGTTTGTGTGCTCAGAGGAAAACAATCTATTTAAAATTCAACACCATTGTGTAACTTTGGAGGTGACTTCCTTCAAGGTGAAAAATAAAACGTTCTGACAGCTGATAACATTTCATGATAAATCAGCTTAGGTACCAAATCATAGAATTAGCAATGCAGATCTATCATCCCTCTTTTTTCCAGGCCACTAGAAAAACACAGAGAAAGGTGTATTTTCACTGCCTAAAACTGTGTGGTGGGTAAATGCCAGATTTCTGAACATCCAATACCTTAACATTTAACCATGAAGCCATTAACAGTAACATATTCTTTGGTATGTTGAAATGAATGTTGCTTTCTGATTGCAAGAATCTTTTGTAGCTCTTTTTGTGAGTCCGCTGCTTTTCAGGTCGTCCCTTCCAGCTCAATGAACGAGCACCATCGCCATACTCCGCCCTCATGATGTTTAGCTGGCTTGAACAAAGTTGACAGATCACAGTGACACCACCCTTCATGCTGCCGTTATTTTCACAGAGGCATTGCCAAGGGTATCCCAGCTTCAAGACAGTGTTGCAATTCAACATGGATGAGGTCACTTAAGCCTATTGCTCTGTGAAGTTAATGCAGTTAGCCCAGCGCCCAATTGAACTGGCTCGGACAGAAGTCTGGTGTACGCAAGTCTATGCAGGTCCAAGAGGGTGACACATTGACATAAAGCTAATGCATGAATGACGTCTGGAATACAAGTCCAGGAAAACTCATTAGTACCCATGAATTGTTTCTGGGCCCAGGACAGTTAAACACAGCAGTGACCCTATGTGTCTTTGTCGCTCTGTGAAGCTCACTGCTGCTAAAATTGTTTGCTCTTCAATGAGGCCATTGTTGATTTTATTGTCTTTATTCAGTGACACACCCTCACCATACTATATGAAACACACACACACACACAAACACACACACACACACACACACACACACACACACACACACACACACACACACACAAATTTACACAGCTATAGTTGTTTGGACTTTGCATTGACTTCCATTAATTGTGGACAGCCTCACCAAACCTAACCTAACCACAATTCACATCTTACTATTAATCTTAACCAGGACCTCAGATATTTTATCTTGCCTCATTAGGACCAGGCTTTGGTTCCCATGAGGACTACTGGTCCTGACAAGGTCAGTGTTTATGCTGGAAAAGGTCTTAAAGAGGTAACGAAAATGAATACACACACACACGCACATGCACACACATGCTCTCTCTCTCTCTCTCAATCTGACCTTACACACACACACATATACACATTCCAATGTGTTGTCATTATCAGTAAGAAGCAGGTGTGCTAGAAGCCTAAATCATCTGCGGAGAGAAAGAGAGATGACCTACATCTGTTTAATGACAGCAAAAGTATGACCTCACTGCCGCCACTCCCTTCATCCCTCTTTTCTCCTCCTCTCTTTCCCTCATTTCTGTCTCCTTGTATCTCTCCATTCCCCATTTCTTTCTCCTCCTCACCCTTGCTCATTACCACCGATTCCTCCCAGCGGAGTGAGTCAGCATAATCTCCATCGTGTGACACGTTGCTCCACCCCCTCAAATGTTTTTTTCTCTCCCCAAAATCAAATCTGCTTTATTATCATGAAAATGAAATACAGTATGACCAAAGTATGTTGAGCAGGGTTTACAATTCATGTACGATGAATCACAGTGTATGATGAATCATTTACACATAACTCCTCTATAATATTCACAATATAACATGAAACTTTTAAAAACTGTTACATATTTTTTATTGTAAAAAGCATAAACACTATCAATACAAACAATGAAAAGGAAAAATTTCCTTGAAGATATAATATCTAACAACCCATTAAACTGTATTATACCCTTAGACCTATGTTATTGACTTGTCTACTGACATTAACCAAAATGTTTCCAACAATGTTCAAACCCAGAAATCCCCAATGTATTGTAAGGGAGAGGGACGTTTCAGTTTTGACACCTTTTAATTAGAAACTTTTGCCCATCTATGCTATAACCTCTTGGCTGTTTTTTTCCTGCCACTGTTATATTGGTAACTTCTAATTGATTAATTCATTCACGTCTTCTTTATTCATTGTTGTTTGCTGCATAACTTGAATAAAACTTGAATAAATCACCTCATACTTGAACATGAACAGATCACTTTGAGTTGTAATGGTGCCTGATATACTTTTCCTTTCATTTGATCTGAGTCGTCTTGGTCCAGTCTTTGTGAGGACTGTGCTGAGGCCATGCTCTGTTAGAGATGAGCCTCGTGACTGGCTCCTCTCTCTTGGCAACACACCTGCAAGATGCTCACCGGCCTTAAGCTGTTTATATAATTTCATTGGTATTTTTGGATCAAAATGAATGGTGGACATTGACCAAAGTCAGCTTGACCGCTATTGTTTATTGTGTCTTGAGCTCCAAGGATGTTCTTATAAATTTGAGTGTGCAGCCTCTCAGTTAGACATTCTCACATTTTTCTCATAAACTTGCTTTGCCAGGCGACCACACACTTCAGTCCCACATAATGAAATGTGTTCAGGTTAGAATATTTTTTGCCAAGTTTTACTGGTTTTTCTCAATCTACACTGCTCAGCCACAGCATTCAAATCATTTTTTTTACAGCTCCCTTAATGTGAAGGCAAATCATCCTGTTAGCAGATGGGACGTGTGGTACATTAAAAATTTAACATACATGTAAAATAGATGGTTTTGATATTTTTTGTCATTTGTCATGTATGTCATTTGTTCAAGTTTTCACTTTCCTGCTAAGTTTGGTTTTAATTAGTTATTCGATGCAATGTAAATGCAGTTAAACGTCATGATTGACAGCTGAGACTGACCCCGGACTGGTTGAGCACATGTGGGTGGGACCTCAGTATTGCTGCTCCACTCCACGATCATGACAGCGCAGACTCTGGTTCGCAATAACGTCAAAGGTGCAAGATAGTATCACCTGTATCCAGCATATTTTGGCCTGATTTCTGTACAACAGAGGGCAGTGGCGTGTGTTGTCCATCTTTATATAGTCCTTGGGACAGAGCCTTCTCTGACTCCTTCCGTCTGTACCTCTCTCTTCTAACACACAGATGAATCACTCATGCCCCTCCATCTAACTCCCCACTGACTCCCTCGATAAAAAAAGAAGAATATTTTGCTTCACACTCAATCCCTCATGTTTTTGTCCCAAACATCAAAGATCTGCCGCTGTGCAGTGGACTCTATATCCTCACAGGATTTCTCTCTTTTCTGAACTCCCTCCATATCTACCCTCCATTACTGCCCTGCTCTCCCTCCCAACATTTGTCTGTTCCTCCTTTCCTCCATAATCCCTTTCTCCTCTCAGACCCAGAGGCCCTCTCTCCATCCTGAGCTGTCCGTCTTCATCTCTCTCCTCCCTCCACACATCAATACACCTCAGTCTGTCCGTAAACAGAGCGACCCTTCAGTCTGCTGTCGCCTGCGTCGCCTTCCCAGTCCTCGCCATATCTCTCCCTCTCCCTCTCCTGTGGGTAAACATGACCCATGCTTCGATCATCCTCTTGTCATTTTGTCATTATTATGCCCCCTGAACCCCCCTCCATCTCGCTTCATGTGCCTTCTCCTCTCTCCTTCTCTCTTACTCTCTCAATCTCATCCCTCAGTTCATCTTACTCCTTTCTTCTCATCTCTCCGGTGATGACAAACACTTCTCCCAGTCCTCAGCCATCTCTTAAAACCTGCTGCCTCTCCTTCTATCTTTTGTTTCATCTCTCATTCTCCTTGACATGTCCCTCTCCAAACATCCATCCCCTCTCTCTGTCCTCCTGTTAATTGACACCCAAATAATGCACACGGTGTGTTTCTGAACATCTTATTCCAAAACCATTTGCATGAATATACTGCAGCCTCCTGGGTGGACATTCTGTTATTGGAGCATGGATGCAGGGAATTTGCTCCTATTCAGCCACACGAGCATCTTTAAGGGCTAGAGCTCTGAGCTGGTGCATCGACTAATCACAAAGCCCTTCAATAAGGTCAAGGTCAAGTTCTTCCTTTCACACGTCTTTCTGAAATATGATTGTATGCTACATGTCAAGATTACATTTTACATTTTTACAGTATTGTCACAGTCTTAAAATGTTTTGCTGTAAATAAAGTCGTGCATTCATAATATTTCTTGAATGAAAATTACTAAAGTGTAAGCATCAATATATACATATGGCTTTTTGTATATTGTATACACTCCTCTTTTGAAAACAGACTTTCTCAGTCTTTCTCACCAAAAACACCTCCGCTGCCATGGTGCTTTCAATTTAGACTTTTTCTATCCTCCTTCCCTAGAGTGACATCCTTAAGTTTCTGATCGATGTCTCAGAATTATTTTTTTTCTCTCATCCCTTCTTCAGCCTGTTTCCCTGGATTTATTTCTCCAATCATTACACTATGAGTGTTTTTCTCTGTTCCCTCTTACGTGTTCATATTTTGTCAATCTCTCATTGAAAACAGTGATGGCTGGTCTCATTGTTCGAGAATAAATGTTCTATTTTTCTTCTTCCCCTCTGCTCTCTCTCTCTCTCTCCTTTAATCCTTCAATGAGACAAAAACAGTTTTTTTGTTCATCCAGTCTTTATCTTGTTGGTCACACCTCAAACACTTCTCCTGTTGCGATGTCCCACCTATATTTGCAATCTAAAATCTATTAGGTTATTGCATTAGATGAATTTAAAATGCTAATGCTCTCTTCATTCTGCTGCAGTGACGTTTACCTGTTTATTAAATGTCATAAATAAAGATTCAATAAATATGTTTCGATTCAGTGAGTTTAATTTAAAATAGTGTTAATCACAATTAATTAATGACATTATGGAGAGTGAGCCTACAGATTTCCAGCGGTGAAATGTGGTGAGAGTAGAAACATGCATTTCAAGCATGAATTTTGTTTTCATCAAAGTTGGGTCAATCATTGCTAGGTCATGATTTCTGTGTTTTTATGTTATGACTAAAAATAAAGATATAATGATGGAACTCAGTGATCATGGGAGTTCAACCAATCATGTCAACCAAGTCCAAGACAATAAAATGCAAAGACTGAACCTAGGAAGAGTAGGACGAGTGAACATATGCAGACCATACATGTAGTTTTCAGGAAACCGCTTCACTGAGTTCACCGACATCACAGTGCAGTCAGAGTTGAAACAGAGTGATTCCATATGTGTGAGTGCGTATGTGTATGTTTTTGTGTGCATGTGTGTATTCGAGGTGTCAGATGTGTGAATGCGTTGCCCCTTTGAAAACCTGTAACTCTCCTAAATTACACACACCCCTCTGATGCGTTGAGTAATCAAGCATTTTGCTGCAGTTTTTTTTGCCCCTGAGTCAAAGTGGCCTCTGCAACAAAATAAAAAAAAGAAAAACCTGAGAGCTGTTGCTGTGGAACGCTAAACAGAAAAACAGATGAGAGGGTTCGAGCCAAACTCTGTCAGTAAAGAGGCATAAGGACAGGAAGAGAGGTTAAGCACAGTGTGTTTGCATGTGTGTGTGTGTATGTGTGTAGGACTGCAATTGTCCCATTAGTCAAGTTATTTAGCTATCTGTTCCTCATCAAACCCCACCCCTCTAAACACTTCCTGTCACCACACTGGGGCTGAATGTTAAAGCTTGCAGGGGGTAGTAGTGTGTGTGTGTGTGTGTGTGCGCGCGCGCGCATTGGAATATTAATGACTGAAAGAGTTTTGTTTGTCACTAATAGGTGTACATTAGTAACAAATTGTGTGTGGAGGGCATGTGTGTGTGTTTTGAAAACCCAGTCCAAATGCCCTGTTCTCTGCTTCGAGCCTTGTCCCCCGTGAGGGGTAATTTTGACCATATGGCACGCAACATGATGCTACTCAAACCACAGACAGACACTGGACCACAATACACAAAAAAATACACAAAACCCCAACATGATCTGGTACAGTACCACTACCCTGCAGGTCTCTGGGATTAGAAAAAGATCTACATTTAGATACAAGGACAGAGTAATGACATGCAGAGATTGGGAAAGGCTTAGAGTCAGTGTGTGAGCGTGTGTGTGTGTGTGTGTGTGTGTGTGTGTGTGTACACGTGCAGTAAAAAGTTCCCCAGCAGAGACTGCATCTCATCCCCTGGAGCCTATCTCACACTGTAACAATTCTGCTCAGTGCCGCTGAAAATTCACACACACACACACACACGAGCATGAACATCAGCTTCTGCTGCACTCGTTTTTTTTTTACATAAAAAAGCACACTGCTACATATGCAAATGCCTCCTACTCTTCTTTGTACTACCTCCTTACATATGAAGACACATGAAAAATGCAGATGTAATGTGCACTAATAGCAGCTCTAAAGAGCCTCATTCATTGACAAACCTGACACAGACTCTCTCTTGCCTGCTCCCACTGTCCCTCTCTCTCTCCATCACACACATTTTCCATGCTTCCTAATGTAACACGGTGGTAATGGTGTGTAATCACTTCTTTGCCACAGTAGTCTGTTGTGGTAGGTGAGACCACAGCTGAGCAAAACGGAACAGAGCAGCCAGCAGCTGATAAACCGCAGAGATTTTCTGCTATTTCTGTTCTCTTTATATAGCCTGCATATATCAAAAAAGAGAGCAAGATACTGCACTAACAGATGGTCAGCATTGACAGATTGAGTATCATTGATTCTTTGGACTATTTACTGAAGAAAGTTGGAGAATTTCATAGCGGTGAGATGTGGAATGTATTGTTTTCAGCAGGAGTTTTATTTGGTACTGTGGCGATGTGGCCCCCAGGCCTTTCAAACCACTGCAGCTAATGTTAGCTTTAATTTTGAGGAAATAATAAAAGCCATAAACTGAGATAGGAGGGAAAAGAGAGTGCACGCTGCGTTGGGCATTGGCCGTAGATTGTAATGGTACGTGACAGCTTTACCACAGGGGTCAGTTGTGGTTTTAGCAAAACCTCGGCCAAAAAGAACAATAATATGGCTACCGAATGGCCAGAGACTCGAGTTTACAATATATAAATAGATTTACTTCCGCTTTCCTTCCCACAGTTTCCCTACCCAAAAATTTTCATGATTCAAGTGCTTAACCAAAGAATGTTTCACTATGTAGCTCTGTTGCTAGTCGACGGCTGTAGGGCGGGACAAGCTTGTGATGCAATAGGAAGACCAGACAGTCTCATTTTGGTTCAATCAACATGGTCTGCATGGTCAAAGGAGGATGCAGCAGACATCCTGTAGACTAGGTCCCCTAAATTGAGACACAGCTTAAAATGACCGAAACCATCTTTTAGGAAAATATATTTTACGTGTATTTTGATTTTCTAATTTGGTCCATTTCCCATCCACTAACATGGAGGAGGCATGATACATAATCTATAATGCAGCCAGCCACCAGGGGGCTTCACTGTTCGCGATTTGATTTTAGTCTACAATTACAATGCAGTCCTGTAGTATGGAACTGATTGAAGGTTTGATTGAATTGTCATGTAAGTCAAACTTCAAAATGTTGAACACAACAAACAATTGTCAGTTGATTTAAAAGGGAGTAAAAAGCTCATTAGAAAGATGTAAAACAAAGAGTTTCCCCATCAAAGAAATTTTACCACAGGTGGTTGAGTGTTCATTTTAAAAATGTTCTCTGGTCTGTAATAAGCTCTATTCTCAGCATCATCCAACAAGGCACAAGCCTTCAATTAAAAACAATGCAACAACAGCCCCTTGGCTATTAGTGTTTGTGCATGTGATAGGCTTAATGCAGGGGAGCTATTTCGAGTGTGTTTAAGCCACCCTGCCATTTTCCCATTTCTTCAAGTTGTGTGTGTTAATGTGTCTCAAAGAGAAGGTTATAAAAATGCTTTATGGCGTCTCCTGGAACAGTGACCTTTGCAGAAAACCACTGATCTGTTCAGAACAACATGATATACCATGTGCACATGTGTACAGAATCGTGTGTCCACGAGCGTCGGTATACACACATGAATTTCTACCACGACCTCTGTGCACATGGTTACGTGTGCATGTGACATGATGTACAGCCAGCAACATTCTATCCCACCAGCCATCATTAACTCTGATGTACAGCCAAATGTCGTTATGTATGGTCGACTGCATGATTTACTGTTGCAGATATAATGGAGTGGCTGGTGTAATGAACTTGCTGAGGGTTTGATGTACGGGCCTCTGCTGGAGGGAGAGGAGTAAATACTAAGACCGGGATGGCAACGATTACAGAGATGATGATGATGTTGAAATTTGCCTCCTCACTCGCAGATGCGAGGGGAGTTTTCCGGACGGGGTGGGGAGGACAAAAAAGAAGAGAAGATGAAGAGCACAGTTTGAGGAGATGGAGGAAGAGGAAACAGAGAGGAGGGGGAGGATGGAGAGCAATTACAGCCTGCCACTGTCGCACATTTTGATGCTTTTGACAGGTGGTCACTGCTGAGGGGAGAGTAAGTGCTGATGACAATGATGATGATGATGATGACATACATGAAGGAGATGTGAACACAGACGTTGAAGATTGTTATTATTTAAGATCAGTGAAACCACAGGGTGTCCTTGCAGTGAAAGGAGGACATGGCTGCTGGCCAACATCCAGCCGACGTAAAAGGAGAATTGATTTGATTTTGTGAGACCAAAAAGCATTATTATGTCACCAAAATGACGTGGATGTTAAGGAGGAGGAGAAAGAAAGAAGGACGGTCTGTGAGATATGGAACAGGACTGATGGAGACTAAAGGACAAAAGGAAAAGACACCAAATGGCAACAGTGACTTTCTGATCAATAGAAATGGAAACAAATAAATCCACAAATGTTATCACTATTGATGAAATTTCAGAAAATGTTACAGCAATACCTAAATGTTGCATACGGCTACTTTAGATAATATCAATTGTGTTTGAACAAAGATGAATTATCTTTTAGTTTTTCATTGAAAACATGCAAAAATGTAAATATGTAAAAATGCAAAATGACACCATATATCTCACAGATACAGGACTGGAATCCACCACAGTACAGTCTGACTCTGCCCCCTACTGGCTCGCACTCTAACTTCACCTTCTTGAGGACTTATGCGTCCTCATATGACTTATTCCATCCATCCATCCGTTATCTACACCGCGTATCCTTTATCCTTATCCGGAGTGCAAGGAGAAAAACCCACACAGGGAGAACATTCAACGTCTATAAAATGCTAAACATCCAATTACCTCACAAAGTTTAAATAAAAATACAGTTACTTAAACATGACCAAATTAAGCTCTTTATTGTATCATTTATTTCACAGTTGACATTTTTGCTTGTAAAATAAATAAACAGAATTCCCCTTCATGTATTTTCAGATTTAATTTCCATTGTGCTGAGTATGTAAACTGTAATAAGGCACTGAATATAGTTACGTTCCAGTGACTATGTTGTTTGATCTTAATTTAAATAGTGTCAGTAGTATTTCAATAAATATTTAGTTTAGTCTAAATATGTGCTTAGATTTACTCAACAATATGATACGACTGCTGCTTTAATTTCAAATATTGGCATTGTACAGTCAGTCTAAATTTAAAGTTAAACAGAGTGTCTCAGTGTGAGGAGTTTGGAAATCCTAAAAAAGGGCCTGGTAGGACAGTTCAAAAAAAAAAAAGTCACGTCACATTCTTTACATACTCTGAACACTTGGAAAAATGATAGCACCTGAACACACTCTGAAGCATCTCAGCTCCAATTTAAAAAAAAGTGAAAACTCTGCTGCAGATTGGAGAAGGAAGAGCTTTACCAAGGCCAAGAAGGTGGTGACTGTATTCCTCTTAAATACGCGGCTCCTCCTCTTTGCAGCCGCAGAATGGAAACGTCCCGCAGCATGGCTGAAGCCAGGGTCGCCAGAGAATCTTATCCCAGGCCATCTGACTTTGAACAGCCGTCGATTGAGTATCATTTACCTGTTTATTTGGGAGGGTACTTTTATGCCTATCCACAGCTCTGGCAGTCTGCTCGAGGATTTCAGCGTATCGTGGCTCAGTATCAGGAGTCAGTGTGCGGGACTCTGAGGGGTCGTGGAAAATGTCGTACACCAGCGGTGGATCGTGGTGTGTAACATACTCTCCGTGACACAGGCACACCTTAGTTTTATAGCACCCGCCGGCTCCCGGGGGGGAAAAGTTAGGGGTGAAAAAGTGCACCTTGAAGACGGAGTCACCTGCATGAAAACACACGACAGAGACCACATTATTTCAGGACACAGTGTACGAAGACACGATAATGTCAAAGAACTTCCCTATTGTGACTGAGCTGAGAGGAATGGTTCTGACTTGTATGTGGTTCTAAATATGGTAGAGGATGATAATCTAATACGACAAACATTTACTGCAGTAAGAAATAGGAGGGAAGTTGTACTCCTGGCAAAGTAAACATGGTGATATGGAACAGAACAAAGAGTATATTGAATATTTGTATTTATTTGATTATTTTAACCAAACAGAATTACAACATATCTGGTCACCATAATGGAATTGTTTATTATTATGATTTTTATAAATGTTATTACATTTTTTAATTTAGTATGCATTGTCTTACTTTTGGACCTCTAAAATTCAGAATAATAAAACATAGCGTCAATTCAGAAGAAGATTATCCCTTATCACCAAATGTTTGTGTTATTACATTACATTTCATTTAGCTGATGCTTTAACCAATAAGTGCATCAATCATGTGTTATCTCACATAAACTATGTATTTATGTTTTATTTTTTATTGTAATTTAAATATGTGCCTTGAATCACCTGTTTCACTTGAAGGAAGATATATATTAAAGTATAATTATTGATGTAATAGAGTGGAGTATAATATTATGATAGTGTAATAATATATATCATAATTTAATATCATATAGAGTAGAGTAGTTATACAAGGATAACTCAGATTTGGTGATGGCAATACAACGGCTAACTTTTTGTAATGCTCATCAGCCTGGTCTCCCTTATGTCTTAGCATTTGGTGAATTGCTTTAAGTACTGTCATGCTCTCATGTTCAGGTGTCTCACCTCATTTGTTGAAAATTTGTTGCAGAGAGCATCACATTAATTCAATGATCTGTTCCAGGGGGAGTTTTCATTGCATTTTGTTAGTTTGTTTGTCTTTCAGCAAAAACTACTGAACAAATTTGCATGAAAATATGTGGAGAGTTGAAGCATGACACAACCCATTTCAAACTTTGGAACAGATCCGGAGAAATTGGGGGGACATGATTTGTTGTGCTCTTTATTTAAATGGTTGTCTTGAGGTTTGTGTTCTTTGGTGGTCCTTCTAATTTAGTTTTTTTTTAGTTCTATTCTATTTGTGAATGTTTAAAGCTTATGTACAATTTGTTTGTCAATGCAGAAGACCTCATATGCAGAATAAATACTCAGATGTCATCACAGTCTAAAATATATCTCTGCCAGGTGATTTGGAACACGTCTGTGTCAACAGTGTGTGCAAACTCACTGCCAGGTGGATGCCAGCGAACTGCGTTCAGGTAGACGCCGCAGTAGTGGAACATGAATTCATGCTCTGATCGCTTTACTCTCCCCTCCAACAGTGGCATGAGGTTATGGCCATCTAAATGTCTGGAGAGAAAGGTGTAATAAAAAGACATAGAGGGCAGATGTAAAGGTTTGATGAGGTAAAGTGCTACATGCAAATGAGATACTAGACTTTTGACCTTTTGTTCTATAAGGAAACATTAAATATCAAACTTTGCTCACCTTCACAGAGAACTTTAGACAGAACAGAACTCAAATAAAAAGCATTTCTATTTTGAGAAAGTAGAAAAATGTAATGTTGAGATAAGTCCTTTGTAAGGTCCAATGTAAAGTTATTTACATAAATATGTACAAGAATTTAAACATTAATATAGTAAACAATGAAAATATGGCAGCACAAATTATAATATAGCTGGCCACCACATTCTAAATATCCTATGAGAACACAAGCATATGTTTCTTTTCATATTTACAATCATCTCCCTTCTTTACGTCACCTATACCTACTCACCTAAAGTATTATCACACACATCCGCCTTCAGCAGACAAAAAGACATGTTGTTTACAGGTAATGAGGAACTTCTGGATCCACACTGTAATCATCTGGCTACAAAACACTAGAATTATCATGTTCAAGTTTAGAGTAATTGTATGGTCGTCTCACCCCTGTGTTTGTAACTCTGTATTATGGTTTGTTCTACCATTGTATTTATTAAGCACTGCACAGGAGCTTTTCAGCCTTCCTAAAAAAAGCCACTGGACCAAACAGGTCTCTGTAGCATGGACTGTGTATGTACCTGTCTGGTTGTGTGTCCTCGGCTAAATGCTTCAGAGTCGGGTACAGGTCCATAAGACTGGTGGGTTCATCCACTACTTTCCCAGCTGCCAGTCTGCCAGGCCAGCGGAAAATACCAGGGACTCTTATCCCACCTTCCCAGCCCCCCATAGCCTTTCCACCTGAAGGTGAGAAAAATGAAACATTTTTCAATAAATGCATTGAAAACAAAACATGTTACAAATTTCATCTAACACAGAAAGATCTGAATGTTTGCATGAATATATCAAGGATTGCAGTGACTGCCTGTAAAAAAAAAGTATGAGACATCATCTACCTTTATAAATACTGTTCCATCCTCCTTTCTGGCCAACCTTTGAGTCAGCATCCTCGAGGTGCCCTCCGTGGTCTGACGTAAAGTACATCAGAGTATTGTTGGCTAGCCTGAGGGAGTCCACCGTCTCTGTCAACTGTCCTGGAAAATACATTATAAATGTATACCATACAGCATATAAAATATATTGCATTAGGGACATTTGGTTAGGTAATTCATGATGTGAGGGAGTTTAAACTCCATGGTAAAAGTGTAATTCTTGTCCAGAGAAATCAGATGGGGCAGGAAATACAATCAGATACAGTGTAAACAAGCTTTCCATTTGGCCACTGTGTGCTGAAAGGTTTGTAAGATTCAACACAACAGTTGAAACAGAAGATGGGGGCCCCACTAAATGGTGTGAAATGTTTCTCCATAGTTTCAAGTGTAAAGGTTCACTACTCTCAAACTACCACTACAATTCATGACCGTGTTAAAGGTCCAGTGTGTAGGATTTAGTTGGATATATTGGTAAACTAATATGATATTCATAATTTAGTCTCTTTGTTTTAGTAAGTATCAAGTGGAACTAAGAATGAGATCTTCATATTTTCATAGGGAGCGGGTCCTCTTCCACGGAGCCCACCATGTTGCACAGCTGTGTTTTTGCAGTAGCCCAGAATCAAACATTGAACTTTTGTGTTTTAACTTTACATGATTGTCCTGTTTGGTAGTCAGTGCAGGTCCTGTTACTTAGAAATGGAGATGTGAGGCGAGATGTATCCGGTTGCAATCTGTACCCTCATCACTCGATGGCACTAAATCCCACACACTGGACCTTCGAAGCGTTTGCATCACAGTCCTGACTTACCGACGAGCCAGTCCATTTCTTCTACGTTGTCACCATAGCGACCATGGCGGCTCCTGCCAGCAAAGGGAGGGTTTTTGAAGAGTGGTATGTGGACATGAACTAATGAGAAGAAGAGGAGGAAGGGACGATCACTATTCCTGCGGGGGAAGACGTAAAAGTGAAAAGCTCATCAGATATGAGAGTTGTTTTAAATGTTAATAAACACAGGGATTGCAGTTCATTTTAAGTCACATAAAGATATATTTTATTGATAGATTTAAGACAGACTAACACCTTTCTAGTCTGTTTCTCAGTCTATGTTTGCATTAACACTGTTGCTGTCTCCCTGGTCTGAGCAATTTAAATAGTAATCAAACCACTGATAGTGTATGTAAAAATATGAAACTGCTGTTATAGCAAACTACCCACAGTACTTGCATTTTTTTTCAGAAGATTAGTTTTTTTTTAAATTAATGTTTGCTGGCTCATTCCCACCTCTTGATAAAGTTTTGTGCTTCTCCCAACAACCTCTGGGGCAGCGTCTCCACTGTCATTGGCTGATCGACGACGTCTTGGTTCCTCATAACGATGCAGTTCCAGGTGGGTAAGAGTTTAAATGGCACATACCACACAGCAGTTGCTAAGATACTTAATGAGAAAAGTGCAACCAGGAGCCACAGGCGGAGATCGAGGAGGCCACACACACGGACACACACCTGAAATGATGTCACACATCCACAAATATAAAATGCACTGTCATACAGTATACAACGACATATGCATATGTAACTGCCTGCAGTGTGTGACTCTTACACACTAACTGAATTAATGGTCATGCCATTTTCATTCAGTAAAGTTACTACTAGACTTAAAGGTTCAGTGTGTAAGAGTTAGGTGAAAGAGGTTTATTTGCAGATATTGAATATAGAATAATCTTTCTGTTTTCATCTAAATTGTAAGAATTGTTGTTTTCTTTATCCTAGAATGGACCCTTTATATTTAAATACCTCTACAAGGCCTCCATATTTTTTACAGTCATCCAAACTGGACAAACTAAATACCTTTTGAGTTTTTATGAACTGAAGGTTACCACAGGTTCTCTCTCATGTTTGGAAGGGGAGGGTGAGGTGAGCATGCAACTTCAACTTCAGATGTCACTAAATTATACACACTGATATGCTAAAAATAAATACATGTATATGTATATATATATGTATATATATATATATATATATATATATATATATATACATGTATTTATTTTTAAATAAATATTTAGGGTTATATATATATATATATACACTGTATGTATAAATACCAGAGAAGTCAATCGTGTTTTATGATGGTTTCCATTGCTGACTGTGAAATTTCTAGGACACTGAGTGTTGATAATGATCATCCTTGTGCTTTAAATTCAAACATGTTCATTTCATTCACACCCTATAAGCTCACATTCATTTTTCATTTCTCCATCCTGGGAGATGGATCCCTCACATGTTTCTCTCTCTGAGGTTTCTACGTCTTTTTCCTGTTTGTTTTTTCCACAAATTGTAAATTTGGGCTATACAAATCAAATGTGATTGATTGATTGATGGCTTTACTATTGGGACGCTGTCATGTCAAGGTCAGGGTTCAGCAGGTAGTACTTATAGTTAAGGGTTGAGTAAGTCTCCAGGAAATGGATGTAAATGTACTGAAATATCCTCTGAAATCATGAAGACCAGACTAAGTGTGTGTGTACCACAGCCTAAGACCAATGTTGGCCTCTAGATTTATAGATATTATATATTAATCATGTATACATTACAATCTTTTACTGCAGGGCTGTTTCACTGTATTGCAATGCTCACATAACATGTCACTTACTGGAGCTGGATGCTGTTGCAACTCCACAATTTAACCACTAGATGGTGTCATATACCACTCCCACAGTCAGTACTCATTCCCACCAAGTGAAACAAGTAGTACATTGTGTCCTTTGTTTGTACAAACAGTGCAGTAAATTTAGATCTGAAAAGAGTTTTATAGATTTCTGTCTCCTACTCTGAATTGTTGTGGTTCTTTATGTTCTATTCATTTATTTTTTCCCCTGTAGAACAAATGCTGATGTTGTTTCAGGCTCTCTCTCTCTTGCTCTACCTGCGGCACAGCTGGCTCCTATTTGTCTTCCTCACCATCGCCAGGTCCTCACCAAATTTCAGCTTCGACATCGCTCTGCTTTGTCCTGAAAGAGCTTTCTGGCTAACGTGAGCTGTGAGCTTCACAATCACAACTTCTGTTCCCAATCTTTTTTTTTTTTTTCAACCCTGTGGCTCGTGTGTCTAAGTGTTTACACATTAGTTTCTTTGCTTTGGGGTGAACAGCACAGCAGCTCTTTGTTTTCTCATTTCTCCCTCTTTGTCTGGCACTGTTTTGTTTTATAGATGGGTCATTTTTTCTCATTTCACATCTAACTTTATGTGATTATTTTTAAGGAAAGGAAACAAAACATGCCTACCAGTGTGAAAAGTCCAACGCCAAGAATAGCGGCCAATTGTCGCAGCGTGCTCTGAAAGTCTGCCAGGATGTCGGTCCCCTCTCCGGGCACACAGTCATTGAACAGGGTGAACGGCAGGCCGTAGTAGTAGCTGAAGCCGTGCTGGTTCGGGTGGTGACAGTGATCCCCTCTGTGCTCACAGTTCACACCCAAGTGCCACTTACCTGTGGAGACACAAGCGCCTTTTACACATTCTGACTTTTGAGCCTTTATACCACAACAGGATACTGACACTAGCACATTTCAAACAGAGATCCTTTTGTATATTTCCATTAAGAAGAGACCATCGTTATGCTGCCTCGCTTGTTTAATGCTGTCTCACTGTGGGATTTAATATAAGTGAATCATTTGCTGCTGAATATTATTACCTCCACCAGGAAGATAATGTTTTCACTCCTGTCTGTTTGTTGTTGTTGTTTGTTTGTGAGCAAGATTATACAAAAAAAACTGAATGGATTTCTACGAAACTTGGTGGAGGGATGTGGTATGTGTCACCGTTCTTAAAGGAATAATTCATTGATTTTAAATGAAAACATCAGGCACAATTAGGGAACTGATGTTAATGAGTGTGCGATATTTGAAGCAGCTTGATTGATAAGGGGACTGTTGGGCCTTGGCAGAGGTTATTCATTTTCTCAGCTGCATTGGACCAAAATCTAACTGGATCATTTCCTTTGATTCATTCATCAACATAAAATACTATTCATACTATGGCTTCGCTGATTATTCAATGGTTATCATTTACTAAGAGATGTAAATAATAACTATAAACTTTAATATTACTCAAACTGAACAACACAATTATCTTATGGAAGCAGTTTCTTCTCCTACTTCTTCTTTACCCTAAAGTTCATTATTAGCAGTGTCTTTCTGAATATTTATCAAGACTTTTAAACGTACATACTGGAAGAAGTTGGCATCATTTATATCATACTGCATTTTCAGTTCATTAAATCAAATATGATTGCCATCAGAAAGCTTTCTGTGAGTATATTTCACCTTAATGGAGAATTAAAGGGTTACAAATATTCAATTACATTTAAAGTGTTACCGCAGAGAGCCAAGTGAAATGTATTGTGTCTCGCTCTTACTTGTACAAACCAGTGTATGTAAAACCATGTGTTGTGTGTGCTGCCAATGCTTGTAAAGTGTGAAAATTATCATCTCTAATTGCTTCCTTATGTGCAATTATTTCTCAGCCTTTCTAAACCACACATCAGCAGAGGACCAAGAAAAGTCAAGCACAGACAGACCCACACACTATATTGTGTATATATACTCCGAGCTGTGGTGCCACTCTGTGCTGCTGACCCATCTTCAGGTTCTACAGGAACATCTGACCCGCTGAAATTGTCTGTTCTTCATTTAGGATCAATGAATAAATGCTCACATTACATTATCTCACCAATGAGGCCAGTGGTGTATCCTTGTTGCTGCAGCCTCTTAGCGAAGGTGGTCTCACTCGGTGGAAGCCCCCCCGAACCTCCAAGAAACAGCAGCACCTGTACACGGCCTGTGCTGCCCATTCCTACTCAACACACCCACACGCAAAAAATATAATGAATAAACCAATATGGATCCTCCCACACACATCGCTATACAAGCACGACCAGGATGTCTCTGTGCACACTGGCTGAATAGGGTTTTAACGACTGAGGTCCTTCTGCAGTGGGCAGGACACTATTAAGGACCTTTTAAGATACTGTGGTGGCTTCTGCAGTGTTCTAGCCACAGAGGTGCAGATGCACTGAGAGGGACAGAACAAGACTAAATAAACTGGTTAGAACCAGCTTGATCTTAGACTGCCCTCTGGATCCCACTGAGAAAGTGGGTGAGAGGAGGCAGTTAGTGAAGCTGAATTCCATCACAGACAACACCTCTCACCCCTTCATGACACTGTGGGGGCCCTGAGCAGCTCTTTCAGCAGCAGATTGCTGCAACCACAGTGCAAGGTCCTTCATTCAGACTGCTGTCAGACTCTACAACACCATTCGGAATGACAAATAAAATAGTGCTCTGGTTTTTCTCATGTCCCAACAACTACTTCTTGCACTATTACTAAAGCAAAACATCATTTTGCACATTAGTGTCCTCTGCACATCACAATAACAGTGTTTTACTTGCTCGTGCAATCATCCTGTGCCACTGCATTTTACTCAATAACATTTCTATACAAAATTATGTACAAACTGCATTTTTCATAAAAACTTTTTATATTTTTATTCTCTTGTCTATCTCACTCTGACTTGTCTGCTGCTGAAACAACCAAATTTCCCCAGTGTGGATAATTAAAGTTTAATCTTATCTCATCTTACCTGAGCGGAGAGCATAACGTCCTGTCATAAAAGCAGCCCGGCTCGGTGTGCAGAGAGGAGCAGCTGCTATGTGCTGAGTCAGCCTCACCCCATCAGATGCCAGCCTGTCGATGTTGGGGGTCCTACAGTGAGAGAGTAGGTGTAACAAATAGGTAAACTAATAAGATAGAACAGATCATATATATATGTTATATATATATAAAGGTAATTTTCTGATCAGCATGATACTGAAATATATATCTGATACAATAAATAAAAAAAATAAAGACATTAAAGAATTTACCTGATGGTATCGTTACCGTAGCACCCAATATCACCGATACCCAGGTCATCAGCCATTATCAGGACAAAGTTGGGCTTCCTGTTTGCCTCCTTCCCTGTGACATCACTTCCTGCAGCCAGGAGCAGGGGGAGAAGAAGAGTTGCCACCAGACTGGACCTTGAGGTAAAAGATTAACACATTCTCAGTCTAATTTGACTCAAAAGAAATGAAATTAAACCACCTTATGCTGAAATAATCCACCACCCCATCATCCACCTGTCGGCTCGAGCAGCAAGTAAAAGATATTTGCTCATCACTCCCCATAATCATATCTGGGGAAAGTCAGAGCTTAGAGGCCAAAACTCTGCTGCTGCAATAAACATTTCAAACATGGGACTGAACTCTCTCTCTCACAATATGCAGACAGACCATCTCTTCTTGACCCTCCATTTTGTGTTTGGACTGAAAGAGACATTTTCTTTATAATAGCTAGTTATTTTGTCCTTCGCTACACTAAATGAAATTTGACCTGATTGCCATCTTTTTTTTTCAGATGACGCAATTTCTCCACATCCGCCCTCCTGATTCTAAAACTGATATCCTTTCGAATCTGGATCTCAATATCTATAATTTAATATTCCCTCTTAATCCTGAAGTCTCTGGAAATCTCAAAAGAACATAACTTGGGACTGGGACTGTGCGATGAAAAATGGAAACACATTTCAATACTGGTCGAGTGCTCTTTTATTTATGCGACGAGGGATCCTTCACAAAGCTCATTAGTAGATTCACTGGCCAAAATACTCTGAGGCGCTTATTTTTTGCTATGCAAACCATCGCTTGCCAATCGTAACCACATGCAAAGGGCCTGCTCGAGGTTAACAGAATTCGGCAGGAATATTTGAAAAATATGAAAATGTATTTCACATCATACACACATCACACCAAACCGCCTGACAGCTACATCAGGAATATGAGCAGAGGACAACCTCTCCATAGAAACACAGAGGGCTACTGCCTTCACCACACAGATGCCTTATTTTTCTAAAAAAGTGCAGTTATAACAGATAAATCACAAACATGTTGCACTGCATTAGAATATTACATTCTCTCCCTAGAAACCTTTAGTGAGACCTCAGTATTGTTGTGAGGTATAGCATTGGTATAAGCTGTGGCTCAGAAGGTAGAGCGTCCACTAACCAGAGGGTTGGTGGTTCGATCCCTGCCCTCCACAGTCTGCATGCTTAAGTGTCCTTGGCCAAGACACTAAACCTCCAAATGGCCCCTGATGGCTGTGCTGGCAGTGTGTTATTGATTTATGACAGGGAAAGTTTTGTATAGTATGAATGTGTGAATGACTTGTACTGTGAGCTCCTTGATTGATCAAGAAGACTGGAAAAGTTCTACAGACCGCCCCAGGTACAGAGGCTTGAGTCTTGAGGTTCGGATCCGAACCTGGTCAAGACTCAAGATAAACACATATTCATAAAAAAACTAGAGTACAAACACAACTTCACAACATCAATCATATTTCATTGCATCATATATCAGCAGGTTCAAAAACCTAAATAACAAACCAGAACAATAAAGGCTGTAAAAACAAATGTAAGTGTTGTTTTAATGTCCCTGCACAGCACCTTGGAGTTATACTATATATAAAGCAGCCCTTTCTTTGCTCACATGGGATCTGGACTGTTTCTTCTTACAAAGCTTTGTTTTGTTAGTTCTTCCTCTCAGCTGACAGCCTCATCCTGAGCAAACAGAAAGAAAATGGAAGCTGTTCACTGTGGCACGAGTCTATGATTTGTGCAACATGTGTCAAAGTGAATAAGGACTAAGGCTGAAGAGGAAGAACCATATGCACAGTGCAGTCATGAAGTCCAAGTGTGAACTTTATCTGATCTGCTATAAACCTCTACTGCTCCATGTTGTCTCTGAGTGCTCTGACACGCTGTGCACTGTTCTGTCCACATACACACACACGCGCGCGCGTTTGTGAGTTGCAGGCTGTGGGACAAATCTGCATTTGGAGGAAAACAAAACAGTCAACGTCAAATCGTATCTTTTAGATTCAGGTCTCATTTTATTTGCAGCTCATTCATCAGAACACACTGTCGTGAGTCCATATCAACAGGAAACCGTGTGCACTCACCTCATCCCCGCACAAAGCTTCTGATTCATAAACTAAAATGTCCCACGTCCGCTGCGCTGCTGACTCCACTGGCCCCGCCTCCTTACAGTGTGACGATCACAAACACCGTAATGTGTGGACTAAACGTGCAGTAAACATTTTATACTTACATTTACATTCCAGATGATTAAATGTCCAGGGTGTAGGATTTATCAAGATCTGTTGGCAGAAATTGAAAATTCGTAGAGTTGTTTTCACAACGACTTCAGAATGAGCCTTTAATTCTAAATGAAGAACAGGTCCTCTACCTGCCATGTTGCACCACCATGTTTCTACTGGATCATTTGTGTCTTTATGAACCTGTAGCTTCTTCTCCACACTTTAAAGTTTGGGGTGAGGGAAGGGGGTTGTCACTTGGTTGCCATTTGCAAACTCATCACTAGATGGAACTAAATCCAGTACAATGGTGATTTAAGAAGAAGAAGAATATCCAGATTTTGTGCTTTGATGATAATTTTACATACATTTTACCCTAAACATGCTCTTTACAATATAATTAAAACAAAAAGTCTATTATGTATCAATATATGTGTGTGCAATGACGTGCACAGACACGTGTGGGGGCAGGGGCTCAAGTGAGAAAAAAGGCACAAATCTAAAATTTAAAACAAAAAGTTAAACATAGAAGAACACCTCTGACTTACTTAGCAATGTTTTTATTACTCTCACACTCACTTATTAACTAGGTTTATCACAAGAGCAGACAACAAAGGAAACAAGGTAGTGTTCTTCCCATAACCCCCCCTTGTTCTTCTCTCCTGCAGGGCATGTGTGTGTGTGTGTCTGTGTGTGTGTGTGTGTGTGTGTGTGTGTGTGTGGGGGGAAGCAGCAGACACCTGCTTCCACTCAGCTCATCAACCTGCCCATAAAAGCCTGGGCTTCACTCCACTGCTCTGTCAGATCATTCTGTGTTTGGTAGTTGCTGTATGTGTGTTTGTTCTTTGTGAATCTTCTGTGTTCTTGTTTTTTTATGTAGAATCTTACCTATGTGTTTTCTCTGTTTACTCAGCTAATCCTGTGTGCCTTGCTGTTTTTCCTTCCATGTGCTCAGTACTCTTCTACTCGCCTGTATCAGTCTCTGCTTTGGGGTTGTCACAAGTTTAAACTTTAACCACAGAGGGGTTTTCTGGAAAAAAGGAAAGCACCAGAAAAACCAAGTTAACAGATGTATTCTTATTCTTCCATGTCTAAATTATTTTCCCATGACACTGCAATTCCTGATCCCCAAGCTCAGACTAGGTAAAACATTGAACTGCTGTCATATTAAAGTAAATCTATAACTTGATACTTTGAGACCATTTTTTTTTCTTCAATGACACAACTTTTACTTGGAGCCTTTTTCCACTGAAGTATGTTGTCCTTTGCTCAAGCAAATTCTCTGAATGTGTCTTCACCCTGTGCTATTTTTATGAGTCACTTTAGCCTGCAGACACTAGCACACCTGAAAGATAATTCTAATTCTTGTGAAATCAAGTCACCTGCATTATGAGTCAGCACCTGGCCACTCTAGCTCCTCCCAGTGTTTGGTTTAATTGGATGCTGTACTGCTGTGTGTGGGTGTAATGGCTGACAGGTATGAAATAAATGTGTTCCTAGGAATTAAGTGCATTTTCGTCTGGCAAGAAAAAAATACCCCATGCAGGTTCACATTTCTGACTTCTGAGAGCCTCCGGTGGACCTGTCACCATAACTCATCCACAAAGCTCTGAGATGTGTACACGGGTTTACTTCTATAAATACTTTACATATTGAGCATTTCATGTCATTTCATGATGCCTGTTTGTTGTTTTGTTCTCCCCGAGCTTTACTGACATTCCAACTCAACACACAGGTGTTGAGTTTGATGAGAGGAAGGTCATAAACAAGGACAGACAAAAGAATGCAGATGCACAAACTTTACATAACAGTCCTTTTCTGTTAGTGAAACTAGAGTGCATTTGTGATACCAAATAAAAATGTTCTACATCAAGATTTTTATTTGGATCTGCACCAAATTGCCCCCCCCAAAATTGATATCAGTCCCTTGCACATGCTCAATTTTTTTCCAACATGATCCATAAAGTATTAAATAAAGTGTTAATAAACACCCAATTTCACAATGTCAGTGTCTGGATCCTTCCCCTGATCTGGATCTGCACAAACATGGAATGGGTTCTTTCTGAGTCATGCCCCACCCCTTCACAGAGTCGATGGAGTAGTTTCTGTCTAATCCTGCTGACTAACAAACACAGATGAAAACATAACTTCCTTGGTTGAGTTAACTACGCATGAATTACAATGAATATATTAGCTATTGTGACAAAGTTGAATTATTGAAATAAATCATGTAAGGTTTGTGTGTGATATTACACTATAAAAGACACACACACAGATATTTGGCAAGGGAATAACACACCAACTCCCACGTTTAATTGACTCCTCAAACATTATTTACACAATTTCAGAAGACCAACACAAGTGCCAGATGACGAAAAAAAGGAAGAAAGTTTCAACACAAAATCAAAAACAGAATATTTTAAATAAAAAGTCTTACACTAGTCTAAATCAAAAAAAAGAAAAGAATTGTCTAAATGTGTTGGATGAATCAAGATGTATACAGGATAGGAAAGTGCTTCTCCCATAGAGATTGCTATTAAAATAACCTGCAAAACATCTCTGCTTGTCTCTCTCTGATGACGACGATGCTGTTGTTCTTTGTTGTAAGGCAGGACCGGTCAGCGCCATGATTGATAACCTAGCATTATTTGTTGGAAGTGCACTTCAGGACCCAATAGCTTGAAGATTAATTAGTTTACATTCTGGTTTGGAAACATTTGTGTTTACAAGGAATCTGACTGCATGGGAATGTAGAGTGGACCCTGCTCTTATTGTCTCACATCAGGTTTCTGATTGTGCACTGTAGGGTGTAGCAGACTGCTCATGCCGATTCCTGTTATACTCAATAGAGGAGGTGCGAAATGTGTAAAAAAGGAGAATCCTCTGTTCTGAAGGCATACGCGGCTATTTCTGAACGCTTGTACTATTATTCAGTGGGTATTTTTGTGCATTATCACTCGGTGCCAAAGTAGCAGGTGTCGCAAGAGATTTCGGACACACTCGACACGATCCCCTTGTTCAGTGTGTAGAGAGAATCTCCATCCATCACAGATTACAGGACGAGGAGGCGATTCAAAGCCGAACTTTGACCCGTCTCCCGGTCCGTAGCTCATACAGTAGAATGAATCGATATGTGATATCACAGACTTAATATTTCTCGGCTTGAGGCAAGGCTGTTAGCAACAGTCTCTGTCCTGTATTGCAGCTAATATGGTGCTTGACAAGTTACGCACTTTACATGAACTGCAGCGCTAGGCGACCTCTATGACCCCATGTTTAAAGGGAGCAGAGCAAGTACAAAAAACTGCAAGGCAATGAAAAGACATTCAGAAGTTGATAGTTTTGTGCTACTACTAGAAAAAGAAAAACTGTTGGGCTTCTTTCTTTTTTTTTTTTACATAGCGCTTCTTCGGCATTTCACAATAATAATCACAAAATACCACAGCAAGCATGTTGACTAAAGATTATCTGTGTCAGCTCCACTGCTAAATATTGAATTCATATAAAAATCACAGGTGGATGGTGTTTGTGATGTGGAGTTATGAATGATACAAAAACACCGGGACAGCATCTGGCTTGCTCAAATAAAGAGACACACAGAGAGGAAATTAACAGAGGCTGTTTAAACAGTGTGGGAGGCAGCATCAGTCAAAAAAAGCACTGGATACATAAAATATCTAACTGGCCCACTGCAATTAGTTATGCATCTGTTATACTAATGTACAATAATGGAACAGTTTCACGTGCACGAGCTGTTCAAAGCGTCATTTTACATTCCTCAATTATATTTCTGATACATTCGTCTACTGTTTTGATTCTACGTCTCTTCTGTGTGTCTGTAAATTGCTCAAGTCAGGCTGTGTCAGTGAAAGGCACTATAGAGAAGAAACTACTGCATCACATCTAGATTAACACAGACTACATCAGAACAAATGTCTAAATACGTTACTACATGACCTGTTTTTGAACTTGTTCATGTCAGATGAACATTCATCCATTGTCCGGAAACAGGGTCAGACTTCACCTCAACTCTCCTGGGTGAATTTAGAAATCATTGTTTTCTTAAGGGTAAATAAATTGATATTTTAAATCTCATTTGGATTTTTTTTTGAGCAAGTCATTACAAATGTATTACAATTCTCTGTTTAAATTACTTGAACAGACTGAGGAGACGTGACAGTGACCCAACAGGATTTAAGACTAAGCCCCTTCACCGATTAAAAGACACACAAACAAACACACATACAGTGACATCAGCGGCCCTCTTCACACAGATCGGACCATTTCAGAGCATCCCCAGAATCCTAGGATCCATACAGGCCTTCCTCACAGGAGACATTTTAACTTGTTCAACAGGAAACCCTGGGCCTCTGCTACTCCTACAAGTCCGAATGTCTGCTGTGAAAAAGGCCTTTGCTATCATTCCTCACCAAACTCCAGGGAATGCAGTGGCAGTTATTGAAGCCCCCTGTTTACGATTTACACTGCAGATAATGGTATGGATAGAAAATGAAAGATATGATTTACGTAAATGTGGATTCTCAAAATCATACGGATGGCTCAAACAATTTATAGGAACAAGAAATAAGAATTCCACTTGAGAATAAGAATTTCGTATAAAGTTTAAACAACTACAACATCAAAATTTGTCACTGGTTTATATTCACATAGAGTTACTAGAACTAGATGGTAGCCATACACGTAACAATAAGAAAAGGTAGTTCTATGAGTTGGCCATCAAATGGTCATACTAGCTGAGATTTAATCTCTTTAATGGCCCCTCTGGAAACAAAATAAGTTTTTTGGATTTGGTTTAAAGTAGAAAATTTGTCCGATCATTTCAATAAATTGCAACAATCATAAACCCCTAAGGTTCACATAGAGGATCTTTACTTGCTTTTTTTTTCTTCTTCTAACTCCTTTAACCCCACATATATGCCCACACACACACACGCGCGCGCACACACACACACACACACACACACACTATAAATCAGACAAAAACACAC
Source organism: Paralichthys olivaceus (assembly GCF_024713975.1). Classification (NCBI taxonomy): domain Eukaryota; kingdom Metazoa; phylum Chordata; class Actinopteri; order Pleuronectiformes; family Paralichthyidae; genus Paralichthys; species Paralichthys olivaceus. The sequence goes on from NC_091102.1 coordinate 13,281,250, forward strand.
ACACTTACAGCCCACCTCTGGGCCTCACAGTAACACAGCTCCACAGCGGATAGAGCCTAACAGTGAGATTGCCACTTTGTCGACTGTAGTTGGTCCAGACAGTCAGTCATGTGATCATCGCTGGTCTAAGAGGAGTTCAGCAGGTTGCTAAGGACTGCAAAGGGTTGGAAAATACACAGTAAAGGTCAAAGCATTTCAAAGTAATGTCATGTATCTTATGTGATTTTGTTTGTGTGTGTATTTGTGTCGTACCCTGCGGATCTGAGTTGGCCTCGGCTGTGTCGGCTTTGCGTGCGGCCTCTGGATCAGCTTCTACATGCAGAGATTTAAGAGTCAGTCAAAACCCCAGACAGGCGATTTTTTGAAGCCGACAAGGCATCAAACATCAATTTGAAATTCATAAGCATGTAGCTAATTAACTCTTTTTCTACTCATTAACATAGATCACTTCATATTGTCGCCTCTGGCAAATGTGACACGTAGGGATTAATCACTCCTCTATAATTGTGAAACTATACAGCACCACTGACCATAGATTAAGCATGACAGCTAGAGGGAGTTTCTGAGGATTTCTCAGCTCTAATTGCTTATCATCACTACTGTGAAAAATTTGATTCATTTCTATTTTTCTGGCGTAAACTATTCATATGTGTGCCGTCAGGACCTCCCACTTATCGTCAGAGGAGCAGCTCCGGGCTGTACATGCTGATGACATTATAGTCCTTATACTCTGTGGACTTCATTTGGCGGAGAATAATTAATTCCCATTAAAAACTGTCTCAGAAATCCACAGAGGAATAAGATAAATGGAATTCTGAAAGTGATATTTATTCGCATATAGATAGCTGATTAATACCAGCTTATAATTTACATTAGATAGTCAAAGTATAGAATTTTGAAACTGACATTTGCCCTTTATCACTGAAAACCTGACTGGCCTGTTGTTGGTGTTGACTGTAAATTGAAAATATGCTGAATTGGCTGTATTGCTATGCAGGCGAACACTAACTGACAACACTCTCTAACACTAGATTCTGAAGGACTCTCTTGTGTCTAGTCAAATCTCAAGCCCTGCATTAGGCATTGTGTTATTTAAGGTTTACTTCGGGTTCGCTAAGTAATCAGCATGATAATTACCCTGTCTATTTTTGAAGCACAGTTTCTTCTTCTGATAGGTGAAGTATCCGACGACTGATCCCACAGCAGCCACAGCAATTCCACACAGGATGCCTGCTAAAGAGCTGGAGCTGGCTTCTGTCGGAAACGAGAGCACAAAACAGACATTTAGGAGCTGAAAGTGTCTCATCAACGTATGGAGTATCAGATTAGAATACGAGAATGAATTCTAAACACATTAGTTTGAGGGTGTTTCATGATACAGCTGTGACTGCAGCAAGCTGAATGACTCGGTGTAACACCTGCGTATGGAGACAGTAATGTTCAGTGTCGCCACGGGGTGCCATTTTGAAATAATGAAAGGCAATTTAACACTGAAGCTCAATGACATGTGTGCGTGCGTCTGTGTTTGTGTGTGTGTGTCTGAGAGGGAAAGAGATGTATCATCGTGTTCCAGCATAATTCAGATCCCTTTTCACTCGTCTATCCCACAGTTTAGACGACCAAAAGAAAGCATTCACAGTGACAGCATGAAACTCTCTGCACCTGTAACCCAGTTACTATGACAGCAATGATCTGAAAAGTGTTCCCGCTGTGTCAGAGCATACTGTGAATGTCTTTCATAGTCTATTGAAGGCAAAGGAAACAAACACAACCAATGCAGACAACCTACAGTTTCAAGACGATCATCAAATTAATAATAAATCTTGTTGCAAGTACATTAAAAATGAATTTAGGTAAAAATCACTTGTGTTGTTACATGTTACAATTTTTTGCATCAGTAAAAAGAGCAAGCAGATTTAATTAAGCCAAATATAACCTGCATTTCTGATAACAAGGTTCAATTCATAAGGAAGCATCTACATTCAGTGTACATGTATATGTGCAGTGTTCAATGTGTCATGCATTAGGTATCAGAATTTACTCAGAATAAAGGAAGTACAAGAAAAAAGAACCGACTAAAGTATAAAGTAGATCAGGCATTGCTTGTTAAAGTAAAACTGCAATGGCCTTCCTGCAATTTAAGATTTAAAATAGGAGGAAAGAAATTATGCATTATATGCTCTAAACATGCCTGTATCCTAGTTTTTCTTCATAGTTTTTCCTCACACTGGCTTCACTCAACACAGAGTAAAGTAATAATGGCAGGATGTGCTGTAGTGACAGTCGAGGGGGAGATGGGATAATGGTGTGTAATGGGTGAGTCAGTGAGTTGAAGTAGAAAGAATGAAAGATAGTCAAATATAGTGATTAAGTTAAAGGTGAAAAACAAGGGTGTGGCAACAGGTAGAGAACATGCGTGACTCAGTGAAATTAGGGAAAAAAAAATTTAAAAAGTGAGTCAGTAAATGGAAGTGTGGGTGGGCACAGACACAGACGTGTGTGAACATGTATGTGCACATACGCAGAACACACAGAACTGAGACAGATTGTGTGTTGTAGAAAAAGGCTGCAAGAACATACACACAAATAGAACACATACAGTTTGTAAATAGAGAATGCACTATGGAAAAATTGTATGGGATCAGGTAGATAGATAGAAAATGTGTGTGTGTAATAATGTTATAATAATATACTAAATAAATATATATGAGATACAAATACTCATCGTGCATTGTAGATATTTGGTGAAAATGGGACAGAGGTGTTTCGAGCAACACGAAAAAAAAATTTCTATCTCTAGGTTCTTTAGTATAATACAATTATACTTTTTGAAAAAGCTCTGGTGACATCAACCTTTCAGCCACTGACTTAAACTCTGCCACTTAAAAGTAAAACCCATTCTGCCGTCTTTGCCTGAACTTGTCATTCGTGAAATTATGTAAAGTGGAAAAAAAGAAGCTTTTGAAATGTCACGCAGCAACAACACAACTGCCTGGGGCTCAGTGCATTTTGCATGACTCAAGACAATAGGGGAATGCTTATACTGCAGGTATGTGTGGGGTTAGTGTGACAGGTTGGGGAATGGATGTGTGGTCAAAACAGAAAAGGGAGAGGAACCATAACTCACCTTGGGCCTGTGGTTTGTCTGGTGTTTGGAAGAGAGAACATAAAAGTACAATTAGCAACGTGACAGTGAACCAGTTTTGGTTTACGTCATGAATTATGGTCAATGCACACATGCAATTGGACTAATGAGGCTAAACAACTTATATTTAGTTACATATTAAATGTGACACAAGGAACCATATATTTAAACAGGAACAAACATGTACCTGTTTTTCTATTTAACACTTTCAGTTTAACAATCAGGAAGACGTTGCTTCCAGTGTGGAAGAGATTCAGAACAATCACTGAGATAGTTCTTCAAATATGTATTGAATATTGTTTGAACTTAAATATGTCACCATTTGTCTCGTATCTTTTTTTATTTTTCATGTCAGTAATATCCTGATAGCAAAATAAGTTCTTCTGTAACAGATGTGGGCCTTGTGGAATGAAGATGCAATGATGTAATTATTTTGTTATTGTTCATATTTCCACCATGACCAGAAAAGAAAGGCTCTTACCATCTTCTTTGGTGCCAGCAACAGGTGCTGAAGTGGGAAAGAAAGGGAGCGAAGTGATTAAAGCAGTGAAAATGAGGTTATCGTATAAAGCACTGTGACACAGACTGCAGAGAAGAAGAGGAGAGGAGCGAGATTATTCTCTTAATTGTAGTTGATGCCTCAGAGGCATTAAGAGGTCTAGAGTTTCCTAACCAGTCTGGAAACACACACACACACACACACACACACACACACACACATTAACTGAGTCTCATCTGTACACACAGAGAAATGCTTTTCATAATATCAGAGAGATAGAATATCTGATGAAGAGGCACACCCTCTGTCTCTGATCTTTGATCTGATCCATATGCAAACAACCCTGTTATCTTTCCTGTGTGCTGCCTGTCTGTATATGCCTCTGACATCAGGGCTGCCTTCTACCTGCTTCAACTTGACAAAGCCACTAATAACAGAGCACTAAAGACGAGCGCCTTTCACCAGATTATAATCATTACACCGACCTGGGATGAATCAGCTTTCAGTAGGGGGATGAAGAGAAGTGAACGTTGAGGGGAGCTGCTCCTGTTCCTGCATTATTGTCAAATTGCCTCGCAGCTATAGTGATTAAACTTTCGTAACCCCGGGAGATAAAACAAGTCAATTCAGTCTCTTGTCATGGGAACGGAGTACTATAAATATAGAAAAGCATTCCTAAAGTATAGAGATCCAGATGAATGTATCACAACAGAAAGTCTTTATGTTGCTACAAAGTGACGTAATAATCGTCATACTGTCTAGTTTTGATGCCAGACGACAGCCAGAAGACCACGTGTATAAGATGGCCTGCCTCAGGATGTGATGCTATCATTCATGAGGCGGTGGTAATGTTCTTATTAATAAGACTTGATGCCATTTTCTACATGAACAGCTGTGAATAGAGCAGGAGACGTATATAAATACCTTTCTTGATGAGGGTGTTAAATGCAGGAGATTAAGTGGGATTTTTGAACAATATCGATGGGTTCCTTCAGCTGCGTTGTTCGAGGAGATCAACTGCCAATGACTGGAGTCGTTTTAATAAACTACTACACAAAGGTTATGTTTTTATTAGCATTTGTTTGTTTGTTAGCAAAATTACATTAAAACTAAAAGGACGGATTTCCATGAAACTTGGAAGGATGCAGTATGGGTGAAGGAAGAAATCATTAAATTTTGGTGTGAATCTAGGATTCTTTTTACACTTTCTTTAACATTGCAGTGTTTTTTTAATTTTCAATCTCTCAAGGAATAATTAATGGATCTTGATGGAAAAAAATTCAGGCACATTTAGTTTGTAGCCATACTAAGTATTTGTGAAAATTATCTGGTAATGTATAATTGGGAAATTTAATTTTACTGGTTACAATTAAGATTTTCCTGGAGGTAGCCAGAGCGTCCTCTGATTTAAACCCCTAAACCTGACAGAAATGCAATATTAATCCTAATATAGATATTATCTTTACAGATATTATCTTTTAGCAGTCCCACCCAAGAGGAATATCTTCCAGATGTTCACCAAAAAGACGTAGTTTCCCGAACACACTGCGCTGAACCATTTTAAACTCGATAACAATCAACCGTCCGAGGAGCTGTCGTCAGCTGGGACTGTGAAACTCCTCCAGCTCCAGGCGTGTGATGGTAATCCTGTGAACTAGTGTTGACATAGATTAAAGGATATTAACTGTCAGGAACGATACTTCAACCTGACTCTATGATAAACAAGGGGGGGGGGGCCCAAGTGACTTATACAACATGTGTAAGTCAGTGTACAGAGCAGTTGGAGGCTGGGCAGGGCCACAGAGGAGGAGTAAATTAATTTACTGCAGATATGACCTCATAGGTGTAATGATCCCGTGACTGATATCGATGGTGAAGTGCAAAAAGAATTGTGTTCACATTGTGAAGAACAACTTTTCACAGATGAGGGCGTCGCCTGTCACATTCTCCCATGTTGATTTCTTTCTGCTGTCCACCCTGTCGTCTTTTATTCATCCCTGGCTTTTCCATTAACCTCCATTCACACTTTCTCCTCTCCATCATATCCCTTTGATTAGCTTGTATCCTCCCCCCCTCTCTGTTATCTTCTCCTCAGAATAGAGAAGATGACCTTGCTTCATCCTGTTCTCTCTCTTTTCACCACCATCAGAGCTCATTCCTCAGCCTGTGAAACCCTCCAGGCCAACCACTTCCCAAACAGTCAATGGCACACCACATTCTTAGGTGCAAGAGGAGTTAGTTACCACTGTTTCAAATAGCCATTTTAGAGAAAACAAACAACAGCGCAAATCTGGAGAGGAAATGCTGAGATGACGTCAGCATAAATGGAAAGAGCAAGAATTCCGCTTTAAGAGAAGGGAGTCGATGGAGGATAATAAAATCACAGATGAGGTCAAACAGTTGAGTAGGGGGTCATTTGAAATGTGATAAAAATCTAACTGAGGTAATGTGGGAGGTTTCCCTACTCAAACCATACCATGCACAGCTTAGGAGGTACACATTTTATGGGTTAGAATCCAACCTCATAACTCTTCTAAGTGATTTGTATTCTGCAAAAGTAAAGCACATCTGTTTGCCATCAGTTTGTCCAGAAAACAGGGAGGTACAGAAATATCATTTACAATAACTCATCAAAACAGGCCGTTTTTTTTTTTTTTAATTAATGATGAGAAAAGCTGTCGTTAATAACTTCATGGAAGTACTGGAGGTTAAATGGGGCGTAGAGTTCTGATATGTTTTGAAATGCCGGATTCAGAGGTACATTTCGGGTGAGAGGAAGTCACTGTTTAAATCGTTTTATTGTCAGATGGTTGCTCAGGTAGTTGTAGCAGATTCAGAGTTTGAGGGAAACATTTAAAAGGAGTCAGTCTGCCTCAAACACGCTCTCTCCAAACACTTCCACTAATGCTGTTCAACGATTTTCAAGCTATTTCCCACTCAGAGCCTCCTCTCTCAGCATTTCTATAACATGTTTAAAATGCTGCTATGTAGACGTTAACATTTATACACGTGAATTCAACAGGCCAGCTTCTTCTTCTTGGATTTGCCATTACTGTAGTAACTAAACTCAACCGGTTTTTATTATGCTGCCCTGAAGTGCTCTTCAAGATGAAAAGTGCATCTGACTCATACTTTTTAAGCAATTATGGTTGTTTGGCTGAGGCAAGACTTGGCTCCAGAAAGGTTGATGTTTATATAATGTGGTAAAGAGAGAAAGACAGAAATAATAAATAAATAATCATAGTTTATGATAACGTACCTGCGTTCATAGTATCAGCCCCCTCCTTTTTATCTGTTGGGAAAGACAAAGAACAAGATCATGTTTGGATGTGAAATCCACTTAGAGATACAAATATCAACAGCAACACAGCCATGGAACACTAATCTGATGTTTTCTTCTGTCTGTAATAAAATTACAAAGAAAGAAAGAACAAAGAGGAAAACTGAATTTTCCCATCTCAACAGGAATTTGTGTTTTCACAATTTAATTGTTTTAAATAACATCTTGAGCAATGGCAGAGAAATATGCATCAATGTTTATCAATGTCTCTCAATTGTCTGTAGTTTATATACTATATGTGAAAGAAGATGTAAGTAAGCCATTACTGGTTTCTACCACACCCCTCGTGTATTTTAGCATTGTAGTTGTGTATTTTTGTATTTTTGCTGTGTGAACTAAACTAATTGAAGAATCCCATCTTTGAAATACTAGGAGGGCACATACCTCCACAGCCAAGGCTGATTAGCATCTAACAAATGCCTTCTTCCATAAAGATCTCAGCATTATTTGCTGAGAAATTCATGAATGTGGAAAAACGCCTGCTCTCATTGTATGGATCTGCCCCCTCAATCTTATCTGCTGCAAAGGTTAATGGGTTCCTCCTCGGGCCGATACCCCACCCTCCCACCAATTGTCAGTACAATCAGCTTCTGTGTAATCCTGCTAACAGACGTGAAAGCACAACCTCCTATAGGTGGAGGTAATTTGGAGATTTATCGCAACAGTTGCGATTGTGACACAACATGACACAGAATGTGGCAGAAACTTCGGGCAGAACATGTTTCAGAAACAAGTCTGTACAGTTTCCCCCATGTCAAGGACACACATGCTAAAGAGGTGAGCTCATCTACAGAATACATGTTCATGCCTCCCTACAAATGCTATACCACTACACCTATATACTCAGCTGATAGAGCTGTATTGGCTTATATATACAGGTGTTTCTGTTATTTGGATTCGAACACAAAATGATAACAGCAATACAGTTCAACAGAACCACAAACTTCATCCTCCACAGTTGAATCTACACCTCATTTCAATAGGTGTACCTAATAAACTGGCACTGGTCTACTACCCTAAATGTCTTCTGTCCTACTTTAATCAGCTGTGTTGGTATGTGATCAACATGAGTGAAACCAGCATCTCTTGAATTCTTGAGAACATGTAGCAGAGAGTGTGATTTTCCATATTCTCACCTGAAGGAACAATGGCCTTCACTCCTGTTCTGACCTCTGGCAAAATATTTTCCTCGACAATGGCAACTTCTGGTTTTGCATCAGTCGGTTGTTCCTGATTATCATCTGCAGCTACGTCTGTCGTTGGTGTGGCCTCATCATCAGATCCACTCTATTGAAAATGTATGATATATTATAGTTTGTAAAAAAAGGTAAAAAAGTCTGGCAGCAAAGGCTGCCAAACACCTACTGTGAAATAAGTGTAAAAAACCTTTCGTTATTATATTACATGGTACATTAAACATCTTGTCCTATGTTCTAAAAGGATTTGAAATGTTGCAGTTAGTTCGAGTACAATATAATTGTCAGTAGTTTTAAATAAGATGTTTTATAAGCTACTGACCTCCACAGGAGCAACTGTCGGATCAGAGCCTGCAGTGGATTCCTCCTCTGCATTCTCTGCTGGTTGCTCAGCTTCTGGATCCTTAACCTCTGGATCAGCTGTTGGTTCTGGACAGTAGATGGACCCAGGTATTAGATCACTAGTTTGTTTTTGTATCTTCCGTTTACACAGAGTGTTGCATGACTGGTTTTACTGCATTTCTTATTACATAGATTCCAGGGAAAAGAGGATAGGTTAACTAGTATTTCTGCTCACAACCTCACATGTAAACAAATTGAATAGAAGGAGCGGGTGTCACCTAGAATGGGGATTTCAAGGGACTAATGCATTAAACACTATTATATCTTACTTCTCAGTGTAAATGATTTGTTTATTCACTGTGATTGTGCCAAAAGACTGTGGAAGTGAGGACATTTGCAAGTTTAGTATTTGTGCCAGAATGTTTATCTCAGTTTCATTATCATTAAAAACTCCTATCAATAACCTTCTCTTGTTGCAGCTGCATCAGCCTCTGTGTCTGCGGCTGCAGGTGTCGCTTCTTCTGCATCTGTGTCTTCAGCGGCAGGAGCTGCAGGAGTTGCTGCTTCTGTGTCCTCAGCTGCAGGAGCTGCAGGTTCTGTGTCCTCAGCTGCAGGAGCTGCAGGTTCTGTGTCCTCAGCTGCAGGAGCTGCAGGTTCTGTGTCCTCGGTTGCAGGAGTTGCTGCTTCTGTATCCTCAGCTGCAGGAGCTGCAGGAGTTGCTGCGTCTGCGTCCTCAGCTGCAGGAGCTGCAGGAGCTGCTGGTTCTGCGTCCTCAGTGGCAGGAGCTGCTGGTTCTGCGTCCTCAGTGGCAGGAGCTGCTGGTTCTGCGTCCTCAGTGGCAGGAGCTGCTGGTTCTGCGTCCTCAGTGGCAGGAGCTGCTGGTTCTGCGTCATCAGCAGGTTGATCAGCTCCAGCTTCAGGCTCAGCATTGGACTCAGGTGCACTTACCGATGGTTGTATTTCCTGTATTCAGCACAAGATTTACATCTCTTGAAATTACTTTATTCAATATAAAATTGATTGAAATACAAAATGATACAGCCCAGTAAAACCAAATTTCCACAGCTGATGCAGCTGTCAAGGGATTGGAGGTGTTTGGAAAGAGACACAGAGCTGCCGTTACATTTCAAGCCAGTAAACCTACACCAAATAAAACCTTCTTTATCGAGCCAAGAACTAACATGAGTCACACAGTTTTCAGCCAGCTAATATGTGTCATGTTATCAAATGGCTGTCTTGAGCATTTAGGATTACATTTCTCTCCAGACCTGAGTGAGTTTAACTAGATGAGAAGCACTTGAAAGGACACAGTAAATAATTCAGGTGGCTCAAAGCTGGACAGCGGTTCAGGGAGCCGCCGCTAAGCTTTCCTCAACTAGCCCAAACCCTCTAGCGGCGCTCTTGGCTATGCAATAATGATGAGACGACTAGGGCTTAACACAACCACGTTTACAATCCCATGTCAAACTTTAAATATAACCTATTATGTTCACATTTACATTAGTCTTTTTCTAGAAGTTTCATACAGTAAGCCGTGCAGATATCCCCTCCTCACCTCTGCTGTTTCCTTGGGTTCTGCGTTGACCTCTGGTGCTGCTGCAGGTTCGAAGGATGGGTTCTCAGGAGCAGCTTCCTCCTCTGTTGGGGAAAGAGTAACAGAATAAAGAAAAAAATAAATAAGAGCCTACATCCAGCGAAGCACTGACAACTGAGAAATATCCATTTCAAAAAGCGGAAAGAAAAATAAAGGCCTGTCCTGAAACCCCGGTGCTTCAGCAAACATCACACAGCTGATGGAAACCTGTGAAACTATCACTTTCTGTTAGGAAAGAAGAAGGCAGCCATGGCAACACAAAATCCGTCTCAAGGGGAGTTCCTCACATGTTCCTCAAACTTCGCAACATACTTGAAATTCATTATATTGACCAGTATTTTGTGTCATCTACACTTTATGCACCAAAACGTTCAAGTATCATCATGTAAATCTCACCTAAAAGAGAAACAATAAAACCTAAAGACCGGTTATGATTAGTTTTACCATTGGATATTAAAAACTCCATGTCTGCTGCCATTTAAAATTGTTTGTCTAAATGTTTGTCAAGCTGTGGTGCATTTATTACACACACACACACACACACACACACAGTGAGCCACACCCTGGCCTGATTCGTGCCTGATGTTAATGCTCCAGCTGCAATTTGGACAATCGATTACGTCTGACCGGCCTCAACATCATATGAGCTCTCGACCTCAGCACTCGAGTTGCAACTAGGTACTAATGAGAAAATACAAGGAGCACATCTTTGTCATTCTGTGTGTGAGATGGGAACGGCGCGTGTGTGTGTTTGAGCCAGTGCTGTGACATTCCCCGGTCGAACGCGAGAAGCTGAAGCAGCAAACTGTGCTCTGACTTGGTCGAACTTTGCTCTGCTGATTTCAGCAGCACCCTGATGCTGGTTCAGCGGGGCAAAGCATTTTTCCAATTGTAAATAACAACTCTTAACTACAGAGATTCAGCCGTCTGGATCGATTAATGGTTGACGCTGAGATAGCTTGGGAAAGTGGGAGAGAAATGTACAAGAAGGCAGGAAAGATGAAAGAAATAACATATCAGAAAATAATGAGTGATCACGACTTTGCTGCTCTCCTCTTCAATGTGCTCACAAAATAAAAAAGACATCATCTTTGTTGTCTTGGCAGCTGTTCTCTGCCAATTCCCATGACTGCTTTGCCAAGTGAGATTTCATCGGAGTCAGTGAAGCCTTGAGCGAGAACGGTATGAACACATCTCAAGCACTTCTATCATCGCGCAGGTGACACAAACAAACACACACAGTCATGTCTCAGGAAAAATTACATAGGAAGCACACATGTCAGTGTGCACAAATACGGAGCTGAACACGCACTACATGCACTCTTGCACTGAAACGTGACTATCAGACATGCACATACTCCTGCACGGACATATAGAACAAAAACAGGGGCTCTTTTTTTCCCCTCTGGCTCAATGTTTTTACAGCACCTTAGCGTCCAAGATAAACCAATTAATCTGTGCTCTCTGTGATTTATTCCCAGTTCAAAGAGACTAATGAGCAGGACTTCATGTGTGAGTTCGTGTGCAGGGTGTTTCCACTGTCTTTACGACCTCCTTGGAAATCTCTGTCTGGATCAAAGATGTACTGTGGCACACCAGTCCAGGTAATGAGGTGGAAATAAGTCTAGATGCCAGCCGATGTGTCTCGTCAGTGAACTGATAAGACGTAAAAAAACAAACAAACTGCACAAACTGTGAAAAAGTGCCCGTTAACCTTTGTGGCTTAGTCAGACTCAGTGTGATACATGTCTAGATCACGCCTATATGTCTTTACTTGCAGTATATGTGGAAACAAGTGGGCATGTTCCTTGCATGGCATTGTGCTTCCATGCATGTGTTTGTGCGAGGTATGCAGCTCTCATGTAACGTGTGTGTGTGTGTGTGTGTGGGTGTGTGTGAGAGAGAGAGAGAGATACTGCCCCCATAGAAACTCTCTCTTTGAGTTGCCACTCCATGGGACATTCTGTTCCCATCTATCAGTTTGCCACTTCCTCCTCTAACAACCTCTGCTACAAAACACACATACAACCCCTCCCCCCACCCGCCCTCCAACACACACACACACACACACACACACAATTGCATGCACACACATACAAGCATGCAAAAATGACAAAAATCATAAAATGCCTTCTCCATTCAGTCCAAATATACATTGAAACACACAAGTTTAACTTGATGTGTGCAAACTTCAGTTTCACTCTCACACTCTGACTAAGTGGTGTCCTGTTTTGTGTTAGCGCAGCAGTGAAACAACTGGTTGCACATCCAAACGTCTCCCTCCTCTCTCCTCCTCTCCCCTCCTCCCCCCTTTCCTTTCTTTCTTGTCTTTAAAATCTCTCTCCTATCTTTCCTCTCCCTCTCTCTCTCTCTCTTTCTACCAAAACTCAATCTGTTTCTCTGCCACTGCTTACCCTTGAGGCTAATGAGTCATCTGTGCGCCTTTGACATGGCTGCACGCTATTGCATGGGACTGTACAGCATGTGCAGTGTTAAACTGGAAAAAAAAAGGACCCCAGAGGAAAGACTCTTGAGTCAATCCAGTTTATACATGTGGGAAGCTAAATACTGTTAGTCACACTGTGTTCTTTCAAAGACAGGCCTCGTGGTTTGATAGATTGATAATCAGACATCCTTCTTTTTTGAATATGTCATCTGACACAGATAAGTGTTGTGACTGTACCCATGACATAAAAGTTCCTATTTAACTAAAGGGATGGTTCTGTTGTAGCTTTGTATTTAGCACACAGACATGACAGTGGTGTAAATCTACTAATATAGCTCTGAGCAAATGAGCACTTTTTCTGCCAAGCTATTCCTTTAAATGTCTTAAAGACCTAGAAATGTACTCATGGAGCTCAACGGTACATCTAACGTGAAGTGAAGAGAGGCTGGTAACAAAGTGGAAACTTCTAGTAATTGGAACTGTATCAAAATGCACTGGGAAAAGTGACACTTTGTCAAGTTCGGCTTTATGTTTTCCTCTTATTGGATGTAATGCACTCGTTTAATTCTGAGAGGAAAATGTTTCTGTGATCGAAAACAATTCGATTTTCTTTTGCCAAAACATTGAAAAACTCAACATCAACATAATCATTTTACTTTTCTTCATCTTCTACCAAACGAGATTGTGACATCATGTGGAAAAGTTGACTAACATTGGCACCAGCTTTGCCAAAGTCTGCATGTATGAGCATGATTTAAGAACATGCCAAAATCAAAAAACTGCTTTGGACTAAAGTGAAAAAAATCAGGGATTGCAATTAAAATGAAAGACGCATATATTGTAGCATCTATGACAAACTGGCTTCAGCAGCCAGTATAGCATGAGGAATGCACTTAAAGTGTTTCGTACAGTATATCATGTTCCTTGCTTTTTAAGGAAGTGTTGGAGCTGGGACATTGTTTGATGTTGCTGCCACTGAGCCACATCACTGTCATGTGATGCATCTGTTTCTCATGGCACCTGATATCGCCTCTTAGTAAGCCTGATTATTCAAACTGAAATTCATTCCATCATTCCAAATTCCATATTTTTGAAATTGGAAATGGAAAATAGGTGAACTCCGTGCCCTTGTAGTTGTGTAACGTACAGTACTACACAGTTCATGTTACATAAATTGGAGTCAGGGGGGCAAGGACCTGCCTTTTCTGGTTCTTTGTGGCTCCTGGCTGCTGTAGGATTGTGTGAGATCGCCCACTGTGTGTGTCTGTGTTCGAATGACTAATAATGCGTGTACATGCATGTATGTGTGTAACCAATAACCAAGCATTGCCTTGTAATAGTACACCAGAAACTGCCCGTGCATGTGTGTCAGGTGTAAAACAGCACCTCCACAACTCATTGTTCTGTCAGGTATGGGCCTATTGTGTATTTGTGGGACAGAAAGTGCTGTGTTTACACCAATCATGCACACCTTCAAACTGCCCCCATGGGAGCAGAGGGAGAATGTGTGTGTGTGTGTGTGTGTGTGTCTGCTTTTCACACAAAGTGGTAGTTTAATGTGTAAACACAGACAAGTCTGCACACGTATATTGTACATGTACACCTGGCGCGCGCGCGCACACACACACACACACACACACACACACACACACACATCCTATAACTGACTCATATACAGACTCACATTAACACACCCTCATACTCCCACATGTTCTGTACATTAAAGTTATAGTCTACACCCACCCTCACTCTCTCTCTCTCTCTCTCTCTCTCTCACACACACACACACAAACAGATGCTGAGAGCCCTGGGGGAGAGGAAGGCGCTGATACTAGTTGAGTTGCTGGGTGTTGTCTGCAGCTAGAGCTGGATTTAGTTACTGGGACACTCCCTCTGCTTTACTTCTATAACTTACACACACTGTACATGATGTGCGTGCAACTGACCTAGCAACCCTATCTGTTTCAGTGAGACTAACGCGTATGTGTGTTACTCACATACACACTTGCAAGGCAGAAAACACACCCACTGAGATTTGCTGTGCCTCTGTACTGGGTTTACAGTGAGTTAAGCAATTAGAGAAGAAGTGAGTGTGTGTGCGGGAAAAAAGAAAGAAAGGGAACCTGTTTGTTTTTTGTGTGTGTGTGTGGGAAAGAAAAAGAAAGGTAACCAGTTTGTGTGTGTGTGAGTGTGTGCGTGCTTGTGCATGTGTGTTTCCTGTCTTTGTCTCATAATAAAAAGTAAACCGGTAGAGTGAGATTACCCCAAATGTGACCATGCGCACCAACGTCCAACCGATTTTTTTGTTTGCATAATTTGTTTGATGAGGATGTCTGCTGTTCCTCTACCTCTCTCACTCATTTCTTTGTTGGATATCTCTCTCTCAATTCAATATTTCTCTTTTTATCTTCTTCCAGCATCTCCACTATAGTTTCCTCTCATTTTCTTTTCCCCCCAGTGTCCATGTTTGTCTCAGAGTCTCTTTTTTATTGGAAGGGGATTTTGAAGAATCTGAAATCATTGAATGTGCCGCGGGGAAGGGCAGGGGCCCATGGACCAGCTGAAGACGAAGAGGAAGAGGAGGCAGCTGAAGACGAAGAGGAAGAGGAGGCAGCGTAAAATGCAGAATGAAAGATAGAGAGATGCCAAAAGAAGATGGGAGATTTTAAAAGGATCAAATAAACATGAGGACAAAAGAGGGATGAAAAAAAGAGACGAGAATCATTTATGCAAGCACAATGGGTCCACCACACCCCTGTGGGCCAAAACTCATGTCCAGAAAGATATGACCAAATTACATGGCACACCTATTTCACTGATAATGTCTGAGCTGCAGAGTCAAAGACAGTCACAGCAAGGAGCAGATCATTTTATTATTCATTCATTCAGAGCATATGAAAACAAGCAGGATACAAGTAAAGGTGAATTGGACTGACATGCCAACAGGGAGCCAGACAGACTGGCAAAAAAAAGACTGGCAATTTCACACAGGCGCGCACAAGCATAAAAGGATGGGTAATGAGGGAGATAATTAGAGGATGAGGAGAGAAAGGTTGAGACACAGAGGGATACTGAAGTAGAAACGGAGATGAAGATGACCAACATACAACCACACAGACAGTGAGACAGACATGCAGACAGACAAGCATATAGACGGGCAAACAGACAGCAGAACAATTTTGCATTCAGCTCAAAGACATGGGTTGAAATAAAATCTTTACCTTGTGCCTTGGCGCTTGTGGCCAGCAGGCTTCCTAACAGCAGAATCCACAGGTATGACATCATGGGAACACGGTGTTCTGGCTGCAAATGAACCGGGGTTCGGTCTGCCTTTCCACGGCCTTCGAGGAGGACAAATCACCGGCTCCGGGTGGTTTCAGGTGGATGTGGAGGGCGTGTGCGTGTCGGTGTGCTGCTGAGTGTGCCGGTGCGTCGCTGCGCGTCTAATGGATCAGACGTCTCCAAGGTGCTCAGATGCTGTGCTCGGTGCGCGCCGCCGCGGATCTGTCGTCCTTTCCTTTTGTCTGAATTGGAGGAGCGAAGGTCCAGTCTTTATTAAGGGGGGCGGGTCTTCTCCAAAATAAAGGCAGGCGTGCAGACACCAGGGCTGGGTACGGTGCTGCGAAGGCACCGATTACCCCACTAACGGTGATTTTGCTATTCTATTACTAACATTGTGGACTGATTGCAGACTTGTCGTTGCCAACCCTGCTCAGTGCGTAAAAACGCATAATTATCCAAACTCATTTTAACCATCAAGCAGAGGTGAGTCAAGCAATAGAGGTGTATGTGTATGCAGCCTATTGGTTTAATTTAGGAAACAGCTGAGTCTATTTAATTTTAATATCTGATCCAGCGCTAATAAAAACGTACTTTTCCAGAATGGCTTTTACTTTTATCTGTTCCCCCCGTTTACTTATGTTTCATTTTCATTTGCCAATACTTTTAAATGTTGTATGTTGTGTACAACATGATTTGTTGTCCCCGATTTTATAATGTAATGAACATAATAATGTCTTCTAATTATATAATTTGTTTATTTTAGATTTTGTGCAACAGCATTTATTGTTTTTCATTTTAGATCATTTGTTGTCTTTGATTTTCAATGACATTGTAATGATTTGCTTCTTTTCTTTGGTGTTTTGTTTTCTTGTTTTCATTAGTCGTCTTTGTAAAAGGTGCTGTATAAATAAAGTTATAACAATTAGTATTAATAATACGATTGTATATGCTGAGGCTGTATTTGACTGCATATAACCTACCTACCATCCCTCTTCACAGACCTTTCAACATCCTCATACCATAAGCATCCATATGCCTGTAACATTTCCTTATAAAGTTATAAATAGCTATGATTTATGGAGTCTATACAATGTCCTTGCAGTCTAATAAGCCTATAATTTACTTTATTAAAATATCAGGTTTCTTTAGAGTACACTGAATTGCTGGATTCTGCTTGTAATGCTAAATTAATGTCAGGTTTCTATTTGAGAAAACCACACATGACCTCATGCAAACCAACCACAAGGTGGATCTGAAAAATATGTTTTTTTTCTTTCCCATCCTCTGGCTCTTCTCTTTACTTTAACCCACATAGTTATTTAGCCGATTCTGGGGCAGATTGAAAGGGCTTTGCTGGAATGAATCTGCAGGTGGCGCCATTTGTGCATTTATTTGTGTAATGTGCACAGGGCGTTCAAATTCATGTATTTACCAAAGGTTTTCTTTGACACGTCTGAGCTTCAATGGACAAATATTAAACAGCAACTTAAATGATTTCAGCTCGTCATTGCATTCATACAACCGCGGGACGATTTTCCTTTCTTCCTTGGTTTTTAATCTTATTCTTTTCTTACATTATAATCTACATTAGCTATAAACTAACAATGGTGGAGGGATGTATGGACAAATTCATTTAAACCCTTTAATTCAAACAGAGCATGTTAGTAACTTACTTTTAGGAATATTTATTTTCCATAGCTTGTTATTTTTTTCTAATAAGGCTGAAAACACATTATAGGGGCAAACATCAAAGCCTACATCAAAAGATCCATTATTTATCAACCACACCTTAACTTCAGTGTTTTAACAGAAAAATGTCATTTTACACCACCTTTCTCAAACACTCAATACAGAACTACTAGAAACAGAAAACACTATCCCTGTGTGATTTGATAATCCACACATGAATGGACTTGACAGGGCATCAATGCCACATTGACATGCATGTAAACACACAGACACTCCCACTCTCTCGTCACAGGTGTCATGGAAAAAATACGACAGTTTGAACATAGGGGTGGCAGCTGTGTTATTTTGACACAGGCGAATTACAACATTATGACCTTTAGAATGTGCTCAAGAGAAGTGAAGCATTTCTTTTCTTTCAGACTAACAACATGTGATGCAACCATCAAAAACATCAATCGTATGAAAAAAATATCTGAAGTATCTGAACCAAGTTGATTAGATCCGGGTTTCTTGAAGTTAGATTTAAGACCATAATGAAATTTAGAAGATCTATGTCAAGTATGACAGATATGAAATTCCCATAATTTCTTACACTTGGACATGGAGAAGTAGCCTATAGAGAATAACTCATGTTATCTCTTAAACCTAAGGCAGAGACAGTGGGGTATTCTATACAATAGTATTTTCCCACAAGTTCGACACAACTACAACACATGCCGACATGACACAAACGTATATTTTCATAGAAAATAATCGTTTTAAAAAGAGATGAAAGTGGTGTTAAACATACATTGACATTATTAACATCTACCTGAAGGTATTTAAGACCTGGTATATGATATTTCAACGTATTTAAAATTTGGATTATTACATTTTAGACTTTTTAAGACCCCTAGGAACCCCTGTAAATGTGGAACATCAGTTTTTTCTTCTTTCTGAATTATTTGGCAAATAAATGCAACAGAATATTTATAATAGAAATATGTTTATTAGTGTTTATTAGCAGAGTGAATACAGAGACATGAAAACAATCTCACATTCAACATGTTTATTATAAAAACATACTTAAAGCTTCAATTTAGGATGATTACAGCAAACTGATTGTGTTCATTCAAAAAAAAAAGATTTGCAGACAGAAAATAATCTCAGTATGAGTTTCAGATGTTAGATTTTCCAAACTCTGACTATAGATTGTAAATGAAGCAGAAGTCTTACATGTATAGTAAATCTATAGCATATGTATGAAGCCAGACTGTGAGAATCTTGAACCTAAAAATACCAAAGAGATTCCACATCATTTTAACGAAGGTCTGTTTAGTGCAGTGAGTTCAAATCAGAAAAACATGTGAGGCAGAGTAGGTCAAACTATTCTTTTTTGCTCCTCCCTTGTTGTAAAAAAACAATGTTCGTATTAAACCTATTACTATTGACGGTAAAGAAAAGAGGAAGCGAGTGTGTTTTTTGCTTTAACTCTTTAGTCAAAAAACATTCTCAGGACTTTCTGGCTACACTTCATCATGGCTCTTTTGTTTTCGGCACAAATAAAAAAAATAACCAAAACAACTGCGTCAGTCTCCTGTGCTTCCCACCTGATCTGTACTATACAGGCACATAATTGGTCATAAACACTTTGGTCAACTATCGATCAATAGCAACATGTGTATCGAATTTGGAAAAGGGAAATAAGTACATGTGAATGTGTAGTTGTGTTTTTTTTAGTGTACTCCATGTTTCCTTGCCTTACAGTTGAATTGATTGCATTTAGTTTTTTATGACATATTTATTACGTAGAAATCCAAACAATCAAAGTAAGACATTTTTCTGGATAATTCCTGGGGGCCAGTTGCTACAAAATATCCCTGCCTAAAGATGCACATAGACAATTATGAATTACTGAGTTATCACCAAAGTTATAGATTTAGCACGGTGACAAGTAAGTGCCAACGTAAACAAGATGCTGGTCAATAGTGCCATCTGACAGGTTTTCTTTCACCATTCTTCATTTCATTGCCAATATTGTCAGTCGACAGCAAGCTGCAGTTTAATAAGTAAGAAAGCCCACCACAGTTTGTTTCAATTTCTCTGAGGCAGTTAATTCTGAAACAAGTCATATGAACCCCTGGCTGTATTGTACAGCTTTTCATGACTGCATGTTAAGTAGCTCTCTGCTTGGCATCCCTTATTTTCAAAGCAAAGAATATTTTAAAGAAGGGTTTACAACTCAGATTCAATGAGCAGGGATTCCCCCCCAAAAATGATCAGCGCAGGACATTAGATGAGCTCTCAGCTTGGCAAATCATGAAGAATATGGAAAACTGCAGCACGACAGCAAAATCAGCAGTGGTAGCATTAAGAAACTTTAGAAAGGCATGGACTCACTAAATGACTCCAACTTGCTATCTTTTTCTAAATGAATGTGGGTGTGCATGTTTGTCTGGGAGGAAGAAAGAGAAAAGGGGAACAATTATCCTCAGCAGCTTCAATTTAGCGCATTGTTTGGGCTCCCACGTCCTATTTCCATTAGACGGAAGGACAACGACTGGCTGGCGCTTCCACTCTGTACAATCTGATTGGCTATTGTTTTGGTGCGAAGTGTGATTGGCTGGGTAAGTGGCTCACATTTTATTGAAACACTCCTTGGCGTTGGACCACACCTGGATTCCCTGAAAGGCAAACAGAAAAAAAGAGAGATTAATAGGACCACCACAACAATTGATGAGTGCAACTGATGAATTACAAACAACAAAATACCTAGTGTACGAGAGCAAACAAGCTGAACTCCCTACCTTCTTACACATGCTGATCTGCATAATGGCATAGCTGATTAGTGCTTCACGCAAATCTTTGTCCTTCTGCTCCTTAAACAGTTCGATGTCTGCCCAGGCTGTTTGCAAAAAGTCTCTGAGGGTACAGGGAAAGAAACATGCCATCATGGCTTAGTCTGTGTGAAGCAGGAAGAACTTAAATATTACAAACTGAGGGACCATAAAGCAGATTATATAAGTACATACAGAAAAAAGAGAGTGAAAGGGACAGACGTAGGAGACACACAGTGGGGGATGTTTCGACAAGTGCAGAGGACTGACTAAATGCTTTTGCACTTACCGACACTCTTTGTTCTTCTCCAATACGGCCTCCTCCCCCTCCTGTATACTCTGCTCCAGGGCTGCCAGCCTACTCTCCCTCTGCTCCTGAGTGTCCTGGCCAAATAGTTTACTGGTCATCCCTTTCAGAGAAAAGATTCGTACTGTCTACACACACAGACAAAAAGATAAACACACATTAGAATTCAGCATCATTTATACTTATACATCCATATGCACTTTCATCAAATTGCATGGCAAAAATATTTTTTACACAAAAATAATTCTGTTGGTTAAAATATGGGGCTAATGCCGACATGGTGTGTGTGTGTGTGTGTGTGTGTGTGTGTGTGTGTGTGTGTGTGTGTGTGTGTGTGTGTGTGTGTGTGTGTGTGTGTGTGTGACCTGCGTGTTTACCCAGGATGTATAGTAGGACCTGAGGTTTACTAAACCAGTGTGTGTTTGTGTGTTACCCCATTGGTCAGCTCTTCTTTCTGCTGTTTCTTATTGGCGAGGTCCTGAATTGCCATCTCCAACTCATACTGGATCATGTCCTGTTTCCTACACACTGACCTGAAAGACAAACAAACATTAGGGTAGAAGAAATGTAGAAATTATGCTTCCACTGCCACAAAAAAAGTATATGTGAAACAAAGCCAATTTAATCCAGTCAAGGATATGGATAGCTTCAAAATTCAAAAAGGAAACTCCTGCCAGACATAAACGGTGACCAGAGACCTTAACCACTAAGAAATAACCCTCCACTCTAGCACGTCTAGCATTGTTAGCATAGCTGCGCTGTGAGACATAGCTGAGGTGTTTCTGGTTTAATAACACTGTGTTGGGCAGGTGACAGATGACACAGATAAATACCCCTGACTACTGAAGTCACTTCACCTGGGGTGAATGCTGACCTTTACCTTTTCACACTTAAGTCAAAAGCCAGATGTTCGGAGGTCTTGATGTTTTTTGGTCTAGTGTGAAAGGAGCCAAAGCGTGCTGACCTCAAAAGGCCAAGAATCAACTAGCAACACTGTGGATCTGTCAACCTTAATAACAGCATTAGCTAAATTCATGCACTGAACTCTTTCTCCAGAGTTTTTGACACGACTTTGTGTTTCCCTCTTTAACACACTCACTTACCTGACAGCATCAGTGTAGAAGAGGTATTCTTTCAGTTGGTCTGCATAGTGCTCTTCTTCCTCCAGAATGTCATCTATTGATGTAGCAAATCTGTGCACATGCAAAGTCACATTCAATGGTGAACAAATGCAGAAAAAAGACTTTGTGTGTGGGTGCATGAATGTGTCTGAATTAGGACTTGTTTAGTTGAAAGATCTTACTAAGTGTAAGCATGTGGGAGCATACACTGGTTGAATTGTCCACTACTAAGTCTACTACTTACGTGTCCATGTGGTGACCAGCACTCTGTAGTCCGTCTCCCATCTCTTTCTCAATGGCACTCCACTCACTGGAGACACAACAAATTCAGAACTTTTCTTTTGACTGATCTCTTTTCAGTCTACACAGCATCATCTTTCTTTAAAGTAATCAAAAGAACTAAATAGTATTTTTTGTGCTATCATTTCCTCAATGTATACAGGAAGTGAGTGGAGCAAAAGTAGGTGGATGCAGAATACGCACGCTTTATGTTGTTAAAATGTAGCATCTCTTAGGTTAGAACTGTGATTTTATTCATGTAGGAAGATACAGTAACAACAGAACAGGTGGTTCTCACCTAAAGACTCTGCCATAGTTACCGTGGACCTTGTAGACTCCGTACTGCCTGTCTGCTACTCTCTAGAATGAAGACAACAGAATCAAGTTATGTGCATTGTTATATACTTAAAAATAGCCAATAATTAACACACCTTAGTGGCTATATTTGTTTTTAACAGAGACTCAATTTACTCTCCCTTAATAGGAAAGCTTCACACTACACATCTTGCAGCCTGACAGCTTTGGACTCACTGTGGACAGCTCATGTTACATGATCAGCCAATATGCAAAAACAATGCAAACCACTAGCCAAATCTAAGGGAACAGTTAAATATAGGTGTGTGAGTGTGTTGTGTTGTGTACATGTCAATACTCACCGCCCGCACCCTGAGTAACTGAGAGATGACAGTATTCAGGTCATCGCTGTAGTGTTTCAGTGCTGTGAATTGCCTGGAGAAGACAACACATGGGTCGTAACTCAAACAGTGTTTAAGGGCCTCAAGGCCTTTTCACTTTCCTACTGTTTTACACCTACTTGTCTGGGTTCTTGACCCTAAACATGGCACTCAGAGACTTTAGTCTGGAATCAGCCTGATGGAGAATAGAACATCACATTCAAGTTATGTTAGGGGGAATTATTTTACATTCAGCACACAGGAGAATCTATGAAAAAAAGTGTGTGGACATCATAATTCCCAGTCAAGCAATTTAGCAAGAATAACTAAATGGACGTTTAAAAAACAAGATATAATTCATTAAAGCAATGGCAGCGATAAAACACTATGACCACTTTACCTTGTCTTGGAAACCCGTCTCCAAAACTGCATCCTTCCATCTCCTCTCCTGTGGACAAATGATTGACAGATGATCAACAACTAACAGGCGGGATTATCAGCAATACTGTGTACACAGGCGGCCCACCAGCTGACAACTGCACCGCTACAAAGAGAGCTGCACCGGTATGAGCATGTTGCTAGAGGCTACAGGGAGACCCTGAGATACAAATCCAGTTTGAGGGTGTTAAAACATGTGAGAGTTAACATATTTCACCAGTCTATAGATGAATAACAAATAAGAATGATGCATGCGATAGCTCTGTGGCAAATATCACAAGGTTTATTTTCCATGAGATCACTGTGTGGGTGCAGATTTCATTGGAAAGGGCTTCAGCGCAAGAAAAACTTCAGCCTTCATTTCTCTCTCAAGACACTGTGATATGCATTTTTAAGCTGGTTTCGTATTTGTCAGTATCAAGGATCTCTCCTACCATTATAAGACTTAGTGCACCCCCTAATTATGTCTGCGCAGCACCTATGCCAAATGAGCGAATGGAAATATGGAGGTTTCTACCACTGTGGGGAGACAGGATACCACGTTGGCCCTCATTTACGTCATTTTTGTGGAGGTTTAAAAACAAAACTGGAGGTAGACTTATATTATAATACTAGACAATTATGTATTCACCAGTGCACCAGTGTTAGTGATGTTTAAAGAGTGTTGTATTATTGGTTATTTGTAGCCAAATGTTGCTAGGGATCAGACGCCGGATATTCTCCTGTAAGTGAGAATTCAACTGTCCAAATCATTTGCTCCAGATATTTTCTGGAACTTTTCCTGCCTCCTGCATGCTCTTCCCTGTCGGACTCAACTGTCCTGACATTTTCCGCAGTTCACGTGTAAAATGGTTTAGGTAAGTGCTTAGTGAGTAAATCAGCCTTAAAAGATTTGGTTTGTCCACTTTCACCCTGCTGGAATCTCTGAGGACTGATGTACCTTGTTGGAGAGGAAACAAATCCATGACAGGTGAAAACTATTTCTGAAAATCTGTCGGGCAACAGCCAATTCTTGTGACAGCCAAGAATTGCGTCTGTCACAGATGATCAGCTCAAGTCTAAAAACTGTCAGAGAAATTGATAACGTGAGAGCAAAGAGAGCGAGAGAAGAACTGACTCGCTACACTAATTCTGTCAATTGACTCCTGGCCCCTGGTAAAGTGAGCTGTCTTCAGGTCCTGTCTGACGACCAAACATTTTGGTAAACAGCCAAACACGATGCCAGATAGTTATGGGGGGGATACGAAAACTGGAGTTACAATCCATGCACTTTTGTTTTCCAGTGTTATTTTGTTTGAACAGTTAGTAATAACTCAAGCTCTTTTCACACATTAACTTCAGAAAATGTCTGGAAAACTTCTTTTCACACATAAAGAACACAGCACTAGTCTGGGTCAGACGCTTTCACAAAAACAGGATAATGTCTCGAACGTTCAGGTGCTGTCGCCTGGGCAGAGCATGCAGGAGTCAGGAGGTGTATAGATTTTGCAGCAGAAAGCAGTGCTTTTGTTTAAAGCGCATCAACACCAGTGTCGTCTCTTAAAGCCAAAAGCGACAGTATCTCATTGTCTCTCCATGTTGACATCTTCATAATCGTCTTCTACTTGTATGGCTCTTCTTTCATCCTGATTTGTGTTCTTCCAATTTTACGCCCGTTTTATGTTAAAAATGTCAGGAAAAAGTTCTGGAAAATATACAGAGCAACTGACGCTGACATTTGCGTTCTCACATACAGCCACTCCAGAAAATGTCTCCAATGCATGTCTGAAAACAGCTTCAGAGGCCTAATAAAAAGTTTCAATTATAGTTGTTTTGCTTTTTGCCCGTGTTGTGTTTTAAAAAATATTGCAATGGAAATGCATAGTGCCTCAGCCCACCAGAAATCCAGAGAAAACCCTGGTATCCTGTAGTAACATCTAAACACCAATTTATCTCTTTGATGAGACATTTAGCAGTATGTGTTTGAACGCTAACCTCTGTGAGAAAGCAGACGAAGATTTCGTCATCAGAAAGGACAGGATGTGATGCAACACGCAACAGGAAGTTTTCCAGGCCGACTCTCCGTCGCTCAACAAAGTCTGGGTCGAGGTTGTCTGCTGACAGCTTGTGCCAAACAAACTCTGCCTACAAGAGACACAACCCCAGAAGAGAGGAGAAAAATACAACACATCAGCTCAAAAGTCACAGCGAGTCACGCCTCTTACTTGGAAGAAACAAATGTCACGGCTGAATGTTTTTCTTTTACAAACTTGCAAGACCTACAAAAAAACCACAAGGATTAATCATGCTTAGTTCCTATAATTCATGTTTTTATTAATGACCACATTTGTGTCTCTCACCCTTTTCTCTGGCAGTGGAGGGATGATGACATAGGGGTAAGTGACCAGGAGGTAATTTCTGAGCAGCTCAAACTCGCTGTAGCGTCTCCACAAAGTATCAGGTGCAGCCGGCGTACCTCCCTCTGGGACAGTTTCAGCTGGCCTACGGACACATGAGTAAACAGTATGTTCATTTGTTCAGAGCACGTTGAGACACAGAAATAGCCAAGCATTACATCTAACTTTGAAATTTCAAGCACCGTATTGTGCGTAGGCCTTGGAAAAATTATAACATGGGCAGTGTGCGAGGACTTCTGCTCACTGCCATTGTTTTGTTTGATCAAATTAAATTAAATAACGTGGGTATGGCATGTGGACAGCAGTGTGGCAGCGCAAATACATAAGATTCTACCTTGTGACAAAAATGTTGCTCTATAATGCAATATTAGGAACATTAATATGAAGCTGACATTATTTTATGCCGTTATGTTGAAATTTCTGTTTTAAGGAAAACAAGGTTTCTACAGGTTTCAACAAGTTACATGTAAAGGTCCAGTGTGTAAGGCTTAGGTAGGGAAAGGGATCTATTGGCAGAAATTTAAAGTAGAATAATCCTCATAATGTTTTCACTAGTTCATTTCATCTAAATTGTATGAATTGTAGTTTTCTTTAGCCCAGAAAATACCCTTTATATTTAAATACTTTATATTTACATCGAGGGGATCCTCTCTACGGAGGCCGCCATGTTTTTGACATTAGTCCAGACTGAACAAACTCAACACCTTTTGAGTTTTTATGACAACCGAAGGCTACCACAGGTTCTTTTTCATGTTTGGAAGAGGAGGGTGAGGAGTATTCAGCAGCAACATGCAATTTCAACATAAGATATCACAAAATTCTCCAAACTGTACCTTTGAGACCACATTAAATGAAAATTAAGACCGATATCAACTACAACTGATTTAAAAGAATATCGGTATCCATGCATTACTTACACTTTGCCATATTTGAAGATGAACTGAAGTAGCAGAATCATCTCTCAAACAACAGGCCGTCTTTCCAACAGCCAAGCTGAGTGTCCTGAGATCAATTCTGACCAGGATGTTGATATACTGTCAATTAGCAGTTTCACGTTGATGTAGTTTGTAGTTGTTTTGTGTGCTAATTTCTGTATTGTTAAGAGAGAACTACAGAGGATGCAAGCTGCCAAAACATTTCTCTTTTCTCCTTTAGCTGGATTAGCTAACTGAAAGATAACATAATGAAGACCTTCCTAAAGAGACCTAGTATGTAATACTTAAACATATTTTAGACTTTTTAGGTCCTAAAATTCAGTATAATCAATTTTAGACTCCTTTAAGAACCCCTCAGTAACCCTGTAAAACAGTAGCATCTGCACCTGCGGCTGCACCTCTTCATGGAACTATTTATCTTAGTTATGTCTTGTGTGTTTTTTAAGTGTACCCTGTAAATGTTATCACTTGACTCTTCTTGTTACCTGGCTGTTTTTGTTTTAGGACAAATATTTAAAACTGGTTGCATATGGCCCTAACACTTGTGTCCGTGGGAAAAATCAACAGTGGAGAACAGGATGCCCCAGTTTGTGACCCACCGTGTTTCTATGAGGTAGACAGTATAGGTTTCCTGCATGTTGACCGTGTTCTTCCCTGTTCTCTTCTCTGCCTCTGTCACATTGATCTCCATTTTTCTCAAAAGAGCTGTCCCTCTTTCCACCATCTGCGGAGAACAGAAAGATTGCGTCAGCATGAGGGAAAAAATACGAACAATTCATTGGAAAGCAGAATAGGAAAGTATATCAGTTTATCAGGGGACATCAGAAAATAGTAACATCAGGTGAATAGACAGGTGTGTACAGGTGTGTGCAGGGTAACAGCGAGAGATTATTAAACGTTCCACTCTGGACCTAATCCCAAAAGAAATTCTTGTGCCAGCTTGCTCCAAGATCACAATATATAATAGAATACCATGATTAAAACATTAGAGTATTGAGAGTAAAAATAAATAAAGTGTGTGTAAATAAAACTAAAATTTGAAGTGTTAACACAGTAATGCAGAACCAGTGGACAATGGAACTGAGGGTAAAATAAGCAAATTATATGAGACAGTGAAACTAATACTAAACAAAAGTAGTGGCAGTACATAATAATGATAAAAGGAGTAATATGGGATAATGCACATGATATTGTAATACATTTAAAACAGTGATATTACACATGTTGCACATCTGTTATGCACATGAATTGTACATATTGTATAGAATATTGTGTCTGATTATCAGTGATCTGTATCAGAGTATTTAATTCTATACAGATACATTACAAGCGTTAATCAGGTTTGTGTTAGGCTTCTCCTGTTCACAGGGTTGTGACCACAGACTGACCACAGACTGACCACAGACTGTGGGGTTGTGACCACAGACTGTGGGGTTCTGACCACAGACTGTGGGGTTGTGACAGACGTGTGCAGGTCACAAGACGAGATACAATAACCACAGTGACCTGATGAATGATCGACCTTTGTCTCCTCTGAAACCACGAAGACGCCTCGGTGAAGAGGCTCAGTCCATGTCAACAAAACATTCGCCATCAGACTTGCTAGCTAACAAGCTAAAGGCAGCATCAAAGTTTACACGGTAGCTTCGAACCAGTGTTAGCATTAGCAACTTCGGCTGGCTTCATGACTTTAACGCCAGCTCGCAGAGTTAGCAGCTGAAGCTAGTTTGGGAGTTAACGGTCCAGTAAAAGCTTTTTTAAACTGAAGCTCCGTGTGTCACTGACTCCGCCGGTAGCTAACACAAGTTCTGGCCTGTTTGGAAAAGTTTTCACCGGTAAGAAAACAGCAGTTTCTTACTAATAAACATGTTCATCAGAGAGAAAATCACATGTACGACCGTGTTTATGAAGTTGTTCTCTGATTCCGAGGAAGTCAGGTCGGTGTTTCCGATCACAGCCACTTCGTTGCTCCCAGAGTCAGCAGAGTCAGCCATCATCCTCCCCTGTCAGCTGAGGCACGGGGGTGGGGGCTCTGCGCATGCGCGTCTCACACCAACGCTCACTGAGCCCGAGCCCTGTGGATGGAACTAAGAAAATAAAAGATTTGATTGTTTGATCATTAAACTGTTCTCATTAAACTATACATACAATGAATAATAGTAAAGTAAAATACATGTTTTATGTTGATTATTAAAAAGTACTGATTAAATGATACATACAATGAATAATAATAAAAGTAAAATGCATGTTTTATGTTGATTATTAAACAGTACTTATTAAATGATACATACAATA
Organism: Paralichthys olivaceus; assembly: GCF_024713975.1. Lineage (NCBI taxonomy): Eukaryota > Metazoa > Chordata > Actinopteri > Pleuronectiformes > Paralichthyidae > Paralichthys > Paralichthys olivaceus. The sequence continues at coordinate 13,310,044 of NC_091102.1, forward strand.
AAACAACAAAGTAAAAAAAATTTTTCGTATCAGAAGGTTAAAAGATTATTAATAGATAACAAAGAAATAAAATAAAGTAAAATAAATCATTATCATTAAACATAATTTTTAAAACAACTTTACAATATTTGAATATTTTGTGTAAGCAATGCTTATTAAAAGTACAATGAAATAAAATACAGTTTTATCGACTAAAAGAATGGTTTTATATCAGCAAATGTTAATAAATAACTGAAAAAATACAATTAAAAAAAGTAAAACAAATGTTTTTTGATAAAACTTTAAAATAGTTGATGATCCACAGATATGATCCATAGATATTTGTTAAATGCTCATGGCCATGTGATCCAGTTTTTCTAATCTTAACTGTAAAACATGTTGTGAGATAAACTTTGAAATGAAGATTATATAATGTCTTGATAGGACAGCACACTATAAATTTAAGGAATGAAAAGTTCAGGTGTTTCCAACTTTGCTGTCATGTTGTTTAAAAACAAGAATCAGAAAAATGTTCAATAACTGATGAATTACCTTGATGCGGTGATGTCATTTTGTCCCTCTCTCATTGGTTGTTGATGTTGCGGGCCCAGATGTGAATGAGAGGGATGCGGTATACCTCAGCCCAGTTAACAGCACAGAAACAAGGCCTTTAGTTCCTGTGGTCACGCTTTTGTGCAGCATTTAATGTTTAAAGAGAAGGGTGGAGCAGCATTTACTAAGGAAGCATTTTATATAGATACCACTGGGCATGGAGAGGGATATTGGAGTGGGATGAATGAAAAAGAGACAAACCAATGAATGCGAGGGAGGAATTATTTCAAGGGTGAGATTAATTAATATAATGATTGATTATGAAGTGATGACACAGATGCAGGAGGGATGGATGGATGGATGATGAGATGCAGTTTCAGGCAGCAGCGTGTAAGGAAACCCAAAATCTGCACTGTGACCAGCCGTAGTCACAGCAACAGCATAGTTACCATTCTTTTCAGCCACTGACCTCAAACCAGAAATCACCACTTCCTGTCCGCACGCACAGGCACACAGACGCACAAATGCACACACACCCCTAGCACCTAAATGTAATCGGCCATTTGACAACTTTTTAGAGCTCTCTGACCAACGGTCTCGAACAGCAACCCACAATAAGCTATGTACAACATGTGTGTGCGGGTGTTTCTTCCTGTCTTGTCTATATTTGGAGGTCATGATGACTTAAAAATATTGAGTTACTATAATTTAAATGGTTTGTATTATACTGAGTACTTATATTCAAATGCAGGAGACAAACAGCAATGACAACAAAGGATAATAGTATTAATATTACAAAGTATTTTCATATAAATGGCGACTTGTTCTCGACAACATTTTCACTGTTGTGTTTTTCTGATCAATCATTTCCTGTCATTACATATCTATTGAAGTTTGAGTGATGAACAGCAGAGGGCAGCAAAAACCCAGTAATATTCATGTATGACAGCCTGTACAGTTTTATTATGAGAATCAGTCAGTATTCATAGAACTGCATGATGAGGTTATACCACAGTATGAGTAAGAATAAGTGTAATAGGAATTTTTTGTACCTCAGACATTTGACTTGTAATAGTAACATGGAAATTGCTAATGACTTCGGTGAAGGCTTTGCACCACTAAAGTATCCTCAGAAGCTATGACACTGAAGCAGCCAAATGAAAATCAGTCACCTTTAGTAATATGTCCTTAATAATGTTTATATTTATTTTGATATTTACATAATTTTTGGCCCAAAGCCATGGAAATACAGTAAAAGTCATTGTAATCTAATTTGCATATTCACATATAAAATGTCTTTGTAAAGATGCAGTAACATGGGATCCAGGTCAAAGAGAACCTACGAAACTATTAACTGTTATGTGTATTGCTATGAAAATCTAGTTGTATCTGCAAAGCTACTGAACACACATCCCAAGGCCAGGTTCTCCATATCTATAGTGGATAACCATCCATCCATCCATTATCCACTCAAACTTTGAGGGTTGTGGGGGGCAGGATACCCCCTGGACAGGTCACCAGGGGGCTGTAGGAGGAAGCAGGATTACCCAAAGAAAACTGACACAGACACAGGGGAAACATACAAACTCTACAAAGTCAACTGTCAGGTTAAAACATAAAACCTTTTTACTGTGAGGCAACAGTGCTAACCACCACTGTGCTGCTCAGTAGGGGATATGAAGACGTAAAATACTGCAGGTGAGTATACTGCATGGTTGTTACCTCAAAAATAGAAATGCATTCAATGTTTATCCTTGTTTGGTTGAGGTTTGAACCTTGTTACTGTTGATAAGCATCTTAACGTTTCATATCTCTGCTTTATGTTCACTAACCCAAACATGCACATTTATTTGCATTAGAGAAAAAGAAAAGAAAATATATATATATCACTTCAAATACATGACTTCTGTGAAATATCTGGTTGGTATTTTCAAGAAAAGAAAACTCTGTATGAGTGTGTGTGTGTGTGTGTGTGTGTGTGTATGAGTGTGTGTATGTGTGTGTGTGTGTGTGTGTATGTGTGTGTGTGTGTGTGTGTGTGTGTGTGTTTGTGTGCATGCTCTATACGAGGCTGGTCACGAAGGTCATAAAGAGGAAGTCCTTGCGGTCAGTCGAAAGGAACACATGTTTTGCTCCATGTCATAATCTGGGTCCTTCATTTTCCTCTCCTTCATTCATCTATTCTTGCCTTTGACCGTGGTGGAAAACTCATGCACTGTGTCCAGTGGGTCTGTATGTATTTGTGTGGGTGAGCCTGTATAGAATATGGAATGAATGTGTATGTGATGCTATAATGACGTGAAGTCTGTTTGGTTTATTTATACCTTGTTATGAAAGTATCCATCACCCATTTTCCCATAGATGGTAAATATGGTACAGTCAGGGTCGACGTAGGCTTTCTGCAACTTCAATAACTCTCATTAAAAGGAAAATGTTAATATCTGTTTTTTATCATCCAAATGACCTTGTTCATTTTCAGAACTCCAGTTAGCCTTACAAAAACTGAGACATATCAAAATGAGGTGTTTTGACTGACAAGAGGTGGACAGGTCGTAAGAAGCTTTGCTTCTGTTTAGAAAATTATTAATTCCTTCATTTTTCATCTCTTCTTTTCTCATTTCTCCAACACATTTTTACATTTCATCCTGGTTTCTCTGTCCCATCCATCACCAAGGTTCTGACAAATTGAGACGCACAAGTCTCATTGAACACTTCTCTGCATGACTGATGCTGCTGTGCAAAAAGCCTACATATGCACATTTCACATTTGCCGTGTATGGGCACTTGTCTCTCTATCTCACACACACACATGCATGCAAACACACATGCTGAGTGTGAGCAATGCAGTATAATAAGCAGCGTGGCAGAGATGTGGTCAGCGTTGCCCCATGTGCAATCGTTGAGAAGCCACATCAAGGCTTCTGGGTATTAAAGGACAAGCCTTAGTTGGCTGGGAGGGAATCTGTCATGCAACAAGAAAACCGTGTTTTTCACCCTAATTTCCCTCTTTCATTTCTTCTAGATCCTTTTTTTTCTTTACCCCTCTTCCCAAGTTCTGTCTTTTACCAATTTCTCTCTCTCTCTCACTCTGCCCATTTTTTCCCTCTTCTTCATTTCCTTCATTCTGTGGCATATTAGACTCAGTTGTAATACTCTCCAGCTTAAAATGCTCAGACCACTGGAATGTTCCGTCAAAGAGGTGGGCGGACCCAAGGGGGCGGGACAGACCAACATAACCAATTAAGGAGGAGATTGAGGTAAGACAGACAGCTTCTAAATGGTGTAATAACAACCTACTAAAATGTAATTACAATGCAATAGCAATAGACACTTCTAATGACAGGATGTATATGCCAATGTGATTTCCTAATTATGAGCTTGGCATAATGGGTAACTGTTAACATGGCGTGGAGATTATAGAGAGGTGTCTGAATGCAGAAATTCAACCACAGGGACTTGTAGTAGTGTTGAAGGACATAATGGCCACTCAGAAGACCTGCCAGGTATTGATCAGCTCTGATCGGTTCGTGTGTTTGAGAGTGAGGATGCAAGTAAATTGAGCCGGTGAGAGCTTGAGTGAGTTGTGTTATCAGATATTATGTTCGTCTGTTCTTCCGTCCACCATCACAGCTTTGATTTGTCTAATAAGAATCTGTCTGGCTGCTGATTCAAGGTTTTGCTTTTCCTTTGACCTATTCCTCTTTTGGTTCAATGCCTAATGTCCAGCCACTCTCCATGTGTAATTCTGCCATCTATTCATCCATCCATCCATCCATATATCCTTCTGTCCACTTGTCCATTTGTTTATCCATCTGTCCATCCATCCATCCATCCATCCATCCATCCATCTATCCTTCCGTCCACTTGTCCATTTGTTTGTCCATCCATCCATTCACCTATCCTCCTGTCCACTTGTCCATTTGTTTGTCCATCTGTCCATCCATCCATCCATCCATCCATCCATCCATCTATCCACCCATCCATCTTTATCCCTCCATCCATCCTTCCATCTCTAACAAGAGGAGTGGATGGTGGCGTCCATTATTACAGAGCATCCCAGAATAGAGCCTCGTTTTATTACAAGTCCCTCTGGTCGCCGTGGCTACCCAAATTACAGGCCAGCCTTCTCACACATAAAAAAGGTTGCGCTGCCGAAAACCAGCCACCTCAATAAAGGATGGATTAGAAAATCCTTTGCTTTTTTCCCTTGCTTTCCTTTTTGAAAGGTTTTCTGTACATTTTTTTTCCCTCTGGTGTTTTGTTTTATGTTGGGGTGCAGCGGTCTTCTTCAGTGGTTTTGCTCCCCGACCCTGCGGCGGGAAAATACGCTCACTTGTGGGTTTCTGGGAAGGCAGCGGTGGACGAAACATCTGCTGGGAGCAAGATGTCTGTAAGTGTGTGTGTGTGTGTGTGGATGTAGGGACACTGCCCTGGCATCCTGTTCAAGTTACATATTTGTTTTAGTGATAGGAAAAAAGTCGAGAGAAAAATATCCACTATCCAAACGTTGCTTAGTTCTGAAGGATAATAAATAATACTTAAAATCTCTAAGTATGGGTTTTTGAGCACATCTTCACAGAGCAGCCTTTGAATCAGATGAGGAAGGCTAGTTAGCGTGCCCAACAGTGAACGCTTTATCAACCTATTGCTGGAAAACAGTGGAGGAAACGTGTGATTATGAGATGACGACTGCCATGAGATGACGACTGCCAGATGTTTATGAAATGGTTAATGGCTGAAGCTAACTTTTGTTGGTTTGTCTCAAAATAATATGAGATATCTAACCTATGTGGCTGACAATAGAATAGAATCACCATGAACTGAATGAGCTCAAAGCGTGTTATAGAAAAAGCTTTGGACTTTAACTTTGTTTGATGTTTATTAATTATCCTTGTTTGATGTTTATTAATTATCCTCATCATCGTTATAGCTTTTTTACCTATATGTTCTGAGGGTTAGGTCATGGTCGGTGTGACAGTGGCCTCATCACCGGAAAAGGTCTGCATTCGGCTCAGAAGATGTGGTCTTGTTGGCTGATGAACTGATAACTGAGCGACTATAAACGTGTTGTGCATCAATGACTAAAGCAAATGCCCTTAATTTGTCCATTTGGCCATTTTTGTTTTCAGTAAAATGAAGTCACAGAAACTATTCACGCGAGTCAAGTGGTTATTGGACGTAACTCGAGCACTATGAGTGAGGGTGGTGTTCCTGTTTATTTAGTTGTCTCTCACACATGTGGCAGTTCATGTGCTCACTCTTACAGAGATGAAGCAGCTTTATCAGTTTAGGGTACTGGGGTCATATTGGTTAGAGTACCTAGGATCTTAAAACATTGAAACAAATAAAGTTATTTGAGTGTAAGCCACTAGAAGGGCACTATTTTAGTTAAGACACATTTGAATCTTTGACTTTCTGAATATTAAAATGCAAAATTGCTTTTTAAAAGGAATGAAGATTTGAATGTAGATAATGTACACGATTATTTATTATAACGGATCAGATGTCAAAGTTGTCAATGACTTTTGTCATGAACATTTTGTGATAAAATGTGTTCAATACAAACCAGTCATATGGATGTATATGTTGTGTTGTTCAAGTCAATTCTTTTAGTGTTTGACTGTAACTGAAAGAAATATCAATCCAGATGTTTCACTGAAAATATTTCATCACAGACTAAACCCTGCCTATCAATTTTAAACCTTGTGCCCGACTTGGACAATATTAAATCCTAATTAAAACATATTTGAAACATAATTTCAACAACTGAGGAATTTTGGAGTTCCCTGTACAGTAATGGGGTAATGCACAATGATGCAGTCATCTCCATGGTAACGGGTTGTGGTCATATCTCTGGAGGGAAAGATTACAGAGGTTTGAAGGAAGAAATTAAAGTTGGAGAACCTTTTGATGGATGGAGGAAAGATGGGGGTTGGAGAGATCTATCACCAATAAAATGGGATGTTAAAAGCCGTTTCTCTCACATCCTCTTCCTTTAAAACCAAAAGGAGAAATATAGCCTGGGACGCAGGCTCATTAAACAATATGAGGACTCTTAATCATGTGGCAACCCACCGGAAGTAGGGCTGAGACACATCATAGGTTCCGACCCATCGTTTAAGAAGCCAGGGTTTTACGGGAAGTGTGAATGTGGTGTGTGATGAAAGGATGGGATGAGATGTGTACGTGTGTGTGTGTGTGTGTGTGTGTGTGCCTACAGTGCATGCTATTATTATGTTGCTGTGGTTGTAATGATGTAAGACACTCACAAGGGAGTAAACAAGAGCAGCACGCTATCTTCAAACAACACATCATGTTTTTGTGGGTCTCAAATGATTAAGAACTCTAGGACTATCAATTATTGCATTAAAAACACTCAAATTATAAATATACAGTTGATAGATAACTGAAGACAATCGTTCAATTGGTTCTGTTGGTGGGTCGAGTTGGCTGGAGCTTGGCATCCAACATCCAACGTCTTATCACAGGCTCAGACCTTATTAGTTCAAAAACATTGACACCCTCATCTAAAGTCAATTGTGAATTTCAGAGGAAAGGCACGTTTAGCAGAATATTTATTGTTGACACTGTATTTTTCCAGTTAATTTCCTGGAAGCTTTCATCATACTTTCCTCAAAATCAGATGAAATTTTGCACTAATTTACATTGATATTTCTAAGAAAGGCTGTAATAATTGATTTGTAATTATAATGGACATAGAGACATATTCGTTTGTATGTTTGTGTATTCCATTTACCTGCTATGAGGGGTGGCTGTGGCCCATGTATTTATTTATTTGATTTAACTCAAACATCATTTTCCTTATGCAGTCAAGGGACTTCACTCTTCTTCAACACTTTGTACATATTGTTTGCAGCCATTTTTAAACCCACATGACACCTTCTAGCAACTAGCATTTGACACATATGAAATGGCTTTGAACAGAAGGATCCTTACAAATCTTCTCTCTCATTTTTGATCAGAGGACATCAGGTGTCGTCTGGATGCTAACCATTTAGGCAGCAGTGTGTGAGAGGATTTTGTGGCCTTTGGTGGTGGCGTTTCCAGACTAAAACCAACTGAATATAGAGCAGTGTGTGATTATGAGTCAGATGATGTATGTGTATTTGCACAGTGACACATTTTCTGTAGCTTTAGTTCTACTCCAGCTTATTGGATTTGAAATTATACAATAGGTATAAGGTTAAGGTGTTGACTCATAGTGCGACACATGTTCACGTACATGTATGCAATTATAACCTACAGTATTTAAAGTAATGCCTGCAGCGGGAGTATGAACTGAAATATACAATCGAAGCCACTGATTACTTGTGGAAGGTTGTTGCAAAGTTAGTCAAACTTGCTAAAGACTAAACTACAGATAAAGAGTTCCCAAAACAATCAGGAGTGTCCAAAGTGTCCCAAATAGGAATTATGATGACTTTAAGTTACAAAATGGAAACTGATAACAATTCACTTTATCACTTCATCACAAATTTGGTCATTGTTGTAAATACATTTTTCTCAAATAAATAAACCTTACTTGACAAAAATTGAAATGTTCTATTCCGACCAACATGAAACCCTGTGACTTTCTCTCCTCGTGCTTTATTCACCCCCTCACCCCCCCACCCCCATCAACCCTTCTGCCTTGTCAATCAGTAGACGGAGGAAAAGTCATTAAATCTCTCTGTTGGCCATACATGTAATTACAGTCTGCCTGTATGTTGCTAAATACGCCCCGGCGCTAGTCTGGTCTCCCTGGTCATGTTTTTTCCTCCCACCGGCCGTGTTTGAAGGCCTTATAATTGCCAGAGGCAGTGTGTCAGGATTAGAGGCTGCCGGTTTGAAACCCCGATACCCCCCCTTACACCCCCCACACCCCACCCCATGCAGACAACCGCAACCATAAACCCCCTAAAATCCCTCTACCCCTCTTCTCTTGTCCATCTTCATTTGCATTACCAGCGTGTCTTATCATTGAAATAATTCCCTACTTTTTCTAGTAATTCAGCTCCGATACACAAGCTCTGGGTTTTTTACACGTGTTAATTAGGACGCTATATATTTGACTGGTGCCTGCAGGACGCCTGTGGTCAGTTGTCTCCCTCTCTCACCTCACACTACAGTCTTCTCATTCAGAACACCGCTCTCCAACTGCTAAAAAAAATTTTTTTCCAAATCTTATAGAGATACCAAACTCCTCATCGACACTGTTTACATCCTGAAATTAGACTTTTACAGTGCAATGAAATAATATGACTTAAAAAACGTTTAATGTGTTTGGCTGTAGCATAAACATACAGAGCTACCCGTGTGTCAGTGGCAGTAGTAAAACCCTTGTGGGTTCAGACAAATGAAGGTTGTTTGGGCCATCAAAGCGTTTCACGTTGACATGATGGAGCTGATGGTCGGTGATGTCAGCAGAGATGTTGACTTTGTCTGAGTCAGAGCAGTTTCTGGTCAGCAGAGCCCCTAATTTCTCGGTCTGCCCGTCGCTGTCTCTCTGTTTCCGTCACTCTTTTAAACCTCTCTCACTCTGCTCTGCACTCTCTCTCTCACACGTCTAAAAACTGCTGTCCTCTCATCCAGGTCAGCATGAGCCAAAGATTTGTGCATTTACAAATCTAAAATGTGCATCATGTGAAACTTTCCACTTAAATAACCATAATGTATGTGTGTTATGAAATGGTTTGTGCTCAGTTTCAAGAAGCAAGGCCTCTGTTTCCCATTTTCTTGAAAATTCGAAAGGCATTAGTGATCAATTTACAACACTGGAAAGTTATGGGTGATACCGTGTGTTACCTGAAGTTTCTGGAGGAGTAGTGATTTTGCAAGCTTTATTTATTTTAAAACATTATTGAGTTTTGCAAGACCATACAATTGTGCCACCAGAGCAATTATAAACACTAAAAAGACTAAATAATTCTATTTATAAAAGGACATTAAAAAAGTGACATATAACAGCTTACAGAGATTGAAAAACTCGAAATTATTATTATTATTACTATTAGTAGTAGTAGTAGTAGTAGTAGTATTTATCAAGTAGGGTGACAACAGCTAAGAATTGAATTTATACAGTGAAGGCAATGTGGTGAAGAACATTCATTCTGCACTGAGTCCAACTTTTTGGACATTTAAAAAAAAAAAATTAGAGCTTTGAAAAGTTGATGTTGTTATTGATCATGAACCAGTTCACTGACACAGCTATGCTAATTTCTTTCTCCCTTCTCTGCCACTGCCGTATTTGGATTTTTATGCCCTCTGATCAACCAAAAAATGGGTCAACAGTAGGATTCCTAAGGTTTCTTAGAACTATATTTATGCTGCAATAAACCCAGTCTTGTTTCCTATTTAAAAGATAGACTAAAACATGAGTGAGTCCATCACCCACAGGTGTCAGTATGATAAATATCTAATATGAGAATATACGTGTGGTATTACACAGAGTGATATTTTGTTCATTGCGATCTTAATCCAGATGGAAATGGGGTGCAGATGTTGTTGCCGGGGAATGGAGGCTGGCTGAGGTATAATTATGGTAAGGTAAAATGAGGCTGTTGATGGTGAATAAAGTCAAATGAAGACGTTGACTGGGGTGTTATTTTCAGTGAGGCCTCTGTATGTGTGCACCACAGACATGTTTGTGAACAGATGGGGGGGAGTGGAACATGTATGAGCACTACACCAACATCAAACACACATATTTCACTCATTCATTCATGAACACACGTCCACACTGGGCCATAAGCGAGCGAGTGAACCGGTTAGGTTATTTAATATTTAGGGCTGTGGTCAATTTCGGAAAGAGAAATCCCCTCTGCTCATGGGAGGAAGGAAATCCGAGGATAACGCTGCCTTACACGTGTATACACATGGATACACTACATGAGGGAATTCCATGATTTCAGCACCTCTTTACACACACACACACACACACAGGTCATGTATGTTCCACTCCTGTACTGGTGGCTCCCTGAGTAAACAGGCATGTGCACAGTCAACAAATCCCCCATCAGTTAATTCATTCAGTTGGCTGCAGAGTTTGGTTAGAGTGGCACTCTTACAGGAGGCATTCTAAAAGGAAGTGCCCTCGGTTAATATAATAACAGCTGAAGCCATGATGGAAATGTTTATGTCACAAACTTTGCCTGTTCCACACAACTTAAGTGTGAAATTTGTAGCAAAGTACGACCTCCACATGTCTTCATTAACTTATTTTTCAGCTGTATGTTAAAAGGCCTCGCTAATGTCCCTGTGTCCTTTTCACCCTCGTCACCATGTTCCAGATGTCACGTAGTCTCTTGCCACTGCTTTCAATGGAGTTCATAAAAACCATTGTAACCATATGAACAATGGCAAAGTATCCAAAAGAGCCTCTGAATGGGAATGTCTTCATTCAGTAAACAACCGAACAATAAGACATCGTGTAATTTCCCCAGTTTCTGTTTTCCACAGAATAAATATTTCTGTCTTTGCCCAGTGGGTGGGACTGGTGGTACCAATAAAAGAATATTAAATTTTTATTTTGCCTTTATTTAGCACTTTTTTTTTACTGTTTTGTAGCAGAAGTAGCAGCAGTATGAATTGTTATCAGCTATTTGTAAATTTTGTTCAATTGAATCTCTCAGTAACGCTTTTTTTCCACCCCTCTCTTTTCTTGGCCGTGTCCGTTTCCTCTGGATTTCCTCTTGTCTTCATCTACTCTACATCTCTGTTAAACGCCTGCCCCTCAGTCTTTCCACTTGTTCCCTATGACACTGCTTGTAAGCCCCCCCCCCACCACCACCACCCTGCCCAAAAGCCAACGCCTCCCCCGACTCCCACCCCCACCCCAGACAGCTGTCTCACCGCAGCAACAGAGCTACGATGTGACACTGTGCTATAAATATGAACACACATAGACACACACACAAACACACACACACTATAAATACCATCCCTGTGCAAAACACACTGCTGCAGTATAAATATTTAAGTATAAATGTGTAATGAATTTATTGATATGTTGCCCGTGCCAGCAGGCACTGTTTTGAACCCACAGAGTGGTGTACCAGTGTGGTGAGATTGAAGTGGTGCCGAGGGATTGTGGGAACGCATGTTCTGAGTTAGGCAGCTGACCAATCGGTGGGATGGAAGCTGGAAGCCGCATCACAGAAGGAGCTACTGATCAGCACCAGTCTTCATAGTCATCCATCTCCCTCTTTTGCTCTTTCTCAACCTCGTTCTTTTTTCTCCCTCTTGCTCTCTTTATCTCCTTTCTTTTTTCTTTGGTATCAACTTCTTTCCATGTTTCTTTTCCTTCTTCTTCATCTCCTTTTGATCCCTCTCATACATTCTTTTTATCGTACCTCATACCTGATCTATGAGTGAGGAAGTTTTTCTTTTCTGCAAACAACAATTAACTTGAAATAGCCCACAAGTGTTTCCATAAGTGACAGTTGAAATCTCTGTCTGACTTTAATGCTTAGCAATTCATCAGTCGGATGAACACAAATGAAAAAGGAGTTGTGTGGTTGAACAGCTGGTTTTAATCCCCAGAGGAGACGGAATCAGTTTTGATCGACTGAAAGAATTGGAAACTGTAAATCAACCAAATGATCATTTGACCAAGATGCTTGATTCAAATCTCAAGCACATAAAAGATGACACAGTCTGTTAGAGGTGGATTTCTTTGATTCTGTGTGTTGTGCTGCTAATAAAAAGAGGCACCCCTACCTTTCTAAGTGTGTCAAAGAATCTAGAGTGGCCTTCAGGTAACATGAAGACATGTATTGATCCAGTATTTGGTTTGTCCACTCTGGGCTACGGTAGAAACATGGTGGTGGTAAATTTTAGATTATAGTTCATATTAAGAGAGGGGCCACATGGTTCCCCTGATGATTCTGGATTCTTGATGCAGGTGTTGTTGGCGTATGCAATATACTATACTATACTATACTGTACCCACATGTTTCTTCCAATATGTCTTCAGGTTGATTTTGATAGTCCCTACCCTTGGATATGACCTATAGAAGTAGCCAATAGGGAATAACAGACAATTGGAAGTTGTGGAATTGTTGTGGCTAAATGATTCAATATAAATGCAGTTTCACAGGATAGACGGACAATGAACCAACTTTTAATGAATTTGACGCTCTTTAAACTGTGTCACTTTACTTGTTCCTTTGCTCCCTTCATAGTGACCATTGTCCCTGGAGTTCACTTGATAATAAAATTCAACAATGCATCATAATTATCTACTTTCAGAGATCCTTCTAAGGGGTCGTTTTTTTACAGGAACATTTCAGTTTTTTATGGATGCTCACAACAAGACCTGTCCTTGACAACTGGCAGTGCTATGGTAACATCAACTCAGATGCCCTGATCTGACCCCGGACAACCATGCAAACACTGCAGCAGCAGTCCGTTCCTCAGAAAAACACACTTTCTGCACCATGTGGTCAGAGGGGAAAGCAGGTCGACTCTGTTCCAATCGCATATTAGACATACTAATAGAGACCCTAGATCTGCCCTTGTGCAATGGAACCCTACCCATTTTTAGACCAAATATAATTTGGATCATCTCCAGGTCAGGCACCAGGAACCAAGAGGTCCAACGACTGACCCTTTTAGTCGTAATTGTTTGAAAGGAGGAACTTGCCATTTAAATGACACCAGTAGCTTCCTGTTTTTGTTGCACATTGTTTGAAGGTATATTTAATGAATGGACTGAATCTCAGAGATGTCTCCATGTAAAATGATGAGTTACTATACATCTTTTTCATACCACCCCTAATTTTGTACTCTTGTGTATGTTCTTCACACCTTCCCACTGTTTACCTTCTCTCCCTCCACTCAGCTGAATCTTCCTGCCATCCTGTTCACCCTCGCCTGACCTCCGCTCTCCTCATCAGTGGACTTTCTCCCTTTCTCATCTCAAAGCCACGTCCAGCCATCCTCTCTGCACCTCCAATCATCAGAGGTTACTGTCGTTTTTCTCGGATTCCAGTTAGACATGTGTGAATGGACGTGAATGTGTGTGCACTGTTTTCATTTCCCTCTGTTCATTTCTTCAGTCCATTTCTGTGTTTACCTTTGAGCACCCTGGGTAATCATATTGTCACAGACTATTTCAGGGTGCCCACTCAACCCCTCTCTATCCATCTCTCTACCTTTCTTGTGCTTTTCCATTCCTCTCTTGCAAGCACAAAGTACACTTTCTCCTTCCTATACCTTTACCTGTCTGTCTTTCTCTGCCTTCTTTTCTGTTTTTGCTTGTTGTTTGCTTCTCTCCTTTTTCCCCCATCTTCCATTTCCTCCCTCTCTCTCTTCCTGACATGCCCTCCTCCCCTTTCGGTCTCTCTCCCTCTTTCTGCCCAAAGTTCTGCAGCCCAGCTGGCATGGTTTTCTAGTGGTGTAGTAAAATATAAATATAATAAGGACGTTTTTGAGCTGGTGAATCCATTCTGAGCAGAGAAACATCACCACAGAGCCCGCAGATGTGGCACGCACTCAGGCACAGAGAGGGGGATGGCGAGAGGGAGGAGGAAAAAAATCCCTCGTTTGACATGGAGAGGGTGCAGCAGAAGCACTGACTGCATTATTGTTGGCATTACCGAGCTACCGGACTTGTTATTAGGACACTTCATACAAATTTGCCTCCTCTTTGTCAACAAACTCAAAGCAAGTCTCCAATCTTTAGAACATGAGTCTCACTCAGCCCTCAAGTCTTAATTTAAGACTAGACTTTTGAAGAAACTTAAAAAAACCTCTCCATATGTAATTAATAAATATGCAGTTTGACTACATTTATTATTATGATCATATTTCTGAGGCAGAAGTTGCAGCTGCATTTAGAAGGTTACATCAGTGTCAGTCATGGTTAGCAAAATGCTTGTCTCTTCTTTTCCAATGGTCCAAGTACTTTCACTCTGACAGTATAGGCCGATAGGAGGCTAACCAAGGAAAACTTTTTAATTATGTTTTATTATTTTTAATTGGATTGAGTGTCCTTACACATCACTTCTGAGGTCCTGGTTAAGGTTGGGAGCAAGTTGTGAATTGTGGTTAAGTTAAAGTTAGGGTTAGGGATGAATGGTCATGGTTAAGGTTTGGAATAAGGTTTTGGTTGGGCTGTCCACAATGAATGGAAGTCAATAAAGTCTGAATAAGGAAAGCTAGTGTTTGTGTGTGTGTGTTTTCTTAGTAAAAAAAAACCATGTGTTTGCGTGTAATACTGCAATTTTGTGTGCATGCGCTATTGCTAACGCAATGTTGCATGTGTAACTGTGTTTTTTGTTTTATATGTGTGTGAATACCTGCAAGCCAGTATATGTATGTGCATGTGCACGTGTATGTGCGTGTGCACACGCTTCCATCTCTACATGTGTTTAGTGTCAGAGCGCAGCGTACTTCAGTCCCCTGGGCAGTTCTTTGTTTGCTTTAGCCGTGCGGTGGCTAACCTAGCCCGCTAACTCCAAGACACATTTAGCCCGTGCTCTGCTTTTATATAATCCTGCTTTTATTTTCCTTCTGTCTGCTCTCCGTCCAAATAGGCTGCATGCACTAAACTGCCCTTTAGCAAAACTAGTATCGGTGCCGCTCGGAACCATTGATAGACAGATTTGGTCAGAGTGGTTTTCACTGGCTGCCATGTTAGCTCCGACTTTAAGAACCTAAACTACTCACACTGGCAAGAGGCATTAGCTACCAAAAATGTAGGGTGAAATGTGTGAAGGCTGAGTGCAGCACAACCAGGAAGTTTTGTCTCCTTGTCTCGGAAGATTAGGGCTTACAAGGTTTAAAACAGGACCACTCTGATGCTTAGAGGCCGAGTGTATAGAGACGTAGTGTTAGGTGTTTATTGTGGTCTGGGGTTGGAGTGTGTGGAGGGACAGAAGGAGGAGGAAGAGGAGGAAGAGGGATGGTGGTTTTAGCCACTAGCTGTTGTTACCTTGAGCATAACGTACTCTAACTCCCATTACAGCAATCCACCGCAAGCCACAGACACGCTAGCTTCCACTGACTGCAAAACAACCCAAATTCACTTGTTTACCAGCTAATGTGCCATGCCATTCTCTCTCCTACTCATTCAACACGTCTGCCCTCTTCCTTTCTTTTATTAACTACTCAATTCACATGTTACTCCCTTCTTTCTCAATGAGTCCTCCTCCATCTCAGTTTTTTTGCCCTCTCTCATTATCTCTCTGTATCATTCTTTTTCACATTCTCCCCATCTCTTTTTCTTCATCTCCTTCTTAGCATTTACTTTCATCTGCGTCTCCATTTGCCCCACTCAGAGCCTTTGTTGGTTAGGGCCCCGGGTATGCGTGGGTAACCCCGGTGCCCATGTAAAGGCCCTGTGCTGTGGACTCGTAGAGTCCCAGTGTCAGTAGATGAAAGCAAAGGGAGAATCTGGGACTGGCACCCATCTCCTTCTGTCCTGCCACCGTGGCCTCTTATTTCACAGAGAAAATTAATAACTTTGACAAACATCAATGAACGAGGGCCTGATTCTTGGTTGGGTTGTCGGCTTTCCTGGTGTATGTGTGTGTATCTGTGAACATATGAGCTTACTATGCACACATGCCAGGATATGTGTGTCGCTGCTTGTGTATTCTTGAGTTCAGACCTTACAGAACCATGTCAGTAGTGTGGAAAGACACTGACATACACAAATAGTGTCAGAGAGAGAAATTGACAGTTTGATGAATAGTAACAGAGATGATTTTTTGGAGAAGGGTGTGAGGCTCTACTTTAGTTTGATCTGATCGGATATGTTGCCTTCTTGAAAGGCTGCGGTGTCCTTTCTTGAGTCACAGAGGAACAGAGAGACGGATGGATGAAGGGAGGGATGGATGGATGGGTGATGTGACCACTTCTGAAGCATTGTCGACAGCCACGCTGAATAGGCAGCGGGCCTGCCTGGAGCCACGCCCGTATTTATGATCTTCTAAGGAAGGATGATACGCACATACACACACACAAAATGTTGATAGTTACAGGAAAACATATGCTTTTGCAAAAGTCGGTACAAACACATTTGCAAATAAATTTCTGCTTTTAAACTCACTCAGATAAATACAAACCTCGTAAACATGCAGACAGAGCAACACTAAAAGAGGCAGACACCAGTATCAGCATTTACTTTCATGAAACTCTGAAGTTGTATCTTTAAAATGGAACTTACCCCAGCTGTTTAAAAAAAATCTGTCTTCGATCAGAAACCAGAAAATTATCTTTAAACATACAGTAGGCTATGTAACTTGTCATGAGGCAATGTGGGATCATGGGAGTTGTTGTCCTAATTACTATTGCTGAAAATCTACCTGGTGCGACTTGTGCACAAATCATGTTTACTGATGAGGTAATGTCTTTTAGTTTCATGTCATCTTTAGACATTTTATGAAGAACTGTTATTGTATCTCTAATGGTTATCTTGCATATACTCCTACTCGATGTAAGAGCTCTATGAGGGAATGTTTTAGTATAAGGATTTTCAAAAGCTTGATTGATGAGCCTTCTGTCCATTTATGTTTGGTAATGTGGGTCCAGAGAGACTTCTTTAACACTTCTCCACAAATGTTCAAGTATCTCCCGTATTCCTTTTACACTAGAAAGCAAAGAAAAACAAATTCAGCAGAACACTAACACCATTGTGACTGATTCTGATTTCTCTTAATGGGCTTGTATGTTACATACCAGGATAGCTCTAATGAATTTACACAAGTGTCCGTTGATGTTCTATTTCAGCTAAAAGGTAAACACGGCTATACATGGCTGTTTACCGTGTGAATCTCGCTCTTTGCCTTTCTCTGTTCCGTCAAGAGACATGTGAAGCGGCGGCGCGGCAAAAATACTTTATGGTGTTTGCGCTCGCAAATAATAAAACATAAATTGTGGAAACCCTCAGCCTTGTACAGTTCAGCTCATTCAAAAAGGAGCCTGCCCTGAGAAACAGGGGTGAGACCGCTGATTTTCTGCTGGCAAATATTTGAGGAGCTAATTTGGAGGGGCTGCATTTGCAGTGTGTGTATGTGTGTGAGTGTGTTAGCCACACACAGCCTGCAGCCATGGGAGCCAGACAGCTAAAGTTCATAAATTAAAGATGTTGATTGTCCATATTAGGAAAGTGGCATAAAGTAATTAATCTTTTCAATTAATGAGGATGATCATCTGGACTAATAGGCCCAGTTGTAAGTCAGCAGTTATTCAACCAGCCAGCCAGTCTGTCATGGATTTAGTAAGTCGGCCAGTCTACAAGTCAAGTAACCTATATTGACTCAGTCAATTAGATATCGCACTAATGGCAGCCTACACCAGGAGATTGATTAGTTTAATTGATTCCCTGTTGTTTACAGTCTAACATGAATAAACAGGATTGCCAGGAGCTGCCAAGGGCACAGTCAAATGAAGACAGCAACTGGAAATGTGAAGTGGCAGCAATGAAGGGCAAAGCGTACTATGTTCCTGCCTGCCAGCAGAGTGTGGACAGGACTCTCCAGTGCGCCCTGCGTGTGCCCAGGGAGGGGCGGGGTGGGTGGCAGAGTGCAGGGACAGAAGGAGAGGAGAGGAGGGCAGGACTGGCAGGGTGCGGTCTGAAGTGGCAACAGATCGTTTTGGATCACTCAAATCCCTCCAATTCAGCTGGAAGGCTGCAGCTTGTTGCGCGCCGGTGTCGCATATGGAGAGGACAAGGCTTCCAGATCCAGAGCGCGCACCAACCAAAGAGCGGGCGAGAGCGGACAGATTCCCAGAGCAGAAAAACAGAGAGGGCGAGAAACCACAACACTGAAAACTTGGATATCAGTCACCGCTCCCTCTCTCTTTGAGTCTCTCACCCACCAAATCGACTTTGAACCTGTTTGTTTAAATACACGCACTTTACAGCCTGTACACTTACTGTTGGTTCTGCAAGGCAGAGGGAGCGCAGTTTCTCTATTTGAGTCCTTTTTTATTTTGGGAAAAAAACTTTTTCGGTGTCCTCATGGTGTCCGGTGCAGCCGAGGTGTTTAGCTTCTCCTATCCGAGTTTTTCGGACGTGATGCCGCGACTGTCACGGACGATGGAGTCGGGACCTGAGCCGGGGAGGCACTGAAGACGGTCTCTCTCCCCAGGGAGAGTTCTCCCTCCCCTTTCCCGGGGCGATGCGGATCTCCTTCCTCCCTCTCACCGCCTCTCTGTGTGCCTTGGTCCTCCTCCTCGCACCTGCCTCGGAGGGCTGCGGGCCGGGGAGGGGGTACGGCAAGAGGCGGCTCCCGAAGAAGCTCACGCCGCTCGCCTACAAGCAGTTCAGCCCCAACGTTGCCGAGAAGACCCTGGGAGCCAGCGGGCGACCCGAGGGCAAAATTACGCGCAATTCGGAGAGATTCAAAGAACTGACGCCGAATTACAACACAGACATTATCTTCAAGGATGAGGAGGACACGGGCGCAGACAGGCTCATGACACAGGTGAGGAGGAGAGATGAGAGGGTACAGGCAGTTGCCACTTGGGTGCATGAAGCAAATGGATGCAAATTCATTTTCAAGATTGCATTCGGTCAATTCTGAACCGTCAGATGACTACAGCAGATTTATTCCACGTGGTTGAATGAGCTGAGACCCTCCACTTGAGATTTCTCTCTTGCAGTCAATTGCCTGCTGAATATTTGCAGTCAGTTAAATGTTTAAACCAAAACAATTGATTTCATCGAGCCTTTTCGCCTCTGGATTTTCCTACCCGACATTCTGAGCTGCTGTTATTGAACTGAAGTGTTCCTTTACACCCGAACTGAGCCTTATTGTGATGAGTAGTCTCAGATATTGTCAAATTTCGCAACTTTCCACGAGGATAGACACGTGGAGATGCGTAATAATCACTCAATTCAGGGTTAGACTCAGAGGGCACATTTAATCCAACAAAAAACATCACTATCTAAGTTTCATTTCATAGTATTAATGTTGGTGTGGTCATAAGAAGATGCCTTTCACCGACATGCTTCTGGAACATATGGGCCAGTGGCTTCTTTCCGCACAAAGCACCATCCAGTCTGGTTGCTGTGAATTGGGTGATACGCATTCATTCATTCATTCATGCAGTCAACTGCTGCTTCAACTATGAATCATTAGTGTTGAGCAAACACATCTCCACTGCTGAGGGGCATCTTGACCTCAACCCTTGTGTGGAGTGCCTGGAAACCTGCTTAGTCATCATAAGCAAACACACATGAATAGTTATGTGTAGTGTAACCATTCACATCAAAAACCATTTATAGCTTCCAACTCAGTTACCCAATCCCCTTATCACCTCTGTCTTGGTACCTGATGGGGATATCTTCTCATTTTCAGTCCTTCTCCTCTTTATCAATAGTAGAACTGTACCTGGTTTCTTGATTGTTCGTTTCTGACAACCTCCCTCTCATTTCTCAATCACTATCCGTACTCCTCTTTCTTTAGCGTTGTAAAGACAAGTTGAACTCTCTGGCCATCTCCGTGATGAACATGTGGCCGGGCGTGAAGCTGAGGGTGACAGAGGGCTGGGATGAAGATGGCCACCACTCAGAGGACTCGCTGCACTATGAGGGACGTGCCGTTGACATCACTACGTCAGACAGGTAGGCATGCAATACAATGCAGCTGATAATATGGTGTAAATAGGCCAGGAACAGGCTAGGGCAAAATTTCTTTCAGTCTGTCAGTCAACAAGTCAGCCTGCTTATCATGTGATGAGTCAACCAAGTAGTCAACAAACAAATGGTGTTTTCTTTTTTTGCTGCAGTGCTTTTTTCTTTTGCAGTTGTGATCAAATTCACAACTTTTCAGATAATTATTATACCTGCATAAATGTCAGTCTACAGATAATGTTTCTCTGTAGATTTGTGGGCAAGTCATCTTTGTTAATCAAGCTCTGTTTTAATCATAATGGAAGTTTAGAATGTCTTTGTATCTTCTTTTGTCAGGGACAGAAATAAGTATGCCATGTTGGCACGGTTGGCAGTAGAAGCTGGATTCGACTGGGTCTACTACGAGTCCAAAGCCCATATTCACTGTAGCGTCAAGTCAGGTAAGAGATGGATGTGAGCTACAGTGTGTGTGTGTGTTTGTATGTTATGGCCAGCCATCATTACAGCTAATGAGGTTGATGCTAGACCCTTTGTTGGGGATTCACTGTAGCTTGCCTCTCTGTGCCTGCACAATCAGTGTGTGTGTGCGTGCGAGTGTGTGTTTGTGTGCGTGTGTGTGAATGCGTGCATGTGTGTGTGTGTGTGTGTGTGTGTGTGTGTGTGTGTGTGTGTGTGTGCGTGTGTGCGTGTGTGTATGGCCTACTGGGAGCCAATCAAAGCAGGGCGTGCACCTGTGCTCTTTGCTGTATTCAGTCTCACTTCTCGGTCAGATGTCACGATGAAGCGATCGGTTATTGTGACTGTGGAGTATTAATAAAATAAAATGAAATCATATAATGAAAACAAATATACTTTATTGTCCCCATGGGAAAATTTGTCTTGGGCCAACCTGTGTAATGTATCTGTAATGCAGATAGAGCCAGTGTAAAATGTCCATAAATGGTGGGACATTACAATAAAACAAGCACAGTGACCCACTGGATAAAATAAATGAATTTAAACAGACTTTTTCTGCATTTCTACGATTAATTGTATGATTTAATTTCCCCTAATTTATCGCAATACTATTCAACACACATGCTTTATGAAAAACAAATCACATCCAGGCCTCACACAAACAATACTTGACCACATTCCTCCCCAAGCTATTCGAACATTTGAGAAGTCCGTTTTCTCCATGTCTGGCACCACCAGTTATTTGATGCCAAGCTTTATTCAAGTCGGCCTGCAGCAGCCTGTCGAGGTTAGTGGGCTGTGAGATGATTAACTCTCTCTTTGTTTTGCTGTTGCTTTTCCTTCAGCAGGTTTCTCTCAGATCTCTTATCAGAGTCTTATCACCTCCCTGGTCACAGCCCTCCTTCTCTGCAGTCCTCAGGCTCACATACACACACACCTTGAACAAATATTTGGCTGCCTTAAGACTGCCTTAGACCGTATCTAACAAACACACACACACACACAGACATACATGCACACAAAACAATGAAGAGTGATGAAGACAGATGCAATTCTCATTTAAAACTGAAATTGCTCCATTTTATTCTATTCTTTCTTATTATTTTATTCCCAGTTTATTAAATGTAAATCCACTTCTCCAAATGAGCAGATTTAAGTGTTGGGTTTCAAGCTCATTCCAGTGTCATTGCTCTTTCCGCGTGTGGATCTATGGATAATCATGTGACTAGGTTTAAAACTCAAACTCTGCTGTAATCCAAACAATATCTCGACCCAGGTCTGAGTCTGTGTACTTTCCTGTCTCTCTGACCCCAGGCCGTGCTTCGACTGCGGTGATACAATCAGTTGGTTATCCATTAGCTCCTGCTGACTACCTCTTCTTTGCCACTTCGTCTCACTGAGTCTTAAAGGGCCACCTTATTCAGATCCAGAAAACAAACAGGATCAAACAGCACAATATGTTCTAAAAGGTTAGCTTGATGAAAATATTCATAATAGTCCATATTGATAATCCTCACAATATCAAATTCATATTTCTCTCGAATTTCAAGACTGATAATTGACAGTTAATGTGGTTTTAAACACTTGGGCAGAAAATGACAAATACCTGAAAAACAAAAAACAATGTATAATCCCTCTTCTATGTTGGTATTATATTCAAAATATTATACTTTTTTTAATCGATATATGGACAATGTGTCTTTAACATTGTTTTTTTAATCTACAGCATTTGCTCCCATGTATATGTATATGCAGTCACATATACAGATAAAGCTGAATCTGAATTGTGACATAATGAGCATTTCATCAGTAAAAATATATCATTGATTTTAAGGGACATTGTTTTTAAATGCCTGTTTTGCTTTTGTTTTATCCACACCAGATAAATAATATAGAAAACAGTCATAAAACATTTGTATAGAGTAGATGAAGGAACAAATGCAGATTTTTCTGCCTGTGTACAAGGTCTTAGAATAAGAAGAGAGTAAGAAGCAAACATCTTATGAATATGTTAACAATCTACCACTGATCCACTGAGATAAAGCTGTCTGTGAGTCAGTGTCAAAGTCTGAACAGTTTGTGAATCACTCTGTGACCTACAATAACCTGCACAATTCCAAGTGTCACTGCTGGACTGCTGCTCCTCTCCTCGGAGTTTCTTTGTCATAATGTTTTGTCTTCTCAATAAAAAGTGAGACTCAACTACATTAATTCAAAGTAAGTTCATATTTTGTTCTTCTTTCTTTCATCTCTCCAGAACACTCTGTGGCAGCCAAAACCGGTGGTTGTTTCCCAGGTGATGCTCAGGTTAATCTTGAGGGAGGGGCTACAAAACAGATGCGCGATCTTCACCCCGGTGACCGTGTCTTAGCTTCCTCATCGACAGATGGCAGCGGTCCTCTTCTCTACAGCCCACTTTTATCCTTCCTCGACCGCCAGCCCAACGCCACAAAGACCTTCTATGTCATTGGCACAGAGACAGGACTTAATATTACTCTCACAGCTGCTCACCTGATCTTTGCCACAGACTGCGCTGGTGGGCAGAGAGAGCTGAGACAGGAGGACGAAGTTAAAGATACACTTTTGGGCTCCATACTGGGGCGTAGGCCTCACTGGGAGGCAGATCTGAAGTCAGTTTTTGCCAGCGAGGTCCGTCCAGGACAGTGCGTACTCACGCCACAAGGGAAGGTGGGGTCAGAGGCAGCATTTTCTGTCGTATCCTTTGTGGAGGAACAGAGGACCACCGGTCTGTACGCCCCACTCACCCAGCATGGGTCTATAGTGGTGAACGGTGTGCTGGCGTCCTGCTACGCTGCTGTGGACAATCACCACTTGGCCCACTGGGTCCTGTCCCCACTGAGATTCCTCTACAGCCTGATAGGGCCTTTAGAACCGCAGACTGAAGGGCTGCACTGGTATCCCCGGCTTCTACAGAGGCTGGGGCAAATGCTGCTGGACGCTGGACACTTCCACCCCTGGGGGATCGAGCAAGGACATAGATAGGATCCACAGAGACACTTCAATAACCTGTATTCAGGTGCGCTAAAGGACAGAGCACAACTGTCTCTCTCTCCACAGAGGAAAGCGATAGAGGGACCACCAAAGACAATTGATTTAATTGTGTAAATGTATTTTGTACTAAATCTACTTGCCTGTATTTGCTGTACTTCAACAAACTCCAAAAATTGTACGGAGACAAAAAAAGACTGAGATGTTTCAGAAGATCGTATAAATGAATATCCCATTTAAAGCTCTAACACCAACACAAATTCACTCCCGTTCAATCCGCTCACCTTAGACATCAAAAGCAAAGACTGTGACTTAAAGTTTGCAGTGTGCAGGATTTATGAGGATCTATTGGCAGAAATTGAACATAATATCCAAAGTGTTGTTTTCATCTGTGTACAATCGCCTGAAACTAAAATTCATTGTGTTTTTGTTACTTCAGACTGAGCCTTTATATCTAGATCAAGAGAAGGCCCTCTTCCACAGAGGCTGCCATGTTACGCTGCCATGTTTCTACAGTAGCCTGGAGCGGACTAACCAAATACTGGATCTAGAGAGGACCATTCATCTCTTTTTGTTACCTGAAGGCAACTGTAGATTCTTCTACACACTTAGAAAGGTAGGGTGAGGGAAGGGGGTATTCAGTTGGTTGCCATCTGCAACCTCACCACTAGATGCCACTAAATCCTACACACTGGTACTTTAAATCTATGGCTTTAATCAAAAAAGTAGGTATAGTGAATTAAGACAATCATGTTTCCTCATTCCTTTTGTACTGTATTTATTGTAATCTCTCATCATTTCTGCATTTGATATCAAGCTGGGACATTCTGTTACAGTTAGACGAAATGGACACATGAGGAAGAAGGTGAAGGAAACTAGGGACCGAACATTTAAAGCCTTGTGTGTACATAGGTATTTATACAGTTAATTGATTTTAAGAAGAAGAACAATTGAACTCTACTGTTGAAAATCATAGTTTCAGTCTATAGAGCCTGAGATGTATATCAGAATAAATTGACAAAATAATATTTAACTGCAAAACCTCTGAATCTCATTAAAATGTGTATGGTGAGGTTCTTTGTAATTACTGAATGCAGTGTATCAATATGCTGGTGTTGCACTGTAGTTTCACAACCAAAAACAGCCACGTTGGAAACAATACTGACTGTCAGGGAATGATGATGGACTGTGTCGCAGTGTTTTTAGGTGTCTGTCTGCCACAATCATCCAACTCGATTGTATCAGACCGAATTATATGGTTCATTTTTATGTCTTAATGTTTTGATCAGATATTTTGTGACATGTTTTTCATGAGGTTTCAGATTTTCAATTTTCAGGTCAGTAGTCCCTAGGTAAGACATACACAATACTCAGGCTGTATTCAACTACTGTATTAAGCAACAGCTATGCATCTTGATAAATAACCTGTATCTTTAATCTTGAATAGAAAATTTCCTTTACATTTACATTTTGTATTTCATCTGGCAACCAAGACCTCATTGGGCCGAGGTTCAGAGAATCAGATCTCTAACACTAGGAAAAGATATGTGTCTGAAAACATATTAATACACATGTAGTTCCTTTTACCCAAGTGTCCCTTCAGGAAACACTCAATGAGCACATTCTGTGACTCAAGAAAATTTGCAATTATCAATAGGAACTCCAAGGGCTTTCTTCTATATGCCTGCTCAACGATTTGTTAAATATGTATATTAAGCTTTTGTTGGAGAGACTATTTAAAGATCTATTTTTAGAAAATAATGTTAACTATTATTATTTTTGGCAACTATGTGCGTACAATTTGTATTTTAAACATAAAGTTGTTGTTTTTAAACCAAAACTACTGTTTGTATTATTTGCTTTAGCAATAATTAAAAAAAGTTAATGTGCCATATATTACTAATACTGTTTTTACTGTGTAATCAGGGCTTTTATTGTGGCTTTTAATTTCTCATAATCACCACAAAGGACTAACAATTGGGTTTCGAACCTGTACTGTTAATCACCTGTTCATGCTGATATGCAAACAGCCCTCAGCCAGTGATCACAATGGATTGTGAATCATGACATAAGCTGCCACAGTGTGAATCCAGCATGAAGAGCTGTGGTCAGAGGGTGGGCTGCTGGTTGGTTTCAGTACCACGGACAGCAGCCCTCGGCAAGCTCCTCTTTCCTCCTCTTGATGGTTCAAAGTGTTTGGTTTTTTTGTTTTCCAGGAAGAGGATTGAGTCCTTGAACACAGCACCTCCCTCTGGATATATAAGGGTTTGCAGAGAAGAAGTAACAACTGCAAAATACACACAATAAATATTTTTCAGTAAATAGAGCAGGACTGGGATTATTTTTATCTGATTTCATGATGGTTGATGACAATGAGCAGAGCAAAAGATCAGCGAGGAGATTGTAAGTAATCTTTATTTTTTCCAGTCAGTTGGGTACAGGAAAAACCTCTTTGTTGTATCCCATAGCTCATCGCAGGAGACTGATCCATAAAGACAGACAGAGAGCCAGACCAGACCAGGCAACACACTCCACAAGTTATACATAAAATCTGAAAAACAAAAAGAGACAGGTGACTGGTTTCCATGAGTGTAAAGGTGATGTTCTCACATGTGGGGCTTTTTTTGTCAGGCACACGTGTGAAAACATCATGCATGCATCTCAAGAGGTTAAAAACACTGAAAAGAAAAGAAAAGAAAACTGAGTCTGGTGGTTTATCTCCCATTTAGCTCTATGTGTCTGGTCTCCATGTAATCATGTTTCAACTCTGTTTGGACCACGATACCCCAGCGACATTTTGAGGCATCGCTGATGAACAACAAGCAAATATAATCAGGGCTAAAGTAAAGGGGTAATGGTGGAAAAAAATATACAGCATGTCACCCCAGATTAATAAAATAAATAATAAAAAAATTTAAAAAATGCCTGATTTCTGCTGCCTCAAAAGTGACCCAAGTATCATCGTCTTAAATTAAGGGTGTTCACACAACACATGGGAAGTCAGCATGCTCACAGTAACACACATACAGATATGAATGTCTTTATAGAATATGTATCTGTCATCACAGCTTGGCAAAAAATTACACTTATACACAACAAATGCACAATAACACCTGGAATCATAATACCAGCCAGTGGAGAAAGACCCAACACACATTTGCGTCGTCTGTCTCTCGACTTCCTGTGAAAATGGACGCCCCCCCCCCCCCCCCCCCAATAAGATAAAGAATTTATGTTTCCATTAACCCATTAACACGCACACATAGTCACACAAACCTTTTTCTCTCACACTTATTACATGTTAATAACATCATGAGGAATGTGAATCTTGAGTTGGTGACCGAATGGATGACAGGATGTGAGATAGTTTCAACCAGCTACGGTGTGTGGCTATATGTTGAGAGCAGTAAAACCTGACAGAAGTACAAAAACACTCCGTAACATCCTCAGTTGGCAATTATGTCGACATAGTTACATTAGGCTATATGTAATCGTTGCTCGGCAGCATACAAAAATAAAAGAAGTTGCTCTGGTGCATATTCGGAGTCATCTGCATGTGAGCTAAGTAGTCTCTATGCAAACAGAAGGAATTGTTTTCGGCACATTTTCTTTTTTTAAACGAATGAGGCTGGCTCAGTTATCGTATATATCGATTAGTATCTGGGTGTAACTGTATCTGTATCTGCCTGAATAACATACAACCAGTAGCAGCTTCTCATGCTTCTCATTGGTGTCGTTTGTTGGCTTTTTTTTTTTGCAAGTTCGACTTATGCATATTTGGAATCTCTCGACTCTCACGACTGTCAAAAATCATGCCTGTTAATTACATGAATGATTTGAAACAGTCATGTTCTCTGCTCTGTAGACCAGTGTTTCTGTTTGAGTTTCATATTGAGTTCCTGCAGTCACCTTAACAAGGCTGGTGTTTGATGACCTGTTAACTGCATATGCTTTTATTTAGGATTTTAAAAACAGCTTCACTCTACCTATACCACCTTTGAATCTAAACTAATACAACAACCAAGGGCCCATGATTCACAAGTCAATAATTAAAGTAGGAGTAAAGGATTGGTTGGATGCGTCTAAATGGCATTGTGTCAGGAGTGTGATCACCAGACTGAGAACGTCAGGACTCATTAAACATGTGCAGTTTAGTTGATTAGACTTTGGCACCTTGTGTGCTCAACGGTCTTTTTGCGAGAGAGGAATTTAAGACTTGAATCAGAGTGTGTCAGTGTCCTCTCAGCCTTGTCTTAGTAATTACATCCCCCCCAATCTTTGTGAAACAGATATATCCTGTTAATATATGTGTGTGTAGGGCATACTCTGCTACACTTGGCATTGTCTTAACATCTTCATACATTTCTCAATATCTCTAGATATCAGATTAACAAAAAGCATGTCTCAAAAGATATTTTCTTGGTTATGGTGGTGGACTATGCTTTGGAGATTTTATGACGAGACATGACTGAAACATGAAGCATCATAATTAATTCAATTTTAACAGTAGTCACTGCAGAGGTACCACGATCAGGCTGGCACCTGTGAAATGACTAAGTACATCAGTAATTTCTAAGTGTTGGCAGAAATCCACAGAAATTGCAAGATCCGCTTTTAGCACAGTGCAGCAGACCTTAGAAATGCATGATTTCAGCAAGGGCTGTGACAGCTCTGCTTCTTATGGCCAAAGTCCTAGTAAAGAAACAGTATCAGGGCAAGAGAAGATATGGAGAATAGAGGGAAGAGGAGGGGAGACATAAAGAAAGAAGCTGGAGTGATGTTTTGGTCCCTCTCATTCACAGCCTCTGGGTGAAGTTTTCTGGGAATACTCCTTTAGTGGCATTTTCTTTGTTCTGCTGCCAGTCGTCCTGCTTCATTCCCATCAGCCAGCCGTCGTCCTAAATGCACAGACATGCAAATATCAACTCATTGTCACTGCAACGTGACAGAGTCTGCCTGTTTGCAAGTGTGTGTGTGTGTGTGTTTGTGTGTGTGTGTATACCTGTTCATCAGGGTTGTCAAAGGTGATTACTAAAACCACGTCTCCAGCTTTCATCTCCAGTTCGTCTGTGTCGTTGGCTCCGTAATCATGCATCACCTCGACCTGGACATAAATACCAACATTAATTATTATTATAAGATCTATGGGGTTGAATAGATGCTCAGCACATTTATATCTTTTTCAGTGTTCTATCATGATTTACCTTGAACAAGAAGCCAGGAGGCATGTCTGCAGGCTCTGCAAGCTCTGCAGGCTCCGCAGGCTCCGCAGGCTCTGCAGGCTCTGCAGGCTCTGCAAACTCTGCTGCTGCTGCTGCTGCTGCTGCTGGTGGTTCTGGTTCTGTGGATTCTGCCTCTACTGCAGGTGACTGTACAATAAAAAGAAGCAAAATATACAGACAAATTGCTCACACTGTTACCCTTCATCTTTTAAGATATCTTAAGAGCAGTGTTTTTAAGATATCTTAAAAATGACGGTGAAACTCTACCAACAGACTTTATATATACATGCCTGTATTTTGAAAGTTCTTAAAAGTGCTTTTCTACAAAAAGAAATGTATCCTCATTCTTGACAAGGCTTTTCTGTAGAAAACTAGAGATACTGCACTGTGGTCATGTGCCTCCATGAACCAGTGCTGTTTCATTCTACATACATTTGACCTAAAGACAGACTAGATATATCATGTTCAAGAGGTCAAAACATATTTTGTGAGGCCACAGTGACCTTGAATCTTAAACCACCCAAATCTAATTATTGAATCCATGTGTCTTAGTGAACAATTATAGCAAATTTGAAATTATTTTCTTGAGGCGTTCTTCAGATAACACATTCACAAGGCAAATAATATATACTTCGACCTCCAGATTCTAATCATCACCCTTGAGTCCAAGTGAATGTTTTCATCATATATGAAGAAATGACTTCAAGGTGTTTATGGATATTGTGTTCAAAAGAAGAGAAGGTCACATGACCTTGACCTTTGACCTCTTCATTCTAATCAGATCATCTTTAAAAGGAAGTGAACTTTTGCACAAAATTTGGAGAAGTTCCCTCACAGTATTCTTGGGATATCATGTTCACAATATAGGGACGGACGGACAGACAACAAAATACCTGCGGCCACTGGCTGTTGCGTAAAGAACTCTTAATTTAACTATGGATTAATTAGGACTGAAGATGAAATGACCTGATTATAACTTGTTTAAGACACCTCATCTAATTACAGTTCCCGAAACAAAAAGATGTTAAGAGTTGAGATGTGTGATGTAAAATATTAACCTTTGAGGTCATGTTATCTGTACTTTAACAGTAATTATTGCATCTACCTCTTCTACCGCTGCTTCTTCTTCTGCTGTTGCTGCAGCAGCTTCTGCAGACTCCTCCTGGGAGCAGGAGACAAAGAGGAGTAACAGAGAAAGTTTAGAGAATGAGACACATACAGTACCTGAATAAGGAATTGGAAAGAATGAAAGTAAGAAGAACATAGAGACAGGACAAAGACAGACAACAAGACAAGCAGCAGAGCCTAAACAGCAAAGTCATAGTTAGTAAAGCAAGGTTAAATACTATTGCACGGTCACCATAAAGATAAAGCTTTTGCACATGGATGCTATTTGCATAGACTTGTGATTAGCAGTGCATTGTGAAGCAGATATTTCTATTTCTTTCCCTCATCAATTTATTTCCATTTCGCCTTCTAGGTCACAGTTGATGCATCCACGCTTCTGCCCCAGATGCATCCTAACTCTTTCCATCTCTGGATTTTTCCATCTTTCCACCTGTCATTCACAACTTCTCCCTCTATCATCTGTTTCTTTCCCAAGCTCAAACCTCCTTTCAAGAGTCGATGCATCCATTATTTTCTGTCCAGATGCATCTCTCCTTTTTTTTTCTCTCCTTGGTTACCTGACCCTCTTCATTATCCAACGTGGCAGCAGCAGGGGTGGCCTCTTCCTCGGCGGTGTCAGCTGGAGCCTCAGCTGCAGGTTCTTCATCACTGTCAGCAGGCACCTCTGTGATAGGCTGGCTCTCATCATCGCCCCAGCCCTCCTGGGCTTCAGCCACGGGGTCAGAATGAACGGGCTGACTCCCATCATCCTCCCATGTCTCCTGAGCCTCAACCACTGGGTCATAGGAAACTGGTTGGTTTCCGTCATCCCCCCAGCCCTCTGCCGCCGCTGCTATGGGGTCATAGCGGACAGGGTGCGTACCTTCATCCCCCCAGGCCTCTGCAGCAGCAGCCACAGGGTCATAGTGCTTCTGGGTCTCCTCTTCCTCGTCACCCCTGTCCTCAGACTGAGGGGTAAGGGTCAGGTTTCAAGGAATCAGAGGTTATAAGAGAGTTTACCTCATTATTGTATGATGTTTGTAAATCTTATTAATATTTTTGATGGGCAGGGGGAAATTGATATGGACATTGAGAGGGCTCTAAAGGGGCGCCTGGGGGTACTACCAAAATGTCAGGTAGGGAGTTCAAACATTAAATGACCATGCAAGTGATTTTAAATGCTTTAACCCTGTTAACTAAAAATTGTGTTTGCTTTTTTTTAATGCTTACCAGATGATTATTTCTGCTTATCTTACCTTAATTTTGACTGGTTTACAATTTTGCCACTGATCACAACGTGTCAACAGTTATTACATGCTATTGAATTTGTTGAAGAAATTCATCGTAACTGGTGATCATTTGGCTTCTCCATCATCAGGTCTGTGTTTAGTGATCATGTCGACAGTGATCATTGTAAACATCATACCTTATCACAATGTCATTGCGAGCATATTAGCAGGATGTTAGTATTTCAGTCAAAGCACTGCACTACAAGTGCCATTTGAAAATGGTTGGCAGTGATGTAAAAAGGGTTAAAAGCTGAAAAAGCATTAGAATGGTCTTTTAAGTGGTTAGAGCAGGAGAGAGGGTTTGAGGGGTCAGCTTCAAGCATTATTTAGATTTAACTTATTTGTTTTGTGATCATGGGGAAAGGGAGATCATGAAAGATGCCATGGACACTGTGGGTCACCATCATCATCATCATTATCATCATCATCGCAAGAGCCAAGAAGATTGATAAACCCTTACAGAGCAGGATCAGGTTAAATCAAAAGACAAATGAAGATAAGGAAAGGTGGCAGTAGAAGGCAAGAAAGAAACAAAATAATCAGCCTTTTCCATCAGAAGATAGATGTTGGATCTTCTGTGTGGCGTTTGCAAGCATGGTTTCTATTTCCACGGCTATGTTCAGATGGAGAAAGAGGAAGGAAGCTTTGTAAGAGTAGAAGTGTCGGAGCCTTTCGGAGCCATCACTGCTTTGCCTCAAGCTCTGATACAGCAGAGCTGTATGATTGTTGAGACATGTCCCTCTTACAGCGAACAAAACAGAAGATAATTTAATAATCAGAATGCTAAGTTGCAAGCAAGGCTTTGTGAAGTTGCCCACTAAATCTCCAGTCTTGTTTCTACAAAGCAATCTGCTGCAAAAATGAGCAACTTCACTCGACTTTCAGCAAGTTGTTCCCTGTGTGTCACATGTGGCGAGTGCTGTAGCATGTGAACATACAGGGATACAAGGAGGGACAGAAAAATATGGGGTCAATTCACTTACAAATCATTTTACACATTACAGATCTTAAATTTACATTTATGGTTAATGTACAATAAACTTTGATTTGAGTCTTGTAGTTTGTCCTTAATAGACATTTGATCGACAGTATGTTATATATAATTGCATATCCTTCATACAAAAAAGAAGAGAGCACTACATATGGGACATAATTAATATATTTTATATAATTCATGCAACTGTGTAAAATATCCATTTGAAAATGAATTGACTCAATTTCCAACATCTATTTGTGCTGTACGACAATCTCTTCAGTGTTTAGTGTCATCACATGAAGCACTACAGACACAAGGACAACGCACAAACAGATTTGGGACAAACAAATAAAATAAGGAAAGTATATGATAGTTAATACACAGAAATAACCATTATAGAAGTCCCACCCCAGATAGATACTTATATAGCAGCAGGCGTAGTGAGAGTGGGGCTTGTATAATTGCTATATAAATAGGTAGTAAATGCAAACAATGACAATGAATACAAATTAAAAGATGCTGATAAAGATGATGATCATAATGATAATTATGTATCATTATTTTTACGCATGTTGTAGGATGAGAGTGATTAACTTACCCATGAGTCCCAGTTTGCAGGCTGTGGAAAACAGAGGAGGCAACAGGATGAGAAGACAGAATGAAACTCTTAAATAAAGTCTTAAGTTTTGTTTTGTTTTTTTGCTTATGCTCGTTGCATTCAATAAGACATTTCCAGTGCAGGTCCCATGCGGCTAACCTATAAGCCCAAAGCAGGAGATCTTCAGCAGAACTAGAGAACAGGCACTACAGTACAGATCAGTACTATTTGAAAGAAGAAGAAAAAGAAAAAGAAGAAGAAGAAGAAATGCAAATGATAGAAACAGAAAGAAGTAGATCCTGTCATGTGTTTACTGCACAAAAGCTAATTCATTCAAAGGGTCATAACCTAACAGCGGGGTTGCAGTTCAAAGAAAACAACATGATTTCACATCATTATTATTATTATTATTATTACCTTGTGCTCACAGCAATAAGCTTAAGGAACAGTGGTGACTCACGCAGTATATTTTACCCTGGGTTAAGTCTCTCAGGCTATATGTACAGACTGCTGCCCTAAAGGCGGATGTCAACACTGCTGACTCAGAGGAACGCTTAAGGTTAAGTCTTCTATAACACAGTGTTTTGATTGATATAAATCTGTTCAGTGTCTTGCTTGGTTTCTAATAACTCCAGGGAAAATATATCTAGTTTAGATGTTCTACATTTTTATTTGCACAGCTACTTGCTCACCTTTTCTCCACTGTTTGGTTGTGGGCAGTTGTTGAGCCTGACCCATTCAGAAAATATGTAATATAAACCAATTAACTGAAACTGAACTGAGGTTAAAGAGCTCAAGTTGAGTTGTCAACCACCCCATCTTTATTGCATTCAGTAACATTGCTCATTGTTGGCATTGTTTTATATAAAAATATGAAATGTTTTAAAAATTCCTATTCAATGAATATAATTTCACTAAAATTAAAGCAATGGATTATAGTATGATTCTGAATGTCTAACCAGACTTGTACCTGAGCATGAAAGTTTGGTGCTTTAAATATCACTAATTCCAAAGGCCCCCTGATCCCCTCTTTAAAATCTTCTCAGTCACCACAAACAGAAAAAAATCATGACTATTTAATCTCAACCTCAAACTGTCATGACAGGGCCAGTTTGGCTCTCCTATCCATCAGTTATGTCAAACCATTTACATACATGCCATTCATCATCAGGTATAATTCTGTACTAAAGTTAAATAGCAGACCTGGGCTTAACATATCAGAAAACTGTTCTGGTGCCTATTTTAACTGAAGCGCAACTCAAATCATTTCAGTGTTTAACACTTTTGTCAAGGTCTTCAGAGGAAGAAGTCAGAGCAGAGGGGGGCTATCATCAGTCAACAGTTCATGCCATGAGTGATCTGTGGATTGTGCTGAAGCAGGAAGAAGTGGTTTCTAGAAGCAGGTTTCTACAGATCATCATGCCATCATCCACCTTTAGTTTGGAAAATCAGAAAGAAGAAGCAGAGCAGCTGACACCTCTAACTAAGCCAAACCTACCAAGAGATTTTAATTTTGTATCCAGACTCATCCAAGCTTATTTCAATGTATTTAAAGTCAAATAACTGCTCTGGCAACTGGCACTGTGGAAATTTAACCCTTCACCTTTTCATTTGTCCAACTTGGAATATGTCATATTGCAGCTGAAGACTTGTTTCCCCCACATTACAAGTTCTTTTGTACTTAAATATCATGAAATGAACTTAAAAACCGTCTGAATAGAACATAAAATATCTTGTGAAAGTTTGGCATTTCTTGCAGTGGAGTGTCTCTTCGATTATATACGTTCATGCCATGACTCATCCACCTGTGTGACCGCGGAGGCTTTGGTTGCCGCACTGAAAGAGTCCAGGTCCATGTCCAACAGGCTGCTCACTGCAGGACTGTCAAACTGATAACAACAGGGATAGGAGCGCTCATTGGCAGATTGGGTACAACAGACAAGGCATGGAAATGGACGGGGAAAGAAAAGAAAAGAGAAAACTAGGAGGAGGTGCAAGTTCTGACCTGCACAGAAAAGGGGGACGTTAAAGGGCTATTCCACAGTTTGTCACTAACCTCTGTTGGGGAGGTGACACTGATATCAGGAGCAGCTGCAGCATCAAACAGGTTGATGATGTTCTCTGTCTTCATCTCTTTAGACGGGGTCACCTTCGGTGGAGGAGGCACTGCTGGCTTTAGCTAGGACCGAGAAACGAGGATAAAGAATTAATATGAGATTTAGCAAAACTGCTAACTAACATGGTTAAATCTGCAGTTGGATATTACAAAAGTGTTTTTAGATAATCCAATTTCCAAAAATTACTGGAAATTACAAATGCTGAAAAAAATAATTTAGAACTAGTTACATTTTTCTCAGCAGAGATTTTGAATAAGGTATAACTGTATAAAGATGACATGCAGCCATCACTAAGATTGAGATTCCTAAAATTAAGGATTAAGAGTCCTTCCTAGTTAAAGAGATGTAATCCCAGTGGTGGAATTTAACAAAGTAAATGTATTACTGTACTTTAACTATAGAACTACAGATGCCTCTACTTTCTACTCCACTACATTTTAACAATGCATTTCGTTTCACGTTCACATAGTTATTATGTAACTAATAATTAGTAATTAATAATGAGAGGGGAATTGGTCCACTAATCCAATCACAGCTTCCTCCTTCAACAAGAGCAAAGTGCCCTTGCAGCAGTAGAAATGCTGCAGTCAAGATTCAACCATGATGATGTGTTATTAGGGGAATAGGCTTTCCACTCAATAATTACTTTTACTTTTAAGTAAAAGCAAGTTCTTACTCACTTTTACCCAAGAAAAGTTATAGAGTCATAGAGATGACATGCAGCCATCACCAGTTTGAGAGACATCGTTCAGCGGCACACATCTGAATAGAGAACGCTTCAGTGTGTATGTGTGTTTACCTTGGATGGAGATTTGGGGATGGGGGGAGGTCCTCCTGGCCTGAGAGTGTGGTTAGATGGTTCTTTGCCACTGGACAAAAAGACAATACGGACAGATTACAGAGACAATAACATGGATGGTGAATGATGATATGAGAGAGGAGGGCAGCAAAGGTTAGAGGGAGCAGCTAAAAGCTAAAACATGACAGAAGAGAAGTTACATGGCATGCTATAGAGAAGTTCAAGTGAACATTGTCATTGCAAGAGCTATCATGCAAGAGAAGTGAGCCTCCCTCCATCACTCCCATCCCATGCAAGCGGGCTTAGTGTGTGCCTCCTGTAAATCCTCACAAGCGAGCAGTGATGAGAGGCATACAGAGCATGTCCTACATGAAGCCACCCCAGATCTGCAGATGTGCAAAGAGATTAGAACATACCTGCAACTTAATGCTGGATAAGGCAATTGTGTACATTCAGGGCTTTAAATGAGTTTGACAGTGTCTCAAAACTAAGGTTCCACATTTCTAAGACTGTACAACCGATGGGACCCCAGAACTCCAGGGGCCCAAAGGCTCCAAGCTATTTGTGCGTCAACAGGCTTGTGTTACTACATTTCTAACTTTGTTACAGAATGTATGACACTAAAGCAATCAACTGGCATTATAAGGGCCACAATCTTCACCTTATTCGCCTTATTTTTGCCTTACTTTTAATTTGTTATTTACTGCCTTATTGTATTTGATGTAAATTTTTGTATTCTGATGTAGATTTTTGTCTGCTGGTATTCCTGGAAGGACAGCATAAGAATTACATTGCACAGGGGAACATCTTTCTCCTGTTCATTTGACAATAAAAATCTTTGAATCTTGAATCCTTGGTCGGTACTTTTTAATTACCTGACCAATTTTCCACACGGCAGTGGCGGATCTAGGATTTAGGTCATTCCTTGTTTACAATGATACTCATTTGAATATATTTTGAAAACTAGTCCTTGTTCAAGCACATTGTGTATTACAAAAGAGCCTAGAAGATCAAAACAAAATTCTCAACAAATTGTTATATTTATTGTTTGTATTGTTGGTCAGTTGTTTTTTCCATTTTATTCAAGACTGATTTCCAGCCAGCACCCCACTGCCACAGTGCCTACAACTGAATTACCCCAAAATCAGACAGCACTGCAGGTTTACCAGTGGATATTAAAGAGACAGTGTTAAAGGGTCATGGAAGAAATGTTGTGACTAAGAAGGACGCTTCTTGCTTCGGGGTGAAAAGTGGTGTATTGCAGGAGTACACATTAATTTCAACAAGTCTCAGTTAATGGATGAGACGCTGAGAACCTTGAGATTTGAGCTTTATCATTGCAGTCTTGCCTGGTGCAGCATTAAATACACAGTTTTGCTCATCTCTTGTACATCTGCAGATCTGACAACTCTCTGATCACTAAGTGTGTCTGTGAATTCACTTGCACAACCAAGCACTAGTTCTCTCTAGGAACAAATCTCCCAAGCCTGCAGACTGACTGACATAAATACAGCTGGACAGACGATCCAGTTGGACAGACAGACAAAGAGTTGTGTCACCATGGTTACCACAGATGCTGCTGGTTACCTCCTATTTGCTCCTGACGTTGAGGCGCCGCGGTTACCTGTCTTTCTGCAAGGAGGGGTTGGCTCCAGGTTAATGCATGTTACTCTGTGTGTCTGTTCCTGTGTCTTCATAAAACTGTTTGGAACCCATAGTCTTTGAAACCACAGGATCCACATGTTCCACATGGACAGATCAAGTATCAGTTTCAATCAGTGAATCAATCAGTGGTTTAATAATTGGAATTTCTATCATTTCTCCTCCACTAGTACTACTATGACTATGCCACCACATCTTATTCTTTAAACGTTCAAAAGAACCAAAGATTGGCATAATTTTCAATTTACAGCTCTTCTTACTTACGTGATGGAGACTATGGTTCATACCTGGTATTAACATCAATCCTGAATTGGTCAAATGTTTCCTCATAACACCCAACATTCAATCAATCATTCATTTAGTTCCTTCTGACTCGGACTCTCTCTTTTTTCTCTCTCTCTCACCTACACCAATACACACACAAACACAGTGTTATCGCATGTGTTTAAAGTCAAACTGGGTAAAAACTACATACGTTGGTTTTCGCAAGCATAAATGACGTGCGTTATTTGAATGTAGAGCAGGAAAGTTAGATTCGATCCCAAGTGGCGACAGGAGACACATTCAGGAGGCATCTTTATGTGAGGTGTGTACAGACAAACTTAAGCTGACGACTGATGTCTCAGGATGGATGTTGATACCAGGTCTGATCTGGGCTTATTACATTCATCAAACATGGTGAGCCGTGTCTCTCAGGAGTTGCACATATTTGGCAACATTTCAGAAAAAGATCTGTTTTTGCATAAGGAGACATCCAGCGAGTATTTTCTTCAAGAGGAGCAACCACAGTGATTCATTGAAGTATTGCTATTAGAGATTTGGATTGATAGATCTTTGCTCACTAACCTGGTTGTGTCTGTTTGCTCCAAATTCTCCAAGACATCATACATATCTTGATCCAACTGCAAGGAAGGGAAAGAGAAGCATGTGAGTTATTTTACCATATAATTCCCCCAAAATCTTGATTTGAGCAACAGCAGCTTGTATATCTCGAGAAACATTCATCTTATCGACTTCACACTTGGCATGTGTATTGTTAGGTGTCTGAGACAGTGCAGTGCTGAATTTAGTGCAATAGGGACACGTTCAATATTAATAACATTTGAGTAAGTGGGTGAACAGCTCTTTGTGCAGCAGCTCTGGGTTCTGTGGCCTGAGTCCTGCAGCAGGTCGTTACTTTCCACAGCTTAATTACTGCCTGTCTTAACAGTTTCAGAAAGAAAAGCTGCATCCGGCATCTCCGTGGCTCAAGCAAACAGCCCATGACAAACAGGCAGGTGAAGAATGGGCACTGCTCTAGTTTTCACTGAATGAAGAATCTTTCACTGTTTTGGCACCTTCTACGCCAAAGTCATTCATTTCATCCCATTACCCGTGCGCTGTCAGGTTTGTTTGCATCATCATGTCCGAATTTTGCAGCCAGACAGCATTTACAACTCTCCGGCTAAGGCAGCATTACAGTGAATTATCTCAGCGCAGCCATTTAAAACCCCAAGTTTTTAAGTTTTGATTTACTGGGCTAAAAATAAAAAAAATTAGCTATAACAGACTGAGCATAAGATGTTCAAGGGCAAGAATTGGAGCCCCTGCTAATGTAGTCACTGGCACAGTCAACATTTTCCAGTAAGTGTTTTCTGACAGTCTTCATCAGTTTGTTTTTTCTGCTCTTTATCTGAGTACAGCACCACTGGGGAGGTCTATGGACGCATCTCACCCGGCTCATTTCCTTGTGAAACTTCTCCTCGAAACCAGCCAAACTCTGGAAGGTGCTGACGTAAAACCCAACACGACTAGAGACAAAGACAAGAGAGAGAGAGAGAGAGAGAGAGAGAGAGAGAGAGAGAGAGAGAGAGAGAGAGAGAGAGAGTCAGTATTGACTGCATTACTGGCTTGAATTAGTTCAATATCCTGTGAGGGTAAATGTGGCACAGATGTAATAGAAATGTAATTATAGCATCTATCCATCAATAGGAAAATCAGTACCAGTTTGCACAAACACACATACACACCTGTTCCAGAGTGAAGGTAACTCCTCTTGCAAGTCAATATTAATCTCCTCAAACACCTTCTGGGCTCTCTCCAACTCTTCCTCAGCCTGAAACACACACACACACACACACACACACACACACACACACGCACACACACACACACACACACACACACACACACACACACACACAATAGTCGTGTCTACATGACTTCATAGAACATCACATTTACTTACTTTCATTTCCTGGATAGTTACTCTGACCTCAACCATAACTACTACTTGTCGAACCCTGATTCCATCCCTAACCTTTACCTACACGTAACGCTAGTTTACAATTAAAAATCATTACATGTAATGAGGATTTGCTTTTGTCCCCAATACGGATAATAAGTCCCACTAATCTAAAACATGAGTGACTTGTGATAAAAGAAATTAGTCAGACTGTGAAAGGGTAAATCGGGCAGAGGGGATATGTAGAAGATGTAAAGAACTTCTCCAAATTGGCCACCCGTTATGATTTTTTCACAGTCAGCAGACGTTGTAGAGGTGCAGTAAGATTGTTGTGTACCTGGCTCCTGGACAGACTGCTCTGGGCAACGTTGTGTGCAGACAGGATACCCTGAGCCCAACCTGGAGTGGCCCTCTCCAACAAAGACGAAGGCTGAAGGAGAGAACAAACTCGAAAGGTTGATACAACTATTCAATTTGAAGTCAAGTGTGATTCTAAACATCATTAAAAGCTACGGTGCATTTGCTTTACCTTGGTAATTTTTATGCCCCCGTCCTTTTTCTTAGCCTTGTGAGTAGCAGAATAGTTGTGCCTGGCACTGTCATAATCCACCAGCTTCCTGTCCCTCTTAGCAATACGTGCCTGAATGGAAAAAAAGAAAAGAGAAGAGAAGAGGGAGAATAAGAATTTGTTTATTATCTCTATCTGCAGTGCAGTTTTCATGCATCATAACTAAGCTTGTCTTTGTTAGCCTCCAGGCAACCAATGAACAAATGTGCTTCTCTAAAAAATGTCATAGATTCATTCAGTGTTTTCTTTATAACGTCTACTCTTCATTTAATGTCCATAATTCAATAAAACAGAAAATAGTGTGAAGGCCTCACTGCATGAACACGTGGTGCTAACACCTTGCAAGTGAGGTAACAACATGTCGCTTTGACCACACAGCTCACCTTAATATCAGGGAACTGGCCCAGGTACGTATCCATGGAGATGAGGGCATTATCAACCAACTTCTGGTGGTAATCCGTCCACAACACATCACAGTCCTGCAGCGTGGATTAACAACAGCACACACAATAAAAGATTCCCATCTCTTCCTCTATAGATAGTTGCTATATATGTCTTTGATCGTCTTGTGTCTAAAATTAGAATAAATTGAAACCCTTTACTGTTTAAAAGCACCCTTAATCCAAAAGTAATTTCAAGAGCAAGCATGATGACGTCAAAGGAGATACTTATTCTTCTAACCAAGCCCACTCACAATAACGAGAAAGAGCTGCTGGGAAACATAAGCAAATAAGGAGCCATACACGCCCACACACACACACACACACACACATATAAGACACACACACTTTGTATATCCTCTCTCACACACATGCAGATGATTCCTCTCTTTAAAGCACATTTATCAAAGTGTTTCTGACCTCCACAATGGAATCCACTTCATTCTTGCCTTGCCACTCCGGTTCGTACATATCAACCAGACAGGACTGCAGGTTATTGGAGGACTCATGCATGGCTGAGGACAAACACACCAACTGTTAACTAGATATTTGCACATCCATGATTGTGGAAGTGGCTTGAATGCATGTGTGTGTTCATCAGTAGGACTTTGCATGTGTTTGTGTGTTTGTGTGTGTGTGTGTCTGTGTGTGTCACCTTTCACAGCCTCCAGGTACGCCCTGAGGTCTCTCTGCAGTTTGCTGCCTTCGGCCTGTGGGTGAAACAGAACATGAGGGTCAAAGAAAGTGTGAGGAGAGAAGTAAAGACGTTACAAGCCAGTTGTGCCAGAAAATGCTTCAGTCGCAGCAAATTCAATCCTATTTGATCTAATGCACATTTGAGTTTTATGTCAAAACAAGTGGTGGAGGAAGTACTCAACAATTTTACTCAAGTAAAAGTACCATATTAACTTTTCGATGTGAGTAAAAGTAATTTCCTTTTGAATACACTTCAAAAGGAAAGTCTTAAAAGTAGAAGTACTTGCTAAGTGTTGGCTATTCCCTAATGTGTCTACTACCTCATTAACTGTGTCTACAGCATGTCCTGTTTAATACAACAATAATACAGACTGTGTTATATCAATAAAGAATCCTGCAGATGCTGTAACTGAAAACACTTCTCATGTCTCAGTTTGTCCACCAGTGACACTGTGCTGCAGGAAGCTGGGTCTAATGTTACCTGCCCGCTCTGTAAAGTAAAGTACAAAAACATGGAAAATGTACTAAAGTATAGTAACAAAGTCATTTACATCCCACCAATGGTTGACACGACATGTATATCTAAAAATAGAGGTTCTGAGATGCTGCAACCTTTACCCTCTGTTGATAGTTAGATGTGGTAATATGGTGTCACAGTAAAAGTAACAGTCAAAGTAGTTTTGGAAGCACATTTACTTGTGTGTCACTGAACTCACATATTGTTTGGTGAAGTTGATAACTCCCTCCTCAAAGGCAACGTCTTTGGTCTCGTCGGCTTTGCCAAGTTTCTGGAGAACCTGTCCGTCACACAAAGTATCGTATTAGGCAAGAGCACATGATTTCACTCAGTTTTTACTTTCTGTGATGAAATACAAAAGGGGAGGTTTTGATTCTTCATAAAAACAGACTTAACAGGGGACAGACCCGTTTGTCTGTATGGGAGCATACACATATTTGTTCAAAGCTATAGATCACACACACTAACTCTGCACTTTAAACTCACTCAACTTTAACTCACCTAAATGTACAATTCACTTCTGTCTGAGCAATTCATGGCATATGTACAACCTGTTTCTCTGTATAAAATCTCACACTATGTATATTCTGCTTACACTGTATACATTCATTCTATACCACTTGTCCTCTTTGCTGCTGTAACAGTGGGACTACTAAAGGATTATTGTATCTTCTCTCATACATAAATACACAGTAATCACTCACAACCTCCTCATCCTGACGCATTCATACATATATAACGTGCATACTGGCTTCATAATGTTTCCTCTCTGTCTCCCTCTCTTAAGTCCAGTGCATGATGCGTGTAGATGGACACGCAGCGCCCCCTGACATTTATTCAGCGCACAACCCGCAGGTGCGTGCACGCACAGACTTGGGCCCCTTATTTACCACTTGCACACACCGCAGCGTGCACGTTCCATATCGTTGTGATGCTTGTAAAATGCAAGAGAGTCTACAGTCAGCCACCATCTGCGTAACGACCCTCAGCTACAGTTTAAGCCCGAACCCCATCAGTCCCCAGGCTGAATGAAGAGCAGGCCTAACAGGTTATCTCACTGCATTAAGAGGAATGTCCGCTGCATGACATTGGTTGCAGAGGGGGATGTGTTTGAAGGCAAACTCCCCCATCCCCAGAACCCACCATCCATTCTCTTATTATTATTATAACGTCGTGATGCGACACTGCGCCTTCGGTCGGTGGAGGATGCGGCACCACTGCTGCCTCTCAGCCTGTGGGCCTGCACTTCCTCCTCCTCCTCCTCCATCCCTGTGCGTTAACATGTAAACCAGCAGCTCCTACCTTCTCCTGGGCTCTGGTTAGCTTTTTCTGCACGTTGCTGGCCACTTTCCCCGCAGTAAGCCCCTTCCCCAAATTCAACTCAGCCATCTTGGAGCGTCGGATACGTCTGTGGGATGCGGGAGAAGGAGAGGAAACACAGGAGAATAACGATCGGGCGGACCGCTACGGCGACGGTGGACGCAGATTCATCAATGTCCAGTGGAGAATTAACGCTGATGGGTGTAATCGTGTGGTGCTGTGGTGTATCTGTGGGATTGAGTGAGGGCAGAAGGCTAAAGCTGTATCTCTGTAATGTTGAGTCGATGTGTGCGCGACCGTGACAGAGGAGGAGGATGCTGAGCGAGATGCTCTTAAAGGCACAGATGCAGCTGCGCACGGAGGAGGTAGTAGTATAGATCATAAAGATTAAATGTGAATGAAATCTATTCTATGAGAAAAACATGTTACTTTTTGTTATATAATGATTTGTCGTTGTTGTTTTTTTTACAATTTGGCCCAAATACCCCTTGATCATGGAATAAAGGCTTTAATTCCTCAATGTCTGAAATTCACAAGAAATAAATATAATTCAATCCATTTAACATCATTCATAACTGACCAAAACACTCGAACAACCGACTTACATCTTTTAAAACATGTGCTGTATTAAAGCTCCAAACTTATCTGCCTCAGTCTGACGTATGGTTACATAACAATTGAATGGAAAAGAAAAGGTTATAATGTCAATGGAGATTAGCAGTCATGTGACTCAGGGAAGTTTACTGCACAGACAGACACCAGTGTATTAAATATTAAACATTTTGATATTAATACTGGATTAAAGGTATAACAGATAAATTGTAGTTTTAATTTTGATTTTTGAGCAATTTTTCTTTAAGTAAATTACATCAGGCTGAGAGTGGAAGTTAGAATTATGACCCAGTCGTGCAGGCCTGTAAAAATAATCCCAGACCAACATTATGTGGCATAAAATAAAAACTATAAAATCAATATTCTGAATACATAAAGAAATATACATTAAAACTATAAGCACATATTGTGGATGGAGACTAAAAGCACCATGATAATCTTCTGAGGATACTATTAACCTCATTGGCAAACATGGTCCAGACTACAACAGGATTCATCTGGTTTTAAAGACTCCACTGTGCTGCACAAGAAACTACTTTAATCCACGAGATGGCGCTGTGGACCCATGTAAAACCCCCATAAATACAGTATCTATACTAGTCCCACGCACAGAGCTCTGACTCTTACTCTTAAAGAAAAAACATCTGGCTGTTACTGCTCAAGGGCTGCAGCAGCCTAGTGAAGGATTAAGGCTGAGTGGATGTACAGAGGAGAGATCAGACAGAGCAGGCTGTTCTCACGGATGTTACTGTGGATCCATGGTTACATTGTCATGATTGTGTACAACAACCCTCAGTATGTTCCTGGATGTTACAACTCTGTTTTCCTTAATTTCAGTGTTAGTGTTATGTTGTTATTACAACATATATCAGTCACATACCCTCAAATTGCACAGAGCGACATGATAACATCACATTTGGAAATAAAAACCAACACTATGAAAGTCATTCCAATTAGTTTTTGACATTATCAGAATAAGACATTAAAAAAATATATGATTATTATTAATAATAATGATATAATAACTGATGTATTA
This sequence comes from Paralichthys olivaceus, assembly GCF_024713975.1. Lineage (NCBI taxonomy): Eukaryota > Metazoa > Chordata > Actinopteri > Pleuronectiformes > Paralichthyidae > Paralichthys > Paralichthys olivaceus. Next base: position 13,354,808 of record NC_091102.1, read on the forward strand.
CAAACACAGGTACATTTGATACAAAAGAGAAACCACAGCTCTCTCTTGTCTCAGGTTGGCTGGGAGCTCTCCGAGGTCCTGAACCCACCGGCTGCTGGTGCTGAACAAGAAAACTCATAAAATACCAAATCCTCACTTTTGTCATTTACTTATTTCGTCCTTCCATTGCACTGGATGTCATTATATCTCTGTTGCATAATCTGGCATGAGAGCGCAGTTAGGAAGAAATCCTGCTCGCATGTGAGAAGAAAGATGGTTTAGTGTGGAGGAGGTTGCAGAGGGGCTGATTACTGGGATCTCATACTTATAGAGCAAGATACTCTTTCGATATAGAAAGTGTCACATGTTGCTGGATGATGTTAAAGACACTAGTTCCCTTTTTATCTTATTTTTTTCTCATTTGAAATAGATTGTCTCAGCCTTTTCATACTTTCTCTCTCTCCCCCTCTTTCCCCCTCTTCACTCACTTTCCTCTCATCTGTCCACTGCCTCCCAGTGTCTTTATCCCCGACAATAACAACATTTGGCCACGAGTCACCAAGCCCATTCGTTCCCGTATAATCACATGGAAAGCTCCTCTCCCTCCCCCTCCCGTGCTGCGGGAATGGTTTAACCCGTTCACAGAGAGTGAGGGAGACGCAGGGAGCACAAAGGAAGCTGGTCGTTTGGATGGCTGGATGGATGGAGAGAAGGGGGGTGTATATAATTGGGCGCATGATGTAAACATGGAATGAAAAACCGCAAGGCTGCATTTCCACTTCCCCGTCGCTCCTGGTCCATTATCGGCGTTCAATATTACATGAGGTCCTGACTAACAAAAGCGCGTCTGTCTGGACGGCTGGAGGGGGGGTGCATTGAGCATAAGTGAGAAAGGAGGAGACAGAAGAGGAGTTGAGCTTTGTTTCATCTGAGCTTCAGAAAGGAGGTTTATTTTTTTGGCTGGACGAGTTGCTCTTTTGTGCTTTTTGGACCCAAGCCTATTCACTCGCGGGGATTTCCCCCCTTGTCTTCAACCCATCTGATTTATTTATCTTGTGGTTGTTTTTTGTTTCGGACTGAAGCATGAAGCAGGAATAAACACCCCAATATGTTGCATCCCTGAGGTGAGTGGGTTTCCTTTTGTTCTCCTCAAATTGCACCACAGGTTTTATTATTGTTTTGTATTGAACCCTGTATGGTTCAAAAAAATGTGACCGTAATCTCCACCCAACAGCCCCCCCCCAAAAAAACAATATGAACCATGCACATATACCATCATGTTAAAATGGTTCCCAAAAGCCAATTATGCTGCGCACAGCACGAACAGCCCTTATGGCAAATCACTGTAATTGCCTTTGAGAATGAGACACATGGAGGGCTGCCTCTGCTCTTCTATTGTTTTCCTCTCTATTGTTTTCAACGGAACATTGGGTGCTCTTAAAAACACAGAGACACGAGGCACTTGGAGTGTATCAGTGTGTCAGTGGCAGCTGGATGAATCCTTCATGATGTGTGGGAATGAATAATTTAAGGGACTAAACTGTGAATTTGATACCCGTGTACATAACTGGGTTGGACAGCGTGTAAACACTGGGAGTCCAATTGATTTGCACTTGCGGAAAGTCACGTGCACCAACATCTCTCTCTCTATCTATCTATCTATCTATCTATCTATCTATCTATCTATCTATCTATCTATCTATCTATCTATCTATCTATCTATCTATCTATAAATTCATGCTCTCACTGGATATATCTCCCCATCCCCTCTCTTCTTCTCACAGGCTACAATAATAGCCCATGAAGCATCATCATAATTAGCAGTTTACCAGAGTAAATAGGACGTAATTATAGGCAGAGGGCCTGCTGAGCTTAGTGTGCAGGCATTTTTTTCTTACATTTCCCTTTGTTAAGTGTGCAAATGTTGTCGCGGCACCATGCACACAGCCTGCTACAGTAGTTCTGTACTGGAAATGACAAAGCCTTGAACTTGTGTGTGTTTCCTTTTCACACTCCTGCAGTTTCAAGATAGCATTGTTCGCAAATGGTTTCAAAGAAAAGCATGGAAGGCATTAAAACTGGAGTTATCATGCTGCTTCTTTTTCACCATTTTAATTCAATGCTAATAATGTGTGGGAATGTGTGTGTGTGTGTGTGTGCATGTGTGTGTGTTTGACCTGCCAGAGCATGTGTGCAAGAAAAGAGGAAGACACTAACAGAATGTCAAGAGAAAAGACATTTGTGCAGACATTTATATACCTTGCATGTCTTCTAGTATGTGTAAGATTAGAAAATCAATCACTGCAATACAAAAGTACACGTGAGAGGCAAGGAGTATAAAATGGAGAGTATTATTATGCTGTTATCATGCTGTTAAAAGTATCAAACTCCTTTTTTAAAATTACAGATTATAAAGAACACTTTGGCCTTCTCCTGCACGAAAAGGACAAGACATGGGCTATAAGAGAAAAAATCAAATTACATCCCTGACCTGCAGATCTCTGGAGATATATTGAAGGCTGCACTGTATTTAAATAGAGAAAGCTGACAGAAGGAAGAAGTGGGAGGAAAACACTGTGCTGCTGGTTACTGACTGTGCGCTGTGTTTATCTGACGGATTGGAGGCTGCTCTGGTGTCAACCCACAGGCTTTCTCACTAGAAACTAGAGTTATTAAATCCTCACCTTCAGTTTGCGAATCATTTTCTTGGCTGAACTTTGAATCTGACTTGTAGGAAATAAGTGAAAGTGCAGTGGAAGTGTTCAGTGAACATGAGAGCACTTATTTATCAACAAAAATTTGGCTAAGCGTGCATGTTTTTTATTATCGTTTTTATTGGTATTGAACAAGTAACGCAACACAACAGATACACACCCAAACCACAACCAACTCTCAACCCAACATCCTCTGATGGTTACAAAGAAACGAGCGAAAGACGATATATAAATTAATAAAATATAAATAAATCATATCGTAAACTTCATGCCACAATAATTTCACTGACAGTAACAATCCTGATGTGGACAGCAGACTGGACTAATCCTGAGGTGTAATCTATTGGTCATCCCAGTCCTTTATAACTTAAAACTGTAAGAAAATTTGAAATTTGACTTTCTGCTACAGGGTGTATCTTTCAGCCATCTGATGTGGAACAGAGGTATAGAGCCCAAACAAGATGGAGTGCCAGGAATATCGTAAACACAATACAACCATCATGCATGTTAGATAACCATTTTGCATTGACACCAAACATGACAATCTGTGTGTTAAAAGTTACACCATATGTTACACTTCAGAGATCCAAGCACTGCCTCTCAAATAGAGCAAAGGCCGGGACAGGCCCAGAACATGTGACACAGAGTTGCTGGAGCTGCCTGGCACCTCACACTAGCGGGGTCAGAATTAGGAAACAGTTTTGCCAGCTTCGTTTTAAAAAGGTGGGCACATTGGGCTATTTTAGCTTGGATGAAACTGGGTCTGCAGCATGGAGATGATTGTTGTTGGCAGGTTGTTTTTCATCAAATTTTTATTTACACTCTCTTTTTAGAGTCACATTCTCCTCAAAAGCCTTTGTTGTTATAAAATGTGCTGCTTCTCTAAAGCACCTGTGAAAACTGTAGCAGGAGCTCATAAGCGAAATCAAAGTGTTCTATCATAACATTTATATCCAATCTAATCCAAAAGATAGATGAAGAGATGGTGAAGAGACAGGAGGAGAGTGAGGAGGTGCAATGGGATTCAGTCCCAAGCCTTTGAAAAGTTCATCAAAAACCTGAATGAGACAACCCCATGTTGCGCTTTGCCTTCGTCTGGATGGAAGCCAAAAGTTCTGTCTCCTTCTGCAATGCTGAGAAAAGTGAGAAAAGACTGGTGAAGATCAGGGTTTCCTTATACAACCACAAGTAAAATATCTTTGTTTTCAACCTCTTCAAGACTCTTCAAGATCCAATTTCAAAACTGCAGCCACAGCAAGCAGGGATGTTCTGCATGGGTCATATGTTGTTTTATTTCAACCATGATATTGGCCTTTATGACAAACACGGCTAATAATGGATGTCAGGATTGAGGTGAGGATGAGTATCATCAGCAAGTCTATCGTTCACATAGAAGGTAAAATTTACAGATTGCCTGTGTTGCAACACTGCGCAGTGCTTTGTCAACGGGTTATGTAAGTGCAGTGAACATAAGCCAAAGAGACTCAGACTCTAGATGAAGCACAAAACATCTACAAGGGGCTTCTGTGTCTGACTAGACTGCAACGGGCCTCACTGTTTTGTTGTGTATAAGATGGATGATGAGTTAAAAAGGGCAGACAGGGAGATAATGATTGTATGTGAGAATTTTATAAAAGAAACAAATAAAAAAAAAACAAAGAAAGGGTAGGAGGAATAAAAGAGCCGGGGGGGGGGGTTGACTTTAGAAAACGGGAACTGGGATGAATACAAATAAGCCAAAAAATAAAACACCTAAAAGACGCCACCTTCATGGACTACGGGGAATAAACAATTAGGGAGGATGATTAGAGTGGACAGAGAGATGGAGAAGAAAGAGGAGAGGACTTAAAAGAGGGAGGGGGCAGAAAGAGATAGGCTGAGTGTAAGAGAAGAGGGAAGGGAAAGGGTAAAGTCGATTCTAATCCCATTAATACACACCAGTGCTGTCCTTCCCACTGGCGTATTCTCATGCACACACACAACACACGGCACACGTACATGTTTCAAAGTGCTTGTACGGATACAGTTTGTTATTCAGCTCACCAGTATGCTGTCTGGACGTCCCCTTAACGACATGAGCAACTCTATACACTAAATGTAAAGTCGTCAGTGTTCCATCAGCGTAATGAGGACAGTGTCAGGTTGAGAGCCACTAGGTTTATCTAGATCTGACTCACAGTGTGTTAGAGCCCTGTGGCAATGTGGCATTTTATGTGTGTGTGTTTGACTGTCATGATGGTTTGTAGCTGAAAGGCTCTCTCCATACTTTCTTGGCAGAGACGTTTGCTGTATCTGTCAACATTTATCTCGTAGATGCAAGCAATATCTGAAGAATGTGCATCTAGGCATGTTGCACAGATGCCCTTTGTATCTATGTATACTGTGCGTATGAACTCGTGTTGACTGATCTTTTTCCCACAATCGCTTGTGGGAAAAAGAATCAAGAAAAAGATTATTTGCAGTACCAGTTCATCTGCATGAGAATTGCTGCTGAACTTACATTGGTTTAAAGGATCTGAGGTCGACGGGCATTCCTTGTTTATAACACATAGTAATGTTGTTTGTATGTTAGAGTGTGTGCTAACAAATATCAACACAACAAAGAGAGAGAGCAAATGGAGAACAGAGCTGCAATTGAATCCAGTAATTCAGGACGGGTCTACAGAGACAGAGCTGTGTGCAGTGCGGCTTGGAGCAAAAGATAGAGAGCACAGCTTTATAGAGAGGAACTGTGTGTATCTTTGTGTGTGTGTGTGTGTGTGTGTGTGTGTGTGTGTGTGTGTGTGTGTGTGTCTACAGTGTGCGCCACAGTCTCTAGTCATGGGTTCACACCATCACAGACAAACATGTACTGTGTATCTTCCCCTGGTGGAAAGGACCTAAGTATATTTGATTAATTAGTTGACTCAAGTTCAGTTTAGAGGTCCCTGTACTTGACTTTGATACATTTATTAATGAGAATATGAGCATATTAAGTACAGTGGGGGTTTATACAATAACACAATAGTGTCTCAAGATTTTAGAATTAGCTCCACTTACACCAGTTACAGCATTATAATGCTCACTTGTATTTATAATATATTGATTTTAGATTTTGTGTACATTGTGGAAATTCATTTAAAGCTAGGCTTGCTAATCCTGGGAAGGCTGGCAAGAGCATGCTACTCTTTGAAAAAGTGTAACCAATAAAGTTGACCATCTTGCCACCGGCCCTCTCATCAAAGCTGCGCCCCCAAAACACGTGAACGCTCACTGCCACAACTGCTAGAAGCCGACTTTTCTGTGACTCTCTAACTTCAGTGAGAGCACGGGCAAGGTGCACGCAACCAGACACTTCGGTTAGTGACAGACAGGTACGCTAGCCAATCATTTCATTCAAGTTGTGTTTCTCACAATCCTGCAAGAGCCCGAGCTGCAGTGTCTATTTCTCACACACCTTTATTTGATGGGACATGAAGAGGATTTCAACAAATAAGATGAAATGTGTTTCAGTAGAAAATTGCCAATCCTACTGTTGAGCCTGGTTAGAGAAACCAAGAGCAGAACACATAGACTAAGTCAGAATCGTAGTCGGTAACAGTATTTATTAAAACTTGCAAAAGTCAGGAGGAATGGGAGACTGTTAAGATGAAGCTGGGTGCAGGATGGGGCCGATCTGTGGAGGGATCCAGAGCAGAGGAGTTCAGGTGGGCTTGGTGTGTTGAGGAGGAGGCTGCGATTAGGTCTGATCCAGAGCGGTGTGGTGATTTGGAAAGTTTCAGTGCGATGGCTGGATTCTTGAGATGAGGCGGGAGTCAGGCCGAGGAACTGCAGGTACAAGGAAAACAGGATTACTGACTGGCAAGAGCAGAGAAATCCATCTTCAAAGAAAGGCTAGAAACACGACTGACTGGGCAAACAGAGTCTTTCACCAAAGTGTGGAGGGAGGAACCAGGTATTTGTAGCTGAGCAGAATAATGGTGATGATTGACTCTCACACACCTAACTCTGTTATCAACAAAAAATATCGTAATTCTGCTATGTTACTGTATAAGCAGATAAACCAGTTGTGACTTCAGAGGAAAAATTTACAAATAAATTTCTTTTCTGCTACTGCACCGAAGGTGGAAAAATAATTATGTAGAAAATTGATGAATAATGGTTTTGCTTAAGATTTTAGAATCAACAGATTTGAAAAGACACCACACTGTTTGCTTGGATATGCAGTCGTTCCAACAGCCACTATCAGCTCATGAGGGACATTTCAAAAGGAGACAAATGGATCTGTGTGGTGTCTGAAACAAATGTAACAGCGTGGCTTAGAGTAGGTCCGGTGAGAAGAGGAGAGAGGACGAGCAGAGCTACTGAAAGCAGCAGTGAGATAAATGATGCGGGAAAGAGAGACGATGAAAGACAGAGAATGAACCGTAATCTGATGAAAGCCTCTTTACTCCCCTGTCACTTCACCTTCAGGCCACAGGCAATGACCAGGGCTTAGAGGTGGATCAATGCCGAGGCCACTGACATTTGCACACACATACACACACCTCAGATCACTTCATGTGCATCACCTGAGGATATGCATGTCCGTATTCACTTATTTGTTGTGGCGTGTAGCAGAAAGACAAAAATGATGGCCTGATGGATAGATGGATGCACGGAGAGGGAGTGGCTAAGAGTAGAAATGGCTAAAAATTAGGGACATTACCTCTCTGTTTTGGTGGTTTGTTTTTCTGTGAGTGTGTGTGTGTGTTCATGCGTATAGTGGCTGGGTGCACAAGGGGTCTGCAGGTCACTCAGACATCTCAATAGATTTGTAGCTCAATGGGAGAGAGAGCGAGAGTGAACAGAATGTTTCTCAGCTTCCCATACAAATCAACCTCCCGTGTATAAACCCAACGACCCACTCAACCAGACCACTTGGCTGAGACTGGTTCATTGCAAGTGTCCTCTCGTGGATTTTTATTTAACAGATACCAAAAAAAAAGAAAAGAAGCAAATTAAATGAAGGTGTGCATGATGGAGGGCGCTGGGCTTGTCTGGATGCAGATAAGAAAATGAGGAGGTTTGCATTTAAATAGTTTTCTTATAAGCTTCCCCTTTAAGCGTTAAAGCACAGATTGAATTGCATGTTCACCTCTGCCAGAGGTTGATTTAATTTAGCAACTGTGTTTACCAAGAATGCACAATTACATCAGCTTTAGGAATGTAATTGACGTCCTGTTACCCTATCTGTATTGCTGTGCTTATATAGAACATTGGAATTTATATTTTGGTTAAATGATTTACCATAAATAGATCAAGAGATTAGAATTGAATAATTAATGTCAATGAATGAATTTAGCAGATTTAGTCGGAAAGATGAAATTGCAGTTTGTCCAACAAAAAGACAATCTGAATAAAGGCAACACATCAAGTAAACACTTCAGCTAATACAAATATTTGAAAAGATGGAACAACATGATTAAAACAGTTATCTTCATGGTTTCAAGTGTTTTATAGGTGCTAGCAAAGCTTTTAAATGCTTTGGGTTCACATTTTAACCTGCACACATGTTGGTAAGCAGTGTATAAAGTATTATCACATAAAAGAGCATCCTATCCTGTATAAAAAAGTTATAGTTACCTAGTTACCTATAGTATTCTTCAAATAAAACGCTGCATTGTCCTATAAGTTTGATTTTACAATCAAACTTATAGGACTCCAGAATGTAATGTTTTTTGTCCCTTCTGGGCCACTGTAGAGTTATATGGTGGGCCTCATGGAGGAGGACCAGCTCTCTATGAAAGGTTAATGAAAACACAACAATTCTTAGTTACTATTGAAACATAACAATGAATATTATATTCAGTGTCTGCTAATAGATTCACACAAGGGACCTTTAATTACATAGTTTCTTGGAGCAGATGCTGGACTGGACTGTTTGGTTTTATTCCTCATAGATTTCTGTCAAATACTAAGTGGATTCTAACTCTAAGTCTGTCTCTCTATCACACACACACTGACACACATACATGCGCACACACTGACACACAAAGCCCTGGTGACAGATGGGCAAGATGGAAACACAGTCATCCTGTTAGTAACCATGACATCAGCAACACTGATACTCGCTGTCACATGCACATGAACTCTCTCTCTCTGTCTCTCTCTCTCTTTCACTAAACTGGACACAGAGCAGACAGAGAGCGGAGGTGCTGACAGATTGTAACCATGACATGGCCGTTGCTGTCCCTCTGTTCAGAATCATGATCCAGAATCTGACTGGGGCTGTGAGTCTGGCACAGAGGAGCAGGACAATAAATGGTCAGACAGAAAAAAGATAAAGGGCCAAACAGACAGCGAACAAGTCTGATATGTGTCTGTACAAACACACAAATGTTGAGCAGAACAATACAGACCGTTACGCGTCAGGTGAGATAATAATTCCAGTTTATGAATCACACATCAGATACCTGGAAACACTGACTTTCTGCATCACCTTATAGATTAATAATGTATTCTAATTTATGCACCGTTATGTTGAGAACTAAATAATGTTGATTACTAACTAAATTAAGCAGTTACAAGTTGCTAAAGCATGTAGAGGTTGGTGGATGGTTACTGTATGAGTACGTGTTTATAATAGTTTTCATCACATACATGATCTTTTCCATTCTGCAGATACATTAAATAGTCTGTGGCAAACTGTCCATAGTCTAAGCCTAAAATGCATAAATACAGCAGGCTGACTCACTAGCTCGTCAAGCTTCCTTTGAATCAAAGCTTGATTATCGTACATCCCCTGAATTTACCCTAATTGTAGTTCTTATTATTTATTTGGGTGGTAATGCTTAAATGTGTTCTTCACATTTATAATTTTTATGTGTGCTTTTTTAATTTGTGACGCACTTGGAAATTTGTTCTATAAAGTGCTATATAAATCAAGATTATATTAATTTTACTGTTATTAGTAGTATTACTATTATTATCGTTGTTATAATTATTGTTATTATTTTTATCCTTTTTTATGCTGAAGTCACAGTACTTGTCTGAATTAAATGCTAACACTAATTGTATTGCTAGCATGTTGTTGATCAGGATACACAGTATTAACCATATTTATCATTTAATGTAAGGTGTTAGCTACCACTGAGGATGATACAAATGTCATTATCATTCATCACAATTCATTCTCTTGAGACCTTAAATGTCTAAATCACATTTCTTGGCATCTATACAGTTGTTGCTGATGGGATCTAATGGGCATTCCATTTTACAGTTGAACAGTAAAATTGTCTTAAATAAAAATATATATTTTATTTCTGTACATCCATTCCTTCAATAAATTATGAGTATACATATATAGCCAAGCATTACCAATAAATCTGTATTGAGCTAATATCAGCTGTTGTATCGGCCTGACAAATTTAATGGCCGGGCTCTGTACTCACACTACTGTGTGTTAATCTTCTCTGTAGTATCTTGTTAACCTCACCAGGGGGAACAAGCTTGATTTCTCTGTAATAGCTTTAGAGGCATTAACGAGGTTTATGTCTAAAACATTTCACCTTAGACTAAATCTCCATCTTGCTTTAGCCGAGTGAACTGTAAACCACTGTTTGCTATTCCTTTAGTTGTACTTACAATAAACCACCATTCTCAAATAGTCTGATACAGAAGGGACTGTAATATTAATGGCTTAATTTAATAGCCTGTCTAATTTAATGACCTATGTACATCTAAGTTTATTTAAAAATCAATACCACTATTTCATACCAGATGTATATATATGTATATATATCACATTCAAATGTAGTGTCAGACTTTTGCACAGCATCCCACGGATACAGATATACTGTAGATATCCCAGATTTCTTCTGTCACCCTTGGACAATAGAGGTGGTGTTGTGTTTGTGTTCCTCTCACTGCCGAAAACTAAATAATCCATCGCTTTGGACAATCCACAAAACACACTGTGCAGAGTTTCCCAGGGAAGATTTCATCAGTCTAAAGCGAAAGACACATGTCTGTTGTTGGCAATTCATTTAACCATGGCGAATCTAGGATATTTCTAGGTCAGGGGACGTAAGGGGACACAATTTACAGAGAGGGACCAATTATATGTCCGCTGATCGTTGAACAATGAAAACGCAGGAAGCTGACCTGGAAAATCTATCCTGCTCACTTTGTAGTTCTTTTTATTTTACATCATACTTGTGTGTACTGAGTCTCCCTGTTTTCTCTTATGAATGAATCTAACATCTTTCTCCGTTTTCTCTTGCTTTTCTGACTTTCTTTCTCTCCCCCATCTCACTTTCTGTCCAACCCCTCCAATCCCCACCCTGGGGAGCAGGGTGTCCTCGTTCTGGTGATGCTCTGTCACCGCCACTCAGTGCGGGGCCTCTGAAATATTCATGCTGAGACACACACACACACACACACACACACACACACACACACACACACACACACACACACACACACACACACACATACACAAACACACCTAAAAAGAAACACAGGCACAACACCCCTCCTCTTTTTCTCCCTGTCACTTTGCCCATATCAAGAGAAGATTAGCAAATATAATTTATCTTGCAGCAGGTTTATGGAAAAAAGCTGTACACACAACCAAAGACTCACACACACACTCATGTCACTTGGTGTCAAGGTAAAGGCGGAGAGGACTTCACCATGGCATATACATTGATATACACGATACTTATTCAGATTGTATTTGAAAACACTCAAGCAATCAAAACATGACAATCATTGACAGATAACAACATTTCATCAGCTACTTCTCAAAGATGTAAAGGTCATGGATCTGTGAGCACACACAGACACAGTGGTGAAGGAGGAGTCCCACTGCACTTTGAATGGCGAACATAGTTTTGAGAGCAGAGACACCAGTTGGCATACAGCAGAACAAATCATAAAATCCTTATTACAGATCCAGCAGTGCTCAGATTTCATCTGTGACCTCAGACTCGCTAACCATTTGGAGGAGAGAGGAGCTGCAGTGAAAAATCTAGCAGAGAGCACATCAACGTGGAAAATGGTTATTACACTGCCAGCGGTTTTGATCTGTAACCTAACATTGTCAGCCTGCTCGAGAGACGGAGACATGCAAACAAGGATATGGCTGAGCAAATCATCACGTGCACTGTGATCTGTGTCAGAGGCACTGCTGTGTGATTTACTGCTCCCACATGTGTCAGCAGGGAGGAAAAATAATAGCCTGTGATAGAACATTTAGCTGATGGTTCCACTGCAGAGAGTTCACACTGTGGAGCAGATTGAAAATGAAATCTTTCAGGTATTTGAGTGCAGGGGGAGCAATATGATAACACTGACGTTTCCTGCATTATCCTAATCTGAGACAAAAACAATTTGAAGTGAAAGATGTGTCATCCCCTGCCAACTTTAAAGCACATCTTATGAAAGTCTGAATGCTGTGCACTGTAATAATTAGATCAACATTTCATTTTCTATGGTAACATTTCACTTTTGCACCGATCAGTGACCTTTAGGTGCATCGTTGTTGTTTGTCACATGGAAAAAAATCAACTGTAATAACAGGCTGTTCTACTGCATTGTTTTTAATTTATGCTGGAATGTCTTCTGCTGTGAATTTTTGAGTGTGTGGACTCTTCTTTAAGATCCTGGTGGTTCTGGTTGCTTTTCATTGAGGAATCAGCCTCAATGACAGAAACTAATGTCAAACACAGTTTCATGCTTGGGACACACATGGTAGGTGGCCTTTGTGCTTTGCTGGCTGTCACTGCAGAGCTAAGTAGAGAAGTACACAGGAAATAAAACACCAATCCATGATGAACACACACCAGGTTCACCAGATGTGTCCTCTTCTGCATTAACGTGATTTGTTTGGCTAGCATCTGCACTGGAGTATTTGTTTAAATGTGATTTTATTGGCTGGTAAAGAGTTGATTTCTGCTCAACTTCTGCCTTATGAAGGATGAGCAACGCAACAGATCCACAATGCAATTCGGCAACGCATGAAATCCCAGATTCAAAGTGAATGCACAAAGTTTCTGTTGAAGCTTTCAAGTGTATGTGTGAGTCCTGTGAGGTCGCATTGAGTATTGGACTGAATGCTAAATTTAGGATGCTCACAATGTCAATGCTAACATAAAAATGCTTAACTATGTTGCCATCCTGATGGTATACATTGTTAACAAGCTAACATTTGCAAATAGAAAGAGGCTGATGGGAATGATACTAGTTTGCATAATGTCTGATTACAAACCAAAGCACCAGACAGATGATAATAACTCTGAAGTGATGATGGCGCTCGTGATGATGGCGTTAGATTAAAGGTCATGGGATCAACTCTCTCTCTATTTCAGCCTGAACAGACAAATGGGCATTAGCATTGCCAGAGTTATATTATATATTGGTTAGAACGATCAAGGAAGGGACTGTTCAATGTTATAATAAACTGTTTGTTCTAGATCTAATGTTTCTCTGTGGCTTCTCTAATATGTTGGTGAATTATAAAGAGGCACTAGCTGAATAGGGTCAAGAGGTCAGGACCGTCTGTTGCCAGAAGTCTCAAAGAAACCATCATGGATGCTACTTATTATTCACATTCCCATGGAGACCAGCCCCCTGTCCTGTTGCAGGGTCGTCATACCGCTGCCGGTTGTTATAGAAACAGACAGGACGTGACATTGTTGCATAATGTGTTGCTTTTTTCACTCTCTCTAGTTCTGACCTCTTGGGCTAATTCTAATCATGTCATCTCTCTTTGGTCGTCGCAGTCAGACGAAATAATGTCAGGTCACCACAGAATGTGAACTGACAAAAGCTTCACACGTTGAAACCAACGTTCAGCTCGAGGAAAGTAAACTGAGTTACTTTATTTCATTTGATAAAGCTGTGGGCCATTTTTGACATGGTGCTCAGCTAGTGCCTTTTTTGTCGTCTTTGTATGTGAAAAATCATCAAGTGTATATTCTTAAATTTCTGCTCAGTGTTTGATTAAATGACCTTCCTCCTTTTTTCTCAGCCATGATTGTTTTTAAGACTTGATGAAATATAATTAACTCTGCGGCACCGTCTCTCTAGATTGTTCTTTTCGCTGTGTAGACGTGTCATTGATTGCAAACGTTGCATGTTGCTTGCGTGTTGTGTTACCAAGCAACCTACCATGTTTTTCCAACAACTTTTAGAATCAGAATTGTGTTTATTGCCAAGTAGTTTTCCCAACATGCAAGGAATTTGCTTTGGTGTTTGGTGCATATACAATAAAATAAAATATACAAATAAAGGTAAACATTTATAAATATATAATCTTAAAAATATGTGTATTGTGTCACAGATTGTGCAGAAGATAAACAAGTTTTGCAAGCGGTTGACAGTTTTTCAAAACTTCCCAACACACATTGAATATTTGATATGAGAAAAATAAATGAGAATAGAAAGACAGCTTCAGAGAACAAATAATTTTGTGCACATATTCTCTTTGTCATTATTCTTCTTGGCAGAGCTGCAGTGTCCCTTGTCATGTGTTCTCAGTTGGAGCTTCCTCTTGAGTCAGGGAGCCTGTGGTGTAACTAAGCTGCAGCCTTGACAATCTGTTTCACCACTGGAGTCTGTCTTTCCGAGACAGACAATTATGAGTTGGACATCCTCCAGTTGCTTTCAGGTTTCTGACTCAGAATACGAATGGATGCACGTTTTTTGTTTGAAGTAACATCGAGATTATATACCAGAGACATGACCTTGCAACACAGCAGGACCTTGTTGTTATTTCTCTGCACTTAACAGAATGACAAAAGTAAGTTGTAAAGTAAACATTAATTTATTGCACTTTGCTGTTGAAGACCAGAAGTTGTTTCGAAAAGCTCACTCTCTAATTTTTCTGTTAAGCCATTTAGTTCACTATATGACTTTTTATGGATTCAGAAGCCTGCAGGGCAGCAGGATGGTGTGATGCGGGATCGCTCAATGAGCCAGACAGCTGAGTTTCTATACGGATGTGCTCTGCTGAAGTTTTCTGCTCTGTAGGAGCACATCTGGACCTGAGTCTGAAGATTTAACTCCACAAATCAATAAAGCATCACACATTTTCCTAAAGTAATTTTTTTACCGGCTGCATATAGGGCTGTGAGGACGACTGTATTTAAACACCGAGTTAATGCTAATCAGCTTCCGTTAGCTCTGACTCATGTACTTCTGCTGCCCCCACAGGGAGCATCGTTTATGCTGTACCATTAAAATGTTTAATACTGGCTTGTAGTTCATCTTAATCTTCGTTAATGCTTTTAATTTCTTATTAGTGGTGACAGGGAATTCCCAGCAGCACAGACTCAGGTGGGCGTTGTTCATACAGGAATGGATCTGATGGAAGTGGCTGTGATTAGGGGGAGATTTCAGCAGCTGACATTTAATGACAGTCTGGATGTTTGGACAATTACTTATCGAGACACAGTGGACTATAATACAAGGTGATAGTACACCTCACTGAATGCCACTTGTTAATCCTGCCATTAGATTGTTTTCATTGCACTGTACACTCATCCTTTCCCTCACTTCCATTACTGCTACACTATCACTTATTGTAAAAGGATGCTGCAAGACATTTAGTAATGTTGTGTATGTTTTTCTTCTCGTAGTGTTGATGGTCAGCTTGTTGCACTCAATAAACCGACAGGTGAAACTGAAATTTACTCAGCAATGACTTCTTACTCCAGCGAACCACAATGATAGTCACAGTTCTCGAGTGTGTGTGTGTGTTTGTTTGTGTGTGTGTGTGTGTGCCTGCGTGGTGACATGCCACAGTGCATCATCACCCACTAGGTCAATGTGGAATAAGAAGGGCTTACCTCCCCAGTGTAATGCAAGCGTGCACACTTTGCACATTTGTGTGTATGCATGTGGAAAAATAAGTCCAGGATAAGTAGACAGGGACTCAGGGAGAGAGTATCTGAGTTTGTCTTCTGTTCTCTGACATGACAAGTGCATTGACCTGAAGGTGAAAACCTAACTGAGGTAATGGATCCAGAGTTACAGAAATTTAAAATTTAATTTGCGATCTTTAACCTACAGAGGCCGCAAAAGCACAGAGTGTGTTGAGTGCAGTAGGTAGTGCTGTTGTAGCTATTGGCCAATGGACTGAGTCTCAGGGGACTAATAATGTGCTTTTGTTCTG
This sequence comes from Paralichthys olivaceus, assembly GCF_024713975.1. Taxonomy (NCBI): domain Eukaryota; kingdom Metazoa; phylum Chordata; class Actinopteri; order Pleuronectiformes; family Paralichthyidae; genus Paralichthys; species Paralichthys olivaceus. The sequence continues at coordinate 13,370,639 of NC_091102.1, forward strand.
AGTTATGAGCGAGAACCAGAGTTTTCACATCAATTAACCCTCTTTTTGAGATTTTATGTTCCGACATAATATTATTATCCACAAAGAGCAAACTCCTTACTTACTTTAAGACTGGGGCTTTACTTGACATATAGTTTTCAGATATGTGAAAAGATAGAAACAGGGTCAGACTACATTTGCACTAAGGCCTAACAGTCCCTTATGAAATTTTGCTCAAAATTGCACACACTTAAATATCATCCCCCTAAATATGCTGGATTTTTTCCATCAAGATCCATTAATTATTCTCTGAGAAATTAAAGAAAATGTCAAAATACGCATCTCACAATGTTAGAGAAAAAACTATTCCAGAATCTGACCCTTGATTTGGATTTGCGCCAAAATTAAATGAGTTCTTCCTTGGCCCATGTTACATCCTTCCAAATTTGTGGAAATCTGGTTGTTTTTGTGTCACAAACAAATCGATAAAAGGTAAAATAGATGATTTATTCACTGTTGAATCTTTTGAATACATTGTTTTTTGTTCAGTTTTATATCTGCCTTTCAAGGGGACCTTGAGTCTGTGAAAGACGCCTATGAATAACATGTATTGTTATTATTTATAAAGGAAGCTTGGAATCACACATGGCTTCTGAAAGTAGAAAGATCTGTGTGAAGATGCAAAGATGAGCCACCCACATACACATGTATCAGTGGAAGTGCCTGTTTAAGTGATGTCATGATGAAGACAGAGCACACCTGAAGACTGCGTAAAATCTGTAGTACAGTGCTTGTTGCATGGAATAATGATAATGCATCTTTAAATACAGGATTCATGATTTAGTGCATCTGTAGTTTTTGACAATTTTTGCTTTAGGTTAAACCACTGTGATGAATGTGTGTGGAGCTGTGTGTTCATGCCAAAGGACACAAAGAGATGACTGAGGAATCAAGTTATCAATACTGGGCCGCAGTCCATTATGTAACAGTAAATCACTACACAGCCTCTCATTAGATGAAAGGTATAGTATACATTACACACCGGGATCAAATTGTAATTGTGAAAGCTGTAATTGCTCATAAGTGACACACAGTGTAATACCAACAGCTCCATTTGCCCTGTGGCAAAATTAAAGTCAATTAAATACTCGTTGTCACTGGAATGAAATTATATTAGGCTGAATTATTGCTGCGAAATGGTTATGTTTCTACAATTATGTGGTGTGTTTGATTAGATTAGTAAATACAGTGTTTCACTTGAGTTGGTGTGAAATGACCTCACTACAGTCCAGATTGTATTTGTGCTGCTCAGTGTGTCTCTGGTGCACCAGAAAAATACACTCTTCACTTGGAAGCTTTCACATTCATGTTGTAGTAACAGAGCTACGGGGCAGCGACGACATCATAATGCTCTGCCAAAAAACTACTTTTCAGACCAATTTCCAACATCAGAACATTGGGAAAATTGTGACTGTTACCGCAGCAAGTTGCTGGATGAGGCAGTAATTCTACATTAACTTTTTTTCATAGTTTGTGCTGTGATGCGCGGCTCTGCTTGTATTTACATTTGTACGGTTGGGCTGTTGCTGCTGCCTTCTCTCTTCTCTTCCCTCTGCCATTTTTCTTCCTGTCAACACCGTGAGTGCAATGCATTATGGTATATTCTGCTCGATTAGTGACTATAACACTACTACTACTACTACACAAATTTTCAAAATGCAATGTCCGATACAGTTAGTCCACGATATAGGGTAAAAAAAAAGGACTAAGTAGAGATTCAAATGCACCAAAAATTGTTTGGTGGCACATGTACAAACAATCCAGTTCTTGTGTCAAATTTCCAAAACCATGCAAATTTATGCTAATGCATATTGTTTATCTTTCCATGACAACTATTCAGTGTGTGCTGCAGCTCTTCTGTTGCTGTATGTCAGAGTGAATAGTGATAGCGGCTGAATTGCAGTTTTTTTCTTATAATGCAGTCATTTCATCTGCTCTGGTAGTTGTGAGTGGTGAGCGGCTATGCTGTGCTGACTTGTTTCTTTTTTTCAAAATTATAGAGCATGCTGGCTGCTCTGTCAGCACTCACTGTTGAGTACTTAAAATGAGCAATCAATAATCACTCTCTCCCCCTCTCTTTTGTCTTTCTCTCATTCTTTCTCGCTCTCTGTCTTCTGCTTTCTTTCTATGCCTCCTTTTTGCAGGTAGACACGTCCCCATGGGTGAGGCCCACTGATCCAAACACCCCAACACGCCCCCCTTTCACCCCTCTCCCCTGCCCTCCTCTGTCACCTCCGAACGCTGCCTCCCGTCTTGACTCAAGCCATCATGACTTCTACCAGCAAACTGCTGGGTTTGGTGGAGGTGGGGCTGAAGTGCGACCAGGAGATTGAAAGGAGGTACGAGATTGTGCCCTCGGTGGTCTGCTCCATGTGCTGCCTCTTTGGAATCATCTACTGCTTCTTTGGTAAGTGGTGATGCCACAGTCAGAGCTGGTACTAATATGTCCTCTAAATGTCTCATGCACATGATTACATGCCTGTCATTGCCTGTTTAATCAATCAACTAATGAATCAAATTTAATTTGTAATCCCATAGTCACAAATTATAATTTGTCTCATAGGGCTTAACAAGGTGCATCATCAGCCCTTTATCCTTAGCAAGAGTAAAACTACTACAAAAACTCAAAAAACATAGGGATCTGCGTGTGATGGATCCCTTGTTATGGTAACAGTGATCGTCTCTTGCCTCTGAAGGAAACCTGACCTGTTTCTAGAGTTGCGGCGAGTGTGTGTTTGTTTGTGTGAGAGAATGAGAGAGATGTTGGGGCTGAATGTAGCTAGATTTGTTTTTCTTCTTCCATTAAAGTAAAGTATTTTGTTGTTATATATTTTATGGCCTCCTTGTAATAATAAAACTTGTGATAATGATGTGACAGTATGTGAAACCAAAAAGCCAAAATTATGTAATGAGAGGGGTTTGACAGAGTACATTTTATCATATATTTCAAATAGGAAGCTGTGTATATGGCCATCACAATGGAGTAGTCACATGAGCATGGTGGGGTGTAGGGTGGGGGGTAGAGGTGTGAAGTTCGGGGGAGTTGTGGTAAACAGGATTAGTTCAATGGGGTACTGCTGGATTTCATTGAGAGTGGCACGGTCCCACGGCTTTACAGCCAAACACTTCTTCAACAGGAATGAATGGGCATTCTAACTTCTACAATGGATGGTTACAACATTATGGCTTATAATCAAGATCTCTATTCAGAAAATGAATGGGATGTTTACGTCTGGGTCCACGCTCCTGAAGTTTTTACAATGCTTTCATTTTCACTCATCTGAAAGGTGCTTTTAGTGTATTTGCAAACATAAACAACTCCCGTAAATGAGCACACAACTGGATATCCTGGGTGTTATTGACAGATATGATGGGATTACTGAAAAGTGACATGTAGCTGGGATTCTACATGAGCAAGTGCCATGAAATGATCCACTGTTGTTCATGTTTCTGTTATTAAGAGCGGCTCAGAGTGGTTCTCTTGTTACTGTGTGTGTAAATCAATACTGAATTCTAATGTCTGTAGACTGGACTAACTGACAGTAGGACAGATGGTGAGTAAGAAGGATGGAAACACGATGGTAAAATATGGGTCTTTACTTTCACCCATTCTTTCTGAAATCAAAACCTTGAATCTCCATTTGCGGACTCACATCATAAAAAGATTGGGCTGTCCGCTTTCTTTTAAAGAAAGAAAAAAACATGCTATCTTCTGCTGCTGATTTTGTTCGCGTCTTCCAACTAAATGTTGCAGCAGCACAGCTGAAAGAAGAAGGAGGCAGTTTTACAATTAATCAAAAGCTCCTGGGCGAACTGGCAGTGGACCCCTGTTGTCTTTTTTCTCTTTTTTTTTAATCCTCTGTGCCCTTTAAACACTTGGACTGTATGCATGGGTCCATTCATATGCTGAGACACAAACTCTTTACTTGAGCTTTTGTTCTGTGCGCAGGGAGTGCCTGCATTTCACTGCATCTTAAGTATTATGGTCTCATCCGAATGCATTTGGAAGTAAAGTCATTGCAGCCAAAAGCAATCAAATAATTAGAAAAACGATTTGCTGTTATGGTTACAGGCATTAGGGTTGCTTGTGCTGCTGAAACAATGATGGCTCGAAAATCACATGTTAGCAGGGAAAGTGCTCAAATAATAACTATACATTCAGAATGTGTGGTACATTTTGTCCAAGGGTATGTTAATTTCCGTATATTGCCTTGGGTTGGCTTATGTGCATGTATAATTATTTACTTGCAGCAGAAGTAGAAGCACAGATTTTCGTCTTGTTGCCTTTAAGTGAGTTAATGATGGTTTAGCAAGTAGCTGCAAATATGCAGGCAAAGATCAGATGCATGCTAATGCTTTCTATTTAGTTTTTGCATTCAGCGGGCAGTAAACGACATAAAAATCTAAACAAATGTAGCTGTCAGTCTTACAGTGACTTGGCATACATCAGTAACTGACCAACATATAAAGAACAAGGTAGAAATAGATATAGAACAGATGTACAGATAAAATGAAGGTAGGTAATCAAAAAAACTTCTTTTATGATTGATTTATTTGTTGAAATCCTTCCCATGTCCTGATGCCATCTATAAACAAAAGTCATTTGAAACAAAAGTTTTAAAAAGCCAGTGTTTCTTGCAGGGCAGAATGAAATGATTGGCTGGCGTACCTGTGTGTCTTCAAGCCAGAGAGGCAGAGAAACAATCATCACTGACGCAAAGACGAAAGCCAGAAGTTAGTTAGCTTTTAGCAGTTGTCAGATAGTGCTTGTTTAGGGGGCATAGCGTTGGCGAGAGTGCAGATGGGAGGCATGTATACATTTTTGCAAGGATTATATACCTTAGTTTTAAACCTTGGTAAATACACAAGCAGTTCCTCAAACAAACATCTATCAATCCAGCTATAACCTATACAGCTTTTCCTTTGAGGGGTCGCATGCGGGCTGCAGCCCATCCCTGCTGACATTAGGTGAGAGGCGGGATACAACCTGGACAGTTCACCAGTCCATGACAGGACCAATATACAGAGACAAACAACCACTGAACACCTATGGGCAATGTAGCTTTATGTCTTTGGACTGTGGGAGGCAGCTGATTCACCTGGAGAAAACCTGCGCAGACACCGTGAGAAATCTCCACACAGAAAGTATGGAACAGGTGCAAACCTTCTTGCTGTGAAGCACCGAGCTGAGCGCTTCCTTGTGTCGCCCCCCGTCAAGCAAACAAAGCATTTGGTCAGAGTATGTTTCATTGTGGTGAATACGTGAATCTTTTATTGAATATTTTGTCCAACAAACACTATAATTTGCTTGTGTTATTCTTGTATTCTTGTGTTTTGAACAAAAAAACAAGAATAAAAATATACGGGCAACAGGTATGCAGTGTTTCTGGATGAATATTGAGGTATGTTGAAGCCATGAGCTGGCTTGATGCATACAAATAGACAGAGCGGGATTCACTGAAGCAAACAGACATTATTAACATTCACTGTATATGTCCCAGTAAAGCATGGTGCCAGTGTCGGCATTACAAACAGGTTGCCCCACAACGTTGACAGCATACAAGCAGACTGTGTTGGTTCTGGCCCTGAAATAAAAACCGCTGGGTGGAAAAAAAAGAACAGTGCTATTTGTAGACCTATAAGACTACTGTGGCAGAAAATGTCAAGTGTGCCCTCGGGGTCCTCTCAGACAAAAGACCATGATCTGGCCCACTTTGAATACACAGCTGTACTTCAAACATACATAAGTATTAGTGCGCTAACATCAGACATGTTTGCATTTAGCAGCAAAATCATGGAGACAGAGAGAGGGAGGAGCTGAATAATGGCGGAGTGAACAGATGGACATTTGATGGCCGGGGGAAAAGTAAGGGAAGCTACGAGGAACAAAAGAGGGAGCAAGGGGGATAAAGAGAGGAGTGGAGCTGGGAACGATGGGTGAGGGAAAGGAATGACGAAGGGAAGGATAGTTGGGGGAAAAAATGGAACAGAGTTATATTTCAAAACTGATTGATGTAGGCTGGAAGAACAATGTTGGGAATTTGTGATGACAGCTGAAGAAACAAATGTTCAGGGGGGTGTAGGTGCTCTAGAAATGCTCTTGTTACTCCATGTCAGATTTGTGGAAACACAGTGGCTATCCCCACACTATTTACAGGCATAGTAGCTAAAAGCTGTCCAGGTAAACACACAAGAAGAGGAATATATATAAATAAATCAAGAAGTGTACCAAATGAAATAGGTATGGTCGCAAGGGAGATGCATGGACGGTGGGTCGGATGAGAGAGGGAGAGTATTGTTTTGGCTCAGCTGTGCAATGCCTGATTACACAAAGATAACAATCTGATGCCGGTTCCCCCCTGAGACGCAGTCCTGTCAGTGAAGGAGCTGCAGACTAAAAAAATAAAGGGAGATGCAGACATTGATAAACACATGAGGCAAGGGTCAAGAAGATTTTAATTCTTGATCATTTGAGCTTTTGCTGCTTCTGAGTCTTTCGTTTTTCATTCCAATACAGCAAATTAAAATGGGAGTAAATTGGTAAGAGAGAGAGGCTAAGAAGGACAGGAGGGAGCATACGATAGCAAAAAAAAAAAAAATGAGAAGGAGCGCAGCTGTGAATGTAGATGATAATAATGTGATGATAATCATATTTTAAATCAGGTTCATCCACCTCCAATGAAGAAAAAGCTCTCCATGCACAGTATACTGCTCCCTTACCCACCATATCCTCCTTGTAGTATTTTATCCTTTAAATGTAATATATTCATTTTCATTTTGAAAAGCTATGAAGAAACCAGTACAATGTAATCATGAAATACAAATAAAATGTTAGCATGTACCGGTATACTGGTGATATCCTCAGAGTTGTCCGTTTCCCATCTCTCTTCTCAGGCTATCGATGCTTCAAGGCGGTGTTGTTCCTCACGGGCCTGATGTTCGGCTCCGTGGTCATCTTCATGCTGTGCTACAAGGAGCGGGTGATGGACACTCAGCTGAGCGTGGAGGCATCAGTCGGCATCGGCCTGGGCATCGGGACCCTGTGCGGACTGGTGACCATGCTGGTCCGCAGCGTGGGGCTGTTCATGGTGGGCCTGCTGCTGGGCCTGCTGGTCGGAGTGGCCTCGCTGGTGGTGAGAAACATTTGTTGGGCCACGTTTGAGATTTGTATTTGCATATATATATATATATATATATATATATATATATAGACATTACACTGAACTTCACTTGTGGTAGTTTTTGTCATGTTCATGCTAAAAAACAAAGGTCTCTAAATGACACTGAAAAGACAATAGACAATTAAAATTTGGAGAGTGCATATTTCAAGGATAAACATATTTGGCAACTCATGATCCACCAGTACACAACAACTAATGTTAGCATTCAGACGCTTCCTTGCTAACAGTTAAGATGGCATTCAACCACTTCCTTGCTAAAGTTGCTGTTTAGTGGTGTTATGTGTTATAGTGGGAGAGATGTACAAACTTTTGTGTTGATGTAAACACAGAAATATGTTCCAATGAGCAGAATGTGACATAACATGTCCCTCCAGATTTTCCCTGTGTTTAAATTACTTATAATCGAGATAAGAGCAGTACAACATTGTTCTCTTCAGATCAGCATTTGAGAAAAATTGCCGCAATGTGACCATATTGTAATGTTATCACAGAAAAGTTCTCTTGGGATGGAAAACAGCATGTATGGTTGAGTGTAGATGAGTCTGGATCGCAGATAAATCTTTAAAAACACCACCCATCTGTCCTTCTCTAAGGTCATGGAAGAGTTCTATCACCCCAAAACAGTGTGGGTTCCTCTGGGCATCCTCCTGGGCTCCGGGACGTTATTTGCTGTCCTCACACTTCAGTGGCAGTGCTGCTTTGTCACCTTGTCCACCGCCACGTTTGGCTCTGCCATCATCACTGTCACCGTGGATTACTTCATAGAGCTGTTCGCCTTGGTCCACTATGTCTACGAGAGACTCAGGGTACGTTGTGTTTGTCTGGTTATTAATTTATTTGATGTCACCTTATCATGTTGCTCTGAGAGTGTTGTCTATTTGTGTGAGAGCAGTTGTGTGTTTAAGCTTGCACGTGTGGACATCAAACATCATTACTGCATCCCTGAGTTTTCTATTGAGTTGTTTGCCTTGGTCAGAGATGTCAGTGTGAGAGAGACTGACAGAAAGAAAACAAACCTAGATATCGATCACTTTCCAGAGCAGCCAACATCTGTGATTTTTATACACGTCAACTTGATGCACAACAAAACTTTGCCGGGAGGCTGGTGTGTGTCTACAGGTTGGAATTAAGAGGAAGGAGTGGGCCGATTTATGTTGTCCTTTCTCAACCTTTTGTGTTTTCTTTTTACGAGCCCAAAAAGTAAATCACCTCCCTCAAACATTCAACATACTTTTTATCTGCCTAGTAGAGAACAGACACTGAGTTGTACTCAGAAGTGCCTGGTGACTAAACCCACACAGCAACCTGCTGGAGCAGTTTGTGGTTTGACATTTAATTTGGTTCAAATGTTTCCAGATGAAAAACTCAGATCCAGAATAGAAATGATTACTTTTGATGTGGTTTCATTTTCAGACGCAAACAGTTACATTTCTTCTTATCATTCTTTGTACTGCATTGTGTACTGTGCTTCCATACCAAGAGGGTATACTAAGAATTTTGAAGACATAATGAAAAACTTCCATCCATCCATTATACTGCTCATCCTCTGAGGGTAGCCAGGGGAGCTGGTGCCAATCCAGTGGATATTAGGTGACAGACAGGGTACACCAGGTTGCCAGTGTATCACAGGGCCAACATACCTAACCTCAATCTGCATGTCTGACAGAACTGTTATGATTTAGTTGAACATGTGGATTGTTGATTAAACTTGCAGGATTAAAAGTGCAACTGTAATCTTTGCAGGTGGCGCCAAAGAAGCCAGTGTGCTGGTTTACGTGGGTCATCTTGGGGGTGTGGCCTGTCCTGGCCCTCCTCGGAGTGCTGATCCAATGGAAAGTCACTGCGGAGGGATTTTCTCACACAGAGGGTGAGTGATGCTCCTGTACACAAACACATTCAGGCATATTATTTATATATAATATAATTTAGATTATTATTTATTATATTATATTTTTTTAGGTTCAAAAAACTAATATAAGACACAGACGTTGTTGTGGTTGGAGCACCATAGTCTACAACAGTATTTCCCAACATTGTGGCCCTTCAAAAACCAACCCATGTCTGTTTTTAATCCTTAACACCAGTTAGTATTAAACTAAAAAAAAAAGTATGAAAATGCATCCACAACCAGAAAAAAACATCTTGTGAAATTAGTTTCCCTTTGTACATTTTTACAGTCACACAATAGGAAACAGCCATCATCTAAAAATATGTAGTTGCCACAGTTCATGAAGCAGCAACAAGGCCAAGGACTCAAATCTGCACACTTGCAGGCGCAGCAGGCTTTACTAGAATTTCTTGTCAAAAAGCGGCTTATTCAGCAATTTGAAGTCAGTCCAAACAGGCGAACAAATCTCACAGGGTGTAACGGCAGCACACTTCGGATCATGAGCAGATTTACAGGAACAGAGGCGGGATAGAAGCAGGTGAAGGAAGGTTCATATACACAAGCAGATGAGATCAACCGGAAAGTACCGTCATATGATGAGAATACCAGTGTAAAGGAGGAGAAGAGGGAACGTGGTAAGCAGGTGGGAGTGGAGGTCAGGTGAAGTAGAAAGGCAGGAACACAGGAGTAATTGCTGAACAGCAGGAAGGGCAAGTTTGAAAGAAATCCCATTAAAAATCCAGAGGCCTTGTGGAAGTCTGAGACTAAAGGAAGGACATAAAACATCTACACAAAACGTCAAAACAGCAGCCAAGACTGTGATCTCTCCCACGTATAATCGAAGCCAATGAATGTTTGAAAATGTTCAGATTCAAATCTTATATAAAGGGTTGGGTATCGTTTGGGTTTTAAATCAATACTAATTTAATAGTATCGATGCATAGCTGCATGATGGACACGAGGAACACTGCTCCAAACATCTTAAAGAGAGGGAACAGGGAGGGATCATCTACCTGGTCTCTGTTAAAACCTAAAATTGTGGTGGTGGGTGATTCATTTTTACATATTCTGTACAATGCAACGTTAATTGCATGTCACAGTATTTACCACTTATCACACCAGGGATAAATTATAGTTTTGCCACTTTGACACAAAATTACAGTCAGTACTTTTGAATTAGATTTAGAGTTTAATCTTGATCGCTGTCTTGTCCACATAATATCAATGAGACTTGTTTCAGTATCGATCCGACAAAGGCCTCGACGAGCTTCTCTGGCAGACCCTGTCCTGCATTTGTTAAATGGGCAGTCTCATTGCTTTAGAAACATATGCATCACAACGACAGGGAACAGTGTGTGTGTGTGTTTGTGTGTGTGTGTGGGTTTGTGTTTTAGTGTGTGTGTGAGCATGTGTGAGGGAGAGTCTAACATTAGTGTTGTCAACCAAATGTGTTATTGACGGAAACAGCATCTGCTCTGAAAGCAACCACACAGATGGCTAGATCGCACACAATACGAACAGAAATGGTAATATAGACTCACTCACATGGTGACTGCAGGAAAGCTTGAAAACACACATCACATTCATTTGTACACACACGTTCTGTATGATGTGCAGTCTTATACAACATCTGAGAAGAAGTCACACATGGCCTTAAATAATGGGATTAAATAACAGGCTGTCATGACTTCCAGTCAGAGGGAGTGGGTACAGATAAAGAGGAAGCCATTTTGTACCATTTTGAAAAAGATGTGGAAGTCTATGTGGGGGAAGGAGCACTAGAAAGAAATATGAAGGAATCATGGTGGAAGTGTGGACTAAAATCTGTCCAGAAGAAAGAACATTGATTCCCTAAAATTCAGGGCACTTAACCTTCATTCTACATCGAACAAAATAAAAAGTAAAGTGTCATGAGAAGGAAAATAAACAACAATAAATCAGAAGTTACAAAAAAAGAATGATAATGATAAATGGAAAAGCTGTCACTGCTTGTCGCTGTTAAGGAGGATGAAAGAAAGAGTTTGTTTTTGCAATTCCCGCCTGGTCAGTGATAAGAAGAAAGTTCTTAGTATTTTTGTCTTTAGATTAACCTTTACAATGTGTCCTCTTTAAATACTAGAACGGCATATTGATAAATGCAAGAGGAGAATGGGGAATAATGTGGCAGGGTAAAGAGGGAGCAGGTGTACTGGGGGAGGGGCAGGATGACGATGATAAACTGGGGCACCATGGGTAAGCAGGGGACCCAAGTAGAGCAGAGAGGAAAATGATCTGTCTGTCAGTTGATTGAATAACAAGCAGGACACAGGCTCGAATGAATTAACCTCACACACATCTTTTTTTTTCTGCCTGCCTCTGTTATTTATTTGTACATCTATACTTGTGAGGACTCTGATTGACGTAATGTATTTCTAACCCTAACTACAGCCCTGACCCTCAGTTGAACTCTCAGACATCAACTTTACATTGACTTTCTCTAACCTAAACCATGACTCGTACTTGTTTAACACGAACCAACCCTGACTTAACAACCTTACACTAAACTCAAATCTTCAGTTTAATATCAAATGATTAATTTCATTGGGACTTTTTTGTTGTGCCAATAAGCGAGACAAGTCCTCATAGTGTGACTGATGGCCCCCGCAACATGAGTAACACCGAATACCAAGATCTCTCTCTTACACACACACACACACACGGTAGCATGTGGCCAGAGGGGCCTGAAGTGGGGTGAGCTGAAGAAAAGAAAAGAGGGGGTATCATTAAGCAGTTTCTTTGGCAGATGGTGCCTCATTAGCTGTCCGCCCGTGCAAGGACACAACAATAGACATCATAACACTTCCACACACTCACACACACCCTACCCCCCACACAGAAAGACACACACACACACACGCAGGCACATAAGCAGTAAATGTGGCGCATGCAGCACATCATGTCTTCATGGAGTTCAGCGGGGTCTTTTCGTTCCTGACAACATTTTGACCTCAGGTAATGGACAGGAAACAGATCCCTGACGATAGACGCTGTACTGTATTTTAAACCCGAGGATTCAATATCCCTGCAAACACCCATGAATAATCACGTGGGAAGTCGGTGGACAGCGAGACAGGATGGATTTTTGGACATCCTCTGATGGAGATGGTGTTAAAATAACACGAACACACTCGCCCACTCACAATATGCCAGGAGACTGAGCAGCTCAGTGCGAATACATGAGGAGGAAAATTATTCTGTCTGAAAAGTCACTGAATAGAATGAGGCAAATAAGGAAATGGAAGTTTGAGCCTATATTTAAAATGAACCCCTGAGGGATAGCTCACCATCAGCAGTTAAGAACTGATTGAAAATATCTCATCTTATTGGACATGTGTCTTGTTTTTCTTGTTAGTTTTTAGATTCCTTTCAGTTGATTTCGTTTCTAAATGAAACCTTTCTGCATCATCCCCTCCCTCCCTCCCTCCCTCTCTCCCTCCCTCTTGATTATCTATTATTCTCTTCCTCTCCTTCTGTCTACATCCTATTAATTCTCTCTTCTCTCCATCTGCAGTGGTTTTGAGTCGACAGCAGCGAAGGGTCCAGCTCATGCGTATCCGACAGCGTGAAGAGAAGCTAAAAAAGGAGCGGGAGAACAAGAAGAAGAAGAAGCGACAGACCCAGAAAACCGGCCACAAGCAGAAGGCCCAAACTCATCACCACCACCACCACCACCAGCAATATCACCACCCAGCCGCATCCCACCCGCATCACCAAACCCAGAACCCCCAGCCGCCTAAACTCCCTCCTCCGCAAACTGAGCCTGGCTACCACCGCAAGGTCAACCCTAAAAGACGCTTCGATGGAGACGTGCTGTCACCGGTAAAATGAAGGGCCCTTCTTATTACCTCCACCAAGGAGGTTATCTGTCCGTCTGTCAGCATGGTTTACTCAGGAATCACTGAACCGATTTCCATTAGATTTAGAAGAGACATGGACCATAAACCAAAGAAGAACCAATTCAGTTTTAGAGTGGATCCGGATAAAAGGAAACACTTTCTTTAACATGGTAGTTTGTTGTGTGTAGTCTTTGGTAGAGGTATGCTGTCTCCAGAGCCCTTGTGCTTCCTGAGATTGTGGCTATATTGGTCGAAGTCTCATGGTGTGAAAAAATATTCCAACCATGGAAACACAATATGTTAATGTTAGAAAGCTTTTGACTTCCTGGTCCACTTTCACAATAGAAAGACAATTTAATTTTTGACAAGAAAGCAAATAAGTGTTGAACTTAAGCAATCTCATTATGTCACACTTACAATTCTGTCAACTCTGTATTGTCTATTTGTCCACAGAGCTACATCAGGAGCTTCAGGGACAGGCAGACGGACAGACGGGCGTACTCCAACAGTCGAATGATGAGCCGCTCCCGGATGGCCGAGCTAGACTACGACTGCGGCTCTCAGGTGCCCCTCACGGCCCCCAGCTGCCCCCCGGTTCGCATCTGAGGCAGAGAAATGTATAAATCCACACACACAGTCGCACAATCACAACAAGGCTGCTTGAAAACACTTTGTCGAAGTTAGGCATAGGAAACCTGACCTCACCGTGCCAACCTAATGAACTGCCTATCCAAACAGGATGTGTTCCTGAGGTGGCTGGATTGAGTCCCAGGCTGGTTTGCTCCTCTCAGACCAGGTAAAGACAAACAAGAGCTGAATGCTGTTGAAAAGTCAAATCTCTGACATCATGAGTTATTACAAGCTGTATCTGACTCTTCTGTATCTGTGATTATTTGGAGGACAAAAGCTGGACCAGTTCTGTGGGAAACTGTCTCTTGAACATTTAATTAAATCTTTTTGTGGTTGCTTTGAGCAATAAGAAGTCAAATCTAGTGGGATTGCATAAAAAACCTTAAAACGCTAACGTCCCTATCCATGGTTGTGCCATTTAAGATAAAACTGTTGGGTGGCATTTAAAGAATCAAGGTAAGAAAGGATTTCACAGCTCTCAGAAGCAAACGGCATAAACAGCATAAACACAGTCAATACTAAAACAGAGAGGCAGCTCTTCATTATTTTCTCCAATGAAAGGTCAAACAAGCTGTCCATGAGCCTGTTATCTTCACTGACAGTCTGTGAATCCAGACTTTGCAGCAAAAGTCTTGCTTCAAAACGCAGAAACGACAAAAGACAGTTTTTTATGCTCCATTTTCCAAGGAGAATGTGCTACATGTCGCCGCTTTCCTTGTGCCCTAGGCTGCCTACTAGATGTGAGCCGGAGATACCTCCCTTCTTCTTTCTTTCCACTGACATTGAAGCAACTGTGTGTAATTCTGTTTGTTGACATGTCTCCAAGTGCTCTCATGTTCCCATAATTCCCCAAAACAATCTACATTTTGAGAGATCTGTTTAAAATGCTGTAAAAAACAATGAACAGTCGTCTGATACATGGTTGTCCAGGAATTTAACCGGCGATATGAAAGGGGATGAAACTCGACAGAGAAAATGTTAAATATAGTATGTTTTGTGTGTGTGGACACATGAGCCCTGTGGCAAGTGATGGCTTGTACCAAATATCAGCCAGGGATGGGGGGGTTCATGGTGATGTATGTAAAAATATATTCTCTCTTTTTTACTAAATATAGTGCCCCAGTTTAAATGAGAGTCTGTTCGTTTAAAAGAGTTAAATGATAAAAACACTGAGGAGGAAAAGGGGATTTAAAAAGGGGGATAATCTCCTGTAAAAGAGACAGAGGGAAAGTGACAGGCATCTGCAATGGGCGCCCTCTACTGTTTACTACTGGACCTGCACTCTGCCTGTGTGAATATGTTTGTGTGCACATGCATTACATACCTTTAGCGTGTGAGTCGCTTTTACATTCAGTTGTGTCAACATTGTTGTTGTGGTGAAAATGCAGTTTGTGTTTTCAGTACAACAGCACCATTTTTGTTTTGTTTGAACCTGCGCTGTTGTTCCCCACAATAAACAATGTTATCAATCCAACTGAGATTAAATGTTGCTGTAAAAATAAAACCACTAAAATATCCCAAAATGCAAAAAAAAGATTTTTTTATTTCTGAGGTTTTGAAAAACAAAACAATTCTACAAAACTTAAATACTGAAGTACTACCAAATACTGAGGTGGAACTTGGCGTTAGCAGACTTTGCAGTTTTTTTGTGTGATGAACTCGGGAGCGGAGGACTTTCACTTTAACCCATTACTGCATGAGAATCTCTGTGTAACTGTTTCCAATGTGTCAGTGTTTCCGTGTGTCACTGTTGTCACGTAAAAACTTCAGATTTACAGTTTCCTATGGTGCACAAAACACTTGCAGCATTGATTGTAGAGTGAAACTTGTAGAGGGAGGTTGATCTGAAGTGATGTCTAGGATGCAGGAGTGAGCATCATAATCTGAATATTTTCATTCATTTTTTTAAAAAGAAATTTACATCTTTGGTACAAGATTAGAAAAAATTAAAAGGACCAAAGTATTCAGTCTCAATGAAAAGATACAGAGGCTGAGTTCTTATCATTCTCCTGCTCTTCCTCCTCGTCTTGCTGCTTCTTCTTCTTTTTCTTCTGCTTCACCACCTCCTCCTCCTCTTCTTCTTCATTTACACTGTCCAGGTAATGGGCTTTGAAAAGACATTTGAATCATTTCTTTGTAATATGCTGAGCCACCCTCTGTTCCGCTCTATGTGTCTGTATGTAAGTGGCTGTTCAGGTGTTATTCTGGGTTTTGCTTACATTCCAGTCCCGTGCAGTTGTAACACCATCACTGTCCTTACCTGGAAACAAAACATTAAACTTTGACCGCTCTCTTGCTTGTAAATTGGGGACAAGGTGAATAATTATTCTCCTCTTCTTCCTTTGATTTGCTTTTATTCCTATTATTCCCTGTGACTGCTTATCACTTGTGAGTTAACGTTGGGATGACGCCTTTATTGTAGATACTGAAGTGTAAATAGTTTTTAAATGTACAAATGTTTGGTTCTGTTTTCATGTTTTACACCACGATCGCTTATGTCATGTAAATGATCCCGCTGATTCTTTTTTAATGGAGTAGACTTGTTTTATATTGCGTTCCTACTGTATGTCCGGTTGGTTTCATCTGGTTGGGCGGTGGATGCACTGCTATCATTCTCCTCCTGTCTCATCCATGTGATGCTGAAAATCAACTATAACAAACTGAGCCTTGACTTTTGATTATCAGCAGTTATTAGAAATTCATTAATTGCGAAATGATTAATAATGTTCCGACCACCCTGTTTAAATTTGTATGGTGTTTATTATTATTATTATTATTATTATTGTTATTGTTACTGCGCATGAATTTATATGGACCTAAAATATGATAAACATTGTGATTCTACAACCTAATTGTCTTCCTGTCTCTCACTGTTCCACTGTTCCCACCTCCATTACTTGTGTTGTGCACAAATACTGCTCAATGATAATACCTCAACTTAAGCTAAATACGACAGTAGAATCAGATTCTAAATTGTGCTTATTTTAGTATTAAGCCTGGACGTTATATCTGCAGGTATCGTAGATCATCATAGATAAGTAGGTAATGAGAAACTGCGGCATAGAAATGTAAAGGTAGAGTTAAGGTAATTCTGAAATAGTCACAATTCTAAAAAAAGAAAATAGCAGAGATCTGTATAAAAACGTATCAGTGTTTTGTGTTTATATAAAATACTGTTTTGATACTCACATATTGATATCAGGTTTCTACCTCTCAACTTTACATCAGGTAATTGGAATTTGTCAGACATGAAGAAAATACATACACACACTTCCACATATCAAAGGGTGTCAAACACATAAGTACAATCTGAGCCTTACAGGAATAGAATATTAAATCCTGAAAACCAAATTTCAAATAAATAAAATCGATGTTGGAATAAATAAAAGAATAATTAAAACTGTATTTACCATCAGCAAGTATTTTAATAGAAAGGGTCCATTCTAGGGTAAAGAAAACAACAATTCATACCATTTAGAAGAAACACACTGGTGAAAACATCACTAGGTCTTACACACTGGACCTTTCAACATTTCCTATTTTCAGTAACATTTAAAGAGTAGAATTGCAGTAAACAAACATTTTTTCAGTTTGATACTTTAACATTAAATATGTTTTCTGTAGCTGTCCAACACACAAATGTAGAATGTAATGTAATACTGTAAGGTACAAACTGACAGACTTGTTAAGCACATAGTGGATTCGATGTGTCTCATGAAAGAATCTCTGATTTATTTAAAATGTTCTGAAACTGGTGTAAAATGTTGATGTCCATTCAAATGAATACAAAAATCAGGAATATTGTGTCCCTGTGTCAACATGCACCTTAGTGTGACGTGTGTGTGTGTGTGTGTATGTGGGTGTGTCTGTGTGTGTGTGTGTGGGTGTGAGTGGCAGGCACCCATAGGGGCGTGGCTGACCCACCTGTAAAGCATTAAGCAATCTACCCCAGCAGTATATATATGCACAGTGCTGCCATCCATTTTCTACCAGTTCATCAGTTCATCACACTTATGCCACAGCTGATTTAGTCTCTGTACTTTTTGATTCTCTGAGCCTTGTTGAATCTTTGCCTCTCTGACTTTATTCCTCCCTGTCTGCAGGTTTTACTCTCCTGCCACCTCTCCTACCTGCTCTGCTGTTTCCTGCCTGCCTCAAAACTCACCTGCCTCTCAGCCCTGCAGCTCTTTCTTGTCTCCTCTCCACCCTCACTCTGCTCAACTCTCAGGATTCTCTCTGTTCATTGTGATAGATCTGTTAAACATTCTCTGTGGTCTCTGTTCTGTAACTGGGTCCAAATTCAGACACTATGACACTTGTCATTGACAGAAGTGCAAAGAAACAATGTCTGGGACAAAACATTCTGAACAACATGGCTCCACTTCCTTTGTTTACGTCTTATTATCTCTAACTAATCTTGTGTGTCTGTGAATAACCTTTTAGATACATCAGCCCCCTCCGTCTTTCTCATTTTCTCTCTCTCTCTCTCACCCTCTCGGTCTCGCTCTCCTTCTTCCCTGCCCCTCTCTTGTCTGCACCCTTATTTCCACTTTCCTCCTCCACTGCTCCACTTTTGTTCTTTTTCTTTTTTTTTTGTCTCCGCTGACATTTTCAGTCCAGTGACTTCATAAACAAAGTGCACGGACTGTAATTCTGTGCACTAATCTGCTTTCTGCCACAAACAAAGCATGACCGGGACCATCTCATTAAAAGCCATTGTTCACTTCTCTCCTCCACCAAGACGACCGGCTCTGCTGCTGATAATTTCAACAGAACAGCGACTTCCCATTTTCTTTATAAAAGTGAATTAAAAGTCAGAAGAGTGTTACCCTTGGCTGGGGTGGAAACCTAATGCAGATGATTAATGCAGTGTGTATGAGCAGTTCATGAGGGAAGGAAAAGCATGTTTACTCTTTCTCAAAATCAAAAAATTAAAGCTGACGAATGTTAATAAGATAATAAATGCCTTTATTATTTTATTTTTTTGTCACAGTGAAGCACCATACCATGGTTAACCATACACATAATAAAACACCCAGCACATGCTCTTGAGCTCAAACTTAAAATACATGACTGAGTTCCTTTTTTTGTCAGATGTTTTTGTGTTTCTGACATATTTCAAACGTCAGACCAACATCTCACTTTCCTTAAATCAGTTACACAAATCAAACGCCTTCTTCAATCAAGTCATATACTCGTGCGTTTGCACGACTGGAAACATGTGCAGTGAAAATGACTGTACTTCAGGACCATTGAAAACTTAAACTGGGCCATAACGGCTACACCAAAGGTTTGTCGTGAATTGAAACTGCACTCTCACCTTTGTGTGTTTGTAGACAAGATATTCAGGTCTTTGTTGCAGAGAGACGGAAAGTAGCATTAACAAGTGTAAATTCCTGGAATGCAGTGCATTGCACCTCCACAGCTCCACTATGATGTTTATTATGTTTACAGTACATAAACTGGTTGCATTCACGTTCATCATTTTCTATTTAAATCGATCCGAGTTCGGTACCTTCAAATGGGCTCAGCTTATTAAATCGTCATGGTCGTCGTAGGAAAATGTAAATGGTTGCACTATTCTTTTTATTCATTTATTAAACATAATGTTTCTGACGTTGCCTCTTCATGTTTACATGATGTCTTGCTGGTGCTGTGTGGACTCGCTGACCACCTGAGGAGGCAAGAAAAGAGATATTGTAACAATTATTACAATAATTATTATTATCTATAGATATGATGGGTGAGAGTATTTTCTATCACAAGTGACAGTACTGACATTATTGATGTTCACCTCTTAAGTGCAGGTATTGTTTTGGTTGTGCTGTGTGGGGGGACTAGTGAAGTGAAGTTGGTGTGGAGTGTTGCTGTCTATGTTAAAGTGTCCATACAGGGTTGATGCAAACTACCAGATTACAGGCCGTCAGTTAGAGACTCTAGATGCTGATGCTCTTTCCATGCTCTCAAACACAGTTGTAAACTTTGGCCTTTTGCAGATGGAGATGCAGGTAGACAATAAATCAAAGTTAAAAAGGTATTTTCTTTTTAAATCTGGTAGTTTGCAAATATCTAGTGAACTAGTGTCAAAGAGGGGGTGGGAACCAGACTTACACTCTGGGCATTAGCGCCCTGGCTCATAGAATACTTCATCTGGGTGAGAATATACACAGCAACAAATCAACAACAACAAACTGGATCAATTTGGATGTCACTGAACATAATTGGGTAACAGTTTTATCAAATTACATACTGCAAAGTTGTGGGCATGTTTTAAGAGATTCTGGGATGCCTGTGCATGGACTTCTTCACATTCTATAATACATACTGAGACATATGTGTTATGAATATATGAGTGTGCTCATACCTCTCCATCGCGGGTCTCAATGGTCTTGATGAGAACGGTTTTCTTGGAGTGAGTCTCTGATGAGCGTTGATGCTGTGACTCAGGACTGGTCTCTGTAACAACACATTCACTCAGCTCTTATACTCCATCATAGACTCATTAATTAAACTCTGCTGCAGCTCCACTGAGCTCTATTTTACACACACTTGTGTTGCATCTGTAAATACATTCGATGAGGAGGTGGGGTTGTGAGTTTATTGATGTGTGGCTTGGTGATGGTTGCCTCTGTGAATCACAGAGCTGCTGAGGTTTTCGACACATCACCATTTAATACCTTCAAAATGGCCCCCACCATATACAGTCACATGCTATAATTAGTCCTTTTTATCCCTTCATTGACTCAAGTGGAATATTAAATGGATTTTTAGGTATGGAGAAAAGAATGTGTTGTTTTTACCTCTGAATCCAATGGAGGAATAAGAGGTCTGGACAGGCCCAGTGGTGGTGATCCTGTAAACAGGATGCACATTCAATGCAATGGTTAATATATGCATAGACAAATACAAATTGCACATCTCAGTGAGAAAAGTAAGATTACAATGAAGAGTTGGGACTAATACTGCCTGACTTGTTTGAATGTGAACACACCTGCTCTCCTCTCCCTCCAGCAGCTTGCGGTAGGTGGCAATTTCAATATCAAGGGCCATCTTCACGTTGAGGAGGTCCTGGTATTCTCTCAGGTGGCGGGCCATATCATCCTTAAAATCATAAAATGATTTATTACATGCTCAAATACACTTGTAATGCTGTATATTACTTTTCCTAGTCAGTGATGCAGTGGATAAATCCATGAGCTCTAGTTAATAACTATCAACAGAGTGAGCATTAACCTGATTTGAGTACCTTTCATGGACTAAGGAGTAAGTGTAAAACCTCTATGCTGATTACCTTCATCTTATTGATGTCCTCCTCCAGCCGTGTGATAGTATCCTGGTAACCAGAGGCCTCACGGCCCATGCGGTCCTCCATATCTCTCATCTGGCGAAGCAGAGACTCATTCTAGAGGGGAGACAAGACGTGACGTTAATAGCGGGAAAAGTGTGGCTGAAAATAGAACGAAAGAGATAGAAAGAAGGGGAAAATGGAGGTGTGTGTAGACATAATGTATAAGAAAGAAAAGACAGCCTTTTGATAACCAGAATAACAAATTAACTAAGTGCATTCAATTTATTTGGAGGAACTGTGAGAAGTTGAAGCTGATACTCACGGTGCCTTTCAGTGAGTCGATCTCGCAGGTGTAGGACTGGATCTGGTGTCTGTACTCCATGTTCTCCTGCTTGGCCTGACGCATTGCATCATTGTTCTTGTTAACAGCCTGGTTCAAATCAGTCACCTGAGAGGAGAGAGGACAGGATTATAGCAGGTGCAATAAAGGTGAAATAGACTATCACGCTCTCTCTGTGTAATTTGTGCTTCCACCACACCTTAGACTTGTACCAGTCTTCAGCCTCTGAGATGTTCTTGGCAGCGATGCCCTCGTACTGCACGCGGATGTCCCTCAGAGCAGCAGTCAGGTCAGGTTTGGACATGTCCATCTGGACCTGGATCTGGGTGTCCTGCATCTGGCTCTGCAGCTCACGGATTTCCTGAGAGGTGACAGTAAAACAATTTTCATTTAAGACATATACATTTATATTAATTATAAAAAGGAAAGAATGACTTGTGCTGGGTTTTAAAGAAAAAGAAACACAGAGCAGAGATATGATTTAAAGGACTAGTGTGTAGAATTTACTGACAGCTAGTGGTGATATTACAGATTGCAACCATATGAATACGTTTCCCCTCACACATCTCATGTTACATAAAAACATGAAAAACCCCTCTCTAGAACCAGAGTTTGGTTTGTCCATTCTGGGCTACTGTAGAAACATGTATTATCAAACCTTACTCCAAATGTAGATTTGAGGGCTCATTCCAAGGTAACAAAAAACTATAGTTAGTTATACACTAATACAGATTTGATTATGCACAGATAAAAACAGTATTTGTTATTTTCAAAATCAACTTGACACTATCTTGACATTGAAATGTATGATCTACGTACCAATGTGACATTATCAAAACATGAGAATCAATCCAAGATAACTCTGTATCTGTTCTGTGAAGTTTAAATAACTGATAATCTTTGGCCTCACTCAGCTGTCCTCCGGTCTGACCAAAAGATAAAAATAGCTTTGCATCTGTTCACATGCACAAATGCACACACACACACAGACACAACAGCTGACATGCTCTCTTTAACCTATCAGCAGCTCAGCATTTCTGAGAGGTCAGAGTGGAGGCAGGGAAGACAAAATGACAGGAGGGGACCTCAAGTGGACCAGCATGTGTCTGAGTGTGTGTCTTTTGATGTCTGCAAGCGAATCTGCACAAATGTCCCTGTTGCACTTACTGATTTGCTCTGCATAAAAGCTAAATGAACGAGTGCGTGTGATAGAGCTGAGAGAAAATGAGTGAGTGTTCATTATAAATACATTTTAGTATTAACGGGTGTGTTTAAGTGTGAAATATTTGATCCTCCGATGATCTCCTGCCGACAGAGGCTCAGGTCCGATGTTGCGGAGCTGCTATATGATACAGCACACACCCCTTACACACATAGCATATAGATGTATTACTGTAGGCGTGTCTCGGTGGAGGCAGCCAGATAAGATTTAAAGTCAGATCAACAAACCTCTTCATGGATCTTCTTAAGGAAGGCAATCTCCTCCTGCAGACTCTCAATGCGTCTCTCCAGGTCCAGCCTGGCCAGAGTGGCATTGTCTACATCCTGGATGTAAACAAAAAAACACAAAACAGACGCACAATTATAGTGACGACCAACAGAAAAGGTTAGAGGGTGCAGAGAAAACAAGAAATTGAGGGGAGTAAAGTGGTTGACGAGAGGGATAAAATTGGCAAAGAAATGAGTGTTATTAAAGGAGTATGAGACAGAGGGAAATGTTTTTTTTACTTCGAATGTTGAGGAGAAAACCACTTAATATATTCAGGTGTGAAATTATGGAAATGGAAGACATACGGCTCTGAAAGCAGACAGGTTGTTCTCAGCCTCTTCCTTCTGATGAACCTCCTCCTGCAGTCTGCAGAGAACAGGAGTCGTAGAGATTGTGGAAAAGAGCAAAAACAGAAAACAGGGGAAGTTGAAACATACGATTTACAAACTCAACAACCGTGTTTGAGAGCACGGCGTCCTCTCCAGAGACCAATTACAGATAAACTAGTTACAGCTTCTCCACAACCCTCTGCTCTCTGCTCTGACACGTTGCAATCCAACATTAGGTTTTTTTTACATGCACCCGTACACACAAACTCTCACACGCTGGTGCAGTTGCTCTTTGAGGCCTAAAGCTGTGGTGCAGCTGCTCTCACAATGTCAGAGTCAGAAGGGTGACGGTGACAAAGGAGCAGGACTCTGCCCTTGGCCAGTGCTGTTTCCAGAATTATCATTTCACTGTTCACCCTGAACAACTGGGACCTGGAAGCTGTAGAAAATGTTGGATCAGAGGGTCACAGTTTGGTCATTTCTGCTTATTCAAATGTTTGTGAAATGTTCATTTGAATATTTTCCCAGAACAGCACTATAAATATACTGTGTGGTAAAATGTATGTATTTATTCACATTAGTTGGAATTGATGGACAGCACTTAGCATATTATACATATTTTACCTCCGCAGGACATATTGTCATTAAACTTTTCACCTGTGCCTTTCCATTAATATTCCTGAAGTCCCTACAGTTGTTTAATTTACTGTGTGTGTGTGTGTGTGTGGCAAATACATTTTTGTGTGTTTTGCCGGGACAGCAAAGTGCCTACCAGGGGAGAGGTGAAATTGGTTGGATCACTTTTTTTTATGATATGTAATTTGTAGTTCATCCTATGGGTGAATGTGTGAGTCTGTGTGTGTGAGTCTGCATTTAAACTGTTGGCAGGCAGGATTATTTTTTTGACTTCTTCAAAGCAGCAGGTGCTTCACTCGGTGCTGCAGGCAACAATTTAAAAAGGGCTGATAAAGCGAAAGTGTGTGTGTGTGTGTGTGTGTGTGTGTGTGTATGTGTGTGTGTGTGTGTGTGTGTGTGTGTGTGTGTGTGTGTGTGTGTGAGAAAGCTTACATGTACACTTAAATTCAAGTGATGTTGCTCGCTGTCGCAGTGACAGAAATTCTAAATTCATAGAGCTGACCTAGTAGCTACAAATAGGCAATTCAGAGTTACACCCACATTAGTGCTCTCTCTCTAACACACACACACACACATGTAACAGACTGTGTGGCTCTGGCTACTAGTCTTCCTGTCTGTCTCTGTCTGCCTGAAACTTTCCCCGTCCATCTGTTGCAAACTTTCTTCCTGTCTCTCTCTCTCTTCACTTTTTTTCCTGCTACATCTCATGTGAATAAATTAGAAAACACTCAGCTTGTCCTCAAACCTCTTCTTCTTTACCTTGAGTGAGTTGCAATGGAAGCCAGATGTTGCTGTTTTTAAATCTTCCATTGCATTGATTACGAAAAGTGACACAAACACTTAATTTACTCTTGAGTTTTATCTTCCCAGGCTTTTGGAAACAACCAAATGAATCAACCGCTGAAGGAACCATCACACTTTGGTTATACTGTATACACCATATATAGACATGCTAGTAGTGTGGATTAGAAATAGCACAATTATTTAACAGTTTATTATTTAATAACTTTTCACAACTTAAAAATTTCAAACATATTTCTGAAGCATCAGCCCCCGGCTCCGGCCAAAGTGCGTCTCTCGTCTGTGCTCTCTCATTGTTTAAACCATGAAAGATATCAGATTCACCTTCACTGTAGCATTGAAAAAAATCTAAATTCTTAATACACCTTTCTGTCAATAACCCATTCATCCACACAAACACCAAAGGTTACCTCATCTTCACTTTCTGCAGGTCATCAGCCAGGTTGTCTCTCTCCACCTCCACTCGGGCGCGCTGGTTGGAGATGGCCTCTATCTGCCTCCTCAGCTCCCTCATTTCATCCTCGTACATCTCAGACACGCGCCCGGGCCCCTCACGGCCCCTCAGCTTCTCAATCTCCACCGTCAGAGCCGCATTCTGCTGCTCCAGGAAACGCACCTTCTCGATGTAGCTGGCAAAGCGGTCGTTGAGGTGCTGGAGCTCGGCCTTCTCGTTGGTCCTAGTGTTGAGGAAGTCCTGGTTCATGGCGTCGGCCAGGTTGAAGTCAAGTTTCTCGCCGGAATAGGTGCGCAAGGCTGTGGAGGAGCCATACCCAGCTCCTCCAGCACTAGAGGACACCCTGTAGCTGGAATAAGAGGGTATGGCGGAGCTCTTGGCCTCGTAGATTCTGCTTGACATGTGGCTTGAAGAGGAGCTGCGGCCTCCTGCGCCTCCAGAGGAGAACAGGGAAGACATCGGGGTTGAGCCGACACCAGAGCCGAAGGTGCGGCGGTACGAGGAGGCCGACTGGGCTGAGGAGGCGTAGGATTTGCTCATGGCTGGTTGACTGTTTGGTTTGGCTTATGGTTTTGATGGAGCCGCTTGAGGTGCTGAGACCCAACTGTCCCACTGGGCAACTGGGAGGGAGAGTAAGTGAAGAAATGTTGGGCGCAGAGCGGAGCTATTTGTAGATCTACCACACCCATGCACGCCCCAAGCCCTCCTCTCTGTCCTCCCACCTTCTCCATTCACCCAAGTCTGTACACCCCCTACTCCACACCCCTCCATTCCACCCTATTCTACTTTTGTAAGGCCAAACATGAATCACATTGGACCTACTGTTTTTATAGAGTCTATATGGACAAAATCAATCAACTCAAGGCTTCTTGAGTCGGAGCTCAACTTGAGTCTTATTTTTCATCATCTTGGCTTCATTTTGCCTCCTTTTTAAAAAAAGTGATCTAATCCTCTTCTGTTGACTTGACCACTTAATTTCAAACCATTTGTGTCGCATGATGTCTAGTATGAATTATTGCTTTTTGAATGATCGAACTCCTCTTTAATTTTAGGAAAGTTAATAACACTGAAAGTGCATTTTTGTAATCAGTTCATTGCAGGCTCCTGATAAGTCATCCATTATCCTCCAAGCCTTTCCTCTACATCTCCTCCCCCTTTTCAGCCTCTCATTTCTTGCCCAGCTCTACTTAACCTCTCATTCCTCTCCCCCTTGTCACTCCTGTTGCCAGGCCCTCGATTCAGCTGTCGACGGGGTCTGGTTTCAACGGCTGGAGAGGACGCACATGCCTTGTGCGTGCATGTGAGTGTGTGTGTGCTTGGATGGAGGACCGATTGAGTGAGTGAGCAAGTCAGTCAGTCTCTGTATTTGTGTGGGAAGTTGGATTTTTACCTCAACAGGCGTAGCTTCACATAGCCCCAGCACATTTACTGTCTTTCTTTTTTATGGAGCTATGAAACATAAAAGCATGAAGAATATCTTCGTGTTCTCAGATTTCCTGTTCATTTCAAAACCTTAAAATGATCATGGAAATTTCCAATCATGTGACATGGATGTTTAGCATTGTCCTAATGCTGCCACATCAGAAATGATTATACCATGTTTGATTTACTGCTCCGCCTTAGAGTTGCAACACAGTTATGTATCTGCCCTTGGTTACATAAGCAGTAGAGCGGGTTGACCGATAGAGCCGCTGCCAGGAAGGTCACACACTGCCTCTTGCTATAAGAGCTCTTTCACTGTGGTTACTCACAACATTAGTGAGTGTATACATGTTCAAATCAGCCCTGCACTGTCTGGTTAAATGCAACATTTGAGCTTTTTGTAATGCTGCATATGAATTAGTGATCTGTGTGTATATTCATCAATTTGAGATACATATACACATTACATTTGTTTCAGTTCTAGTCACCACTTCCTTATTTTGTTAATATTTAATCATAAGTTTCTTATTTTTCATCTGTCTGTTGTTTGGTGCTGGGCCGTTAATTATTGGAGTTCCCTGGGGATAAAAAAAATGGCCGCCTGCTGAAACATGGCAGCTCAAACCGAATCCAATTTTAGAAAGTGTGTGGGTTAGTTTAAAGTTAGTTAAAATTAAAAAAAGCTCCATATAGAATAGGTCGATAATTCTTTGATTACCTTTGTTCACATTATGTTGTACCCATGAATAAACGTCTTGCATATGCTTCAACCACAATCAATCTTAGTGTTCATTTTGGAGACCACGTGAGTGTTTTTGACAGGGTTGAAGAAATTCCCTCACAGATGTTCACAGTTAAACTT
This sequence comes from Paralichthys olivaceus, assembly GCF_024713975.1. Lineage (NCBI taxonomy): Eukaryota > Metazoa > Chordata > Actinopteri > Pleuronectiformes > Paralichthyidae > Paralichthys > Paralichthys olivaceus. The sequence continues at coordinate 13,397,873 of NC_091102.1, forward strand.
GAGGAGAACCAAAGAGTTTCGGTTTAGCAGGAAGTAATGTATATAGGGAAGCAGATGAATGAAGTGTACGCATATGTGCAAGTCTTCTGTTTCAAAAATCTGTGTGTGCATGTGTGTGTGTGTGTGTGTGTGTGTGTTTGAGCGTTAATGAATGCTTGTGGTCTATAACAGACTGACATGACTCGTTTGGCATCTCAACCCTTCCTTGTGTCATGAGACCTGCACCTCTACTTCTGTGTGGTGCTAAATGCTCCTCTGAGAGCTGAACAGACCCATAACATTTACCTGAATTCCAACACAAGTCAGACATTTGACGGCCCTGCACACTCACACAGGGGTTTTCATTCACACCTCAGGTCAAGTTAACGCTGGAACAAGCTATTCTGGTGATGACACAAAAATCTGTGGACCAATAAGAATGAAAATGGGGTAAGGTGATCCCGCCCTAACAGTCAAGTCTACTTTGTATTAGCCCACACAGATCTGAGACGAGGTTCAACCAGGCAACTGTGGAATCAGCAGTATGGGTGGATCATGGGTTTGTCAAAGCTTTATTAACAATCCAATCTGAACGACAAGCATGTGTCACATGACTGTCAAAGTAATTTTACAAACACAACCTGATGAGACTCCAAGTTTCTAAACCTTTCTGACTGGCATCAAACAGGAAACATGTGTTAGCGTACTATACATGTGTAAGAGTCTGTGTGTGCTGTTGGAGTTGGAGGGGCCGACGTGTGGGGTCATGCATGTATTTGTGTTTCAAAGAGCAGTGTGCGTGCGTGCGTGCACGTGTGTGTGTGGGTGTGTGTGTGTGTGTGTGTGTCAGCTGCTACTGGTGTCAGCGCTATTTTTAGCTCTTCCCATTTGAACTCTGTTGTCCAGTCACTTTCCCAGAGATTCATGGGAGTGAACACAGCCTGATACCCGCAATAAAAATAAGAATAATGATGCTGCTTTTACTGACATCCCCCGGATAAATATAACTGCTGACAATCAAACTCTAGCGTCAAATATCAAATGAAAACAAGGTTTGACTTGGAATGAAAGCTGCAGCACATAACCAATCTCTGTACGTCAGATCCTTTTTTTGTAGCAGCTAAGAGAGAAGCTATTGTTAAACACACTGCTACACACAATCAAGTTGTTCACATTAAAAACAATAATCATTTTCAAATATATTTTACTTTGAATATGTCTGAGGATCACTTCATGGTCCCTAAAAGATAAAACTACAATGAACAATCCATTATCTATTCCGCTTATCCTTTGAGGGTCATCTAGACCCAACTCCAGCTTGTCACACACACACACACACACACACACACACACACACAAACACATATATATTTATTTATTCATATTTATATTTATTTATTTAAATTATTCTTATTTATGAAAACCTTGAAAATGAATGTTGAATGTAAGATATGTGTCTTTTATCATCACACATCATCAGACCATGACTTCTCATAGGCCCATGTGGTCAGGCAAACATCCCTGAATAACCTTGAACAGAAATCCTTTTTTAAAAGACCCTGGTGTCGACATTGGTAACTTCTGTTGTTTGTCATGTTACCACCGCTCAACTTTGGCTTTAAAAAACAGGCATGTTGCCTCTACAAAGATGATGACTCCACTCTCAAAGGGTTTCCGATACGAGTTTCCGAGTCACATCCTCAAACCGATGCTCTGTAAGATTTCCCATCCCACAGCACTCATGCAGCAGGAATGATGAGGGGCCTTTTCACTGTGTCAGATGATGTGAAATTACAAGACGTGAGCATGGTGTGACTGGACTGGGTGATTTGCCGACATGTCTGGCACATCCAGGAGTTTCCCGCTGCCGAAGGCCACCAGATCATCAGCGCAGGACGGAAAGTGAGCGACCTGCGGGTTGCCTGACAACCGCAGACAAACAAGCAACACCTGACACGTGGTCAAGTTAAAAAAAAGTCTTAAATTAGCAGGCAGATCCCGGCAGGGCTGAGAAAACAGTTATCAGATAGACACAGACACATGCACACACCAAGTCTGAGAATATCAACAGAACATAGCAGCCAAACCCAACTCAGCCATGTCATGATTCTATTTTAAATATAGGATGCAATGTTTCGGTTTAAAAATAACAGCAGCTATATTCTCAAGCTTGCATTAGAAAAAAGCCAATTAGCCAAATTAGCCAAATTAGGTGAAACGTGTTTGAGAACATCCACTTCAGTCAGAGAACATCCACCCAATAATAATGTATCCACAATTATTAGTATGACACAAAAGAGGTTTTTATTATATGTCTTGTATTAAATGAAATGTATTACCTTCACCACGGTCTGTTTGTTTGTGGGAAGGATTACACACAAAACAACTAAACTTACTTCCATGAAATTTGGTGGAAGGATGAGACATGGTCAAAGGAAGAACTCATTAAATTTTGCTGCGGATCTGGATCAGAGGGTGGATCCGGAGAATTTCGTTTTTTTATTTTTCCTTTAAATTGCGACATATAGAATAATTAATGGGTCCTGATGAAAAAAGGTTTGTTTAGAGGACTGATATTTATTCATGTAAAAGTTTGAATTTTAAAATATGGTTTCATAAGGTGACAGTTGGGCCTTGGGTAGGCACTCTAAAAGAAGTAAAAAAATCTATTTATTATATAATCCTATCTTACTGCCATGTTGAAAGTGTGAAGTATTTTGGGAATATTTGGGGTCTAGCATGGGTGCCTCTGCTCTGTGGAATGTCAGGGCAGTAGAAGCCAAGCAGTGTGGATGACATGGTGGGAAATAGTTTGAAGAACCTTTTTAAAACCACTAAACATGAGAAACGGAGATATACAATCTGTTTGTTGTCTCTCTGTGGGTCTTTGTAATTAGTATTTTAGCATTAGTGTTGTGATATAGTTACAGATGGTACATTAGAGCAGACAGCAGCAGAAAATAATGTGATAATAACCATAGAATAACAGCCACGGTGAGCGATAGTGAAAATGCTTGAATGTCTTAACGCAACTTAAATAGTTTCTATAGATCAGGGGTGTTCAGCTGGTTTCATCCTTCATAAGCACTGAATGCATGTTGCCCGGCAACCAACCAAACACACTGGTACACACATGCCATTGAGCTGAGCTGAGCTGAGCGTGACACAGGGATGAAAGGATGGAAGTGGAGGAGTGAGACAGAAAGAGAGGTGGAATCTGGCTGTGTGGACAAATTTAGGTTTTCAACTATCGATCCCCACAACTGGTTTCAGGGTTAAAGTTAGAGCTCTGTTTGGGTCAGGGGGGGGGTTCTCGTGACTATACAGAGACCAGTGTGTGTGTTTGTGCAGGAGTGGCGGGTGCATATTTGTGATTTCATGCAAGCATGTAACATGCAACCAGAGAGATTTTATGGACAACATTTACATGGATCTACTCTGGGGTCTATCTTGGGCGAGATACGATATCACAACCAACAGCAGCACAATGTGCCTGAAATAGAGAACCGAGGACATCAGATCAAACCATGTGTTTAATGAGTCACACACGAAGGCCACTTCCTGTTCAATCACAGCACGGTCGCCTCGGACTTCTGTCAGTGAAATGAGCAGAGACAACTTAATATTGCTCAGCAGATAGAAACCCTCGGGAGGGTGAGCAATGATACCCCCACATCATAATCATTCCCTGGATAGTGCCCATGCTCTGACAAGGATAGAAGCAAGGTGAGAAAAGTGGGTCTACTATATATATCTCTATCTATATAATTATAAATGTTTGTCTGCTGAAAATAAAATGCACTGATTCAAGTCATAAACACCTTACAAATAAATTAAATGTAAATAACATTCTATATTGAGTATATTTTACTAATGGAAGCACAGTGGGCATTTATCTGGTTCAGTGTTATTTCAGTGTGCACTCCAGATGGTGTACAGACCATTTACCCGTGTATATTCGATTTTATTTAATGCTTTTAACAGGCAGTAAAAATACATTTTAATTGAGAATAATATCAGATAAACTCTATCATGAATTGTTGTGAGCTCACTAAAAGTAATCTGCTGTATATTCAGCAGTGGTTGCACTAGACTGTAAGTAGCCTTCCCCATGCTTTGGTTTGAACAGACAGCAGAGGGCGCAATAGGATAATTAAATGAGACGATGCTGTGACACTATTTCCTCATTGGCATTAAAAAAAACCCTCTTGCTATTTTCACAGGGTTTTTAATCAGAAAGCATCAATTTACTATCCAGCGTCCATGTTAGTTTGAAATACAAAAGAACAAAAGCGATACATTTAGGAAATATCTGTGTCTAGTAAACAGGAACTTGAAATGTTTTGTTTTCTTGTAAGTTAAAGGTTGTAGTTTCTTACCTGGACTGAGGCGACTGCTCTAAATGTGTAAAGCTGTTGTGTTTTTTATGATGAAACTAACACTACTGATCACTTATATTTCCAATCCATGTATTCTGAAGCTATGGCTGGATGCTTATGGATGGTTTCCCCCCAAAATGACATAAATAATGGACCAAAAGTACAAACGGATGCAAAGATGACTCTCTGGTTAATATCATTCCCATTATCGGGGGATTTTATGTTTACAAATCCAAGCACAAGAGAGTGAGATCTGGATTTAGTTTGTTTCTTAAAGAATAAAGGAAACAAGGCCTAGCCCATGTAATTTTAATTCCCTGTGTGTGTGTGTGTGTGTGTGTGTGTGTGTGTGTGTGTGTGTGTGTGTGTGTGTGAGTGGCAGGCACCCATAGGGGCGTGGCTGACCCACCTGTAAAGCATTAAGCAATCTACCCCAGCAGTATATATATGCACAGTGCTGCCATCCATTTTCTACCAGTTCATCACACTCATGCCACAGCTGATTTAGTCTCTGTACTTTTTGATTCTCTGAGCCTTGTTGAATCTTTGCCTCTCTGACTTTATTCCTCCCAGTCTGCAGGTTTTACTCTCCTGCCACCTCTCCTACCTGCTCTGCTGTTTCCTGCCTGCCTCAAAACTCACCTGCCTCTCAGCCCTGCAGCTCTTTCTTGTCTCCTCTCCACCCTCACTCTGCTCAACTCTCAGGATTCTCTCTGTTCATTGTGATAGATCTGTTAAACATTCTCTGTGGTCTCTGTTCTGTAACTGGGTCCAAATTCAGACACTATATGAAATATGTATTATTCAGTATTTTATGTAAGTTCCATATTCGGTATATTTGATAATTGTTCAATTAAAAAATGTGTAGCCTTTTAAACCCATAGGTGTGGTTCCTTCCTTACTAATCACATAAGTTAGTATACAAATGTTATGTTTCCTATTGGGCTATGTAGTTTACAATGCAAATTATTTCAGTTGGAATAAACCCTAACATTTGTGTGCACTTGCAGGGTCAAGTTTATTGCCAAATATGCCTTTGTTTCATTATCAGTTAGAGCACTGTCATTGTTATTTCAGTCACATATTTTCAAGTGAAACATTACAATCACTGCTGCATGTCCCCTTGCCAAGAAGTGAATTGGTCCCTATACCTGCCTTTAGGACAGGTATGAGTGTTAAAGGGTGGAGTAACCTTGTACTAGAGCGCTGTGAGAGGCCAGCTGGATGTATGTGGGCCACTTTGATGATGCAGCACAACAGGCCTTTTAGTGGCCTGCGCACAATGGATGTGAGCCTAAAGTGGCCCATGTGGTAAATGGTGAATATGACCCAAATAGCACAAAACTAATTTGGCACCTTTAGGCACCTTTGGTTGATGTGTGGTTTTGCTGTGGTTTACTTGTGGCCCAGATCTATCAAACAGGAGCGGAGCGCCCAGGTGCCATCAATCCACACTGTATGTGCTTGTGGGCTGGTTGACAATGTTCATTGTGGACCAAATCTGGGCCAAAATCAATTGTGCTATGTGGGTACAAACCAAGAAAAGAAGGTTACACACAGGTGACAGGTTGTATCAGAGTTAGACTTCCAGACAAATCTGAACAGTCAAACATGAAATTAAATATAAAATGTGATTAAAAACCTGCATGTTAACTTACACTTACTTTAGATACAGGAGCAAGACTTGTCTTGATACACCTCTGCACAGCTGGTTGCACGTTTCGCGCGCCTGCAGGCACGTTTCTGAATAATAAATGCATGACGTATATGAATGGGTGGAATCCTTAAAATGAACCCCTAACCATTCCGCGATGACGTAGCTGCAGGTTAATCCTGGGCGTCATTTACGCAGCTGTGCTGTCGTGAATCGATACTACGTCTCATGTCCACAGCCTGTCCCTCCTCCTCCTCCTCTTCATCCTCCTCATCCTCCCCACGCCCCGCCTTTCCTCTCCACTGTGAGGATCCACTCCTTTCTACCATTAATTTCTTCAGCCGATATTTCCCTGTCTGCGTGGGCTTGTGTTTGGGGGTTTACGGTTTGAGCTGTCGACTCTGGCTGCAGCTCGTTTGAACAACATGGGGATTTAAGGGACGAGGGAGGAAAAGGGGCAAAGCAAAGGGACCTCCGCATCTTTCTCTCCGCATCTCCTCATCCTCCTGCTGCTGTGAGGCTGGAGAGGATCATGCATCACCTCAAACCATGGCGAGCTCTGCTGCTTGTCACCGTGCTGTGCCAACCAGGGCTCTCAGACAAATACGGTAAGATGATAATGATGATGATGATGATGGAACGATCCTTAACCAGAACTCTCCTGTATTACTCTCCCAGGTACATTGTGTATCTAAGTAGGTATTGACTTTATAATCTCATGCTCCAGCTCAGAACCAGTGTAGGGATAAGTGTACAATGTGCCATAGTTAATTGGCTAAAAATGAACTATAATGTGAAATGTGTTTTTGAGTAAAACATGCATATATGGGTAAAGTACATTATCAGACCTTCCCAAAACTTCTATGCAAATATCATAATTCACTAAATTACAGTTTATACAGAAATGACTTTTTAAAACTGGAATACTGCAGGATGTAGGTCGCTAATCTTATTTATGAATTAAAAATAGAGCGACAGAATTTAAACTGGTCATTGTGTTTTTAAACATGTGTGTGCTGATGCCCTCAAAGTGTCACATTTCACTCTCACCAGTAGAAATGGCAGTGAAAGTAGCAGCAGTGGATGTGCCGTTAGTATTATTGACAGTGGCAGCAGCAGCAATGATCATCTCATGTCGTTAAGTGTTACAGAAGGAGTTGAATTTCTCTTTTAGAAGATTTATTCATTAAACAGACATAATGTGTAATTGACACACTGGTGCAACAAGTGAATTGTCACATCTCTATATACAAATTATTTTTTAGCATTTGAAAAAATAATGTTTGTTTGGGTGTGTAAGTGGAGATGAAGCTTTTAGGATTCAGTGAGTAATTTACACAGAGATTGAAAAGGAACAAATGTTTTTAATTCTCTGCTTCAGGTTTTTATCTGATGTAAATAAATCAACATAAGTCCTCCACATCTGGATGTAATCACTCCTTTAATTCTTGGAAAGTTTAAAATCTTTATTACCTAAGTTTCAACTATTAGGTACAACCACAGATGTGATTCCTGAAACACCTCAAAAGCAACTGCTGACAGTGGAGAGAATTGACTGCATTTGCAAGATAGAATAAGTCTCTCCTATGATCTCTTTGTATGTATTCAAAACGACTCCTTCGCTATTGAAGAAACAAAAATATTAAAATAAACTACTTGTGTTTTTTTTGCAATTTTATCATTAGAAAACCAAACTTTGATGGAAGAAAACCTCTGTCAATGGCATCAAAAAACAATGAATGGTGCTCAGCATAATGACAAGCCAATCAGCGAACGCTTACGATTTCAGCACCATGGAGAGAAACTAGTAACCACAGTTACTTCCTTCCCTCCATTCATCCAGGAATGTCTTCCTCACATGCATCCATCCATCTGCTCATCTGATTAGCCGTCCATCCATATGTGCGACTGTCGCTCCTCTCACACACAGCATGAGGCTTATGTCTGTTGACGTCTCTGCTGCCATTCGTCTCCCTGAGGGATAGGTGTCCTGTTGCTATGGCAAATTTAGATTTGCTCGTCAAAGTATGTACTCATTGGAACATTGGTGTTTTAGCACGTTAGTGAACATGTTTATTTATGTCTGTTTTAAATAATGATTATTAGTCTAATGAGAATATAAAGTAAACTGTCGGCCGAGGAGGGATGTCAATTTTCTCTGATACAATTGGACCAGTGGGTGTCTTATTTTATTTGCCACTGGGGAGTTTTATCGTGCAAGCTCTCGTTTTCTCGTCTGAAAACAAGTGTAGGAGTCAGACAATCCCGTAGGTCAATACACATGCTTGTAAAGCTGACATCCCCCTCACAGATAGATTTAACAAAACACAACAGACAATAAGATCCAGAAATAAAACCTTCATTTCAAATTTTAGAAAATAAGTGTGTTGAAGTGGCTTTGTGATGTGGGTCTTTGTTTTAGCTCCGTGTTGATTGTTAGCCCAACACTAGCAGATGCCCTCTCCTGGAAAATCAGTCAATGTTTGATGACTCGTGCTGGCATTTCCACACAATGTCTTGTGTTGTGTGTGTCAGTCCCTCTGTGAGCCCTTGTGTGCCACAGTTTCTCAGATACCTTCTGGCAGTAACCCATTACACCAATACCCATGTGGTTTTTTTGCCTTTTTTCCCAAAGCTTGTATGAAGGTTCACACAGGCGTCCACACATTGGATGATACATATGTAAAAATCCTTAATGACAGCCAGAACAACAAATTATTTGATGGCAGAATTCAGAGAGTAAGGTTTTATCCAAATACCTTCCCATGAATTAAACTTTTTTCTGGTGCACATTAGATGTCAGTGCATCAGAGGATAAGTGGCAACACACGGTGTGTGCACACTGTGTTTTTCTCTAAAGAAAGAAGAGGTGAGTCACAGTCAACGCTGTTAAGTACTGCGTCACTTCATTTCAAGGTAAAGAGAAAAAGTAGAGCTGAGTCTTTGTTCTGTACGCAGGTTTGTATTTAGGTAAACATTCAATTCATAGAACCACCAGCTCAGCAGTAATTAACATGCTTTCATAGGGACTCATTATGGGATACATCCTTACACACACCTACACACAGATTTTATGCCACTTATATTATATTTATTTGCTTTTTGTCCGTCACATGCTTACATGGAACTTAGGACCAAAAAACTGGATGAGATGTGACATGAAAAAGAAATACACACAGACAGACAGAGCTACTCATGCATATCGTTCTGTGTTAGGTTCCTATCTATCTCCAAACACCTGCTCCTTCCCACAGGGTCTCAGTCACTAGACTAAAATAAGAAACAGTGGAACAGAAAGACAAGGAAAAGACTAAAAATACAAACTAGAACACTGCATTCATGTTCCCTGTTACAAATCTGCAGTCAATGAATAACCTATTGTAAATTCAATACATTGACATAACATAGACTTGTTCAGTTTATAATATATATAAAATAAATACGATAATATAAGTAACATAAGTATATAAGTAAATATAACTTTCAGGTTTTGGGATTACAAATTACTTATTAAATGATCATTTATCAAAGGCTGATGTGATGATATGATGACAATTTATACATATAGACAGGGTTGAGCTCATTTTGTTCCATCCTGATTTCAGCCTCCCCAAATGTGAGTTAAAGCAGTTGTTGCCATGGAAATTGCCTTGACGGATTTTACCCCTGAATACCTGTTAGAAATCTCTTCTTGTCTTTCTGCCTCAGGTTGCTTGTTTGAAAGAAAACTGTGCAGGAGGGATCAGTTCTGCTCAGATGGTGAGTACAAGACACACACACACACACACACACGTAGTCAAACAAATGTTTTCAACTTCAGCATAAAACTTTTAAGACGGACTACTTCCTTAACACTTTCTGTACCTCAACAGCTTATTAAATTATTAATTATGCAACTAACACACACACACACACACACACTGGGATCCTGCAGGCACAAAGGCGGAGTATAAGAACAAACAAACAGGAGTTTCTCCTCTCTTAGCCTCATATAGTCTATCTCTCCCTATCACCTGTCCCTTTCCCTTTTCCTCCTCTTTATCTAAGCCCCTCCCCTACTCTGCTGTCTCCATGGCAACACTGACATCACCGTGAGGTTGACACCCCCACAGTTGTTGTGCTAATACAGTGATGAGTCACTGACACACGCTTACGCACTTCTCTGTGGAAATTGCTCTTACACGCGCACAGCCATTGGACGGAATACAAAATAGAACAGCTGGATTTATGCACATCTGTGTTCTGGGGGCAGAAGACGAGAGAAAAATATTTGATCAGACAGTCTGATTGGCTGTATTATCTCTCGGTCTGTCTCTTTTACAGAGTGTACGATGGAAAACAAGCTGTAAGCAATGTATTTATCACACCCTTTTGGGGGGGCTTCACATAGATCATGTCTCCCACAGAAAAAAAGGCTGAATTTTGCTGTCATGCTTTAGTGGAGCTTTGCAAAATGCAAATTCAGCAGCAAATCAACATTTCACAACAGCGTCTCATTAAGTTCAGGATTCATTTGAATTCTCATTCTTGTGGTGATGGTTTATTTGTCATGGTTCTGACCCTGTGGGACACCCTTTCTATAGATGTTAGATCTGCCTGATACCTTTAAAAAACAACTTGAAACTCCTTCATTTAAACAGGCCCTTGTCTATTCCTCTATGATCTAGTTTTCCAAATGTGCATCCTTGTTTTCAACCTTGTGACAAATTGTGAAAATGAATTACCAGTGTTAAAGATATTAATTACTCAAAAGTAAAACCTGTTTTAGCTTAGTTGACAATAAACAATAAATATACCAACTTATTTCATTGTTATGGTGCTATCTTTTTGTGTATCATACATTGTTTGTGTTATGTGTGCTATGGACAGCAAAGCACAATTTGTTTGTGTGTGTCTGTGTGGCCCTTAGACCAGGCCTCCCAAAGACAGTCAGACATGCACACACACTTTTGTGTTGTGTTTTGATCGTGGTACCATGTGGGGTTGACTCTTGCAGTCGTGACACTGTGAACACAGTGCTGGAGCAGATTTGTCCACATTTATGCATGGACCAAGGTCATGGTGATTAGCTCAGCCTGTTTTAGTCTGTGAAACATGTTAACCAGAACAAGGTCAGGTCTGAGTTGTGTGCATTCTTGTTGCACCCTAACCTTGTCCCCTTATTGCTCCTCTCAGATTCTGACTTAAGTCAAACGTTAGCAGGAGCTGGAGACTACAAGTTCAATATAGTCTTATGACCTCTGCTCCTTTTCCCTTCTTCTGCATCCTGAGGCTACATCAGCCATGACTATAGCATACATCACATCAATTCGAGGAGAAAGGAAAAAAAATATCTCTGGCTTTGCAGCATCAATTTTAAATGCATCGTTTATAGCATCAAAACATTGATTGCAATGCTAAGTACTTTTAAGGTCACGAAATGATTTGCAGGAAAACAGTTTTCCAAACAGAGATTTAATGTTTGTCTCTTTGGAAGTGAATGGAAATTAATTAGAAGCATTTATCTAAGTCCTGAGGGTGGTTTCTGCCTGGATAGTGAACATACCTTAGTTCCCATCTGTGTGGGACTAAAAAGACTCACACATGTCGTAGATTGTTGCACCAATGCATGCCATGAAAAAAAATATTCGGAGCATTTTTAAATCATGTCTTCTGAGCTGAATGTTTATCACGTTCTTTGGTGCAACACGTATCCTGCACAAGAATGGCATCTGCAGAAATAACTCCAGCTCCAGAAATAGTCCCAATCCAATCAAACCGTGCAGTTTTCTGTTTCCTCTCCAGTCATCTTCATTCCTCCTCCTCTCTCAGGGGATGTATTGTACACAACCAGTGTGATACACTGCCAGGATAAAACACCCTGTGTCATAATCACATTATCAACATCAACTATTTGCAATGTGATTATAGCTTTTACAACACACCACGAGGGAAACTGAATACGTCTCTTTTCTGTGAGTTCATTTTGTCTCTTTCTTGCTTCTGTACTCTGTGTTACTTGTCAGACTTTGTTAATATCATAACATTAGCTGTATTGCAAAACCACCCTCCAGTGGCTGAAACAGGGCTGAAGTAAAAAAAAACAAAAAACAATGCTTTAGTGTTTCATATCGAACTAGTGGTTACAAAAATCCATAAATCCTCTTTAATCTGTTCACTAACGCAGCTCACCATCTCACCGTGGCCGGCCGGCTCAGTTGAGATTTATCTGGCGGAGTGAAAGGCTGCGGTGACTCATCACTGCGCCAGATAATGGTCTGCCCGGCTTTAGTTATATTTTGTTTCACGCAGCAGTGTTTCTGGGGATCTGTTCAGAGGGTTCAGGGTATCAATCTCAGCACATTTTGTGATATTTAGCTTTTCATCAATGTATTTAAATTAGAAATAATCAGACTCCCAGTATTAAATGCAGTAGAACAATTAACAGGTAGAGCCCCTCCTTTTCTGTGATACAGAGGAGGAGCACTGAGGAGAAACAGCAGCGTAATCTCCTGACTCTGCTTTTGTCATAGTAGCTTCTGTAGTTATTAAATTATAATAATTAATTCAGTATTCAGAGAAGGCAAACACTATTATACCTCGATGCGATGTAACAGACTCACACTTCGTCAAGATAAGAATGATGCATTAGCTGGTATCCGGCTGCAGAGTGGAGGCGTTGAATTGAACAAAGTGCAGGATTAATATTTCTACAGGTACTTAGATTAATTTATGAAAACAGGGAACAGGAAAATCATTCTGAGCTCATGTGTTGCCATGAGAGTGACTGTTACCTTTTTCAAAAGGTAACACACAAACACATTGACTTGACCTTGTTGAAAGGCTTTCGACAGGAAGCGTCAGTGTGTGGACTGTACTTCAAAGCTGTGACTCACTCACTCGTGTAGTGTGGGCGACCATTAGAGTGTCATACAGAAACACTGCATCACTGAGCCATTTACAGTGTGTCAGTACACACTGTTAAGTAGTGTTGTGTATTTACTGTTCTGTATTATATCTTCCATCTGACAGTCTTTTTCACATCTGTATTCATTGTACCAGTGCTTTTCTTCCTGCATTTTAGTCACTAGAAACTTAAGCAACTAAATGGAATCCAGCCATAATTAGGGGCCATTTTAAAAGAGGCAAGAATAAGGATGGAAAGAGTTTACAGTGTGTGTGTGTGTGTGTGTGTGTGTTTATTTCAGACGGGCTGCTTGGTCAGTGCCACAGCTCTAAACAGGACCAGGTCCAGTACCAGGTGTCAGTTCCTGTTTTAAAGAGGATGCAGGAAGTCCTCAAACAGCTCATGCTCCAAGGTAAGATAGAACATAAATACCATTAATATTGTCTTTATCTAAGATTTACACTGAAGAATGAGTTCTGTATAATTCCTCGTGAGTTTCTTTTATGTGTCCTTATTTCAGCCAAGGGTGTGGTTTGGGAAGAAGCCATAGAATTTTGTGCTTTTTCATTGATTTCCCTCAGAAAAATTCATGGATCTTGATGAAAAGAAATCAGGCATCTTTTTCGGGGTGATATTTATGAGTGCAGATACATCCAGACACAGTGGATTTTAATGTGGTCTCATTAGGAACACCTCCTTTATAGTTTTGACAGTTTTTATATGAATAACAACTCACTTTGTCTGTTATTAGAATTTATACCGAAAATGATGTGACCATAAAAAGTATTTTTCAGTCATAGTGATGTTTATTTGGTCCTGTGAACAAGTGGCCATTTTTCTGACACAAAATCTGAAATCAGTGCATGACCGGATGTAGGGACAGGATACATTTTGTCTCTCTTCCTCACTCACACACACACACACACACACACACACACACACAAACCTTGCCTCAAACTCTCTGCCTCTGTGGCTTTGTATAATTTCTGTGTGTGTGTGTGTGTGTGTGTGTGTGGTCACGTGCATATGCAGGTTTTTCATGGCAGGACGACATCACCCAGTATATTTTATCAAAGGAGCTGAAGAGAGTTCCTCGTACCACCCAAACCTCGAAGCCAAACTCCTCTTCCTCCACTTCTCATTCACCTCAGTAAGTATGCTGCAGTATATTTCACTCCTTCATTATCTCTCTATCCCTCTGCATCCATGCATATGTCTGATCATATCCTGTGTTGCCAGGTCTAAACAGCACATCCCCAGTCACCACAACTCAAGGTCTGGGTCCACATCTCCTGGTGGCAACTACGTGGACTACATGATTGTTGAGCCTCCTCAATCTCAAATGCGCATGCCGACAGCATCCATGGACCCATACACATACCACCAGGTTCACCACACATTGAATCTTACAACAATCAAAGCTCACAACGGTGCATCACAGTCAAGATCTTAGATGACAAGTAACCGTGTAAAACCTCTTCCAATCACAGCACAGGTACCAAGACGAGTTAGAGAGATCTCTCATAGGGGCGGGAGGCAGCTATGCCCGCCCCTCTTCAAGGTCCCAGGCCAATCAGAGAGAGCGTGAGCGTGAGCGAGAGCGAGAGCGTGAGCGTGACAGGCAGCTGCTACAGGAGGCCTTGTCCCTCTACCTGGCATCTGCACAGCCCTCGTATCCCCACCGGGGGGCTGCTGCCATGGCCCCTGCAGGTAAAGGAAGCTTCATATAAATGACAACACATTATAGAACATATTATAACTAAATACTTCTCTTTACAATCATAACTTATCATTCTCTGAGCAGGTCTGCCTTACTATGAGGACATGGAACTGAAGATACCAGTGGACTATGTGGAGGACTACACCCTAGAGGAGAGACTTGGCACTTCAGGCAGACAGCAAATGCAGAACAAGAAGGTTGTTCAGGACTTCAGCTCTGGAAACAACAGTGAGAATAATGAATTCACAGTTACTTATACTCACATATATATATATATATATATATATAATATAATGTTCCCAAGAAAGGAAAAACACAACAGTTGCAACTGTTTTGTCTGGTGTGTAGATGGCTTGCTCCAGAGGATTTCGGAGGTCTTGCAGATGTACGGAGTCAACCCCAGAGAACTGAGTCAAGAGCAGCTCTACAAGCTCGCACTGATACTGCAGCTGCTGCAGGCCCAAGAGAAAACAGGTACATTCCCCAACATGTTCACAAAGGAACAAGAAGGGAAGAGTGGGGAAAAGTAATTATACTAAAACTACATTGATTGTGTTTTTTACGAGGGAGCATTAGGGTTATATTGAGGGGGGGAAAATCTGCTATTTTAAGAATAAAATCGCAATGTCGAGAATAAAGTCATAATTATTTCAATATAAAGGGTCCATTCTCAGGTAAAGAAAACAACAATTCCTACAATTAAGATGAAACACACTTAGATCCTTTCCACTTAAATCTTACATACTGAACCTTTAAGAAGCCCTTATATTCTATCGTCATGATTTGAAGTAGTACTTGCCAAAAACATTTTGTCGTCATTTATCTCCCTCAGATCCAGTTGAGAAGGACCTCGTCACGCTCAAGGAGGTACATCAGCATCTATTCTAGGCGACGATTTCAAATTGCAATCAGGCACCTATTCTGTCACCAATGAATCTTGTATCATTTCCCTCCATAGATGCAGCTGTTAAAAACAGACAGTCAAATGTCAAACAAGCCGCAGAAGCCTGCTCCTGTTCACGGGCCGCCCGCTGCGTCTCCTGCACCCTCCTCTGCCTCAGTCCCGGCTACACCTCCAGCCAAGAAAACCAGCGTCCCCTCCTCTGCTCCTCAGCCTCCACAGGTTTCTCCTGCAGTGGCTGAGCAAGGCCTGAAGGAGCAGGGGCTGCCACTGGTTGAGGGAACGGGAGCCAAGGAGGAGTATGGGTACATTGTCACCAACCGGAGGTCAGCCCTCGAGCAAACGATTCTTCTGGTTGAGCTTGTTGGGAACAAGTCAAATCAGACATGATATCAATACAGAGGATGGTGTTTTTTTTCTTCCCAGTCCTCTGAGTCTGCATGATGGTGTGAAGCTGTTGGAACTACTGGCTGATAAGATTCACCTGACAACCAGCAGCTTCATCAACATCAGGTAACACCACCACCCAGCAGCTGCTTTACAATAATTCCTAAAAAAAAAGGTTTGAAGTATCAAACGTGTGTGTGTTCCCAGTGTGGTGGGTCCTGCGCTGACGTTCCTCATTCTCCAGAATGAACACAACATGACGGTTGCGGAGGTGGCTGCCAAGGCTGGTGAGGCTCAACAACAGACACACACACACTCACAGACACACACTCGCACCGACCCACACATTAACACAAACATAAAGTAAACAGAACCATTTGTTGGCTCATTATTTTGTAACTATCACATTTTTTTTCTGTCAAATTCCATTTCACCAAAGCTTTTTTTTTCTATCTAATAATAAAATGTTTGTTTTTTGTTCTTCGACCCCCTCAGTGTCTGAAAAGACATTCCTGGAGTCTGAGATGAGCTTGAAGATCGTACAGACCGGCGTGGGAGAGGTACTCGCCACACACTTACACAGCCTCTGTGGAAAATGTCCTTTGTAACCCATCAGTAACATATGGAGCAGTTGTCACGGCAACAGAGATATAATCACTCCTCTCTGTTCTTTATCATTTTCACTTTAATCATTCACTGGCTCTAGTTTGACAGATTCAAGTCAAATCAATCTCCTAACTGTTGTTTCCACGTGGTAGTCACCACAAATTAGTTTGTGATGTTCCAGGAAATGGACTTGATGATTTTTGTTCGAGAAATAAAACTGCACACACAAGACCTGTGATGTTAGAAGCACTTTATACGCTACATCAACGGTAAAGCTGCTTTCCCATGTTGCGTGTGGGTGTTGGTCTGTGCATGTAAACCGCTGTGAGCGTCTGCCGCCTGAGAGGAAATGACCAGGAAAAAAAAGCGTTTCACTTGTTGCCATGGCGTTTTATCTCCTGCACCTCCCCCCACTACTTTGGCTTCCTGATCCCATGCAGGTGCTATGGCAACAGCCACAGGTGTCAACCACCTCATTATTCCCTCGTATTCAAAGGGGCTCTATTCCGGCTCCTGCATCTCCCATGTTGTGGAATTAATAAGGAAATGCACATTAGGACAACACACATATTATTTAATTAAAATTGAGACACACACACACACACACACACACACAAAAGTGAACAAAGATAAAATAGAGATATGATTAAAACAGGAGGCCATTATGAATTAATTAATGATGGGTTAACTACTCCAAGCGAAGAAAAGGGCAGATGCATGTAAATTGTAGCAACAGCTCACATTATTGAATTCTGGATAACAATATGTCATCTTTAACATGAGTGTGTCTAGTTTCTGATTAATTGTGTGTGTGTTCAGTTTTCCCAAATTTTATGCTCAAATTTTGTGGTTTGCTGCGGTTTTCCTCAGATTTATGAAAAAGCAAAACAAATAAAAAATAGTGGCAGCTGCAGTTTTCTTTTTGGGGCCTTTTGTTTTGTCTGTTATCGGACAGGTCAAAATCTTTGTAAGTTGCAGCTCTTGATTTATTTGTTAACATTGTAGGACCTTTAGAATGTTTCAGTCTTGTGCGTGTGCGTGTGGAAAACCAGGACAGCTTTTGTTTAAAATGACACACCTGTAAAGTTGAGTGGTATTGGTTGTGCTCTTTTTAATGGCTCCCTGAAGCAGAACTACCCTGACCTCTGTCTTTTAAAACTCATCTCTAAGCTGCTCATTGAGCACCTTGCTGTCATGTGCACTTGCAGAGAAACGAATTTGTTGTTCAAATTGAAATGAGTGACCTTTGAATTGCAGGGGTGGGGGCAGGTTCCCTGGGGCGGCCTATAGCTTGTGATAATCTGTTGTCTTTGTGTTCCTCTCCACCCTCCTCCGCCACATGTCTTGCTCACTACTCTTCATTATTGTCTTTACATTTTTTCCCCAGAGGACAGATGCACGGGGCCTCCCTCAGGTAACCAGGGTTTCCCAGGGCTCCAGTGGCACGGTTATCACCCTTGTTTCCATGGCAGTCGTAGGTGGCTTGCTGGTATTGGCCATGGCCGTAGCTTGTCTGAGGCACTACGCTCAGCAAGTGACCAATGGCAAGCTCGGCCTGGGGCCAGAGGGAGGAGCAGAGACACACTTTGACTATCAGGCAAGACAACATCAGGATATTAAGGAGGAAATAACATTTTATATATTTATGTATTTTAAACTATTAAAATGCAGTTAAATAACTTTGCTAAACCAGTTACCAGTGCAATTTATTTGTGAATAAGTGTAGATTGTGTGTTTTGGTTGTAACTTTGATTACAGGCAACGAGCAAAGTTGTGAATTGATCAAAAATCTATCAGTTGTAATTTTAATTCTGATCATCAATACAATAATTTATGATATATATATATATATATATATATATATATATATCAGTCATTTATATTGCAAAAGCAGGATTTTTGATGTATCATTACTTTTGACATTTACTGTGACAAAATAGTAACTGATTATTGAACTGAACAATGTTGATGATGATGTTTAATTCAGTGTTATTTGTAATTAATAAATCCCGTTTGTCTCCCTCCCCCCTGTCCATTCAGGAGCTGTGTCGGCAGCACATGGCGTCCAAGTCCTCCTTGTGTCGCCAGGACTGCGTGGGCGGGGCGAGCAGCAGCATGGCAGGGGCCGCAATAACCACGGGCGCTGGCGGCCGACGCGGCACCGACACGTCTCGCGTCAGCAGCGTCTCCTCCCAGTTCAGCGATGGTCCGCAGCACAGCCCGTCCTCCACCCACAGCTCCACCCCGTCCTGGAGCGAAGAGCCGGCCCAGTCCAACATGGACATCTCCACCGGTCACATGATACTAGTGAGTGAGCACAGCCACTGGATTCTCCTGCTGCAGACCATGATGCTCATGAGCAGTTTTGAATGTCTCATGTACCGTGTCCCCCGCAGGCTTATATGGAGGACCACCTGCGTAACAAGGACCGTCTTCAGAAGGAGTGGGAGGCCTTGTGCTCCTATCAGGCTGAACCCAGCTCCGTAGCTGTGGCCCAGGGCCCAAGCAACATGGACAAAAACCGACACGCTGTGTCCCTCCCCTGTTAGTGTCACTCTTTCTGTCTGTTCTAAATCACATTCTAAGCTTGTGTGTACATCATCAGTTTTTCCAAGGGAAAAAGTATAAAATATCCAGTTTTTAACCTAAACCATCTGTTTTCTCTTCTCTAGATGATCACTCTCGGGTGAAGCTGAAGCCTGAAGTAAACATAAACAAACAAGATTACATCAACGCTAGCACTATTGTAAGAAATTATTCGAACGCTCACGTAAAAAGTTGTTTACATGGTGAAAAAAATGTCCCCGGTGTGTGGATCAACAAAGTTTTATCTTATCTTATTTTTGCTCACTTCTTTTCCCAGCTATCTGCATACGAATGCAGATAAATTAAAAAGCCACTAACCGATGTCATTTGTCGTTGTGTTCCACCTCTTTTGCTCTCCATACGGACTGTTTACCTGCATTCAACTAAAGCCTGCTCAAATATGATTTGATTGGTTAAACTAGAAACGGAGACGCCCTAAAATATTGTCCCTCACCTCCAGATTCTCATGTAGAATCTGTCTATAGAGATTACCCTCTAATTCAATATGGAGGTTTGAAGAAGCAACTATTGTTTAATCAATGTGTCATCTAATACACTATAAAATCCTTATATCTTGTTTTTCTACCCACCAGTCTGACCATGACCCTCGCCAACCAGCTTATATTGCCACTCAGGGACCTCTGCCTCACACTGTCGCTGATTTCTGGCAGGTCAGTTCATTCCTTCTTGTTGTCCAGTTTACTGATTTTACTTTCTACTCAGTGATAAATACAAATAATAAAAGGATGTAGCCCATTGGGCCGTCTGCCCGGTTACTGCCACACGTCACAGATTTGAAGGAATGTGTGGGTGTATTTGCGTCTATACATCCCTGCGTGTGCTCCCTCTCTCCAGATGGTGTGGGAGAACGGCTGCACAGTGATCGTGATGATGTCAGCGCTGGTGGAGGATGGAGAGAAGCAGTGCGAGCGATACTGGCCCGACGAGGGCTCATCGCTCTACCACATCTATGAGGTGAATGACACCATGTGACTCATGAGCTTTAATTTGAACTAAAAATGTGGAATGCTCCCTCGCGTTAGTCACAGTTCTGACGTCAATAGAAGTTAGATTTTGAGGAAGAGACCAACTTTGAAAATATACAACACCTGTAATCATGAGTTTAGACAGGTATTCATCAGGTAATCTGTACTGTCCTGCATGTTTTTATGTGGCTTTGATTTTCTGCCTCAGAGGAGAATGAGCATTTTGTATAATATGCCACTGTATGGTTTAAATGAAAAAGGAAGAGATATGAATTCCATCTTATAGAAATAAGAAATACAAACATCAATCCCTCTATCTTTGATAGTTTGTCTCCCTCTGGTGGCAAAGTGAGTTTACTTCAAGATGTATTCCCTCTTGTATAATCACAGTATTTTTCCAGTTTTGTAAGAGATGCATGTTATAAAAATAAAAACAATTCAAAGGCATATTCACTTACCACAAAACCAATTGAAAGGTGTGATGTGCTAAAGGTCAGGGAAGAACCAACTCAAATTTGGCACTGATTAAGAACAGGAACATTTTCATGTTGGTACATTTCATACATTTCTCAGAGAATAATTCATGGATATTTGGTCCAGATCCAAATAAGAATCTGGATCTCGGGAAATTAAGTGTGCTTTCATAAGGGCACTGTTTGGCCTTGGCAGAAGAATATACTGTGATTTTGATTTGCTTGTTGGCCTTGCTTGATGTTGCAAGGCATTTCCCCCCCTTTCTCTAACGCTCTCATTTCATTTCGGCCTGCCCCCCCTCCCTCTCCTCATCAGGTGAACCTGGTGTCAGAGCATATCTGGTGTAAGGACTTCCTGGTGCGCAGCTTCTACCTGAAGAACGTCCAGACTCAGGAGACCAGGACCTTGACACAGTTCCATCTGCTGAGCTGGCCGGCCAACGGCATCCCCACCTCCACACGGCCGCTGCTTGACTTCCGCAGGTAGAAGACAGCACACACACACACACACACACACAAAGACTATCCCCGCATTTGATCTTTATTTCAGCTGGTGCCACATCCAGGTAAAACAGGTCGACAGGATTTAGTGGGTGAAATGTAATAGTGACTCAGTCATGAAATCTTTGAATCATCGTCATCACCTCCATCTCTTTGTTTCCCTTCTTCCTGTCATCACGCATCGTTTTGAATCAATCGAAGCATGTTTGCTTTTAATTTCCTAATATCCTTTATCTTCCATCATCATCATCATCAACCCCCACCCCTCTCTCCCTCTCTCCTGGTGTGCAGGTTGATAGGTTTGTACTTTAACATCTCCCAGTGTCATTTTTGTGGTTTGCAGCTAGTACTCTGGCTCCAGTTGCATAGTCACAAAAATGAGCATTGGCAGGTGTGACTGGCTACTGCAAGAGAGACAGTGAAACTGTGGCTCTTCTCTCACTCGTTCCTGTTTTCCCACCTCGCTGTCCTTCACGGCCTCTTGCAGTTTCCATTTTTTTTTCTGTCCTCCCCCTTTCTTATGTTATTGTTTTCATCTGACACTCACGTACGTCTTTCCATTCCTTATCTAATACCATCTTGCATTTCATTCCACCCACTGTTACTAGGAGTGGTACAAGAGACTTTTTATCCTTTGCTGTGCGCATATAGTGTCACTCTGTTTCTCTACTTTCCCTTGTTCCCTTGCTTTTCAGGAAGGTGAACAAATGCTACAGAGGTCGCTCCTGCCCAATCATCGTTCACTGCAGGTAAATGAAAAGAATCAGAGGGCAGAATTTGCAGAAAGATACAATATTTGACATGGGGGTAAAGGTTAAACTCTGTGGACGATCACGTGTGCTTTGACATGTTTCCTCATGTGTCACACAGCGATGGCATCAGCAGGACTGGCACGTACATCCTCATTGACATGGTGCTGAACCGCATGGCCAAAGGTGAGACACTGATTCAAACACACACACTCTCTCCACAACATGTAACTTAGTGTCTAAACCTCCAGAGACGGAGCCCATAGATTATCTAACATGATTTGTGTATTTAGGTAGGTCAGCAGTTTTGGGTGAAGGGGGAATTATGTCATGTTATCTGTTGTGGACACTGAGAACTAAAGTCACAATGTGGATAAACAATTCTTATTATGGGATATTTGAATTATTAGTATTCATCTATTACATGCATACTTAATGGGAAGGTTAGCTGGAAAGCTTTTGTACCTCTTCTTGTTTTATTATCTCCCCCATCATTTTCATTCCATTTTGTGGGGGCGTGGCGCGTGACATAAAGAAGAAGCCTTTTAATTTTGGTGCTGTTCAAAATTCTGGGTCAAATCTTTTAAAATCACATACAGAGGAAAGTCAATCCTAAACCTCTTTAAGATAATGTTCTTGGTGGTGAATGGTTGAAAAGTGGATTTGAGTGAAGGGTCTTATTTTCTGTAGCACCGTAGGACATGTCAAACACTGTAGTGATGTTGTTGCTGTTGTCACCAGGAGTGAAGGAGATTGACATTGCAGCCACACTGGAGCACATCAGAGACCAGAGACCTGGCCTGGTCCACACCAAGGTACCAGCCGTGTGTGTGTGTGTGTGTGTGTGTGTGTGTGTGTGTGTGTGTGTGTGTGTGTGTGTGTGCGCGTGTGTTTGCGTGTGTCAAGCATTTCCCTGTTACCTTGTGCAGTGTTTCTTTTCTCAAACCGTCCCTCTCCCATCTTCTCGCTCCTCCTCAGGACCAGTTTGAGTTTGCGCTGACAGCAGTAGCAGAGGAAGTGAACGCCATCTTGAAAGCGCTGCCACAGTGAGCGGCAGCAGCTGAGGATGCACTGAGGACACACGCAGACAGAAAGAGAAAAAGACACGCTCCGAAGGACCCACTGGTGCAACCCAGTCATGTGGCCATCACTGTAAATAAGAATTTGCTCCACCACACTTGTTTTCAGCATGCAGTCTTTTACCATCTACTCACTGTCTGGGGTTTTTAAAACTTTTGGAACTTCATTTGACGAGAAGTACATTAAATGACGAGGATGTAAATATGGAGAGAGGAGAGTTTTTTCAACATTATAATTTCGACAATGAGGCCCTAACATGTGTAGTCCAAAGAGTAAGGATGTGAAGATACTGTGCTGGTGTGAATCCTGATTCCTCGGAACAGGGGTCTATTTGTTGTGTAGTAACACAGTCAGAGGGGATGTAATTCATCTCTGTATGACTATAACGACATCATATCAAACATCGCTGACCTGTCTTACTGCCATTTGATTCCATCTTTACCTCACGATTACCTCAAATCAACAGATTCATTTCCTCCAACACTGAGGGTTTTCTTTAGCTGTTCTCTTGAATGTTACAGATTCATCAGACTCACGTGAAATAATGTTAAATCCCTTTATGAAACCACCGTTCTCACTGATACACACAAAGGTTTCTCTCCGTTGAACTCTCTGAGCGAATATTTGTTACGTGTCCACCAGAACTCTGTATGCTCCCGTCTAAGTGTGTGTTCATTCCCAGCAGGTTTTCATTTTGAGAGGCTCGTCTTCGCCTTTGACGACATGATTGTTTGCTTTAAGCACTGCTGTTTTGTAAAAATCTCTGTACTCTAAGACCACAGAATACACACATCTCTCACTCACACACACATACAAGTCGTTTGTTTCTTCTTGTTTTGCTCAGTGTGAGTCCTCGTGATTAATGTAAATAATTTATCCTGATGATTGTGTTTATTTCATGTAGCAGACAGATGGAAAATATCTATAAAAATGTATTTTTGACTTGAAATTAATAAATTTGTGATGTGATGCAGCAGAACTAAAAGACTCGAGTGCTCTTCTTTATAAGCGTACATTAAATTAGGTCTAAGAAAAGCTGAAGTGAACATTTAACACTCAACTTGTATCCTCCTTATATTTAGTTTATCTGACAGTTGCCTCTTGTTAAAGTGGTTTAAAAAAAAGACAATTACAATATTCTCAAGAGTATTTTTTCTATAAGAATGTATTTCTTCTGTGGATGTAATTCTCAATTCTTTAATATTAACAGTGAAGTTTAATGAAGATAAACTACCACAGAATGATTTGGTTTAATAAGCAAGAAATGCTTTATTTGTCAAGCAGGGACAATTGCTTTTACAGTACAGTCATTTCATACCTAAAGAAGCCTAATGCATTCACTCGAGGAAATTTTTTTTATTATTTTTCGGAAATAAGCCAATTACCTTTATTATTATAGTACATTTTTTCATGAAAGCTTAAGCTGTGATTCCAAGATAATAAACTGTTAATATTAAAATAACAGGGCAAAACATATTATATTATCATATATATTGTATCTGCTTTCTCCAAAAATAAATAAAATACAGTGGGAGATCAGCGTTTAATGCAGAGATGATTAAAACTATTTCCTCAAACTTAATAATGCTACGTTTCCAGTCTTTTGCTCCACACACACTGACATACACTCACACACACATTATTAACATATTAAATAAAAATGTTCATCTTTTTTTTTTAAGTGTCATTCAGCAGGTAGAAGCCATGGTGGGCTGAGTGGCCAAGTGCATCATGGGGGAACTGACCTTTGACCTGTAAGAACAGATGCACATGGACATGTTACACTTCATCAGTGATGTAAATAAGCATCACTTAGCTGAAATAGAGAGCTGAAAAAGAGGAGGGGACTATGACCGACTTTCAGGATGCCACAGTTTCACACTGGTTCTTTACCTGGGTTAGGGCACAGAGCAGCATGAGCCAATCAGGTTAGCTTGTGAAGGCCTTGAAGTCTGAATCTGAAACAGGAAGTAGGAAGTGTTAGACAAAAACAGAAATTTTAGCTTAAGTCCCGATTAGATTTTACAAGACATGAAAGCCAGGAAATCCAGGGAGAGGAGAACAAATAGCTTCAGATGAGAAACGGGCAGGTTTGTGATTATGCCACATTCATGGGCAGTTTATGACACAACATACATGGACAGGGCTGAAGTGGGTAAATAATAGAGATTATAATTAGATTAGTGATATTAAATGTAGGCAGATTAAATATGTGCTCTATCATATGTATTCATTTTAAAATGGCTAATTTAAATATACTGTATTATGGAGGTCCAGGGAACCAGGGGAATCAGCTTGTTATTATACATTTAATGTTTTGTCATTTTAAGTAATAACTGTGCGATTAGTCGCTGGTGCAAAGCGTGAATTCTGTGTAAAGTAGTGAAAAAGGTGTGACTGTTACTGTCATATTCTGAAAAAAATCAAATATTCCAACTCCTCTTTTGGCTCAGTCTTTATTTGTTATTTTTCTATTTAACAATCTGAAAATAAAAAAAACAACAGTAAAAACTTCAAAGTGGCACAAAATTACAGGTTAATATAGATTTCTATATAAGAAAACTCATTTGCCTTGTTCCTAATTCCCTCTCCACATGTCATCATAAGAAAAGGATACACATGAGTCACAGATTAGTCAGAATAAATCTGAATTAGTTTAAACTGATGATATAATCTCACAGCTGTGTTTAAGTTTTGTCAGTGATGATAATTCATCCGTAAAAGTGAAAGCAAAAACCCATGCACGCACTCTTGAAAAATATAATACTGCCACACAACGCAACAAACACACAATTCTGCAGTTCATTTACACTACTACTTGGATGTTGAGTTCCAGCACAAAGAAGGATGCAGTTTTTTTAGTCAGGCCGTAACCCTACTGAGCAGTAGCTACAGCTAAAGCAGTTTTAAACAAAACATGTTCACAATTTGCATTTATTTTAAAAAAACAGTGCCGGATTAATCAATAGAAATGAAACAATATATTCATGATTAAGTTTTTTAAGAATGAGCCCTTGATTTCTACACAGGCAGCAAATCGTCTGGCAGAGTCCACCATGTTGCACTGCTATATTTCTACAGTAGCCCAGAGCAGACAAACCATACACCGGCTCTAAAGAGGGCCTTTAATGTTTTTATGTTTCCTGAAGGACATTGTAGTTTCCCATTGTAGACATTCTATAATTCAGCACAGAACACAGCTCAACTGGAGCAGATAGAGTTTTAGTATTTTCTAAGGAGCACTTGAGGACAATGAAGCTGGATCTCCGACAATCCTAGACATTAGTTGATTAAGCACATTTTTTACTTGTGCACATCTATAACAGTTACATTTGATCACTCTTCATCCACATTTCTTCTTCAGAACACCCTTTAACACCCTTTAACCCTGCTGCAGAGTTTTGCCATGTTCCTCTGTGGGAGGAAATATTGGCTTGAATCTAAAAATACAAAAAAACATGCACTTTGTTGAGTGAAGTTAATTTGCTTTGCTTAAAATACATTCAAATTTTTTGGCAACATTTGCAGTGATAATCTAAGCATTGTAAACGGATGGTTACATTTGTAACCCAGCTTCTCTGAGTGGAGAGACGATCTCTACAACCTACACATTCCATATGTATGGGGACTGACCCCCACGGGTTTACTCTGTAAGACACATCATCTGTGGTGGCCATGCACTGATTAGCCACAGTGGACTTTATAAGCACCACTCGTGGAGAAAAAGTAGCTCAAATGAGTAAAGGCACCAAAGAGATTAAAATATTGATTTTCTATTACTGGTAATCAGTCATAATACCCTACACATTCCACTTTATAAAGTGCTGTTAACTACAATCTGTCCAAATGTAGTGATGATATTATATTCAAATATAAGGATTCAAGAGCTCCTCACCATACAAAAAAATATAAAAGCTGGGCTACCTATTCTAATTGAGGAGATTGTACTTATTGCACTGACCAAGTATTTTTTATTTGGCAAAGTGTGTAAGTTTAAAAGGTGCCATATTGTAAAAAGTGACATTTCTTGATGTCAATTTTTGATCATAAAGAAAACAGATTCCAAGTTTACAGCTCATATTCTGACACTATGCCTTGAAATGAGCCTGCAGGAGATCTGTGAATTTGCAGTGCGACAATGATGCAGTCACCTGACATCTGCTATATATATATATTATTAAATCTCTATTAAATGCTCTAAATAGTGTTTCTCTATAGATTATATAACCTTCTAATCTTTTGAGTGCAATTGTTATACTGATCATTACATTACTTTCAGCTTGCTGGTGAAATTTTCCCCTTTTGTCCAACATTTTATGTCACTGGTCATAACCAGCACCTGGAGTCAGAACAGTCAGAAAAGGAGACATGGACCACGATGGCACCAGTATCCTGTGTATAGCTGCTCGTCAAATCTAGCCGGATCCCTAAGGTCTGAATTTATCTCTGGCTTTAAGCTCTGACTGACCATTGCAATTTGCCTCTACTTGTGAATTTTACCATGCTACATGTATAGGCTACCACAGCTTGGTAAAGTAGATTGATCATTACACTGAGTCAAACAACGGGAGAAGAGTTTTAAGGTCAGATAAAGATCAGTTGAAGGCTGACAATAACCATAAAGAATTCTGTGGCCTACTTTCAATATCAATCTGTAGTTTTCATTCTAGATGGGAGTGCCTCAGTGCCTCATTGACATATATCAGAAACAATCCTGTGTTATTGAACATGCATTTGGCAAAACTATTAAACCTTTGCTTTTGTTTTGGTACAACAAAAAAAAAAAAAAAAGGCAGGAAACCACAGGCCCAGTCAGAGCTGACTCACACTGTCTCCTTCATTGTGACTAAAGGTCATCAGCTCAGCCACTGCCTTGAATTAAGATTCTGGCAATCACATTATATTAGAATTTGGCTACAGGCTGAACACTGAGGTAAGCATAAAGAATCCCAGATACATATACCCTGTTTTAGCACACAATACAGCCGCACTTTTTTTTCTTTTTCGCATTGCCGTCACTATTTTTTGTGGGAGGTTCATGTGCTTCTTCACTGAGCTGGCTGAGCGGCGTAGTGTTGTCAGTTGAGGGGGACTCAGGAGAGGATTCTGGTTCCCCGGTTTCCTTTCCCTCCCTTTCCTTTCCCTCCCTTTCCCATCTATCTTCAAACACTGTGCCTGCTTTAACCTGCCCATCTTCATCTTTCTCCTTTGTCACAACCTTTATATTACTGGACACATGTACCTTTTTTGTTTTAAAAACTCCACCCCTGCCCCCAGCACCTGATATGAAGTCAGTAGCAGCTGCTCTCTGCTGTGCTTCCAATTCTGACAGGCTGTATGCCAAAGCCATCTGCAGGTCTTCATCGTCTTCTTCATCCTCGCTACCTCCCACAGTCCCCGCAAAATTGTAGAAAGGGGCGGAGCTGAATGACCGATGTGTGGCCTCGGGCTGACGGCTAGGACAGGATCTGTCGGACTTGGCAGGCGATCTGTTCAGAAGTTTTGCCTTCTGAGATGAGGGATGGGACTTTCCCTCTCGTCGGCTTAGCTCTAAAGCCAGAGCCATTTCATCTTCCATGCCTGGGGACAGCACACACAACAGTACAGGTGTGTATAAGGGGGGCTGAAGTAACATAATATGCAAACTCATGCAGTAATACACAACTAAGAGGGGTTACATAATGTATAGCTGCCATCATACCACAAATTTGACTTCATTACCAATATTTTAAATCAACTTACTAGTAATACTGCTTAATACCAGTAATACAGTTCCTGTCTTTGAAAGCTTTGATATGTGCATTTTACAAATGAAACCAAATGCACAAATTAATTTAAATGTTACAGCGCTTTTTGCTTCACACATTTAAAAGTGTAATTTCTATTTGTCCTCAAATTTCCCAATCACTACTGTCAGAGTATGTGGTCTTACCATTAATTAGGACACTCTTTAACACCCCATCCTCCTCAATTTCTACTCTCTCCTGCCCATTCTCCTTTATCCTGTAAGGAAGACAAATACAGAGATACATGGTGGTAGTAAAATATTTCTATCTTTCTTTTGTGTGTGTGTCATGGTATCTAGCACTTGCTATTGCCAGTGTAGGTTTGTAGACAACTTCTGTAGTTCATAAATATAGAACAGTTGGTCAAATAAAATTCTAAACAAGAAAATATATCCAGTTGCATTCAAATGAAAGAGAAAAGGAAATTATTGAATCACCACTAATCTTATAGTATATATACAGTTATATAACATTTGCATGCAAAATGCTTTTAAAAATGTAAAGGAGCTAAAAATGTAAAACATGTAACGTTTGTTTCAACCGAGCTGGACTGAGGTTTGTTAAATCAATATTATTTAATAAAGATGCTGGAAAATATGTTTAAAAATGGAAGGTTTAACAGTTTGTCTTAAAAGTACAATATTGGTGTTTATAGGAAAGACATTACATACTTCTTGGTAGTGGTGCTCTTTCCATTTATGATGCGAGTGGAGGTAGAGACTGATCTGAAGTTGCTCATCCCTCCACCCATGCTCTCCATCCCATCCAGGCCCCCCAATGAAGAGGAGAACGAGGTGAAGTCAACTGGAAGACAGATGATCAGCAAAAGGAAACAAGAGAGGAGACTGATTCACTTTACTGTCATGACTGAAAGTATTAACTGGAGTTGGTAGAAATTAAAGAAAGGTGCCCAAATTCAAATTAATCTGATTATGAAGCATGATTATTAATATTAAGATAATTATCTTATCTTAGCTTAAACTATGTTAGAGATGTTTAAGCAGCTTCTTTCATAAAGTATGTGACTGTTACCTTTGGATGAAGGGAAAGAGAAGAATCGACTGGGGCCGAGACGAGAGGATGAGCCTCCAAATGATGAGAAGTCATCTGAATGAGAGATATTTGTCTGTTACTGAACATGTTATATTTTAGATGTTTTTTTTAAATGGAAACTAGACAATATCCATTTTCTTTACAAAAACATGTAATTATTAGATGACAGGTGATGTTATTCGAGAATGCTGATTTTCAAAGTAGGATTTAACAGCTGTCCTGTTGTTGTATCATACCTGCACAAATTCAGTTTAAATATTTCCAGCTTTAATTTTGGATCTTTTCACACATGAAAAGGAAAAAAGTAGCTTGCTACTGCAAACTGTAATTTGCTCACATGCTCTTCTAACTTATCTGTATGAGGTTTTGGACAACTTAATAATGTCTGATATCTTCTTCTACTCCCACCATGCTCGTACATATAAAGTATGTTACTCTTATCTTACTCATTAACGTAATGCGTAAATAGCAAAGCTGCCTGTTCCTTTATCTATATTAATGTAATAAATATACAAATGTCAATTATATTATAATCTGCATGAGAAAAAAATGATGATGAATTTGATCTGGACAGACGTGATCCTTTGATTTTGATCACAGAATTTATCACCCCACTTACTACAAACAGTAGGAAATGAAATTGAATAGAATGAATAGATTTTTAAACATCAAGCCTGGAAAGATAAGGAGCTAATAGAGGCCTGTATATTGTGTATGGCTTACCGAAAAAAGCAAATGGATCCTGGCCAGCAAAGAATTCTCTGAATACCTCATCTGGGCTACGGAATGTGTAGGTGAATGGGAAATCTGACGAAAAGTCGGAGCTGGAGGGACCTGGGAGATAAAGATGTTGAGGTCAGGTGGATGAAGAAGGAAGAGAAAGAGTAGAGGGAGAAGATTAGATTGAGGAGTAAAATGAGGGAATAGTGAGGAGAGGAAAAATGGAGAAGAGGGAAAGAATAAATAGAGGTAGGTGGAAAGATGGTGATGGCCAAGATAGAAGAGGAAAGGAATAAAATGGAAGAAGAGAAAAAAGAAGGATGAGAAAAACAGAGACCAAGCAAACTATCAGTCCTAAAATTTTGCTTTTATAAGTAAATAGCATTAATGTGACTTTGAGTTGTATAAAACTATACCGATAATGGATGCAACAATATCACAGCACCACAACAACAGCTTTTTATTTACCTGTGTGTCCCATTCTGTCATTTCCATATCTGTCATACTCATCACGTTTACTCTCTGCAAAGGAAAAGAAGTAGAAGCAAAGGAAAGAAGTCAAGTTTAATGATGTAAACAAAACCCTGTCAATTAATACAAATACAAACACCCGAAACATGTTAAATCAACTAACATGTTATACATTTACTTAGATTTATTACTCACAGCATCAGATACAGATCAACTGCTCAGCCAAGAGCCCAGAAAACACACACACACACACACACACACACACACACACACACACACACACACACACACACACACACACACACACACACACACACACACACACACACACACACACACACACACACACACACACACACGTACTCTCAGAGAGGACTTCATAGGCCTCAGCAACTTCTTTGAATTTCTTCTCTGCTTCCTCCTTGTTGTCTGGATTTTTGTCGGGATGCCATTTCAGAGCCAGTTTTCTGTACCTACAGTCAACACAAACAGAGACATACACACTCATATACAAGTGCACAAATGATATGCACTAAACATGACACCATTCCATTTCCATTAACCAATCTGTTAATGGTGGTGTATTTTTGACACTGTCAATTGACAATGTTTTTAAACAAGACTTTTTAAAATGATTTCAAATGTTAACTACAGTTCCTAATTACTAGAGACATGGAACTAAGAAATCGCTGCTTCTGAAGAAGCCACTATTGTAAAGGCTTAAATGTGACACTGCAAATATATTCTCAGAATTTATTTTGTGTTGTATTATTTATGTTGTGTCATGCTTTCTTTTAAATTGTCTATCCAAATTAAAATATTTTTTTATTGTATGTAACAAGTATGTAACAATCAGGATACTCACGCCTTCTTGATGTCGTCCTGAGAGGCTGTTTTGGACACTCCCAGGACATCGTAGTAATCCACCATGTTGCCTCCTGTCTCTCCTCAGCCCTCTCTGAAATCAAAATATAAAAGTCTCCTTTTGAGTAACGCACTTAGTCAGCTCTGATTTTACATACATATTCTGTTAAGGATGCCAGTTTTAAGGGTAATGGGTCATCTACATGGCTCTAAGATGTATTGTCAGGTATCTTTGCCTCGATATCGGATTATTAGCTTTATTTTTAACTATTCTTGTGTTTACGTTTGATGCATGGTGTCTGTGCCTCTGAACACTGTGTGTGTGTGTGTGTGTGTGTGTGTGTATGGAGGGGGGGTATTAACCTAAATACAAGGCATGATGTAGAGTATGGTAATAGCTATTTTTTATGATATATAATGAGACAAATAGATTTAATATTTGATGATGAGAAGTTTCTAGTTTGTTTGATATTAGATCAATTAAAGATTTATTGTCTATCTTTATCCTACACAGTAAATCTGCAACAAATGAGCACTGGTATATGGATATATCAAGGACAGGCAGACAGACAGACAGATTTATGGATAGACAGACAGACAGACAGATAGATGGATAGATAGATAAATAGACAAACAGACAGATAGATAGATAGATGGATAGATAGATAGACAAACAGACAGACAGACAGATAGATAGACAGGTAGACAGACAGACAAAGAGATAGGTGAATAGACAAACAGACTGATAGATAGTCGGGCAGGCAGACAGATGGGTAGGTAGACAGATAGATAGATAGACAGGTAGACAGACAAACAGACAGATAGATAGATAGTCGGGCAGGCAGACAGACAGACAGACACACAGATAGATAGATAGACAGACAAACAGACAGACAGACAGCTAGATAAACAGACAGACAGACAGATAGAAGGATAGATTACACATAAACACCTTCAGTGAAACTACCAGTCACCCTTGAGATGATAACATCTCTCATCATCACGCTGGTGACCTCCTGTCAGTCTCCACAGTGCACAGCTACAGGTTAGCGGAGTTGAAGGGTGTTTCCAAACTGCAGTGAAACTAATCTTGGCTCCCTGTGCTCCCCTGCGGACCAGACATGCTCTCACACACCCATTATTACCATGTTATTTCTGGCTTCACGGAATCTGACAACTGCCTCGGTCATGTCAGCGGGCCTACACGAACCTACAGGCTCCATCCACCGGGAGGGGAGGGACAGGTGCTGGCTGTGCTCCCATTAATGACAACATGGCTGTTCTCGTTCTGTTCCTATGAAGGTGAACTTCAAAGTGGCGGTAGCTACATGCTGAGTCATGTTGTCGGCGGAGCTACGATGGACGTACCGTGTGTTAGCAGCGAGGAGTGTAGCCGAGGGTCCAGCTGGGTGGAGGGACGGTGAGTTAGCGGCTCCTCTGGGATTAACTCCCCGCTTCTGTCCTCAGTGACTCCGTGCTCGTCTCCGCCCTGACACCAGCCCGGCGCCGCTGTGGGTCTCTGTGGCCTCACCTCCCCCCCGAGATACCCCCGCCGGGTGTAGCAGACCGGACCACTCCGCCCTGTTTACCCCCCTGCGTCCTGCTCTTTGACAGCTGCACGTCCTACGTCACCATCCGCCGGGAGGGGGGGAAAAATAGAGCCACATTCTGGAACATGTTTGGTGACGTCACCGGGCCCCTCCCCGCCCCCCCACTGTCCGCCTGTTGCTGTGAGATAAATAAATGATAAAGATGATACATTTGTCTTCAGGCTTCAGGGGCTTCTTTTATCAAATTAAGTTGTTAACGGATAAATAAAGTTATTTGAACCGACATGACATGTTTTTGGGTCGATGACAAATAAAGCTTCGAAAAAAGATATTTTAAAAAGGTATTTTCAAGATAAATGTTACACATATAGAACAATGTAATTAAACAAGTTTTTGTTTAAATTATTTTTTAATTTCCTTTCCAATGGAATTTATATATATCTTATCTGAAAACATAACATGGAATTTGGGGGGTTTCAGAAGCCAAAAATAAGAATATTATTATTTAACTTTACTGCAATTGTATCTAATTAAATAGGTTTTATAGAATAAAGCAACAGGTCAAGAATGGATATAATTAATTTTAAAAGGAAATGTCTTTTCATTGACCCATTTACCTTTAGAGCATACCAAGTCTTACATTAACCAGAGACATGTATACTTTTAGTTTACCGTGATTCATCAGGGAATTCACTGGTCAGGATCACATGATGAGCTCATGATGTACAGTCATAGTTATTTGGACCGTTAAGTAGTGTTAACTACGGACAATCCTGTAAATATACTTTGTGGTCAGTTCATTACCATCTGGTGGTGGAGTAAAGCTACAGCAGGAAATGTGCACAGGCAGATAAACTGTAATGTCCTTTATAATGATTGGGAGGTGCACATGAATCGAATCATGAAATCCAACAAAACAGTACTGGGAAAATCACTCTATGAAATGCATATGTACAAAGTGTACAGTCTAGAATTTACTCTAAAGTTACTTTGATTTAAGTATTTCTTTGTGGATTGCTAATAATTGTATTTTCTCCAAGTCTTTTCTTCATTTGGTATGCAGATGATAAACTTTTTAAATGCTGAAACAGTTCAAGAATGATCACCATTGAAAAGGTTTGTTTGAACTTTTTATTGATATTACTGACATGTCAACATCACAGGTTATCAGAAGGTTGTTGGGAATGTGTTGTATTCATGATAACTTTTGGAATGTGTGATGATGTTTTGCCCTTTAGTATTCCTCTCCTTCTTCATCCTCATCTCCCAAGCTGTCAGTGCCAACTTCTTCATAATCCTTCTCCAGGGCAGCCATGTCTTCTCTGGCCTCTGAGAACTCCCCCTCTTCCATTCCCTCCCCAACATACCAGTGGACAAAGGCCCTCTTGGCGTACATGAGGTCAAACTTGTGATCAAGACGCGCCCAGGCCTCAGCGATGGCGGTGGTGTTGCTCAGCATGCACACGGCCCTCTGCACCTTGGCCAGGTCTCCACCAGGAACCACAGTCGGAGGCTGATAGTTGATGCCGACCTTGAAGCCTGTGGGGCACCAGTCCACAAACTGGATGGTGCGTTTAGTCTTGATGGCTGCGATGGCAGAGTTGACGTCTTTGGGCACCACATCACCACGATACAGCAGACAGCAGGCCATGTATTTACCATGACGGGGATCACACTTCACCATCTGATTGGCTGGCTCAAAGCAAGCATTGGTGATGTCAGCGACTGACAGCTGCTCATGATAAGCTTTCTCAGCGGAGATGACCGGGGCGTACGTGGCCAAAGGGAAGTGGATACGAGGGTATGGCACCAGGTTGGTCTGGAACTCTGTCAGGTCAACATTCAGGGCTCCGTCAAAACGAAGTGAGGCTGTGATTGAAGACACAATCTGGCCAATGAGCCTGTTCAGGTTGGTGTAGGTTGGTCTCTCGATGTCGAGGTTCCTGCGGCAGATGTCGTAGATGGCCTCGTTGTCCACCATGAAGGCACAGTCGGAGTGCTCCAGGGTGGTGTGGGTGGTCAGGATGGAGTTGTAAGGCTCCACCACTGCAGTGGAAACCTGGGGGGCTGGGTAGACGGCAAACTCAAGTTTTGATTTCTTGCCATAATCAACAGAAAGTCTCTCCATCAGCAGGGAGGTGAAACCTGAGCCAGTGCCTCCTCCAAAGCTGTGGAAGATTAGAAATCCCTGCAGACCAGTGCACTGATCAGCCTGAAAAGAAAATTGATTATTAAATTAGATTTATTAAAATTGCATGAGGGCTTCATAATCAATACTACTGTATAGAATCAGAAACTGACCAGTCACCACTCTGATCACTCTGGAGAGATTAAAATATTGTTAAATGCAAAAACGAATGTCTCAAAGCAATCACCAGTTTACGAGTCCGGTCCAGAACTAGGTCAATGATCTCCTTTCCGATGGTGTAATGTCCACGAGCATAGTTGTTGGCAGCGTCCTCTTTTCCTGTAATCAGCTGCTCAGGGTGGAACAGCTGGCGGTAGGTTCCTGTACGCACCTCATCTATAAAAAGGACAATTAAAGATTAGAGTAAGATATTATGCCCCTATGTGAAGAATGCCCTTAGATAATAGTAGTTAATAATTGCTTAGTTAAATATTTGGAAGTATAACAGTTGTAACATGTTCTAACATAAAAATGAATACATTTCATTTTCATATAAATTTGAATGTGCACAAGTTTAAATGAAACAAACAATGATGTGGATAACACTGACCGATGACAGTGGGTTCCAGGTCAACAAAGATCGCTCTAGGAACGTGCTTTCCTGCTCCTGTTTCACTGAAGAAGGTGTTGAAGGAGTCATCTCCTCCACCAATAGTCTTGTCAGAGGGCATCTGTCCATCAGGCTGGATCCCATGTTCAAGGCAATACAGCTCCCAACATGCATTGCCCATCTGGGCTCCGGCTTGGCCGACATGCATAGAAATACACTCACGCTGAAGGAAAGAAGGGAAATGAATGTTGTTATCAAACATACTTTTACTATCCAGATGTAAATGTGTTACTGAACGCATGAGCATTAGAAGTACTGCCTGTATCCAACAGTGATAGCTTAGAAATAACTATCAGGGTTGAAAAGTATGAGAGCATAGAACATCTTTTGTATTCTCATACACAATGGTGTCAATGTTCATTGTTTGAACTTCATGTCTTTTGTATGACGTCTGCTCTCAGTCCACCGAGGAAGTGTTTCAGTTGAAAAATAAACTTTGACTGCTCAACACTGTCTGTATGTTTGTGAAAACCTACACAGGCACGGCAGCGTTCAGGTTACAGTAAGACGCATAGTGATCCAGATGAACTGCAGCTTTGGTTATATGTAGGGTTAGGATTATATACATATATATATATATATATATACTGTATATAAAGTATGTCAGTACGTGTATGACAGGAAGTCAATGACTCAAGAAAACCTTCGCAGTCCTCTCCATCCTGTATGTCCTCCCTGTCCTCACTCCTCCCTTTTGTGCCCCTCTCCTCCCCATCCTGTCCAGCTGCATAGAGCTATAACAGTCAGGGATCTCTCTCCTCTCTCTCTCCCTCCCTCCCTCTCTCCCTCCCTCCCTCCCTTTCTCTCTCTCCCCTCCTCCTTCTCCTCCTCCTCTCTCTCAGACTAAAATCTCCTGCTGACAGCTGCATAATGGTCTCTCTCTCTCCTCCTCCTCCTTTCTCAAACCAAAAACTCCTAACAGCTGCAAAATGGCTGCCAGCTAACTCATACTGCATGGGCCAGACCACTCCTCTTTTCTCTCTTCTTCCT
Organism: Paralichthys olivaceus; assembly: GCF_024713975.1. Lineage (NCBI taxonomy): Eukaryota > Metazoa > Chordata > Actinopteri > Pleuronectiformes > Paralichthyidae > Paralichthys > Paralichthys olivaceus. The sequence continues at coordinate 13,434,992 of NC_091102.1, forward strand.
ATCCATCCCCCACTGCCACGATTACCCCGGTCACTCCCTAGCAGCCACAAAAACTCCTCAATTCCTCAGCAAACACACAATTGCAATCCCTCTTACTTGTTCTCTAGGGTAACATATTGTTTGTTTTACAATTAGCTGTAGTATATCAAACAAGCACAAATGTGTCAGAGCAGTCAAACTCTTAAAGTAACTGAATTCTGACCCAGACTGTTGAGTTTGATTCCATAAATTCAGCTCAAACAACCACAGTCATCTGACAGGATAATGTTGCTTTTCTCTCAGTAACCTTCAACTCCACTGTGTGGAGAACTGTGTGCGTCACACAAGCCTACTTGTGTGATCCATCTAATGCTGAGAAGCAGAGACAAGAGAAGGATGAAGTTAAGAGGGTGAAAAAAAATCTCAAGGCGACGTCACCACCCAAGCAATTACTCACCATTGTGTCTGCTTGTCCTTCGACTGACGTTGAGGATTCAGACTCAGGGCAAAAGTGTGGAGGAGAGGGAGAGTCAGGGTTTATATAGGCAAGGATGTGGAGGGGGCAGGCAGGAAACCACAGCAGGCAGCTGCACAGCTCATTGGCGAGAGGGAGCAGCAATAAAAAAAAAAAGAAAAAAGAGGGAAGTGCCTTTTACTGTGTCATGCTATCCACCCTTACTTTTATCTTCTTTGTCTTTCAGTTGGAGATTAGAGGCCTATGTGTAAAAAACTGCCCTCTGTCTTTACCCCTGTGGTTCATCTGCCCTATTTTGTCAATTTGTGTGTTTGTTTGTGAGTGTAAGTGTTCATAGTAAGTGTTTGTTTAATCACATACACAGCTTCCATGCATTTTTATTTAAGGAAACTGACCACTGTCATAGGTTGCCTCCGAACATTTCTCAACATACAGTTTATCCATATGACACAGACTGGGGGCTAAAAGAGTGATTATACTAATCTTATACAGCATCTGCACCCACACACTCACCAGAACACACACAGCCCACCCTCTGTCTGTATTAAATAGTTAATGAAGAATGAGACATGTTGGAGCCTTCATGTAAAATCTTTATTGTTGATCGTCAAATGCGAAAGATACTTTTTTTAATGGTGAGATAAGAAAATGGTGAGCAGGAAGAACAGTTAAATCAGCTCATTTAGAATACACAAGAGAATCATCACATTAGAGACCAAAACAAAAAAATCTGAAAAATGTCAAGGCCAGTTTTCTACTTCTTGTTGGTATAATTTTTCAACAGCACTCTCTGGATCACAGAGATGTTATTCACACAGTAACTTGGATCCTATTGTTCCTGCAGGCCCCTGTCTGGGTATGAGCTACACAAACAACACCAGTCAGTGGGTTAGTCAGTTATTCTCTGTCTTCTGCGATCGCAAAGTCACAGCTGAATGGCATATACAGACTGACATAGGAGCTCTTTCATAACTTACATTCCACATGAAGAGGGATAGTGGGGGGAGGAGCACAAAAGGGAGGGTTTGATCCAAGCTTCTCAGTGTGAAATTGCAGAAACAAAAAGGCCCGAAGCAAGATAGGTCTGACTTTATTTTAATACACCTTTTCATCACAGTACCATGAGAAAGGATTGTATTTAATGTGATCCTTGTGTTTCAAACTTTTACTAATATTAAGGTGTTTGGATAAAATTTTGGAGGTTTGTCAGGAGAATAAGAGAGATAAGGAGAATGTGTATCACAGAATCTTTTAATTGGATAATAATAGGGATTTATTTAAGTATGACTTGACTACAAACACCAATGGACCAATTTTGAAAATAGGGATATTAATCAATCTACTTTTGCAAAGGTCAATATTCTTCTCCGTCATCCTCATCTGCCATGTTATCAGCACCCACCTCTTCATAATCCTTCTCTAGGGCAGCCATGTCTTCTCTGGCCTCTGCAAACTCCCCCTCTTCCATTCCCTCCCCAACATACCAGTGGACAAAGGCCCTCTTGGCATACATGAGGTCAAACTTGTGATCAAGACGCGCCCAGGCCTCAGCGATGGCGGTGGTGTTGCTCAGCATGCACACGGCCCTCTGCACCTTGGCCAGGTCTCCACCAGGAACCACAGTCGGAGGCTGATAGTTGATGCCGACCTTGAAGCCTGTGGGGCACCAGTCCACAAACTGGATGCTGCGTTTGGTCTTGATGGCTGCGATGGCAGAGTTGACGTCTTTGGGCACCACATCACCACGATACAGCAGACAGCAGGCCATGTATTTACCATGACGGGGATCACACTTCACCATCTGATTGGCTGGCTCAAAGCATGTGTTGGTGATGTCAGCGACTGACAGCTGCTCATGATAAGCCTTCTCAGCGGAGATGACCGGAGCGTACGTGGCCAAAGGGAAGTGGATACGAGGGTATGGCACCAGGTTGGTCTGGAACTCTGTCAGGTCAACATTCAGGGCTCCGTCAAAACGAAGTGAGGCTGTGATTGAAGACACAATCTGGCCGATGAGCCTGTTCAGGTTGGTGTAGGTTGGTCTCTCGATGTCTAGGTTCCTGCGGCAGATGTCGTAGATGGCCTCGTTGTCCACCATGAAGGCACAGTCGGAGTGCTCCAGGGTGGTGTGGGTGGTCAGGATGGAGTTGTAAGGCTCCACCACTGCAGTGGAAACCTGGGGGGCTGGGTAGATGGCAAACTCAAGCTTAGACTTTTTGCCATAATCAACAGAAAGTCTCTCCATCAGCAGGGAGGTGAAACCTGAGCCTGTGCCTCCTCCAAAGCTGTGGAAGATTAGAAATCCCTGCAGACCAGTGCACTGATCAGCCTAAAAGGGAAAATTGACTTTGGTTCATTAAAATTGCATGAAGGCTTCATAATCAATACAGATTTATAAATTCAGTATCTGAATCTTCCTGCAGTGGCTCCCCTTTTCTTTCTTTCTTTTCTATGAAAACTAAGGTTAAGCTAAAATTGCTTTTGAGAGACGTCAACCTGTTAAATGCTAAACCTCACCAGTTTACGAGTCCGGTCCAGAACCAGATCAATGACCTCCTTGCCGATGGTGTAATGCCCTCGAGCATAGTTATTGGCAGCATCCTCTTTTCCTGTGATCAGCTGCTCAGGGTGGAACAGCTGGCGGTAGGTTCCAGAACGCACCTCATCTGGACAACAAAGGAATGACACACCAATTGATTTACTGCATAAGTAATCCTAAACTTGAATCATCCTTAGCAGCTTTGTATTGAGAATTTTCCACATTAAACAAAGGAATCTTCTTTTTTATAATGAAGATATGGTTAATTTAATAGGAAATTTAACTAAATAATTTCATCAAAACATCCAATCTATGAAACACATCAGTTATTATTTAAATAGCACTGACCGATGACAGTGGGTTCCAGGTCGACAAAAATCGCTCTAGGAACGTGCTTTCCTGCCCCTGTATCACTGAAAAAGGTGTTGAAGGAATCATCTCCTCCTCCACTGGTTTTGTCAGAGGGCATCTGTCCATCTGGCTGGATCCCATGTTCCAAGCAATACAGCTCCCAACATGCATTGCCGATCTGAGCCCCAGCTTGGCCCACATGAATTGAGATACATTCACGCTGTGTGAGAGTGAGCAATACTGTTTGGTTACCACAAGTATCAGCTTACTTTCAACATTTCTACTTCACAGAATCTTTTAAAAACTAAATACAATTTTCCACTTTGTCTGTTATGGACTGATATCCCACACTTTAGTTTGGACCCAGTATTTCATCTATATTAAATGATGCAATAAAGTTTTGCCTTGTTAAACTATATCTTACCATGGTTTAATTCTCTTCTCCAATGTCCAGGTATCGGTAGGAAGATGTATCACTAAAGGCAGCGGTGTTACTCAGTGCTTATATACCTGCAGCCTAAGGTGAACAGTGATTTGATCTGAGCTGTAATCAGAGAACCTACTGATGAGGCCAGGATAAGATCATCCGCTTGACTGACATAGATACAATGCATAAGGAGGTCACCACCCAAATCATTGTGCGAGTGTGTGAGTGTTTTGTTCAGGTGTGTATGTGAAAATCGGATTTCAGGAACCCCACAAGAAGGGAAGGTAACTTGATTTAGTTCCACTTGGCAGGTTCTAATGCCTGACTTTATGTTTTAGTTTCAGGAACTGTGTACTGATTTGGAAAAAGGTTGAGTTGAGGTATGGTGAAAACAATTATATTGCTTATTTTACCAATATATTATTGTCATGTTGTGGAAACCTGAAAATTGAATAGTTACATTTTTATATACTTTTTGCTGAATCTTTCAACTTGATGCTTCCACTTTCATAACAAGGACTCATCTGAGCAGAGATCAGGCACAATAAGATTCCTTATTGTTCATCTTCTGAAGAATATATGGTATTATCACACAAAATGCAAAACATTTGTCTATTTGGTAGATTTTTTACTATAAAACATGTTGCTGTATTAAATTCAAATACAGTGTTTGTCAAGCCTGCCACTTTCCCACACCCTTTTCCTAAGTTGAAATGAACAATAGGCGTAAATCCCCTGGGAGAGGAGACTCATTGAATACATGCAAATCGCCAAATAAGGCATCAGCTGACTAAATGGAACAAAGAGCAACTCCCTGAGTGGTTTCCCGACAAGCAACACAAACGTCAATCACAGAAATATAGAAGACATTAGTTTAGGCCCACCCCGGATATCTTTTTCATTCTATTCAGATTTTAAGCCCAGAAAGCCATTTAATACATAGTTCACACGTTTACAGTTCTAATCAACATGGCATTCATTCTGGTAGCATAGGGGTTGCTGCTTGCACAGTTGGAAGCAATAACCTAAGCTGTTGATATAATGACATGGCTGGAAGGCAGAACTCAAACAAGTCAAACCACTTACCAGTAGACATCCACTATAATATCAGAGTATCAACCACATGGGATTGTTGATTCAGTAAGATCAGTAACAAGGCTTCACACACAAACAATACACAACTGCCTCCTTGCTATAACCATCTTTACCTATCACAACGTGCAGAGTTTAATTAACGACTAAATTAACACTAAAATAAACTCTAAAAGAAATATGGTTGCGGTAGCCAGGAGGCTAGGAGTGATCCCATAGTGTCAACAGCACAGCTATTCATTATGAGGTTTGTTTCTCTCCTGAGGCTGTGTTGCTCATCAGTAACAAACATGGAAACTGACGTCAGTTTTATATTCTTTGAGCACTAAGCTCAAAAAGCAGTGTACTTTAAATTACATGCAATGTTATGACAAAGTTATATATTTTCACATTAGTGCTTTACATCAGCACTTGCAATATGTCTTATTACATAATGACCTGATTGTTTTCGATAAAAGCATGCATTAATTTTATAAACTGTAAACTACAATATATAGAGCCGGTTTCACTTGTGCTATATACAGGTATGCTGAAATATCAATGGGAAAGCACACACCTTGCTGCTGTTGTCTTTTGTGTGTAAACACATTTAGGTGTTGCCTGAGTCATATAAAGGTCTGACCCACTTCCATTGTTTGAGTGTATTTAAAGGTGCCCAGTGCCTCACAATGAAATCTTGGCTCATAGGAAAGAAAGAAAGAAACTGAGATAAAGTGACTCTCGAGAGTTATATTATTAACAATATCAATAACAATTTAATATTTGCAAATTTATTGAACGAGCTACCACGTGGGATTTATGCCACAATACATTTGAACGTGTTCACTTCACACAGAAAGCAGAATAGCTGAAGGTTGAAATACATACTAAAGTATTTTGCAGAAGCCACTGCAGTGACTCCTTCTCACATGACTTTCACACTGTCTCACTCGGTAACTGTAGTGAAACAACTACGACCTCTAGCTTTCAAACACTTTAGTGAAGAAAATATACTCACTGAAACTGCAGTCTGAGTCTGGATTGGTTTACAGGATGTTCGTCCCACCCACCACCCACACACAAGGAAATGTACTGCATAGGCGTGACCCTGACCACAGTCTTGACTTGCAATTTGTAATTTCAACTGAAGCAGGCCTCTGGGTCTGGGCATTAATAAGTAAAAGAGGTTTCTTTAAAGAGATTGAATAGGTAGGATTTCATAGGATGGATTTAAACATCAATACAAGGCAGTAAGTAAAGTGTAGTATAATGCACTGACAAAAAGCAAGGGTGATTATGGACTACATTTACAAATGAGTTGCTTTTTCCATGCGTTGCTATTGCGCTGACTCTGGCCTTAACTGTGCATGAGGGCAGTGTTCGTATGCAGGGCACTGACTTCATTTCTGGATAATAGGACAATTTATTTACAGTTTATGTGCAGTTTTATGCCAGGAATATATAAAAGTTTTGTACATTTACTGGTTTAGTGTTCTGTGTTTTAAAGGCAAAGTTCACCCCAAAAAATTATAATTCACTGATTATCTACTCATCACTATGGTGATAGAGAGGTGGGCGAGTGTTTGAGTGCACAAAACAATTTTGGAGTTTCGGGTGTAGACAGCATTGCAGCAGAAACCAATACAAATGAAGTAACTAGTAACCACTTCCTCAAATGTAAAAAAGCAACAGAAAAAAACACAACAAAACTCCATACTGTTGGTGTGGTGGCATTCATACCCATAAACCTCAACATTCAAATTTGGCTCATAAACAGCGTCATCACACAACTGCTATGATGTCCCTGCCTGTGACTGTGACACTTTAACTTCCTGTGGTAACTGTACATATTGCACAGTCTCTCCACTGGTGCTTATATTAATTTACATTTTTTTAATGTAATTTTTGTTTCCTACTTTTTTGTATATTAATACTTGCACAAATACACAACAGCAAATTCCTTGTATGTGTAAACCTGCTTGGCAATAAAACCCGATTCTGATTCACACCATGTTTTTAGCCTAAATGTCCGCTGTTATCCTCCTGCCTTAGATAATAAGTGAATTTTAATTTTTTTGCTGAATCATCCCTTTAAAGGTACAGTGTGCATAATTTAGTGATATCTAGTGTTTAAATTTGCATGTTGCAGCTGAACACCCTTCACCTCACCCTCTCCTTCCAAACATGCAAAATAACCTGTGGTAGCTTCAGTTGTCATAAAAACTCAATAGTTGTATATTTTGTCCAGTCTGGACTAATGTAAAAAAGATGGCGGCCTCCGTAGAGAGTAATGATCGATGTAAATATAAAGTATTTAAATATAAAGGGCCTTTTCTGGGGTAAAGAAAACTACAATTCATACAATTTAGATGGCACAAACTAGTGAAAACATCATGAGGATTATTCCACATTAAGATTATGCCATACCCTTTAGTTCCCTTTCACCTAAATCTTACACCCTGGACCTTTAAGCCTCTACTAAAGTAACCTATATTTTCTTGCTAGTGTCCCTGTGGTGTAAATTCACCCCAAACAACAGATGCTTCAAAAACCTTTGACCCACTCCTGTCTGCATGTGTTCTCATGCGCTTTGGATCAACTCCACTGCTTAGAATACAAAAAAAAACTGGAAGTGTGCCATGGCATGCGCACTCACAGTGCGCGTGCGCGTCCCCGTCAGATAGATGTCTAATGGGCGTGGCCTGCAGAGTCAAATACTTGAACCGCTCCTCACTCTACCGGCACTACTCCGTCACTCCGACCACATAGACGGCCGCAGTGAGAGGACACGGGCGCAGACTTAAATTCAACCAGCTGAAGGACTTTCTACCGAGAGGCAACAATGGTGAGTATGACTTGCAAAATAAGTTCCGCTGCAAAGTTGATCTTCCACGTGCAAACGTCCTTTGGGGCCGTATTGTTTATAGTGTGCGACATAGACAGTATTTGCATGCGCAGGGATAATGCGCCACACTGAGGGAGTGACGCAGCAGCAGCAGCAGCAGCAGAAGACCCCCGAGACAGAAATAGACCTGTGTCTCTCAGTGTCCCTCAGTGTCTCTCAGTACAGCTGAGCTAGCTGTTAATCTGGTTTAGCAGGTGGTGATGGTTCGTCTACATTTACAACACATCAGCAGAGAGAGAAAACCAGTGATGTGCTGTAAACTCAGTTTTCAGATTAAACACAAGAGAAATGCTTGATTGTCACAAATGGCAGTCTACAGGAGTCTCTGGAACTGCCTGATCTTTAAAGGCAACACTGGGCTTAGGTGTGTAAGGAATTTAGGTGTGTCTCATAGAAAAAAAGAGTTGATTGACAAAGCAGGAAATATGTTTCCCTCCAAACAGATGTGATGCATCAAATCATATCAGTTTGAATTTGGAGGGAAGAACAAACGTGTAAGTGACTGTACACCGTGGATCAGGCCTGTAATCAAATGTGATTATTTATAGTCAAATGGAACAAGTGAAGTTGATCTCAAATAACCTTTGATGCTAACTCTAATGTTACACACACACACACACACACACACGCACTTCTCTCTAAAGTCGCAGGACACTCATTTGCATAATGCATTCCCCAGCCCCTTATCCTAAGCTTTAGCATCACAACTATAATCCTAAACCTACAGTAATTCCAACCTTAACCTTAACCCTAAAAGTCTTCACCCTCAAACAGCTCTTTGACTTTATAAGGACCAGTCAAAATGTCCTCACAGATTCAAAATGTCCTCACACCACCATACTGTTGTGTTTGCACAGTGTAGTGTAAACACAGCTTGTTAGCTCAGTCAGTAGTGCCAAACTGAAGTCATTGTGTACTGAGTAAACTATGACAGTATTCCTGCCTTCATCAAATAGTCCTGATGTATAAAATCTTGTTTCTATATCGTTCACATGCCGCTCCCACTTTGTGTGCAAGGTTATTATTATGATGCTTGTGCAGTAGTGCAAGTCAGGTTTAACTTCAGTAGCATGCATAAAAAACCTGTTAGGATAGTTCTACATTTAAAGAAAGGGGTGGGGTGTGGGGGGTATGTCTGGATAGCCAGTCAGTTACTGTATATTCTGTGCATATGTGGTTCTAGTCAATCTTTACGCTTTGATGGAGCCCGAGCGTGACTGTGCACAAATGCATCCCTTGAGAAGGTCTGCCAAAAATGGGATAAACCATAATGACCCTAGAAGAACACTCCCTAATTGCTAAATGGTCTACTATGAAGATTCTTTTAGACTTCGGCTTTTGATGACTTTCTGTAGGTTTTTTCCAGTAAAATTCTCCAAAAATATGAATTGATAATAATAATAACAACATAACTTCCATAGCTCCTTTCAAAACAGCCACCACAAAGTGTTTCACAAAGAAAACCAAATAACAAGGACAATAAGCAAAATGAAATGATAACATTTCAAATCAAAGAAAGCAAATAAGATTTAAGATAAGATTTTTCAAAAGTACCTGCAAAAGAAAAGGATAAAATGAATTTATGAAATTCAACCACGTAATAGCCATTCTGCTAAATGGTCTTCTACAAAGCTTTTTACCTAAAATTCTTCCAATTAATAACAGATAATAATAATAACTTAATTTTCACCGCACCTTTCAAAACAGACAACAAGCAAAATAATACGATAACATTTCAAATCAAAGACAGCAATTGTCTGATCTAAAATCTAAGTGAGCAAATAATACAACATCATTTAAAAGTACTGGTAAAAGAAAAGGATAAAAAGAATTTGTGAAATTCAGCTACATAAAAAAAGCCATTCGTTCAGAATAATAGATACAGTGTATCTGTGACACAAAGTGAGCAGAATGTGAAGGGGTCTGACTATTTTCTGAAGTGACTGTATAATAAAACACTGAATATGTTTCGTTTTTGCTTGGACAAGAGTCTTTTAAACTATTTTCTATCCTCACCTTGTCTTTATGGCACATTACCTCTGTGTTCCTGTTACAGAGGCTAAATATACAGTGATGATGGGCTATAAAGGGATCTCTGTCCCCGTGTTTGCTGACCTGGAAAAAGCTTTTAACAAATTAATTGGGATTCTTTTCTCCACCATCATTAACCTTTTCTGTCTCTCGCTCTGTCTCTAACCAGATGCAGGGCATTTATTTATATCAGCTTCAATCTCGAACAAAACAGGAATCTCAAGTCTGTGAGGTGGATCCTCGGACACGTCCTCGCTGTCGTCATACGCACACTCACCCTGGACAGGTTTTAGGGGAGAGGAAAACGTCTTTGTCTTTTGAGTTCAGCCCTGCATTTATTCTTACTTACTCATAGTCATAGTACAAAACAATCATGTTATGTTTAATTATTTCCAACTTTATTGAACATTTTAAAAAGAAAGAAACTGTAAATCTGCCAGTGACCCGCTATTTTGGTGGCCTGCCTCAACAGTCAGTCGGATAGGTGTCAGGTTAGCATGAGCAACCTAAAATAGCTGCTTCAAAGAGCTCTACTAACCCAGGCCAGTCTGGTTTAGTCAAGATAACAGTCTCTTTGAATATGTTTTGCTATAAAGAATTGGATACATCTGAAAATCCTTGTTGATCAAGTGTGGATTCAATGAGGTTTGACGGACACAACCTTGTCCTCTGCCTCCCATCCCTCACCCACCAGCCCCTTCCCTTGTCTCTCTGATCACTGAGAAGGGGAACAGTTATTCAAAGGTGGAAATCTACCAAATGTGATAGATCGTCATTGTTTTATACAGTGGAATGAAATTATACATGTTTGTTTTTAACTGGATATGCTTCTTTAAACTCCTGATCCAAACAAATATCTTTTAGTCTTTAGATTCTGGGGGGGGGATCCAAATAATCACTGAATTGAGACTGAGAGTGATTTGGATGATTCATTCATTCATTTTACTGTTAAAGATAAATATTCCTAGTTACAAAACATATCTTCTCTGGTTCATATTGTAAATGGAACAGTTTATATTTAAGCACTGAGTAATTTTGACTAGTCGCCTTGAGGCTGTTAGTTGGTTTGTGATGGACACAAGTGAAGCTTTTTAACATATAAGTAAGAAATGCACAATATGGATAGAAAAGAACATCTTGATAGAAAAGTCGGTCACTTCATCACTCATGCAAAAATCTCTAAACAAATCCATTATTGCCATAACGGAGTCCATTAAATGGTCCAGTTCTACAAGTGATTTCATACAAATAGCTCCAGAGACATGTTATAAATTGTGTTACTGAACCTTCTCCAGGCTTCAAAATCTAGCCATATAAGTAAAAGGTACTTATTTTATTTCTCAGATTTCGTTGAGACTGAACTGTTACCAGCATCTTAGATAGTCTGAACTGATGCACAAGTTTGAGGAAAGCCCAGTGCATCTTTTTATTCAGGTCAACTTTATATCTTAAATGTTAAACTCAAAGCTTAACCTCCATCTTGGTTCACGAGACTCAGTCACATGAATTTCAGTGACAGCTGCAGTACATGTGACGATTCCCCTTTACGTGTTTGCTTCCACCTAGTGGCTCTGTTTGTAAAGCACTCCTTTGTATTTCTACAACTGTTGCTTTTTATCTGATTATTTCTCATAAAATGTTTGTATTAACATTTTGCCATTCATTGCAATCTCCCTTTAAAGCATTAGACAGCAAACACTAGTTCCCAGTGTTCAGTCTTATTTACCCTCTCCTCTTCTTCTCCTCCAGCGTGAATGCATCTCTGTGCATGTGGGCCAGGCTGGCGTCCAGATGGGGAACACCTGCTGGGAGCTCTACTGTCTGGAGCACGGCATCCAGCCGGACGGCCTGATGCCAGGCAGCAAAACGCAGGGAGGTCACGATGACTCCTTCACCACCTTCTTCAGCGAGACCGGGTCTGGGAAGTTCGTCCCCAGAGCGATCTTCGTTGACCTGGAGCCCACTGTCATCGGTCAGTGATGATGTGGAGTAAAGCATTGTTTTGTCTTTAGGTAACAGGAATGATTTCTTAGGATGATGGTATCATCTTTTGTGGCACAATGAGGTCACTGTGTTGTATCACCGTTGCAATCTGTTGATTTTGAGTATAAATCATCCTAATGATCTATTTATCTGATTATCCATCGTAGTAGCATTCACAACATATAGAACTCTAAAAATCATCTTACTTAATTTTGAAAGTGTTGGAAGCCAGTATATACTGTGGCAGAAACCACAAGCTACATGGTAATGTGTTACAAAGACGATGCAGTTAACAGTACTTGTCAGCATAAAGCAAACTCTTCCAAGTGAATTAAATGAAAAATACATTGTCCACATGTTCCCTTTTCATGCCTTACTAGCTTGGTGGAATGCTTTCTGCATCAATAGCACTTTGCAGTTGAATACGTTTTCTGAACTCTCACTTTTGTCTTGAATTTTTCCAGATGAGGTGCGCACAGGAACGTACCGTCAGCTCTTCCACCCCGAGCAGCTGATCTCTGGAAAGGAAGATGCAGCCAATAACTACGCTCGTGGACACTACACCATCGGCAAGGAGATTATTGACTCTGTTCTGGACAGGATCCGTAAACTGGTAAGGCACTTTATGGGTATCATGCACATGTCTTATCCGGCTCTAAAGGTAGAAGCATGCAAACGTTGCACCTAGTCTTAAAGGTATATACAAGAAATAACTTTGATGAAGCCATCTCAGTATCTTGTTATGTTTGAAAACCATTTTTGTGTCTGTAGGCTGATCAGTGCACCGGTCTCCAAGGCTTCCTGGTCTTCCACTCATTCGGTGGAGGCACTGGCTCAGGTTTCACCTCCCTGCTGATGGAGAGACTTTCTGTTGACTTTGGCAAAAAGTCTAAGCTTGAGTTTGCCGTCTACCCAGCCCCCCAGGTTTCCACAGCAGTGGTGGAGCCTTACAACTCCATCCTGACCACCCACACCACCCTGGAGCACTCCGACTGTGCCTTCATGGTGGACAACGAGGCCATCTACGACATCTGCCGCAGGAACCTTGATATTGAGCGCCCATCCTACACCAACCTCAACCGCCTCATCAGCCAGATTGTGTCTTCAATCACAGCCTCACTTCGTTTTGACGGAGCTCTGAACGTTGACCTGACAGAGTTCCAAACCAACCTGGTGCCATACCCTCGTATCCACTTCCCTTTGGCCACGTACGCCCCGGTCATCTCTGCTGAGAAAGCTCACCACGAGCAGCTGTCAGTGGCTGAGATCACAAATGCCTGCTTTGAGCCAGCCAATCAGATGGTGAAGTGTGATCCCCGTCATGGTAAATACATGGCCTGCTGTCTGCTGTATCGTGGTGATGTGGTGCCCAAAGACGTCAACTCTGCCATCGCAGCCATCAAGACCAAACGCAGCATCCAGTTTGTGGACTGGTGCCCCACAGGGTTCAAGGTTGGCATCAACTATCAGCCTCCGACTGTGGTTCCTGGTGGAGACCTGGCCAAGGTGCAGAGGGCCGTGTGCATGCTGAGCAACACCACCGCCATCGCTGAGGCCTGGGCGCGTCTCGATCACAAGTTTGACCTCATGTATGCCAAGAGGGCCTTTGTCCACTGGTATGTTGGGGAGGGAATGGAAGAGGGGGAGTTCTCAGAGGCCAGAGAAGACATGGCTGCCCTGGAGAAGGATTATGAAGAGGTGGGCATCGACTCGTTTGAGGAGGATGAGGAAGGAGAGGAATATTAAACAGGCTCAGCTGCCATTTGCCAAATACTTACATGGACATATTGAGTTTTTGAAAGGAATTTTATGTTGGTCCAAATTTTGAGGTATTTGGTTGGTTGTTCACGTTGTTTTTCATTGTAAAATCTTTTTTCAGCCTAATGATCTGAAGTGATATCTTTTTGTGCCATGATCCTATATGTTATGTTTGAAATCTGTTCTGTTGCTCAGTTTATCTTAGTCCCACATAGATTGCCTTCTGTTTTTTTTTATTGAGTATCAATTAAATTGAAAACTTATTACTGACTCAGAAATTATTTTGTTTTTAACTTAAGGGTTCAGTGTGTAGAATTAATTAACATCTAGAGGTGAGGTTTCATGTTGCAGCTGGATACTCCTCATTTCACCCTCCCTTTTCAAACATGAAATAGAACCTTCAGTTGTCATGAAAACTCAAAAAGTTTGTCCAGTTTGGACTACAGTAAAAAACATCATGGCTTCCATAGAAAGGACCCCCCCCCCCCTCCATTTAAATATAAATAGCCCATTCTATAGTAAAGAAAACAACAATTCATACAATTTAGATGAAACACACCAGTGAACACATCAATAGGATTAATTTGTATTCAATTTCTACCAAAAATTCCTTTTAACTAAATCTTACACACTGGACCTTGAAATCATGGAAAAATACCAAAACACCAACAGAAGATTTTTCATGTCTTGTATTTGAACAATGCATAAACTTCTGATCATGATAAATATTGTGAAACTTGTGTCAGTGGAGACTTTTTTTTTTTAAACATAGGTCCCATGTCACAGAAATTCCCTTGTTACAGCAGCAGATAATCAAAAACTAGGAGATGAGCAGGTAAGTACAAAACAGATTAATAGGCAATAAAATGTGTGTATGTATATATATATTTATATAACTACATATCTCTATTTTGTATATATACCGGCTAAAGAATTAAAAACAATTCTCCATATCTTTTAGCCTTTTAATGTGGTTTGAATTTCTAGGTATTTAAGAATTTCTATGAAATTAACACAAATCCATTTTTCTCATCAAAAACTGAAATCAATCTTTTAAAAACAAAAGCATTTAGTCCACAAAATGAAGTCAGGATTATTGTCCATTTTCCAAAGTAAAGTCGGAATAGCTTGAAACAAATGTTTATCTATGAACATAATAAATTAACACTGCATTTGAAGTACAAACACTATAATGATCCTTTACATCAGGTGGAAGGTGGAATTGAATTAGGAGAAAATGTTTAGGACTCAACATCATGAACATTATGATTTTACCATCTTAATGTGAATAGTAACAACAGGAGCAGCAGAGGCTGAGATGAAGGCAAAATAATACAGAAGGTGGTACTAACTCAAAAAGGCCACAGGATGGTGCTGTCCCTCAGGTAGGTGGTACCATATGTGGGCTGTGACATCAACTTTTCCATATTTACTACTTCATTAGCATTTTGTTAAACTACTTAGGCTGTGCTTTTATTTTGTCAATGTTGTCTGGATGCAGACAAACTGATATATCTTGACCTCTTAAAACAAGACTGATGTCCTCCACACATGTCACTGCAGTCACTAGCATCAGCATAGAATACATTATGTGTTATATGTTAGTGTGTAAGATTAGGGTGAAAGAGATCTATTGGCAGGAATTGAATATAAAAATAATCCTAGTGATGTTTCACTAGTGTGTTTCATCTAAATTGTACAAATTGTTGTGTTCTGTACCTTTATATTTAAATACTTTATATTTACTTCAGGAGCGGGTCCTCTATACAGAGGTCGCCATGTTTGTTACAGTCGTCCAAACTGGACAAACTAAACACGTTTTGAGTTTTTATAACAACTGAAGGCTACCACAGGTTCTCTTTCATGTTTGAAAGGGGAGGGTGAAGTGAGTGGTTTTCAGCTGCAACATGCATATTCACCACTAGATGTCACTACATTCTACACACTGAACCTTTAAATGTTATGTAATGTTCTGCACTTGTCAGCATCAGAGAAATTACAGCAGAGGAACATATTATTTAAGTAAATAAGAATAAAAGTTAATCAATTATTCATTTTGTGTTTCTGCTACTCTTGGTTACTGGGTTTCATCTATTAGTGGAGTTATTTAGTCGCTTTTGTGTCTTTATGATCAGAGCTGGGAAGAAAGTAAATCATGTAAATTTTCATTTATTCTCACTGGACTTGTTTTCTGACTTACCACAAACCCCCGAAACTTTCTGGGTCAGTTAGTATGAACAGGACGCTAAAGAGGTCATATCACTCTATAGTTCAACAGTATCAACTGAAGTGACTGAGCACAGATATTTAGATTTTCACTGATGGGCAAAATATTAGTGACATGGTAAAATATTTAATATTTGAATAGTGATCGGTTTCATTTAATGTTTTGATCGTTGGTTTTGTTTTTGTTACCTTTTTTCTGTCTTTTATTGCCTCGACCTGTTTGGATAAAAGTTGTACAAATGTCATGGAGTCAACTGACTTTTAAATAAATGAATCTTAATTAAAATATAAATAATAATATAATAAATAAACCCTACTGAAGAGAGTCACATTGCCAATTTGTTTGCCAGTTATTATTTTCTATTACATTTAAGTCACCTACCAATACATATTTCATATCATTTGAACTAAAACATGAGAAACCTCATCATTTTGGGTTGCTAGGCAACCGTACAGACGCTTTTCACCCTCCCGGAAGTGCGTGGCTCTGAGGAAACATGGCGCACGGAGCGGTGTTACATGCACCAGTGATATTCGTTGTTTCAACCTGTTCTTTTAGCGCATTGTGTCTGTTTGTTTTCGTCGCTTTTGCTGCTTCTCAGACGGTAAATACTGACAATGTGTTCAGTGCGGGCCACACGGCTCCCGTACCCGTCGCGGCCGCCAGGGATCTGCGGTGAGTCTGCACGCCTACTTGTTATGTTAGCTAGCCGTGCTAACGTCACATTTGTGGAAGCTATTACGCTTTAGTCAAATGGAACCTTTAATTTTATCACAACTTAAGCTTCCGGCTACACAGCTGTCATTTTAAGCGCTGTATCTCCGTCCTGTTCGCCAAACTCGCCCTCCTGTGCCGGACTCCATCCCCAAAATGATAAATTTAATGAATTCCTGCGTATAAAAACCATTTTCATCCAGTAGATCTGTACCCAAACGTAACGTTTTAAACACCACCGAGTTATAATGAAGTTCGGCGTGTATGTAGCGCTTGATAGAATGATAGTCTCTTATTACTTGATGCATCCCATATGACTGTGTGGATGTAGCCTAACGTTATTAATACCTGACAGTTGCAAGAATTTATACAACAAATTGTCAGACAGGGTGTTTGAAATGACTGTGGTAGTCATCAAGCAGGAACCGTGATTGCACGTTGGCCCTGAAGTGCAAATAACAACAGCAAATCACACAACAGAACACTCAACAACAATTCAAATGGGAAAAAACACACCACAGCACATCGACAAAACACAACAACAATTAAAAAAACATAATGGCAGATAAGAAAACAAAATCAATCACAAATCAATGTGTTTTGTGATTTGACGTCATGTTTTCTTATTTGCAGATGTGTTTTATGATTTGTGTTTGATTTGTTGTTGTTGGCCTGTATGTGAAAAATTACAAGATAATTATTCAGTGGTTTGTTGACATAATTGTTATGAGTGTTAGTTGGTAGTTTTGATAGTTGCAGTAATACAGTACATGTTTGGCTGCGTGGGTATTTATCCCCAGTTGTGGGGTCATCTAGCTTTTTTTTTCATTCAGCTAGTTTACTACTAGAATAATGTTCCACTTTATGCATCACAATGCTCCTTCGCTGCATTTGTTATACAAATAAATTAGGATTATCCTTCATTTTTGTTTTCAGTCACCAAAGAACTTGTTGCTGTTTCCTTCTTTTAAACTCCAAGATCTCATGTCCCCTCAGGTACTTGTTGTATGATGTGAACCCCCCAGAGGGTTTCAACCTGCGAAGAGATGTGTACATCCGCATGGCCTCCCTAGTAAAGACACTGAGGAAGGAGGGGGATGACTGGGTATTGGTGCTCCCTCCGTGGGGTCGCCTCTACCACTGGCAGAGCCCTAACATCCACCAGATCCGCATCCTCTGGGCAGAGTTCTTCAGCCTCACTAGCCTGCAGGCCAACGTGCCTGTTATTGAGTATGAGGAATTCATCGCTGGTGAGATTTTTATTTTTATGACCTAGGCCAGGGTTACAATTTTTAAACCTCATTATCTGTGGAAGTTTTTTTTAATAAGCTGAACACGTGTTGTTCTTTTTATTCCAAAATAACAGTGGTTTCATTTCACAATACACAGACACCACTGTCTATTAGCTTTGTTATGTCTAAACTCTCAGTCAGTGTGTTTTGTCATCTGTCTCTTTCCCACCCTAGAGAATGGAGGCCCATTCATAGACCAGGTTTTAGTGCTGCAAAACTACGCTGAGGGATGGACTGATGGAAAATGGGAGGAAAAAGTTGATGAGCGGCCGTGCATTGAGAAGTTGATGTACTCCAAAGACAAGCAGGGCTACTACAGGTAAATCAGTACAATGCAAAAACAATACAATCAAATTAAAAATATGATGGAAGTATAAAACGTTCAACCAAGGGTTTGGAGGTCACAGTGAAACAGAGACTAGCTTTTCATCTTGGAGCTGATGTTTTCTGAACTCTTTTTTTTCTGTCACAATTTCCTGTGGAAATGCTCACAAAAAACTGTTTCATTCAATTGGCCTTCTTCAGACAGTGACGGATCACATTCGCAGTCATTCCGTATTAATGATATCTACCTCTACCTCCATGCCTGCACATCTCTCTCCTCTCCTTTCATCATCTGCTGTCTCTTTCATCTTGTCTGTGTTTGTTTCTCAGGGGCTGGTTTTGGGGCTACGAGGAAACGCGAGCTCGAAAAGTGACGTGTATGTCAGCCCAAGGTCATGCCTCCATTATGGCTCCAGTTCTTCAGAAAAACATCACAGTGACGTGAGTCCACAGAGCGACACGTTGATATAAAATGCACTGACTGTACACACACATTGACTTGATAGTGTGCCACAAACACATTCTACCATCCATCACTGAAAACCCTTCTCTTTCAAATAGTCCCCCGCTCATACGGAGATTTGCTCTGGTCATTACCACTTAGATAAACTGGAGCATTGCTCTGATTCAGTGTTCATGAAGGGGAATGTTATCCCTAATTAATTTAGTAATTTCATTGCGTGACATGAAGTCACTATCAAGAAAACGAAATTTTTCATATGTGTCTAAAATAATGAGTTTCTAGTTAAAGCAACCTTAGCAATGAGCAAAAAAATCCTCATAAACAGTTGATAAGAAACTGAAAAGACGATCTGCTTTTATTGTTATGTAGGTGTGTATTAGTGTTTTACTGTGTATGTGCTTTTTAGATCTTTGTGATATTCACAGGAAGAAACGTGTGTGTTGGTGCTGTTTTGCAGATCGGTAATGCTCGACCGAGCTGAGACGCTCCTTCATGATCACTATTCTGGGAAAGATTACTGGGATGTAAGTCAAGTATTTGGCTCATACAGATATATTATTTTACAGATATATTGGTAGTATTGCTGTGCTCTCACAGAAAATGTCATATAACAGGGAACTAGACTTTTACACTTTCAACCTGAGGGTTTAAGGCACACCATCTTGTCTGTAAGCTGATATAGGAATCTCTGTCTGTCTTTAACTAAGACCCGCCGCAGCATGGTGTTTGCCAAGCACCTGCGACTCATAGGAGATGACTTCAGAGCAAAGCACCTGAACTCTACGGATGAGAGAGATTACAGCGTTTATAGCGAGGACTGGACTCGCATGAAAGTGAGTGAGTGTGTCTGACAATGACCTCATAATGTCTCTCTCTTTCTCTCTCTCAGACACACACACTACAGTGACAGTTTAGACGTCGATTTATTTGAAATGACGCCACTATATCAACACTGATCACCTCGTGATGATCGATACTTTTCTTATATGAGTAAAATCTTTCTCCATAGCTGCACACTCATTCATAAGAGCATCCACTCGCTCTCTTCCTCTCTCTCTTCCTCTCTCTCTCTCACTCTCTCTTGCTGACAAACACACACACCGACAAAATCCTACACATTCAGTCTATGTGATCTAACATGTGTAAACTCAGACTGGGTAAAGCAACAGAATTTGTAAACTTGGTCAATGTATGGAGAGTCGGAGAAGATGGTGGGGCGCACTCAGTTTGGCTTCGATTTACGATGTATTTACGAAAAGTCCCAAAATGAACACTGCAAGTGGATTGACTGATTTACTATAACCAAATTATATTAATTCTGTCCCAAGCTTTTCGATCCATATCCATGATCACCATTAGCAATTTACACTGTATTAGTTAGAACATTTTGTCTCAAGTTTTAAGCATTGATTCAACACTGTTTTGACATTTTTTAATTATCTTCAGGCCAAGCTGGGTTCAGCAAAAGGGGGTCCATATCTGGGGGTGCACCTGCGCAGGAAGGACTTTATCTGGGGTCACAGAGAGGATGTACCCAGCCTTAAGGGGGCCGTCAAAAAAATGCGCAGTTTGATGAAGAAGCACAAACTCGACAAAGTGTTTGTTGCAACAGATGCAGATGAAGAAGGTAACAACACGAAAGCATAAATCTCTTTTTGATAAAAAAAAAAAATTTTGGTTCAAAACCATTTCAAATGTAACGGACAGAATAGAGCATAATAATGATATTAGTAAGTAGCAGTAGCATATCCATGAACTCTGTTAATTATTTCCTAAGCTTGTGTCATGTAATCTTATAGAACTGAAGGAGCTGAAAAAGTTGTTGCCAGACATGGTGCGGTTTGAGGCGTCCACAGACGACCTGGAGCTCCTCAAAGATGGAGGAGTGGCCATCATCGACCAGTGGATATGTGCTCATGCGAGGTAAATTTGGTTTCATAGTTTAGTTGTATATATTCACGTTTTATTTGATAATTTACAGTCAACTGCTGCCTATTCTGTCTAAATAATTCTGATCTGTCTTGTGTGGATATGAGTTTCTATATATACAAAAATTGCTTTATTTGTTTTTATATCCAACACCATCATCATTGAAATAGTATGGTTTTTTATAAACAGCAGATCAAATGAATTGGTCCAGTTCTTTAGTTTATGAGCAAATACCTACAACACGACCCTCCCATTTGTTTAGTCCAACTAGGACAGTGATCAAATGGTGTTCAATAATTGAGCAGCCTTGTCACTAATGCAACTGGAAAATATTTCAACTAGAAAAACTAGTTCGGGTGGCTGTTCAAACTATTCTCACTGTGTCAAATGTACATGTACCTTTCCAAGTGTACATATCTTAGTGTGTTTTGTAATACCTATTCATCAGTGTTTTTCTGTTTTCAGAGTCTTCATCGGAACATCTGTGTCCACCTTCTCTTTTCGGATCCACGAAGAGAGGGAGATCCTGGGTTTTGACCCCAAAACCACATACAATCGTTTCTGTGGGGACAGTGAGAAAGAATGCGAACAGCCCACACACTGGAAAATTGTCTTTTAATGTGACCTCTGACTTTCCTGACACACACAAGTGCCAAAAAGCAGTGTTAAAATTACATTTATTTCTATGGATTATAGCAGAAGGATATTTTTACTGTATTATGGTGATTTTCTTTTTAGATGTTTTAGAGTTGTGCAATCAGGTCTGTTGTGACCGACGTGTCTGAAGCTCAAAAAGCAGAGGCCAGGCTGCCAAAACCACAATTAAATCTGCGTATGTTTTTCAGGTTGTATGTAGTTTCCTTCATCACACTCTGGTGTTTTACATCATTTCTAGTATTTATTACAAACACCAGCACGATGGGGGGAAGCCATGCACAAAACATTCTCTAGCCTTTGCACAAACTCAAAAAAAATATGTCCACTTGGTACTTTTCCAATAGAAGACAAGACTTAAGCTAATGATTCTTCGCTCAGGATCTGCTGAAAAGAAGTTATTTTCTGTCACTGTATTTCAGCGTCAAGTCTTTGCACACCAAGTCAATATTTTTCATCCAAAGCTGTCGCACAAAATTAATATGACTGCATGTTCTGTCAACTTTTTGTTTGTAGTTTCAGGTTTCAGCTGTCAAAGGCTTTTCAGAGAGTTGTTAAAGCTGTACTGGATCAGTTGAATCACAGAAATGTTTTTTTTTTCTTTACAATATTCGGTGTCAGTGCTGCATGGTTCAACCTGGACCACTGATATCTTGAAATAGACTTGGAGACAATCGGGAACATTTTGCAGCTCTTTGATCTGAAGGTGAAATTCTGCCTGGTCCTGACAGCTCTCAGGATTGAATGGACCCAATGTTTTCTTTTCTTTTCGAGAATTGAGAGGAATCACAAAATCAGCCTCACTGCTCGACTCCTTTTTATCTACTACGGTGAAGTTTTGGAACAAATACAATAATAAAACACTTCAGATTTAGTGAGCTGGGTTTCTGAGTGTGACTCTTTTTATTGGGTGATATTGGACTTGGAAATATGGACTCTGTGTGCAAAGACCTTTAGTGTGGGACAACTTTCCTCCCTTTGTTACTTGTTGTTATGCCACACCAGTATGAACATTTGTTACCTGGGATTTTCATTACAGCATTACTGATTTTGAAAAAGTTCCAAATATGGCAGAAAAACCTTTCTTATGTATTTTGAATCGTGATGCTCAATTGCCTCCACATTAAAAACACAAACTGCACTGTATATTTTGTGTATTATTATAGTGTAGTTGATAATGATACTGATAAGGAAATACTTTGAAATGACAATGAGGAGTTTCCTGTGAACAATAGACAGCCATCAACCTGTGATCTTATAACACACCTTTTTTCCATTCCTGACATTGCAATTGTTTTGGTAGAATCTATCTGGTGTGGGTATCATGTGACTCATTTGTATTGTTATTGGTGTGCTTGAAATGATGAAATGTCCAACACCTCTTCTTGTCCCATGATTTACCTTGTGCAATGACTCAAGTCTGAGAAAATGTCCCTGTGGACAACTCACTGGCACGAAGAAACATTTTTCTCACATATTATCATCAAGATGGAAAACCAGTGTGACTGCCGTGGTGATGGAATTCTGTGTGTCCTTTCAAACAGTACAATCTGTGTCAAGTGTCACCTTTGCCTTTGAATCACCTACGAGGTTTTACACAGTGATTTTCCTGTGTGTCTGGAAACAGAAAGAATCTGAGTTTGAAAGAGTTGGTTAAATGTTTCGGTCTAAAAAGGACTTTACAGGCTTTAGTGTCCTGTGTGTGAAAGCTAATGCTTGACATTGAAAACTCTGTTATGTCAGTGAGCATTGTCTTCCCCAGCAGCTGTGTTCATACACACTCCAATTATCCATTTATTGGTTGTTGCATTGTCATTTCCCGTCAGTTCACTTTTTAATTTCCTGTCTTTGCCCTCTTCAACACACTGCAGTCACAAGATGTGCGTCTAGAGAGTTCAAGACATTGTTTTTACCTCTCCCTGTGGAAACACCACATGATATCAGTGTGACTTTCCCCTGTGGAGGCCTGCACCTCACCGACAACACAGCCCACTTGTGTAATTGATCGCACTGCTTGGTGTCAACCCATTCCCTCTAAGTCCAGGTTCTCGTGGAACAGTGATGAAGACGTTTTGGGACCTTATAGCCTGTGCTCCTAAACTACGATGGCCCTGAAGTGCAAATCACAACAACACATTACAGAAGACAAAGACAAATCACTGCATACAAATCACCACTGATTGGATGGATGCACTTTTATATGTTTCCTGATTTCTTGTTGTATTTATACAACTTATTTGCCATTCTTTTTTCATTATTTGCCATTGTGTTTTGTTGTTATTTCTTATTTCACATTGTATTGTCCTTTTTTACAAGTGTTTTTTGTGTTCTCCATATTTTCCATTGTGTCTGCATAGACTGTATAAAATCAAATCATAAATCATAAATACGCATCAGTTTTTTGCTGCTGTAATTTGTCCTTCAGGGCAACCATACTAATCACATAACTATATATTATATAAAAAAAGAAGCCTGTACTCACCCAGAAGTCTATGATTTCAAATCATGCATCGCTTCAGGACAACTTCAAGACAAAATGGATGACCAGATGTAACAGAGGTGGATTATTACAAAGCACATTTTGGTTATTATAATAAAAAAAACATATATACATGATTCAAATGGTTAAATACATATGAATGACTTGGCACTTTTGTCCAGCAACATCCAGTTGCAATCAGTACACGCCCTCCTCCACAGATGCACACACGCACGCACAGACACAGGCAGGTGGAGCTGCAGGAGGTTCCAGCGTCAGTCAGGTTCAGGTTGTTATCACGTTCAGCCGCAGCGTCACTGATGAGAGATTTTTAACTTTTAGTTTTCCACATTTGCGACTTTGACTGTGATTTATTTTCCTGTTTTTCTCCACCAACCGACCGATGGAAAGGACATCCTGCTAGATCCACCTGGCGACATGTCCTGCACACAAAACCTGCGATCTACCGTCAGTTAACAAAGCGTCTGAGACAGGACTGACACAGAGGAGAAGCAGCCAGGTGAGTCCTCGGGTCTGTTGCTGAATCATTGAGTCATTATTAAGAGTCAGTACTCTGCCTCTCAGAAGCTACTTCCATCCATGTGGCCACTTGTAGTTCACTGGAATTACTTTCACTTTGATTTAGAAAAAAAAAAAGATTTAAATTCAGATTACTGCATAAGTCCATTCCTGTTCCTGAGCTTTCTATTACACCAGTCTTTTAAGGAAAATGTTATCTCAAAAAAGAATGGACTTCTATTCTTAAATGCTTCATATATCATGGAACCATGCTGATACATACTGTATTATCAGAAGTAGTAATAGTATTAGTATTATTGTGTAGGGTTTTTGATTAAATTAAACATCTCAAGGACCAAACACTAATTCATTATGTGGAGTCATTCTAAAAGTTTAAAGAAAGAATTTGTTAGTTGACTCTTCATATTTTTATTTATGTGTATAATGTGTCTTGATTCCAGCCTCCTCCACTGATGGCCTTCCTCCAGCAGCTTCGGCTTCTTCTCTGGAAGAATGGACTGACTGTGATCAGGCAGCCGGTGAGTGACTTCCAGTTATTTTACTTTTATATAAGTGCAGAGATTTGTATTTAAAGCAACACTATGTAACTTTTAATGAGCAACAGCGCCGCCTGCAACCACACGTAGTGAAAAGTGGCTTTTGTGTCGTTTAAAAACAAAGTCTATCCAATCTCTCGACCGGAGCACTGCCTGCGTAGTTACATTCACACAACACAACTGAACAGAGCTGCTGCTGTTACAAAAACACCAAACTCTGTTAAGAATCCTTCGTATTTCAAAAGTTTCCTTGCTGAATTTCAGAGATAAATGCCATTTTTTAATGATTTCTAAGTCTTTTTAATTGAGTTACAGTTCGGTATTAAATCTCATTTACGATCATCATTAGATACGTTTAGGAAAACAGGCAGAACCCTCTGTCCGTACTCTGCGCTCATTTCGTCCATACTTGCACATGTCTTCTCAAAGCCTAAAGATATGGATGACAGAGAAGACAGGGAGCAGTACCACAGGAAATCACAGGGGGCAGTGAAGCCAATAGTTCAAGCGAGGGACCATAAGTTGTTTATTTGCTCTCCGAGGGGGGGCTAACTCTCCCACACTTTGAAAACCTCTAGTGGATTGCCTACCATGCCAACATAAAGGACACATGAAAGTATTTGGGCATTGACGGTTATATAGTTTGGAACGGACGTATCACTTTCCCTCTGAAAGGCAGCATTAATGAGCCGTGACTCATGGACCTGGGCCTGATTCTGGAAATTGAATCTGCGACAGTAATGCACTTTTCACAGGAGGTCATTCCTGTTTACAAGTTAGATAAAGCAAGAACAGACATTGAGGGAGAGGAGAAACGAAATCATCTCCATTCTAACTATTTCACATCAGTGAACCATTAGAGTTGTTTTGAAGTTGCTGTGTTACGAAAAAAAAAAAAGGGACACAGTGCTGCTTTGATGTTGGCTTTAAAGAAAGACCAAGCGGAATATTCAGCACCTTTACTGCAATGAACACTTCATATACGCAGTATTAACGTTTTATGATATTTTGTGTTGTAGGTATGGTCCCTCACTCTCATTATCTGGCCCCTGATCATCTTCATCATCATTGCTGTGACCCGCAACCAGTTTCCTCCGATAGTAAAAGAAACATGTAAGTGTAAAAGTCACGCATTGAAGAAGAAAGAGTGCCTCGAAGCAGGTCACCTGTTTGCTTAACTATGTATGTTCTAATAATACGTCAATCACAACACAATGGTTTCTTGACTTTTGGAGTGCTGTGTTTCTGTTCGAGGAACCACATGTTTGGAGACTTTCCAATTTCGCTACAGTGTAAATAAAAGAAGTGCAACACAAACCCGAAGAGTGTTTTCCCTTCCGTGTTTGTTTAAAACTATCAACGTAGAGAATGTTTATTCGTCTGGAAAGAATGAGGACAAAGGTGCTGGAGGGAGTGCTGGATAGCAGGAAGGGTAAAGGCTTTGCAACCCACTCATGAGAACATTCTCTCTGCCTCTTTCATTTTCTAGTTATTCTGGTTCTTTAACCGCTAAAGTTGCAACATCACTAAACTACACTGGATCACTGTATCAGGATCCATCCAAGAAAATATCAGCCTCTTGTATATGTACCCATTTGTTTTGATGTTTCAGTAGAGTGACATGTTCAGTAAAATTAAAGGACCATGTTACAGTTTTTAACTAAAATACTCACCCCCCCCACCTGTCTTTCTTTGTTCTTTGTCGTTTTTGCTGGGTCACACATGTAATTTAATAACCCCACTGTGGACTAATAAAGAAACGGAGCAAAAGGAGCATCCAGCTTAGTGTTGTCTCGTAAATTGTTTGTTTCAGTGCGTGTTCGAAAACAGGGACAGTGGAGAACCACACCTTAAAACAGGTTACAAAACCATTGTCAGTATCCGTCCAACACTAGCCATGAATCGTAACACACAGAGTGGGATGAAAGCAGTCTAGAAGGTTTACAACATGTATTGTTATTTACCATTGTTGGACAGTAGTAATGCTCCTAAATAATTTGATGCCTCACATGTTTTCATTGCGAAGGAGTATTTACAGAGCTATGCATACAAATGTGATCCATTTATTGATTGCCAGTTTTTTTATTCTCTCTTCTCATAAGAAGATGAGTTACCACATCCTCTTATGTAAATTATACATTGATTCTACACAATTGGCTGTGTGAGTGTAGAGATTAACTGACGTCATTCAGGTGTTAATGCAATCAAGGTTTCATAATTATTTCCTTGCCTGCCATGACTAAGCATTCATGCTGTTTGCTAGATCATTATTTTCATTCAGAGAAATCTGTTATGCCAAGTTGATAAGTCACTTTCCAAGAAAATATGAACAGCAATGCGTGCCACGGCAGCACCGCACCATGCGGTCAGTCCGGTCGCAGTGACTCAAATATAACTTGATCTCGCCTTTTAGGTCTTAACTATCTTTTGTTCTGAATTTAAGAAACAGCTGAGATTGTTATCAGACAATAGATGGTATGAGTTACCCACGGGTTGTGACACAGAGATTAGAAAAAACAAATCGTAGGAATATTTTGCTGAGAACGTTTTTTCAGGCTCATGGTGGTCTACAAAAAAAAACCACCAACAAAAAACAAATCATGAGGCGCGTAGAGCAGAAAAACACGAGTGTGAAAAAATGTCTCTCTTATTAGAAAAAAAACCAATAAGCAAACAACAAGAAATAAGCTTTTTAACGTCTAACCTTTGCAAAAAAGTTACTTCTTGAACACAGTGATTATGATTGATTGCTGCACTGTTGAAAAAAATCCCTGTGGCATCATGATGTGGAAATGTTGTCACTTGTTATTTCTGTGTTCTAATTTTTGTTTGTTAAAAAACATATTTTTTGACTTTGAAAGCTAAACCATGAAAACTTTTCAGATCCTGTTTAGCCTTTTGTAATATAATTCTTTAACAGTTTATGTATTATTATGTTAATAATATTTGTTTACTAGCTGCTTATAGTTAATAATATGATTTTTACTTGAATGTAATATTTTAGACTTGTAATCTGACCTAAACTCATTTAAAGTAGTCTACTGCATTTTTCTTTGCCACATTCGTATAATGAACATGTTCTCCTGGGATTTTGAAACTGTTTTTAAATGTTTGTGGTGTATTAAAGTGTCCTTCCCACAGCCACAACTTTGTCATGTCTCCTCCAGGTTATGTTGGACCCAGGAACCTGCCCAGCACAGGTTTCTTCCCTTTCCTGCAGACCCTCATGTGCAACACGGACAGCAACTGTCACAACAAGTCTCACCTGGTGGACTCTGCTGCATCAAAGTCTCAGAAAACTGCAGCCAGGTAACCCCTCTCATTAATAATATAAATGATCTATTACCTGTTTTCTACGTCTTATCTCAGTGCATACATTTGAGTTTACTGCTTCATTGAACTTTTTTACCTCAAATGTATTGTAGATATGTATCAAAGGTGTACAGGAGACCCTTGAATCACAGAGGAGGGACACACCTCAGCATAGCAACATCACATGAGATGATTATGCGCATGGAAATAAACCAAAAACACATGTTCCCCTGTGGAGGAAGGGACATCTCTTACCTAATCACAGAAAGTTGAATACAACTTAGTCATTTCCTTTATTCTCTTGTCTACGATTTTTCTTATGTTGCAAAAACTGTCTGTGAAGTTTAAAGGAATGCGGTCGTTGCAGAGATCTGTTTGTCTGACGTAAACCTACTGATGAGTGATGGCTTTTGCAAATCCGAAGGACAGCTAATATTAGAACAAATACCTTTGTTTTGTATTTAAGAGCAAAAGCCCTGCTGCATATTTTAGAGGGCCTTTGTTCCACTCGCTTTTGTAACTGACAGGTTTTTATCATAGTGTTTTTCCAAAGTACAAAATGTTTTTGGACATAAATGTATAACTGTAACTGTAGTGGATTGGAAAATGTAATCATTGTTGCCCTTTTAACCAACAAAAAATTAGTTTTGGCTACTAGCTCATGATCAAAGCCTTATGGAAGCAAATACTAATAAAAAAATTGTTCCAACATTGACATGTTAATCAAATGATACTCTTCAGTACAGCACAGTTGTAAGAATTAGCTAAGTGAAACAACCGCCTTGGGAGACATGCAGCTTTTCATAGAGCTCAGACCTTCTGTGTTAAGATTTTTTTAGATTTGTTTTGTTTTGTTTAGTTTAAAATAAAATGAAATGCATTCAATGAAATGTCTTAACTGCTTCATCTGACTCTGTATGACAGGTCATCACTGCTGACGAATGGCTCTCCACTGGCAGGCCTGCTTAAAGGGGATGATTTTTTGGGGTTTTCGTTCCCCAAATTTGACACACAAAATGATCCTGTAGCACTGATCCAGGCCTTCACCAGGATTGTGGGTAAGTCGTCCCCATCATACACCCTATTCTCTGTTTTTACAATGTCAAAAACATATTCTTCATATCTAAGTTTCTTACTTGCAGACATGGACCCCCCATAGAACTTATTTAAATCAATAGTTTGACCACCCGTTACCTGTCTTTTTGCTGAGCTGATCTACAACTCTCCATTTAGAGAGTAGTAGTAATGTTTTCTTCCAACTCTTGACAGCAAAGCAAGTAAACATACAATCTTTCCTCAAATATTGAACTATTGTGTAAAAAAGTACACTTTGCAATCTCTTTTGCCCATTTAATCCAAATAATAGACTTTGTCCTACTCAAGTCATTTTTCAACAATATGTTCTTTTGTTTAAGGTTCACCTCATCAACGAAGTCCTAAAAATGTCTCCTTCATCAACACCACTCTTGTGGGAGATCAGGTGAGTGATCATAATGGAAAAAACGAAAAGTGCAGAGGATAAGGAAACGTTTGTTTCCTTGCTGTCACAGTATTTTCTTTATGTACAGGTTTTTGTTTACAACAGACAAACCCCCATTCTTTGATAAAGGCTTATAATAAGGCCTTGTTGGCTTTGCTGATAGTAGAACAAATGCGGGCTGATGTAACAGGGGTGCTTTTAATAAAAAATATCAGACTCACAGGCAGAGCGGTGAGCAAGCAGGCAGATACAGACAACAGGTTTCCAAAGAAGAGGTTACAGATAAAAAGGGAACATGCTGAGGAAAAGGAACAGATGATTCAAGAAGGAGCAAAGGAAAAAAACAGGCCTGCAGGAAAACCTTAAAGAAGCTCCTGATGAATCTCATGAAGTCTCCTGAAGATGTGAAGAAGAAAATTCATGAATATTTGGGAAAAAATAAAAAAATAACACATTGAAGATACGCACAGTGACAAACTCTGTGACTCAGAGCTGTAAAACTGTAGCTCATGTAAGGTTTCCTGTCCCAAACAGAATCACAGCTCCTAAGAGAGGATGTTATCAATCGTCTACTTTTAATTAGCAATTAAAAATTCAGGAACTGACAATACAACATTTTAGGATTGAAAATTGGAAATTATATAATAACATGAGAGCAATATATCTATCCATTCATCCATCATTAATAAAAAAAGAATAAGGACAGGACGAGAGAACATGATTTTCAGACATAAATATATATATGAGGTTACCTGTCATTTTTAGTGTATTTTCAAAATTAGATTTAATGAAATTACATTTTTAACAAGAAATTCAATGAGTTCATTTTTCAACATGATAGAACCAGTTGGAATTGAAAGAGAATAACTCTATATGGATCATTTGAGGATATCCATAAGTTTGTATCACAAGTATTTAATGGGTGCTCTGCTGTTTCTACATTACTGTGGGTGTGCCCTGGTAAAACTTCAAGGAATTGTGGAACGGCATTATCTCTTTTCCTTTTGAAAAGGATGGCCCAGTGTATTTGTAAGGATGCATTGAGGAGCCTTTTCTTTTTTCATTTAGAGAATTCTACCAGCCGTGAGTATGGTCATTTCACACAGTTGAATGCAGGTGTTTACACAATAACATGCGGGCGGAGAAGCTCAGATGACAGTGAGTCGGGAACAGGTGTGTGGAGGGGCGGGGCAGACAGGTGAATGGGAACAGGGTGGACAGACGGAGGACATTACTTGGATCAGAGGCAGGTTAAAAACACTTTCTGAGAAAAATGAGAAGGGGCTAAAGACAAGGAGCAGAGGGGAGAAAGAAGAAACACCAGCCTCAAAACTGTCCTAAAGCAACAGGAGATAAAAATCAAAGAAAACTGTATTTGAAATGACACACAACAAACACTACTACTGACATCACTACTTAACCAATATATATTTATTTTTACTGCATCAAAACTGATCAAGATTTTGCTTGAAGTCTCAGCTTGGTTAACAGTCAAGTCCACGTCCGTCTCAAGTTCTGATTTAAGGTGAACACAAATCCAAATCTCATAGTAGAGCAAGAAATAAGCTGATAGATTTGTCAATTTCACCCATATGTAATTAATATTATTTATGGTAAAACTTGCTTTAAACACTGTTATAAACGTCCACCTCATTGTGTATGGATGTATGTGGATGGTGTGTTTGATAAGTGTTATTTCTGCATCTGACATGAATATTTTAATCTTATGGCAAAATATCACATGATATCACATGATAATATTCAGCATAACTTCATTCATTGGCCTGCTAGTTAAATATTTGACATGTTGATATTAAAACGATGCTTCACACTTAGATATTTTGTGTAGTGTTATTCATACTCTCCAGTTATTTGGTAGGTAATACATATGTGTAGAAATAATTGTTCTTTGTATACTGATGATATTTGAAGTGTAAAGAATTTATTCTGAAGTTGCCAACGCTGTTTTTGTTCAGAACATCTAATGATATTTTGTGAATGAATTATTTGTTATAATTTATTGAATGAATGCCTTCACCTCATGTCCTTTGCAGGAGAGCTTCAACAAAATGCTGGAGTCAGTGAGCGTCTTGAAGAGAGCCATCTGCACCATGATACTTCCCATGATAAACACAACCATGCCTGACCCCCTCACCACTTCTGTGATCGCTTTCTGCAAGACCAACAACACCGTGTTAGAGGTGTCACTCCACACACTCAACCAGGTATGCGTGTGTGCGTGTTTGTGGTCACAGACAAATGTCGCACAACCTCATTCCAAGTCTTTTGTGCTGTTACACAAGCTGGTGCCGCCGGAATGATTTTATTAACTCTGAGATGGCCACTGGTTGTCAGGTGCTGTCGGAGCTGATGCAGACGAAACCAGACGAGATGATGAAGGTGGGCGGGCTGGTGGTGATGGTGTTCAATCAGCTGCAGAATCAGACCTCGCTGTGGGAAAGTCTCCTCGTTCTCCCCCAGCTCTTCTCCAATGGTTCTTTCGACCAAGGGCTGCGCAACACAGAGGTTCTGCTCACCAACATACAGGGGTAATGTACTGTGATGGAGCAGTTTAGCTTAGCTTAGCTTAGCTTAGCTTAGCTTAGCTTTGCTTAGCTTTGCTTAGCTTAGCTTAGTTTAGTTTGCGGTGATAGACAGGTTCAAATAAAAAGACACCGTTTTAGGGCCCTATTGAAGAAAAAGTTCTTTGGGATTTTTCTAGAATTAAGTTATTATATGACATGATAGATTGTTCAGTCATAAAAGATGCTTTAAGTTCCCAATTTCCTGATACCGGGTGAATCCCTATGATTTAAATTAAAATGTATGACTAATGATGGGGTGATTTGTTATAGTTTCAATTATATTTTGACCTTTAGAAACAGCCTGAGGAAAAAACAGGTTCGTTTTTTGAGCTGTGCTAGAATGAATACTGTTCAGGTTTCGAGCTCAGTTTTACAACCCACAATACCTGTGATTCACAGAAGGATTAGGATCAGCAGGGGGTAAAATGTGCGTGTTTGTGTAATTGTTAGTTCTGTTAGGTGTTGCTGCTCGTCCTGTCTTGTTTGGGCATTTAATGTTTTTTTCCCTTGTGGTCTGTCTAGTGCTCTTCTTGTCATCCAGAAGAACTTCCCTGAAACCAGTGCCACACTTTCCACCGTGCATCCAGTGTTTGCTGGAGGCATCAACGTGATTCGCTATATTCAAAACTGGCCTGGCAAAGGTAACACCATGAGCCTTAGTAGTGCTTATACTCTATATGTCTCCCACAAAGAGAGATTTAGAGTGTTTTTACTTACATTTTCATAAATATGTTGCTAAATAAACCACTATTCACTGATATCTCTATTGTATATTTTCTGTTGGATGTTGGATTACAAGTTCCTGCTGTTTTAGGGGAGCTCCAATACAAACTGACCTTTGAAATCATACGCCATTATGTGTAACATCTGACCATGTTGTCTGATTCCGTTTAGTTGTGACCGTTTCCCTCGGAGACGTCGTCACCTTGCAGAATGACTCAATTAGTGAGGTGGTGAAAAGTGTTCTACAAGAGGTCGAGATACCACTGGACCAGGTACGTGCTGACCAAAGTCATTATAGTACATCCCCATGAAGTATACTGGAGGAAGAAACTCACTCTACATAAGTAGCTCAAAGGGGACATGTTATGCTACTTCAGTTTTTTCCCCTCGTGTTCTGCAAAGTTATAAAGCAAAAAGCTCCTCTCCCCCACAGAAAACACTCCTGAAACACCTCATCAATTATCCAGTTGATAATTCCGCATCATTGTGATGTAATGTGACTATACAATGCATATTTTTTTTAAAGATTTGCATAATGCACACCTAGCAGCTAGTCGGGCATGCCCTCTGTCAAAGCCACGTAAAGGGACAATGGAGACCGACATTTCCTACACACACTGGAAGTGGTTGACCACTCACAACAGAGCAGGACATTTGGCCAATTAGAGCACACTGGGCTTTATCGAGAGGGGGGGTGGGGGGTGGGGGGGTGGAGGGGCTTAAAGAGACAGAAGCTAAAACCTGACATTTCAGATAGAGGCTGAAAAGAGGAGCTGCAGCAATGGACAGTTTGAGGAAAGTGATGTGTTTTCTGAACATTTGAGCTTATATCCTTTTCAAGTAATAACATAAATATATATGATGAACCTGAATATGTTTATAATATGTCTCCTTTAAGTATTTGATAATCCAAGGTTATTGCAATCAACTTATACTTATTTGAATTGATCTGAAAATATGCACTTTCTCTGGAATTGCTCAGTTTCACATTAGATAATTTATATATAAACAAACAGCAGCTCTGTTTCTAGGGTTGCCAGACTGGTCTTATGTGATGCTTACTGGCACATAAGTCCCTTGAGTTATGAAACCATATCTAAAATAATGAAACAGAATTTTAATTTGCAATTACAAGATAAATGAGCAGTTAGATGACAAGAGCAAGACCAGGCTATTACTTCTATCTGTTACCTACCGGTTTCCCCTTCATTAAGAGTCTGATCCATTATACATATTCTAACGCTCTTCTCTGTCTTAGGCTATTGGCCTGACAATGGACAAGGGAATGGTGTACTCCTACTTGTGTGACAACAGTAGTAACCCAATTTGGCTAAAAGCAGCCTGCAGCACGGGCACTGTGAACATGCTTCTGCATAGAATCAGCCCTGACATGGTGGTAAAGCAGGTGGGCTACACTGACATAGATGTGATCATGAACAGAAAAGGTTATAAATGAGTCGGATATATTTGTCTTGTGTGCACTTTTCTGTTGTTTCCACTTTCTTCATTTTCTTTTCTCAGTCCCTTACTCTTACCGTCTCTTATGCTTGCTCGGTTGTGCTCTACTGCCCCAGTTCCTAATTTGCATCCTCAAGTGCCACCTTCACTTGCAATTAAGATTCAGACTGCACCAAATAATTAGTCTGCAGCCACGAGAAGGCTGCTCATCTTAGCAACAAGCAAG
The DNA here is from genome assembly GCF_024713975.1 of Paralichthys olivaceus. Classification (NCBI taxonomy): domain Eukaryota; kingdom Metazoa; phylum Chordata; class Actinopteri; order Pleuronectiformes; family Paralichthyidae; genus Paralichthys; species Paralichthys olivaceus. Next base: position 13,469,453 of record NC_091102.1, read on the forward strand.
TGCAACTCCCAGGTCGCACCTGGGTAATACAAACCTCAAGGATTCCCAATTAGCGGCGCCACCATGGTAGCCTTGTTTTGACGAGATAATTCCCAATCAGAAGCTGTTCGCTCACACTGTCATTACTCTGTGGGCTCACTCAAACAGGCAGCTGGACATCAATTAGTAATGTGGTTATGACATATAACAGTGATGTGCATGTGTCATATTACTAATGCATGTCACCTACAGATCAAGCGCCATGTTACACACGTGCTAATAACATGTAGTTTAGCGATAGTGATTTACCAGTTAACCTCAGCTTTCTGCTTCCATAACTGATTATAACATATCTAAAATTTCATGTACAGCTCATAGCAAAATTATTTACTTCATTAGAAAATACACAATATTATAAAGTAACAAACAGGTCTGTGTTGTTTTAAATCCCTTTTCGTTTGTATCAAAATATTAAAAAGATTTGACAAATACTATATTTTTCAATAAAAGACACCAAATTTTATATAACTTTACTCTAATGATTTATAATCTTATATCTAATCTAACAAAATTACATTTTATATAGCATAATTTGTGACTCCTGAATTAAGACTCTTATTCCATAGCAAATGAGAGAACGAGACAGATATACAGCAGTTTAATTTTGCATCTCTAATCATTGTAATCTCTTACCCATATCCTTCCTAGGTTCTCCTGGCCTGGAGTAAGCATGTTGCTCCACACGATGTGTCTTTCGCCAAAGGGCTGCTGCACAGTCTGATTGGAGGTTTATCCCCAGGAGACCCAGGCGGTTCCAACACCACAAGGAACCGCCGTAGCGTGGAGGGACTGCCACAAAATATTGATGAGGAACTGTAAGTACAGTATTGTCTCGCTTTAAAGGAGCTGATAAATCATTTGGAAAATATATTTTCCCCGAATAGGTCATTTAAAATATGATGAAAAATGTCTTTATCTTTTTTTCTTTTCTTTTACTTATTCTTCTCAAGATTGTACTAGAAACTGTCTTTTACCAGTTTGTCTTTGTCACCCTCTGCTTTCTTCACCTTAAAGTTTACCAACCTTAATATCAATTTAACAGTAAAACAAATTCTTCCCACAAAACAGGGGAGATATAAGACATATGTTTACAAATCAGTAAAACATTTCTAAAGTCTGTTCCATTGTAATAGGAACACTTTGTGACCACCATGGTAGCCGTGTTTTGACGAGATAATTCCCAATCAGAAGCTGTTCGCTCACACTGTCATTACTCTGTGTGCTCACTCAAACAGGCAGCTGGACATCAATTAGTAATATGGTTATGACATATAACAGTGATGTGCATGTGTCATGTTACTAATGCATGTCACCTACAGATCCAGCGCCATGTTACACACGTGCTAATAACATGTAGTTTAGCGATAGTAATAGGAACACTTTGTGATCATGGCATTATATTTCGGCAGGTTTTTGGCCTTTGGACAAGTGGTGATGGATGTTGTAAAACTTGTCCCTGAGCTTGACATGGTTATCCAGAGCTTCCTCAGAACTGGCTTTCAGTCCATAATGACAGCAACACTGGCCCTGGACACTGTGGAAGGTAAGACTGCATAACATCCTGCTTACAGCCAGAGAGCGAGTCACAATCACGTGTCTTCAGTGCTGTTAAGGACAAAAGAGATTTCTTATTAGTACAGACAAAATTGTAGGTCAGGGTAGAATTGATTTTGATAGAAAATCTGTGCTAAAAGACACAAAAGCCAAACACAAACACTTACACAGCCCTGACAATCAAAGAGAAGAAGCAGATAGATAAAGAAAAAACACCCACACACACACACACAAATGTAAGTACATCTTCAGTGTAAGCAGCATTACCATACTGCCACAGTCATTATTGTGAATGTCACCTGGAGAGCACAGTGTGTTCTGGGTAACCTAGATATTGATAGAACTGTTCACACCCTTTCTCATGGGACGGCATGAAAAAAAGAAAGCACTAGAGGGGTTATCCTGTAGGCAATGGATACCCACACACACACACACACACACACACACACACACACACACAAACACAAAGCAAGATTACAACACTTCATAAAGAGCTACCCCTTGGGATGTATTGTACCACAGAAATATTACTCATCTGGTTGACTGAACAGTTGTTTTGAATATGCAGCTTAAATTCTAAACCAACAATTCCATTAAATCAGTGAATATTAGAACAGTCAGTTGACCTGCTTTTGTCTCTGGTCGACACTCTCATTGCTTTGCAGAAATGTTGGACAATATCCTGAAAGATGCCAGGGGATTCAAATTGACTTTTACAACATTGCTGACAAACCAGACACAGGCAAGCGTATGGATCGGTCATGTCCTGGGTAGTGTTTTGGAAGTTGTTATGAAGGTATGTAATGATTGATCCCTTACAGTTATTATATTTTCACAAGCTTGATCTCATATTTTGTAGTGTCAGACAACAAGATGTGTTGTTGTCTGATATGTTAAAAAGGAAAATTCCAAACAATGACCTTGTTATTTTAACAAGCAAATGACGTTGATGATGATGTTTGAGGCTTCTGATGATGATAAGAAAAACAATAAAAGCAGGAAATACTCATTAAAGATTTTTTTTTTTTTTTTACTAGACTCTGGTATCTGAAAATTTAACATGTGCGGACGTCCTGGGTCCCTTGGAGTTCCTCTTAGACTCTGAGACCATAAAGATTGAAGTGTGGAGAGAAGTGATCTGCCAAAACAGCTCTACTCTACAGCTATCTCTGCTGAAGGACTGGCTGCCTTTGATTCAGAAGGTAAATGTTATTCAAACCCATTTAAAGAATTTCACTCTGAAAGGATTTGTACCAGTTTTGATCAGAAAATGCCTGAATTGTGTGAAAAATATTGAAATTATTGGAGCCCGACTGATTTGGAGTTAGATATTGATCCCATGTCAGTATAAATAGAGGCTGATATATTCATTTAAAGAAATTAGTAATAGTTCCTCCAATTTTATTATCAAACCCTTATGTAAAAGAATCAGGTCCAATATTTCATAGTTCAGAAATATACGCTATTATAAATAACTTTCAATGAAAAAACACAAATACAAACAAATGTACTGAATTTGACATAAATGCTTCTTTTCTGCATTGTATACAAAAATAAAAGTTTTTATATCATTACATATTGTGAAACGTCCAAGAAGGGCTCATTTTGGCAGATTTTTATCAGTCAACCAATAAATCGATGCAGCTATAAAAATAATGATATGAATCTTTCTTCAAGTCTGTGCTAGATTTCTTTTTTTTCTGGATAAACCTCAGTACTGCATGGTGCCGACTTACATGCAGTAGTCAGCATTAAGTAACACGTTGGGCCACTGTCATTCAAAGCTGATCATTCCACACTCACACAGTCCTGATCCTGAAGTCAGTTCATTTTGTCATGGTTAAACACTTCATGAACAAAAATAAAATATCTTAGTTTAATTTGACTGTTCTTTTTAATGTCCTCACTTGTACTTATTAATACAAAAGAGACAGGAAGTCAAGTTCTTGTGATTCAACAAACATAACCCGGGTGGTGTGATGTTTCCCACAGACACAAGAGGTGTACTACGCCATCACGAGCCAAACAGACGACAACGTGACTCTTCCCATGATTCTCTCCGAGTGGCACAAGTTGAACAACAAGAGCATGAAGTTTGGAGAGTTTTTGAACAGACTCGCCGTAGAGCTGGGTGGAGCATATTGGATGAACTGGATGCCAAACAACACTCATAATTTCACTCTTCAACAAAGGTCTTAAAAAGAGTTCTAGAAAGAGTTGATTATTGTGCAGGGTTCATTTCAAAGTGGTGATTTGCTCTATCAGCTTTTGATTTAACCAAATGAATAATTATAGGTTGTTTTTAAAAACTAAAATCAAAATGTCTTTGCCTTAAAAGAGTTAGGGTTCACTCTCTAACTTGTATCCAGGGAAGAACTTTGATTTCAGTTTGATAAGGCTTTGCAAATTTCCCATTTCTGTGAGTTTAGCAGAGAGGCAAAAAAATCAACTCCCCACCATGATATCTTTTGGATAAAGTACACAGTGTCTAGTTTCATGCTGTTGGTTATTGTTTCACTGTCCTAACATGTGTTGTGCTTTTGCTTTGCTTGTAGTGTTTTCTTTTTCATGGTGAATTTGGGAGGAAAGATTGAGGAGAGTCAGCTGTGGCCAGAGGTAAAGAACTACTTCCACATGCTTTACTGGGTCTTGTCCTACAGCCCGGGTGTCACACCTTCACCTGCAAACTGTGAGTCTCTTTTTCTTCCCTTTTCTCCCTTTTTTGCGTAATGCTATATTAATATTAAAAACATTATGTTCAAAATGATATTTCATATATATTTATGAAACTTCCTTGAGATTAGGAACATATAGAAGGATACAACATATTTTAGTAATTGTCACTGAACTGTGACCAACAAAATAACTGGTTAGAGTGAGTTTTATCAATACTTTTTTCTTTGTTAAGTCCTTTGTACAATAATTAATAGAAAATACTCCCGTTGAAAAGTGTGGAGGGCTGAATGTGTGGATGAAATAACCCCAAGCCATGCAACATTAAAACAACTTAAACCATAAATAATTGGATTGGTCTATTTAACCTTGTTAATACAATACAATACAACATAATCCAAGTATGTGTGTAAAATGTTTACCTTCCCTTTTAGGCTCCGTCAACAGTGAAACCTTAGCCATTAATTGCGATACTGGTTTCAACTGGTCACGGTTTGTTCAAGGAATGGCTGAGGCTCTGATGTCATCAGATCTAGACGTCCTGGTTAAGTAAGTGACAAAGCTTATTAGTTTTAATGAATGAATAATAATGGATGAGATCATGAATCTTTAGACGATGTATACTTTAAAGCTGAATTTCCTTGATGGGATGTTCTTGTCAAGAGTTTGATGAGTAGTTGGACTTTTCTTACCCGGGGGCTTTGTCCACTTGTTTTAAGAAAAAGAAAAACTTAGCAGCTAAAAACATAATTAAGCTGGGGTATGCTGGCTGTAACCTCACTTTATGCTAAGCTAAGATAGCTGGGTCCAGGTCCAAATAATTGGACAATGCCATCAATACTTTCATCCAGCTTTCTTCAAGAAAGGCAACATTCGTAGTCCACAAAATGTCAAACTACTCCTTGGATTAAATGATTAAGTGTTTTTAGTGTTTTGTATTACAATCTAACATGCTGGTGTTCTTCAAACAAATGCAGAATTCAACTGATTTAGGGATCACAACACCAGAAGTAGCTTTTGTTTGCAATTTTCTAAGATCTAACATATTATTTTCCTCTCTTCTCTTTTCTCTGTAGTTTTCTCAAAGGGACTTTGCATCTTTTGCAGCACATGTATGGCGACATCTATAATTATCTGATAGCATCATCACTGAAAACAGAAATCAAAGGTGGAGATGCCCTCTCCGACTACTTGATTAACCTGATGATAAACCTGGACAAGTTTTTACGGGTTGTCTCCACCCTTCCCAACAGCAGCCTCTCTAACCCGAATGTTATGCTTCCCCAACTAAATAACCTGCTAAAGTCCACAGGTCTTGCACCAATGCTGCCTCTGTTCCTAAGTGACGGCCCCCTTAATTTCTCTGCAGTACTTGATGTTGCCTCAAAGGTTGGCAGGCTCAACCAGCACATTTTTACCTTCAATGAGACGGACCCAACAATGCCTGAGCTTGAGCGGCTGCTAACTAAGTTCCTTTCATTGCAAGGTGACCTCACCCTGTCACTCAGTCACATCATGGGAAACAACCTGCTTACCTATTCGGACTATTTTGATCCAGATGTTGTGGCCCAACTGAGAAAAGCCATCAAGCCTTTCACCAACCAAACTTCATCAGGTATTGTAGAGACCATCCTTAGTGCCATGGAGGTACTAAAGACAGTGACTGATTCTCCGAACGGCGACCCAACTAATATCATTCTTGGGTACCTACGCCAGCTTCAAGAATTGGTGATATCTATGTACAGACTACGAAAAATCGAACATATCTTGCCAAGTATGAGTGCAGGACAAGTCACTGACCTCCAATTGCTTTCCAAAGACTTTCTCAAACTCTTCACCCCTGAGGGTCTTCAGAACCTGACTCAGGCCGGAACAGATGCTGCCCAGAACATTGTTATCCAGAAATTTGTAGCATTCTTACCACTAGCATTCCAACAAGAAGCTACTCGCTTTCTCAATGATTTCAAAGCTCTGCAGTATTACATGACAAAATGTGCAGCAGGGCAGGACTGTTTGGCTGGAATTTCAGAAATCCTCTCCTTCCTGGATCAGATATTTGACCTGATGCTATCAGCCAACGGTACTGTCACCATTAAACTAGCTGCCACAAATGCTTCTCTGGTAGCACAGGAATATGAGGAGGTTACATCCTTTGTCTTCTCACTCCTCCTTGGCCCAAATGATTCTGCCACTGTGAAAACAGTCAAACAGACTCTTCATTTAATCAGATTGCTCATGGCTACACCCAACATTTCTGTGTCAGATGTCCAGAATGCTCTAAGACAGTCAAACCTTACCCTTGAGGAGCTGAAAAACTTTGCAGCACTAGCTGGAGCTGCTGACATAAACAGCCTGTTGTTAAATATAATGGAGATTATTAATACTCGCCAGTGCTTTGAACCACAGCAGGACCTGATGGTAACAGCCCAGTGTGTTACAGGGTTGGTTGAGGGTCTCAGCGGTTTTCTGAAACAAGTACCTGGTCTAAGTAATCAGACGACCATCCTATCCCTTATCCCATTAATTGTCAATACATCTTTCAGAGATATCGTGCAAGCCAACTTCAGTTCCAAACCAAATGTGATTGTCACACACTCCTTGAATAAGACTCTGGCCATTATCAAGTTGAGCCTTCAGGCGAATAACCTGAACTCTCCAGAGATCATGAATGAAATCCAAGTGGTGGAGCGGCTGATACAACTGATTGCCAACATGGAACCTTTCAACAATTTAAACACTACCTTGATGATGGACCCCATGTATGCCCAGAAAGTATATTTGGAGATTATAGACTGGTACTTGAAAAAATTGGAAAATATCACCAGCAACAGCACGGTCTCTGAGATTCTCCAGCCATTTTTTGTCATGACACAAATGCAGATTACATTACAGCTGGCACAGACAGATTTTTCTCTGTTTGTCGGTAAACAGATTGAGCACCTGATACAAAACCTCCAGTTCCCAATAGATGGCGCAGGGCTGAGTAAAATTGGCCAGACAACGGTTGAGATTCTCAAGGGCCTACTTGACATCATAAAGTTCAATCTTGAGGCTCAGAATAACTTGGTGGCTCCAGAGATGTTGTTCAATTGTACCACTCTAAATGCTATTGAGGCTGAAATTAAGCGATACCTAAACCTCACACAGGAGTGGATGAAACAACCTAATGTCCCATTGATCTTCACCAGCATGCTTCAATGGGGGAATTCTTCCATAAACATATCTACCCCTGTGACAGACATTCAGCAGCTGCTGCAGACAATGTCTATATTTCTCAGTGAGGGTGAAGTCATCTATCTTTCTGCAGTTGTCAATATTATGCGCTCCCTGGAGAAAGCCCTAATGGTGGCTGAGCGACCAGGGGGCCTTCAGAGTGATCACTTTGTAGCTGCCATCGTGGAAGGAGTCAAAAGTACTATGGCGCTCCTGATTGGTGCCACAGGCCCCTTGCCGCAATCGGTACAGCAGGACATCCTGGACATTGTGCAGGATTCATTGAAGCTCTTTGTCCAGCCAGACATGAACTTTGACTCATCACGAAACATCTCCATCCTCATCCTCAAGAGAGCTGAGCGTGTCGTCCAAATGATAATACCAGAAATGTATGCTGTATACCTGCTTCCTGCAATCAAAGTGGGAACCACATTCTTTGTGAGCGCCTCAACAGCTAGTGGACCAGACATCTGGAATCACATGTGAGTGATGCTGCGATTTCACTGAAATTGTTTCATTGGACCAAATAAAAAAATGCACCAAAATTATTTTTTGCAGTTAAAAAAAGACTTGAAGATAGCATCATCAACGAATATGAGTAGAATTATACAAACAATATATTAATTAATTACACAAAATAATTTAAGATGCTTTAAAATCACTTTAGATAAGATATTCAGTTGTTGGTCAGTATGAGTATTTTAATGGTATTATTATACAGGGTTTGAAATGATAAACTAATTGAAATAGTGCTCAAGAGTGAAAATCTTTAAATGCCAGTTGGCCACTAAAGGACTAATGGACATTAACTGGACATTTTAGAAATTCACGAGGGAAGAAAAGAAATGCCACAAAGAAGTCAATTTGTAGTGCTTGTCATTCATTACATTGTACTGTCGTTCCATCAATTTATAATGAAAATTAATTATATATATCTCAAATCTGAGGAAAATGGTCCCAGTCGTTAACTATAATAAAAACCACCAAGCCTCCCCATTCCATTTATCTTAATTAACAAGCCCTCTGAAATCAAACAGCAACCTGGAAAGCATGCTTGAGCGCCATCTGCAACCTTCTAATAAAATTTTATGAGATATGATCTTTTGATGAGACACGTTCAGATGTTGAAATATTTTCTCGCTTTGTTTCTCAAGAATTTTGAGTGAGATGAAGACAATCGAGAGCCTTCTGCCGCCAAACAGCACAGCTCGGGCCTACATCTCTGTGGTCATTAACATCACTCGCTCCATCCTGGAGTCAGGCCAAGGCAAGTCCGCTTCTCAGTGTCACTTTAGGTGGACCTGTTGAATCCTGATGAGGTGCACTCCATTATTCAAGCCTAAGAGATGCCTATTAAAGTATCACAGTGCTCATGTGGAGGATTGTAGTTCATATGTTCGTCTATGAAGCTGAAGTCCTCTCTGTGATTAATATTTGTTGTGATTTCAGGTAATATGAGTCTCTGGGCACGTTTTGAGAAGGCATCCCTAGAAGATGTTCCTATGCTTATTGGCGAGGTGAGGCTTAAAACAAGTGTATGGAAAGTTTTGTTTCGTTGGTTTTATAAATAGACTGTATGTTAAGATGGCCGATGCATCTTGCACTTGACTGATTGCGAGTCGTCTCAGTTGTTAAACCTGACATTTCATCCCATATTTCTAGCCTCGAATAACTATTTAAACCTAAACTTACTGTAAAAAATAATAATTTAACATACATCAGTGTGATAAGAACTAGCTAAATTGACAGAAAATTGTACATGTATTTTGACTGACCATTTACAATCTCTTTGTTTTTTTAAGAAAGTTTAATGGAAGTGGAAAAAAAAAAGAAAATGCTGATAAAACATCTGAATGATATCTCTGTTGATACTGGAATGGTCGGCCAACACCCGCTCACAAACCACACCTTGCATTGTAGTCATTGTGTTATTGAAACTTGGTATCTCTAATCATCACAGACAAACAAAACACATGCTTTTCATGCTCTTATCAAAGTGTGTGTCCTGAACTCTGCCTTTTCATCATATTTGATATATATGATGTCACATGCAGCATGTTGCATAGAATTACCAGAATAAATATATAATAATATATAATTTTCCCTTCTTTTTTGTCAGCTGGGAAAACTTTTCAGCATTTTCTTCACGGGAATGCCAGACTTACAGCAGATGATTGCTTCATCTATAGAGGTCTTCACTCACCTGGAGAAAGCCCTAATGGTGGCTGAGCGACCAGGGGGCCTTCAGAGTGATCACTTTGTAGCTGCCATCGTGGAAGGAGTCAAAAGTACTATGGCGCTCCTGATTGGTGCCACAGGCCCCTTGCCGCAATCGGTACAGCAGGACATCCTGGACATTGTGCAGGATTCATTGAAGCTCTTTGTCCAGCCAGACATGAACTTTGACTCATCACGAAACATCTCCATCCTCATCCTCAAGAGAGCTGAGCGTGTCGTCCAAATGATAATACCAGAAATGTATGCTGTATACCTGCTTCCTGCAATCAAAGTGGGAACCACATTCTTTGCGAGCACCTCAACAGCTAGTGGACCAGACATCTGGAATCACATGTGAGTGATGCTGCGATTTCACTGAAATTGTTTCATTGGACCAAATGAAAAAAAATAAAAAAACACCAATATTAATTTTTGCAGTTAAAAAAAGAATTGAAGATAGCATCATCAACGAATATGGATAGAATTATACAAACAATATATAAATTAATCACACAAAATAATTTAAGATGCTTTAAAATCACTTTAGATAAGATATTCAGTTGTTGTGCAGTATGAGTATTTTAATGGTATTATTATACAGGGTTTGAAATGATAAACTAATTGAAATAGTGCTCAAGAGTGAAAATCTTTAAATGCCAGTTGGCCACTAAAGGTTAATGAGTTGTGTTGCATTGCGGTTCCATTGTGTATAATGTTGTAATTAATAATTCAATGAGAGTCCAATGTGTAGGGCAGCTTGGACAGCACATATCTCCACCAAGGCTAATGCCCTATCTCACCATTTTTAAGAAAGAGTGAAAAATCTGGATCTGCCTGTTAAACTAGATTTGCTCTGGGTCATAGTTACGTTATCCTGTTATCTAACAAACAAACCCAGATGAAATGTTATGAAACTAATCTTGCTTTAACTGGACATTTTAGAAATTCATGAGGGAAGAAAAGAAATGCCACAAAGAAGTCAATTTGTAGTGCTTGTCATTCATTACATTGTACTGTCTTACCATCAATTTATAATGAAAATTAATTATATATATCTCAAATCTGAGGAAAATTGTCCCAGTCGTTAACTATAATAAAAACCACCAAGCCTCCCCATTCCATTTATCTTAATTAACAAGCCCTCTCAAATCAAACAGAAACCTGGAAAGCATGCTTGAGTGCCATCTGCAACCTTCTAATAAAATTTTATGAGATATGATCTTTTGATGAGACACGTTCAGATGTTGAAATATTTTCTCGCTTTGTTTCTCAAGAATTTTGAGTGAGATGAAGACAATCGAGAGCCTTCTGCCGCCAAACAGCACAGCTCGGGCCTACATCTCTGTGGTCATTAACATCACTCGCTCCATCCTGGAGTCAGGCCAAGGCAAGTCCGCTTCTCAGTGTCTCTTTAGGTGGACCTGTTGAATCCTGATGAGGTGCACTCCATTATTCAAGCCTAAGAGATGCCTATTAAAGTATCACAGTGCTCATGTGGAGGATTGTAGTTCATATGTTCGTCTATGAAGCTGAAGTCCTCTCTGTGATTAATATTTGTTGTGATTTCAGGTAATATGAGTCTCTGGGCACGTTTTGAGAAGGCATCCCTAGAAGATGTTCCTATGCTTATTGGCGAGGTGAGGCTTAAAACAAGTGTATGGAAAGTTTTGTTTCGTTGGTTTTATAAATAGACTGTATGTTAAGATGGCCGATGCATCTTGCACTTGACTGATTGTGAGTCGTCTCAGTTGTTAAACCTGACATTTCATCCCATATTTCTAGCCTCGAATAACTATTTAAACCTAAACTTACCATAAAAGATAATGATTTAACATACATCAGTGTGATAAGAACTAGCTAAATTGATAGAAAATTGTACATGTATTTTGACTGACCATTTACAATCTATTTTATCTTTTTTAAGAAAGTTTAATGGAAGTGAAAATAAAAAAAATAAAAAGACTTGGTATCTCTAATCATCACAGACAAACAAAACACGCTTTTTGTTGCATAGAATTACCAGAATAAATATATAGTAATATATAATTTTCCCTTCTTTTTTGTCAGCTGGGAAATCTTTTCAGCATTTTCTTCACGGGAATGCCAGACTTACAGCAGTTGATTGCTTCATCTATAGAGGTCTTCACTCACCTGTCCCCTTTCCTGGAGCAGTTGATGAGTGGCAAGGCTGACCAACACACGTGGGTTCAATTTGGTTTAACTCATTTGTGCTGGTTTATTTGCATGCTTTAAATGTCTGTGTGAGATGATGGTACAAATTTTGATTTCTGTATTTATTTAGTTTCAATCACCCACATTTGTGTGTTTTATCACAGCCTTGAAAAGATGCTTCAAGCCCTACTCTCATCCCTCGAGGGAACTGAGCTGTGGCACAATGTCTCATCTGTCGTCCCACTGTTTGAGAAAATCATAGGGAGTTTGGTGAACAACACACAAGCAGAGAATGGTAAGAACACCACTAAACAGCGAGGCCATTATCTTACCTTACCTAGCCTAGACAAGGATAGACTGTTCCATGTCTGAAAATGATCATTCATGATAAATCATCAAGAAGGAACAAGACTCCTACTGTATGTGGAGTGCACATCAAAAAATTAACAGACATTACATCAGTAGATCTGGTTTGTCTTGCAAAGCACTCCTTGCAATACCTGAAAGTATTTCCTAATATTAATTTGATTTAGCTGCTGTTTACCTGTGTATTTCTAAGTAATTAATTTCAATCAAATCTCTTCTTCTTCAGTGATGTTACTAAGCCTACAGACTCCCGTGGTCACCTTGATGAGGGAAGTTGCACTTTCTGTGAATTCCAGTCATTTCAACCTGTCGGAGGTCACGGAAAGAATCCCGGCTGCCATTGAGCACACGGTGCAAGTGGCTCAGCAGGTTAGACCGCCACTGTTATCTTTGTTGCATTCGTACATTCTGCATTGCTGTATTCGACATGCCATCAGCAGACATGTCTGCATTCATGTGTGTTTGTGAGAGATATAAAAAACAAAGAACCAATATCTCATCTTGGCGTCACAGACGATGCGTCAATGCAACAGCACGGTGAAAGAGTTTTGTTCCTTGTAGGTGTGGAACCTTTCTTGTGCATTCTTATTTACCCCTCAAAGCTTTCTGACAGACAACATTCACATACCAGAACACAAAAAAACCTGTGGGCTGGTTGACTGGACATTTGTCACTGCAAAGGTTTTACATACCTCAGTCAGTAGTGAGTGTTGTTTACTTGATGAAGCTCATGGAAGACTATCTGATATAAGATCTAGAAGAACTAGAAGCAGGACCAGCAGGTGTACTTCTGCAGCTCTATGCGAAAAATAATTATACCTCAATAGGAATAAACGGGATGCTGTTGTTATTATTGTCATTTAAATTACTTCATTCTGCTCTGCAGTACAAAAGTACCACTACATTCAAAGTGACTTTCATGTTTATTGTATATTCTTTATATTTATCACATCCTCAGGCCTCATTAAGTATGTTCTTCCTTCTCAGCCCGACAAAGTCTGTATCAGATGGCCTCTTATCCGCATCATGCTGAGAATACGCTGTATAGAGTAGCAGAAAATTATATCTTGTGATTACCTTAGATGGAGACTTGCCTCATGTATGTGCACATACATTGTTCATGCATTTACAGTAAAGTGTGTGTGGGTGTGTACCTGCTGTGTCAGTCTCATAGTCAATGATACCTGTGTGAGAATCCTGCCCTTTGATTTGTTTCCTCTTAAGTGCCAGAACAGAGAGATTATGATATTTCCCTCGTGCCTCTGCTTTTTGTCTCCCATCCACTCTGAACTGGTTTTCTCTGAACAATAGAGTTGAAACACAATCAGATCTTTGACCATTTTGTTGCTGTCTCTCTCTCTCTCTCTCTCTCTCTCCCCCCTCTAGGCTAATGGCACACTGGGGTGCAATGAAGCTCTCAGCGCATGGGAGCCGGTCAGTGAGGCAGCCGGGTTGAGCCCTGCCACCATGGCTATGTGGTGCAACATCAGCCTGCAGCCTGTTATTGAGGCCTATGCTGCAGCTATAACTCTCTACTCCCACATTAACATAACTGTGAGTAGAGATTAAAATAATATATACAGTTCAGAGTTGCACCACTTGGTGGCAGTGTTGACACACATAGAAAGCTGCCAGCTGCTAACAGTCCATTTCTCTGTATGTTGCCTGCACAGCACATGGGCGTGGGGCCGACGACTGTGAATGCCACTGCTGCCAGGATTGCCGAGACCATGCAGGCTCTGTACCACGTCATTGTCAACCAATCACTTGTGACAGAGCAGCTTATCTCAGCTTTCTCCAAGCAGCTCTCGACGCTGGCAGGCCAGCCTCTGAGCCCGCAGGCGCAGCTTTACTGGAACAAGCAGCTCCAGGACATACAGTTACAGAACAGGTGACTTATTTACAGCCGTATTCAGATTGTGTCATAGCAGACACAATGTTCAAAAGTTGCATTAGAACATCAAAACATACTTTTGTCCCCTTCAGTAGATCAGACTGACAGGCTGCAATGCAACAATAGAATATGAGGAGAGTGTGAGTCAGTTGTATCAACATGTTTTACAGCCACAAACAAAACCCACTGAACGTCACAGTTTAAATCATGGATTGCAGTGTTTAAATTGTGCAAATGTTCTGCATCCATCTGCTGCATTTCAACACAGACTCCTCACACATGAACTAACTGCTCCATTTGTTGTTACAACATTATCGACATTGCACCAATGTCAAGCCAATTCGATTCAATGCATAATCGCACAAAAAACTGGCAGACACCACATTTGCATTCAACTTGATTCATTTCATGCGACTCTGGCTGAAAAACAGGGCATCCTGCGTTGATAGTGGTGTAACAATGATTCAGCTAAGTGCGATATCCTTTCAGAATTGATTTCCCTTTATACGCCAGAAGCAATATTAAGCCGGGCATGGTGATAATGATCACATTCTGTATATTGCCGGTAATCAATCAGGTCTGACTACATAAGTTATAGATCATTTATCACAGTGGAAAGACTCAGCAATATGTTGTCGAGGAAAGAAGAAAACCAAGCCAATGAGAAACATTACTTCTGGCCAAAAATGAGTTCTGTTGAATCATTGTTTTTCTCAGTCAGTTGTCAATAGACATGCTTTTGTTTTTTGAATCAAATTTTTCATTAATTCATTGAATTTCTCCCGTCCACAGCTTGTCTTCAATCAAAATGCTCACAGACGAGCTGAGTAAAGAGGCCCCCTCCCTCCAGCCGTACATCGAGGCACTAGAGAAAGCAGTGCGTTACTTCATCAGCAATGCCCCTCTCCTTCAAAACAGCAGCACCTCCCAGGACCTCCTCAAACAGACAGCGATGATCTTCCTAACCTCTGCCAACATCACCACAGGTGACATCTTCTCCACGATGTTGGGGAACATTTCCGGACTCAACGAGGCGTCCATTATCAACACGATGAGAGAAGTTGTCAAACTCATGACTGAGCTGAAACTACTTGGTGATGACCCCATGGTTTACCAAGCCCTGGAGCAAATCCTGGCATCCAACGACACAGCTCTGATTGTGCGGAAGGTTTTGGAGATGACTACGTGGTTGGGCTCCACTCGAGCGTCCGGATTGGATCTGCTGATGCAGGTGCTGCACAGAATGTATGACATCCTCAGGTCCATCTTGTCCCTCCTGACCAAGCTGGGAGTGCAAATGCCGGAAAACTCTGAGCTGTTCAAGGACCTAGCCGGGAACGTCATAGCAATGCTGAGGCAGTTGTTGAGCACCCCTGGTCTTCTGTCTCCTATGCATCAGCAGCTGGGAATGTCAAGGCCAGAAATGACCGGCGGTAACCATTCAGTGATGGTCCGACACAGACGCGAGGCCCTGATGATGCCAATGAGGGACCCCATGGATGACTTCATTGACTTGTTCTTCATTGACTACCCCTCCATGTTCAGAGCCATCTCCGTTCCTCCCACCTCAGGAGAAATCTTGGAGACAGTCCACATGTTCTTTGCCAATCCTGATCTGAGTGTTGTGTTGAAGGGAGTTACGAGGGACGTGCCATGGGGCTTGAATGCCTCTCGGGAAGAGACCATTAATGCTGCTCTTGAGGGGCTCTCCTTCTTCACATTATCCAGTGCATTTCAGATGTGAGTATCATTAACACTGGGTTAAATGTAGCTTTAAGGAAGCAGGGATCTAAATTTCTTTGCTCACTCTTCCCCAGGTCATCGATGGATCTCCTGACGAGTGCTGTTGATAAGCTTCCAGATGCCATTCCATTCTCCCCTGTGTTAAAAAATATCACCCGGATTCTGGCCAATGAGTCTCAAGGTAACGTTACAGATCAGATCTGCTGTTTTCAGAGGCTTCTCAGGAACAGAGACATTTAGACGGCGTTGAATGGAGAATGCCCAAGTAAACACTGCTCTATCCTTCCAGTCCCTCCAAATTAACTTTACCACCTGACTCCGCAGCGAATTTGCTCTGCACTCATGTTCGGTCTCACACTGATGCTGCACCTTGTGTCTCCATACCTGCTGTGACCCCATGTATATGTCTGCAGGCGCACAGTCTGCCAGCCTGTGCCACTAAAACAGCCGCGCAGCTTGGAAGAGTGCCACCTCTCGCGCTGACCTTCACAGCCATTGCGAGACCACGGGAAGACCGTAAAACGTTTTGTTAATGCCGTTGTTATTGTAAACATGATTATAGTGTGCTATAATTCATTCTGGAGATATGAGGAATAAGACTTCACACCAGCTTAGCTCGCGCTCCCAAAGAGCCTAAGGCCATATGGCCCTTCTCCAGCAGAAAGCCACTCAGCACCTTTTTAAATCTCATTAGCAAAGTAGAATTCAATCACTTATCCTGTCCGCCCTCGCTAAATGTCTCCCCTCGCACTCGCACAAGTGGACATCTATGACCTCCTTTTTAATCGCCGCCTGTGTTTGTGCGATAATGTTTTTAGTGCGCTGAATCACTTTGTAAGCAGCTCCACTTCTCCACAAAGCCGCTAATATTCCTCACACTCACACACACACACACACAGACACACACACAGTGAACTGTAATTGCAAAGGCCTCTAGGTGTTGAGCCTCCTGAGATTTAACATGAACATTGTCTAATTTTAGCTTAATTAAATATTCTGTCATCACATCTCACTACCTGAGGTGGTGCCTTTCTTAGGGCTTGTCAGATGTGTTTTAATGCACCACATCATCTGGCTCTTCTGGCTCCGTCAGTGCCGCACCGGGCCTCACTTTTAAGAGCACCATTTGCTGCTCGCCGCCCGAAGACGCCGGCCCCTTCAATGACACGAGTCGTAATGAAGCCCAGCGGGATGCTGTGTTGTTCCTTTACCTTTCAGAGCTTATTGATCTCTTTTCACCTTTTCCTTCCAATCTGTCCATCTCTCTAACCCTAATGTTTTCCCTCCTTCTCTTTTCTTCTTCTCTCCTCCCCTCACAGAGATCCTGATGCTCATGCAGCAGGTCATCCAAACAGCCACTGAGCTCTTCCAAAGCAACATGACCGACCAGCAACTCTCAGAGAAACTTACCCTCCTGAGATCCCAGGTCTCTGAATTACCCCTGACACTTTTACACAATCATCACAAACACCATTCATCAATTTTAAAACGAGACGGTCAATATCCCTTGCACGTTTGAACATCTTCTGCACTATTTTGATGATAATTTGCGAATAATCAGCAGTGGCTGAAAACAATGGCTGAAAACATTGACAAGATAAAGCTATTTAATAAGCATATTTTTATTAAAAGTAATTAACATTTGAATTATTTTGATATTGCAAAATGTACAGCTCCAACACAACACTTGCAATTAGGGCTATGACACTCTCATATGCACCAATATGATAAACGTGTTCAGTTTTATAAGGGTGTTCATGCCGTCTCAGTTATGACTCTGAAAGTTGTTGACCTAAAGTCTAATAAAGTCAACTGGCAGTTAAATACTAGCAAAATACGGCTGCGACATGGACATGAATATTCAACAGTTACAACAGCATTGATACAGTTTGGATAAGATGGGTTTTCATTGATCCTGATAGTAATGCTGATACATTTTTTGATTAAATGTCAAAAGCCATTATTTGGTTTTAATACCAAAAAAAGGCAGCAAATTATAAATCATCAGGTTATTCAACGTTTTCTTCAGACCTGAATGGTGAAACTAGAAGTCAGACTTATGGACAGAGAACCCTGAGAAAAAGGAAAACAGCTTAATCAAATTACTTGATTTGGAGTGGATTCATTTTTTAAAACCTAAAGTCCTGAAGTGAACAATCTAGTTAAACACACCCACACCACCGTGGGTTGCAATTCATGACTAACCCAATCTTGGCTGCATTTGTTTGACGAGACTCCAGAAGCTCCTCATGGTGACTTACGTGACTGATTTGTCGTAGGTGTGCGCCTTGGAGGATACGGAGACTATGCATCAGCTGCTGTGGTTCCTCTCCATAGAGCGTGGTCAGCTGTGCGGCACCATCCTGCCCAGCCTGCAGATCCTGGCAGAGAGTCTGATGATAAACGCCAGTGTGCTGACCGATGCCGTCTTCCAGAGTTTCATCGGGGAGCCCAAAAACTACAACATCCAGTCGAACTGGTACTGGCTTTGGCCTTCGTAAATGTTTTTCTTTAAATGGCTTTCTACTGCGGTTTGTTCACGGAAAGCTGCCCTCACCTTTGTCAAGATCTTTACCCCTCACTTATCTCCTTTAGTATATTTTCCTAAAAAGCAGCAGGAAGTGGGGCCGCACTGTTTCAGTACACACATTTCACCACACAAGATTTTGATGTCAACTTTATACTGACTTGTATATTTTTTTATTTATTCTCTCTCTCTCTCCCTCTCTCTTCCTCTCTCTATCTATGTGTGTGTACAGGACCTCTATGTTGGGTCAAGGTTTGGACACCAGCAGCCTGCGCTCTCTCAACATTAACGTCACCTCCCCAGGTGAGACATTAGTCTGTATTTTACAGCTTTTGTATTTAATATTATGCTATATGGGACAACGTGTTTTTTTCTTAATATGATTCTGTACACAAGGATTATGATTTAATTATTACAATACAGTGACAGAGGATGATGTCAGAATACTTCTTCCCCATGTTCCCTTTTCTAACAACCAGTTTCCTGATGGGTAATTCTCAAGATAAATCAGGTTAAAGAAATGTAATCTAAAATTGGAATAGAAACCTAAAGTTAGAATGGCAGTCAGTAAAAACTAACCAAAGCCCAACAGTCCCCTAGTTCGGCAACTATGCTTAAAAAACTCAAATCTAAATGACTTTTTCATTGTAGGTGCATTTTTTTCATAATCCAAAGGTTCTTAACTGTTCAAAATGTAGGATTCAAGGCTGTGGTCACATTTGTATTAAAAGGATGCCGCCTGCCTGGTCGGCTATGAGCACATCACAAACCTTGTTTCCATGACAACCGACTGCTCATTTCATCTCACCTGTTGCTCGCTTGTGTCTTTTTGTGTCTTATGTCCCCTCCCCGCTCGCCTCTTGATCATCTAACAACTTATTAGAGCAGCACATTTCTCTGATGTCATATTGTCCACGATTGTTACTCCAGTAAACATGTTTGAAGACCTGGCTGGAAACATAATTACAATCCTGAGGCATCCTGTCTCATTGTGAATGGCTGAATTAGAAAACATGTCACTGAATATTGTTCTCTCTTTTCTTTTAAAGAGCAGTTTCTGTATAACAGCAGTTATGGCAATTGGCAATAAAAACAAATAAAGCTGTTTGAGAAAACACTTAAACCAGCCTTAGCATCCATTCTGTGGTAGACAATGCAACTGCTCTGCAGCATGAATTATGAAATCTAATAAAACTAGATATTTAGTTTCAATATATAAAAAGAAAATAAAAACTTTTTGGCTCACACTTCTATGACTTTACTTCCCAGGAGAGGTGACGGTTGGTGAGTTGCTGAGAGATAAAGCTGACTTTGTTCAGGATGTTCAGCGGCACATGGATTTCGATCCAGCAGCTCTGCAACTGCTGATGGATGCCGTTGTACCAAACAACAATTTAGAGGTGAGCCAGCTGCATCTCATTAAACTTCCCCTTAATAACAGCACATACTGTAAGTGTGCAAGCAAACATAAAGTCACTGCCTCAAACTGGGCTCAGACAATAGGAATGTTGAGCTGATTTGACCCAAATTTGGAACCTGGAACCACAGAATCATCGGGGCCACCATGATAATTATCATACATGGTTAATATCTAGGATTTAAAATCGGGATGATTGCGTCTGGACTAGTGGAACCAGTGAGAGGGCTGAGGCGAGCTTTTGAAATGGTTACCGCAAAACAAGCTACTATACGAGTGAAGTGCAGAGAATTACAAGCTAGTTGGACAGACTACTCGACTAGTCAACTATAATAATCAAAGACACTGTGTGCTGTTGTATACTAGTTGTTTATCTGTGGGTTTAGCATGGTACAGTAGTCCAATAAAGCACTGGCATCTACAGCAGTTATGCAGCAGGGGGCACTGTTGTTGTTGACAAGTAGTTGACAAGTCAGAGTTGTCATGGATGACTTTAACTCTGCAGTGTGGGCGCTATAGACAATGTTGACTTTGTCCCCCAAACCATCTTCTTAACCAGACTAGTTTCTTCTGCTGTCATTGTATACCCCTGCAAAGCATTATTATTATTATTATTATTATTATTACTGAGAGTCATTTGTTTGTTTGTGTCAGAGTGGTGACACAAGGGAGTGTGTGGCTACCTCTTGAGCAACAATCTTAAAAATATCCTGTAGTGTGTGATGTGCCACTGTTTTTAAATCTTGTTGTTTGTCCATGTTTGAGATTAGACAAAAGAATATCTTCAAAGATTCTCCTCTAGTTTGTTATGCAACCTGATTTCTTAATTGGTCAGGGTCGTAAAACTCCTGTAGTCTGAGGCAGGCTTTAGTGAACCTGAAGACACATGGAATCTGCTGGTGCAAAGAAGCCTTGTTCCCATAATCCTCTGCAAATAATGTCGACCAAGGTCCAATTTTTCACATTTCATAATTCCCACGAAACATTGCAGGCTGTGGGGTGGAGCAGACCTTCTATAGCTTCGGTAATGTGCCATGTTTTAATTAGCATGTGCTGTAGACTTAATATTGCTTCAGAGTTTTGTTTTTTTCATGCAACCTGTAAAGCCTGTGCACTTTGTTGAAGGCTGCTGCTGCGTGGTGCAATTTACAGTAAATGTAACTTCACTTTCATTTCCAGAGAACCCTGTAACCTTCAGCTAATGGCAAAGAAGGTGCCTTTTGTAAAGCACGCTTGTTCTATTTAATACAATATCAATCAAGCTTAAAAAAATTGTAACTGTTGACGTTACAGTACAATGGATACGGATTTACAGGCCTAATCAAAATCACTCCACGGACCATTTCTCCAGAGCAGACATGACTTAGTGGAATAAAAGGCTGTCGTCTGAAAGTCTCTGCTGGTACGACTGCAGGAATAAAGTGCACTTAAATGGAGTTTATCAGATGGAGGTAACACATTATTGTGTCTACACGCTGCACAGGTGAGTGAAATAAGACTAAACGGAGTTGCAGCCGACCTGTGTGACTTGTGAACGTCCTTCCAATCGGAGCAAACACATTTCCATAATTGCCAGCTCCAAGAACAATTGGATGTGGCTGACACTTGACACGTGTTTGATCACCTGCCATTCTTGTCTTCAGAGAGGTAAAATTGACGTCGCCAGACATAATACGAATGTCTTTTTTTATTTTATTTTACTAAATGGAGGAGGACTTAGACCCATGTGCGTCTGGAGCTGCATTTTTCTGTCCCAAACCATCCGAGCCGGAGCGAGAATAATCGGAGCTCGACCTGAACCTGACAGCATTCTGTTTGAGATATGCTCCAGCTCCCCATTGACCCACAAAGGGTAAACGGTGTAGATAATCAAGTTCTGTTCACACTCTAATCGGGAAGCCTGTTCACCATGAAAGTAGGAATCTTTTATCAACTACATGGATGTGCTATAAGAGAATGGCTCGTGTTTATACCTTTCTGTGGTTCAGTGCATGATGTATCATCCCCTCTGCCTCTGTCGCCTCTTTCCACAACTGTGTTTATCTCTTCTGGAACAGATCCTGTCCTGGTTGGTGAACCTGCGTCAGTGCACCTCCACATCCTCAGTGAACATGAAAGCGTCAGACGCGGCCATCTTAAAGACCTTCTGCTCCATGAGTGTTGAGCAGTGGTACAGCTTTTCACTGCTGATGGTGCGCCATCTCAACATGGAAAAAGTCATCTACAGAGTAAGGCCCCGTCTTTTGTCCCCAGACAAGAAAACAACATGGTTGACTGTCTTCAATGGTAAAATGTCTTCACTTTGTAGTGAATGTGTGAATGTGATGATTGCACATTGTTCTGTAACAGCCAGAGTGGCTAAAGAAATCGTCTCTGTGGGTCCCGATGCACGTTTGATTCCACGGTGTGTTTGTTTGAGGGATAGATGAGTTGGAGAGAAAAGCTTTTATGTGAGAAAACGTTTGTTCACCAGACAAAGCTCTGTCACACATTAAAAAAAAATCACTAACTGTTTTTTTTTCATTTTATCCATGACAGCAGACACTGTCCATCCCAAAAACTTCATACAACTATTCATGCTTGAATATGAGACATAGCAAGGTGTAGTTGCATTGATGCAGTAGTTAATAAGGTTTTCAAAGGTTTTCTCTTTTAAATCTTCTTTCTACTTCATGTGCAACATTTTCTTGTTCAAGACTGATTGATTTAGTAGTTTAGACTTGAATTTTGATTCTAAACACATTTTAAGTGATCGATCCTCAGCCTTTTTGAAAGTTCAATTTTTTTTATGAGAACAAGTAATCATATAAATAGAAATGTACACTTTTAATGTTAAAATAAATAATACAAAGTTTCCCTCAGCTTCATGAGGCTTTTTAGCACGTTTCAGTTCACTTTTCTTATTTTATGGTCATTAGCTTAACGGTTTTAGTTCATTTTGACGTTTCTGCTTGTTTCTGCTACACACATGACAGGATGTCTTCGGTCCACTGTGTGCTATCTCCCTAGCATCAAACATATAGTATCATAATTGTCTACTTATTACTTCAGTATTTCCGGTGGAGGAGAAAGCAGAGCTAAAAGAAGTGTGAATATTTGACATTCATCCATTCTTTACAGTTAAAAGCTTACATTGCTTTATGCCTCGTAAAAGGCAGCATGTAATTCCCCTAATAACTGAAACTGCTTATGCACAGTGCTACTGTGTTGAAATTACACCTTGAGTTGCTTTGTTGAATTTTATGGGGCTAATGTTGCTTGTACATGCAGGTCTACACTGAATTTATAAAATGAGGATTAGAATTATAAAAAACTATTTGACAAGCAAATATTAGCGATGAGTAATAACCTAACAGCCTCTTAAGACATTGACTAAATATCAGATATACTTATCTTATTACCTTGGCTGAAAAAAAGCACGATATGTCAAAATACAATGAAAGAAAACAAAAGCAATGACAAGGAAAAAGATAAAACTGAGAAACGCTGAAATATGATGAAGCGAGAAGTGGAAAGGATATTTGTAATGTGTGTGTGTAACTTATGAGATATATTCTCATTAGAGTATTTTTCATTTTCAGGAAAGGCCTTCACTATCTAAACACTTTTATTCAAATAACTTGAAGTTTGAAATATATCTTCCTTAAAATGCAACCTATTAATCTTAATAGTGACATTTGCAAGATAAAGTCATGCACGACTTAAGACCCTCGGCTTGGTAAGCATGCAAAATAACCACGGCCTCCGCAACTTTAAAGACGAAGAGAGCAAAGAGAAAAGAGCAATGAAAATGTTTGAATGTTGATGTGTTTCTTTCAGGTGGTGTTGTCTGAAGACATGCAGAGCCTGGTGGTGGTTATGCTTCAGATGGCTGAGTCTTTAACTGAAATGATGAACAACATTCTTCCTACAATCAACAAACTGCAAAGCTACCTGCTCTCCATTGAAGACCTCAACCTGATGGCCAACCAGGAATTCAACCTTGTGCGTATACTCTTTGCTTCTATTCAGCTTTACACAAGTGTCAACTTACACCAGCAATAACAACCAGACTCTTCTCTGCTGTGGAACACTGGTTCACGCAGCATTAAACTGTTTTTTAAGCCTTCAAATGGAACTCTCATATTCACATGACAAATTAGCAACTTATAACATATTTATCTCAATCTCTGTTTCTTCGCAGATGTCCAGAGGATATAAAAGATCCATCTCTAGCAAGGCTACGTTCGTCACCCTCTCTCGAGCGCTGTGCAGTAACGGTATCATGGCTCTATTTGGAATCTCCAAACTGCCCCCCATGTCGGAGCCGAACCCCGACTTCCCCAGCGGCCAACAGAGGGAGGAGATGATCGAGCGGTTCAAGATACCACGAAATGCCAGTACGTAGGGAGGAAGACACATGTGGAGCTTTTGGAAACTGATTTTTAGTGTCAGTGCAGGCACTACTACATGTGAATATCTGGTGTTGATATCCAGTAATTTCAATGGATTTTATCGCTGTCAAATGCATTCATTATTAGTATGATGTAATAGTATTATGTTTTTTGAATTGAATTTGCAGAAGTAGCAATGACACGTTAGAATGTTATTAAGAAATAATGTGCTTCAAACAAACCAAAGGGACATTTTCCCATTTTTGTTTTTCCCTGACTTAAAGTTGAATATTCCAACTTTCTATATGTGTGGACACAGACAGTGGAAATTCAAAACTCAAAAACAGTGAAAAATACTCCCAAAGTGACATTTGACGTCACCATCTTTGCCCCGGACAAGACTCTGGGAATATGTTTCGTTTGCCTCTTTGACAATTCACAAAGTATTTAGGATTGAAGGATAAGCCTGGTGATTTGCCCTATCTCACCGTGGTAAAGAAAAAAAATCCTGAGTCCGCCCGTTTATCCAGATTTGCTTAAAAGTGTAATGGATTCTTTCTGAGATCAGGCCACAGCCCTCCACAAAATTTCATGGGAATCAGTTCAGCAGTTTTTCAGTAAACCTGCAGACAGACAAACCAAAGGAGATAAAAACATAATCTCTTTGGTGGATGTAACAAATTAATTGATCCCACCATCAATTATTGTTGATTGAACACTAGTCTCAGGAATAAATGGGCTCGGGGCTCAGTGCAGGGATGTTACTAAGCCGTACAACTCAGACTCTCCTGGTTTTAATCCTTTCATTGAAATTTTTGACAGAAAGAAAATATCAAATAAAAGCAGCCTTACACTTTCACCTTAAAAATGATCCTCAGACAGTCTAAAAATAATTGCCCTCCTCTTCCTCCCTCGTGAAGCTCCCTTCTGCATGAACATGTACCTGGACATGGTCAACACCACAGGAGGAGCCATCGCCTGGGCCTTCCTCAAACCAATGCTGATGGGGCAAATCCTGTACACCCCTGACACGCCCATCACAAGAGCCATAATGGAGAAGGTATGCAGCACATGTTATACATTCACACATGCACATGTTACCTCCTCCAAGTATAATCCAATCCAAGTGATACTCAAACTATATAAAAACAAAATTCAGGTTTTAAATGTTATCTTTTGTTAAGTATTACGTATTATGACTGTGTGATAGCTGGTTCACCAAGGGGAATTATTTACCAGTCTATGAAAATAGAGGAAAAAAGTCATAATATCACAAGAATAAAATATATATATAAGAATTGTAACAGTAGCAGAATAAAATTGTAATATTTCAAGAATGAAATTGTAGTATTATGAGTGTAGAGAAAAAAACATTTGTTGAGCGAAATAAATAAGCAAGGAGAACGGGTGCTCGCTGGAGTTCCACAACTCCTGGATCCAAAACCTTCAGTCTCATCTTGAAAGTATTAAATCCCATTGAACAGCACACAGATGCAGCCAACGATATACAGTCGCCCACCTCCAAACGTTTCCTCCTCCACAAAAGAGGCAGCTTTCTCTTACACAATCTTTTCTTGTGATAACGCTGAGCTGATGTGCCAAAGTATGAGGTTATTTGGGAAACCTTAAGTAAGCTTTCCTTTAAAGAGATGCTCCACATTCCTCTTTTTAACGCAGGCAACATACTTATCTTCTGATATTCCCTCTCTAAAATGAGTCTAAAATTATGGCTTTATTCTTTTCCTCGGAACATTACAACTTTATTCTCAAAATCTTCTATATTTTTTTTCCTCAACATAGCCCTGAAACTCGTAGTGATTTACCTCTCACGATCCATCTTAGTTTCCTCTCCTTTTTTCAGCTGAAACATCTCACTGTCAGCAGCTCTGGGGATTTGTGCCTTCATGACCTTCGTAACCTTTATTTTCTAAATCCTAGATAAAAAAATCTGGGTTAAAATGTGTTGCCACTGCTATTTCTGCTATTTCTAGGCTGTGTTTACCTCTTAAGTCCCTGTGTACCCCCCACTGGGAGTAGCTGGTAAGAAATGTAGTTTCATGGAGTTTATGCATCACTGTCTTCTACTTAGGTTCTTTTTTTGTCCAAGCTTGACTTTGTTTGTAGTCTACCGCTGCCTTCATGCATGCACACCCCCACACACCCCCACACACACCCCCCCACACACACACACACACTGCAGGTTATGAACTCTGGCTGATACTGCTGCCATTTCATACATTCTCGTCCCTGTCCCTTTCCCAGGCCAATGCCACCTTGCAGGAGTTTGCAAATCTGAGGAAAAACTCACAAGACTGGATCCAATCCTCAGACTACATCATCAATTCTGCCGAACTGCTCAGCCACACTCTGCCGATGCTGCAGGTATTTACATTTTTTTTATGTCTTCTGCATATCTGATTGTCTTTGCCGTCGAGAGAAACAAACATGTTTCGGCATCTGACTGTGGATGCTGTGAATCATCTCTTCCGCTCTCTCTCCCCTCCCGTCAGAATTCCCTCAGCAACTCCTTTGTGAAGAATTTCATTGAGATGCAGACTGACATCGATGTCGACAGAATGAAAGACACACTTAGCAGCTTTTGTGAGTGAAGGTCTTACTCTTTCATAAGCTGCAGATACAAAGCATACCTTTATATTCCTGCCTCTATTATTGCCTGTTCAAATAGCCACACTGTCCGAATGTGGGCTAATAAGAAACATTATACTAATTTTTAACATGATTCTGTTTTGGTGTCTCTGCTTGATATGATTATGTCAGTCATCTTTTTTTCTCTAGGTCTGACGTTTAATCAGATTACCTTGTATTGTCAGACTGTATTTCTATCTTAAATGCTAAAATGTAAATTAACAGGAACAGACACAGTAAATATCATTATTTTAATTTGGATTGACAGCAGTCAAAGATGATTTTTTACTCTGCACTCTCAATGTCTTTCTGTTTTCTCTAAAGCTAACATGTCGGTGATGCTGGAGAAGAACAAACACATACTGAGTCAGATTACCACCCTGTCCACCCTGATGGTCGACCTGTCCTCCTGTATCAAGTTTGACCGTTACCGTGGCTACGACTCTGCCAAGCAGCTCAACAACGAAGCTCAGGAACTCGCCAAAAATCGCAATCTCTACGCAAGTGAGTAAATGTTGTGTATTACGGACAGATCGGAATGTCCGCATTAATACAGGACTACAGTCCAGTTTAACAAATACCAAGGTTTATAGTTTCACTGGACAGTAATTCATTACTTTTCTGGACTTCTTTATGTTTTAGTTTGTGGGTAAAATCTTATAAATGTGAACACGGTCTCTAAAAGTATCTCCCAACTTTAAAAGTACATTTAACCATTTACTCAAATGTAAACCCCACTACATCAACAAGTGAAAATGTATTAATAGAAGCTTTAAAACAACATTTGACCAACTGGCTTAAAACATGAAAATAAATTAAACTAAATTATATATAAAAAAATGCAAAAAGCAAAAAAATTGTACACATCATAAATGCCTGGGAATCAAAATGCTGCACAGTAGCAGATGAAATCAAGGAAATCTCAAACTCAACTGGAATTGAAAGCCAGTCAGAAGATGTTGGTCTTTAGCAATGATTTAAACATTTTCCAGGTCTTAGCGATTCTGGTATGAACAGGTGATGAAACATCAGATTAGTCGACCTCAGTGCCAGCCAGCCCGTTTCATCCTTTATCAAGACAAATCTTAAAATCAATCCTGAATATGACTGGAAGCCAGTGAGAGGCTAGTGCTGGTGAGATCTAACCACACTTTCTTTTTTAAGTTAGAGAGCTAGCTGCTACTTTTTGTTCTGTGGCTGGTATACGTCCCATCCACTAATCTGGAGAGGGCAGGGTTTTTGCACTGCAGCCAACCACTGGCTGGCCATCGAGACATTTTGGCTTCACTTTTGGGGAGTGGTTCATGTTGTCCATCTTTATGTAGAGTCTGTGCAATGACATTAATCTTGTCTTTTAAGGTGTCATCTTCAAGCTCCCCAAAGATGACGACTCATCCAAGAACCGTCACGCCAGGTCTTCCTCCAACGCATCTTCCCTGCCTCCCCAAGTCAGCTACACTATCCGCATGCACATGGACAACGTCATGCGTACTGACAGAGTGCGGGACCCCTATTTTGTGAAGGACACCCACCTTCTGGCCAGGCAGACCATGCGCTACAACCGAGGCTTCGTGTATCTACAGGAGAACATCGACCGGGCTATCATCGAATCCCAGACCGGGAAGAGAGTCACAGAGCCGTCCGTGCAGCTGCAGCCCTTCCCCTACCCGTGCCATTTGCGTGATGAGTGAGTCATCTAAATCCATGGATGCACATACATGTGCAAGCAAACGACACATAAATACGAGCTACAAATGAATGCATAGAGACGTAAAGAAACAAATGATCCCAGGATGGATTTACAGGCGATGGTGTAGAATAATGCAGGCTCCCTCATTATTCATTTACCACTCGGGTTCCTTCACGAGAGCATTTCACATTATAATTGGCTCCACACCAAGTGAACACTATTGTTGTGCATTTGCCATTCATATTTACACTCAGACACCCTTCAGGCCTTCAATACCCACTTATAAAGAACGCAACTCATCTCCGCAGCATAGATATCCAGTCCAACACGGGTTTGGAATTAACTTGTGCATCGTTACACAACATTGTGTCTAATAAATCACGCCAGAAGGTAATGCCCGTGTTTGTGCTCGGCCCCCGAGTGTGACTTAAGACAGCGCTGATATCTCATCTACGAAGCACTAGTGGGCCACTGTCTTTGGCTCGCTGCCTTCTGAACAACTGTAAGATATGATGATCCTTGCCTCTCTGTCATTATGATTTATGACTCAGCTCAGTTTCTGACATGATAGCTGTGAAATATGGGCGTGCAGCATTAAAAATTCCAAACACTAAATTCCCAATGTGTCAGGCCCCAAAACAGAAAAAAAGCTAAAATAGAGAGGCATTTATTTTGCGTAAATAACACAAGGATCAGAACTTTGCTGTCAAAATTTCCCCCAAACCCTCCCTCGATGTTGCTCTCATGCTCTGCACCTCTTTGCGTCTCTGTTAAGCTGGTGACTGAGTGATGGACCTTTTCATCTCCTCTTCTTGACAGTGATTGGTTGTTCGTTTTCTTCCACTTTTGACAAACGCTTGGTGCCTCTGTATTCCCCAGGTACCTGGAGGCCATCTCTTTTGTCTTCCCAATCATGCTGATGTTAGCATGGGTGCTCTTCATTGCCGACTTTGTGAAGAAACTCGTGCATGAGAGAGAATTGAGGCTGCATGAGGTAAGGGCTAAAGATGATGAAATGTGCTGCTTTATTTTTGCATTCAGCAGACACCTGTGAGTTTTCATGACTTGCTGTTATAATAGGGTCGGCTGGTTGTGTTAAACAATCACTGACAAACCCAAATGATTTCTGATGAGCAGTTGACGGTCTGAAAGACAATACTTTTCTCTCTGAAACTTGAGCTTACTCCTCTTTCCTCTCCTTCTATTTCCAGACTGTTTCATGTATTTCCTCGTCTTCATTGCTGTAAACGTTCACAGACACTAAAAAACTATTGTTATTCCTCTCTGCCTGCAACAGACAGTGGAAGGAGGCTTTATGTTTTCAGGTTGTCTCTCTATCTTTCCGTCCCATTCTTATGAATACAATATCTTTGGAACACCTTGAGGGAACTAAATCAAATTTGGTGCCGATGCTCACTTGGAATCTAAGATAAATAGAATATTGATTTGATTTTAGTGGTCCAAAGTCAAAGGTCAAGGTGCCCTCGCATTCTTTTGAAGGTGATACATCTGGCTCAAGGATGACATTTTTTTTGGTCAAAGATCACTGTGACCTCAATGTCTTCAAATTTTGACATGATAATATTTTCAGTGGTCAAAGGTCACAGTGACCTCATGGATCTGGAATAAATGTATCTGGACTGAAACTGTTTGACACATATAACCATAGTTTTTATTGACATTTTGAAACCCATTCTTTTTTTTTCTTGCCCCACAGTACATGAAGATGATGGGGGTCAACCCACTCAGCCACTTCTTTGCCTGGTTCGTGGAGTGCGCCACCTACCTCGTGTTGACCATTGTCATCCTCACGCTGGTGCTGAAATACGGCAAAATCCTGCCCAACAGCGACAGCTTCCTCATGTTCTTGTACCTGTGCGACTATGGCCTGAGCATCATTGCCTTCAGCTACCTGGTCAGCTCCTTCTTCGACAAGACCTACATCGCTGGCCTGAGCGGCAGCCTCCTCTACATCCTCTGCTTCTTCCCTTTCATCGTGGTCATGGCCATGGAGACAAATCTCACCTTTTCTCAGAAGAGTGCTCTGGTGAGGAACCTCAGAAACTCTGTTATCATTAGTTTTGTTTATTAAACTGATGTGATATGTGTAGAAGCTTCAAACACTAATGTAATTTGCTCTGGAAGAGAGTTGAATGAAGAGAAAAGGATACGCTCCTTTTCTAAGGAGATGCATTGTCATTTCATTTCATTCCAAAATGTAATTTACTCCATCCATCTTAAAAAACAATGATATCATCTGATATCATCTCATTTAAAGTTTTATATGCACAGCCTCAAAAATGCCAGCCCTGTGATGAGAGAGTCTGGATAAACAGTGGGTTTTGCCTTCAGTTGTTTCTCATTGGGAAGTTCTGTTGTTATTTTTGCAGTGTTGTTTGAACAAAATTCCATATATGATGTTTTAAGAAAGTCTTTTTAAGTAGCTCTCTTCACACTTCTTCATAGAGTTGTCAAGAGTAAAGATGAGTAGAATTACACAGAGGCATTGTGGGAGGAAGAAGATTGTTTTGATCTTCTTTTATTTTACAGATTCTGTTCCTGCATTCTGTCTGATTTTTCTCCTGTTTTCCCGCAGAGTTTGTTTTCCCCAACCTGCTTCAGCTACGCCAGTCAGTATGTGTCTCGCTATGAGGCCCAAGGAGAAGGTATGAACGTACAGACCTCTGCCCACCATCAAAACACACCAACCGAGTCAGTGGAACTTAATGTAAAACTCTTCTACCATTCACTTCTTTAGGGATTCAATGGAGCAACTCGTACACTTCACCGATCGCTGGTGACACAGCCTCGTTCGGGTGGCTGTGCTGGCTGATGTTCATCGACTCAACCCTCTACTTCACTATCGGGGCTTACATCCGCATGGTCTTTCCAGGTAAAATAAAAGCACCAAAACTCAGATAAGGCTGAAGTGCTATATTAGTTCCCTAAATGTGCCAGACTTTTTTTTTTTCAGCCATATTCTATACTAATTTGTCACGCCACAAAAAGTGACTCCAACCTTCAAAATAACAATGCACTCCAGCTCAATTTGCCACATGTTCACTTGCGATATCATCTATAGAGTTTTCACTGTCCACTGTGACCTCATAGTAATGCAGATCTCAGTCACTCTGTTGAGCGCAAAGTGAATAAATTCTGTGGTAAATGCTGCAAAGAAACTGAAAGAAAATTCCTGAATTTGCCAGTTTAGTCAGATTAAAATATTCAGAATAAATAAAAACATAGCTTCCTCTTGGGAAACCCAATTCAATGAGGCCAATGCAGCAGTTTTTGAAGTGCCTGGGAAATGTCTCTTCGTTTCTGTTTCATGTGTTGACAAATTCATATTTACCCATCAGGAAAATATGGCATCCCCTCGCCATGGTACTTCCCCTTCAAAGCCTCCTTCTGGGCCGACCTGTGCTGCTGCATTAAGTCAAAGACTCAGACGGGCAAAGGACTCCTCTTCAACAACATCATGCAGAAAAACCCACCTGTCTTCCCTGACAACAAGGAAAAAGGTAGGAAAAAAAAAAAAAAGATGTTGTACTATCTTATGCTGTCTCCTCCGGTGTTGTGTTTTTGAAGCAAGAACATGATGTCTTCCTTTTCATGGTCTGTCATTTTTTTTCCAAACCCTGATTCCTTGTTTGTATTTGTCCCTCGCCCGTCATTTAATACTTGTCCTCTGTTAGTGTGATTTACAGGCTGCCCCCTGTCTCCGTTTGTTTCTCTCAGGCAAGAGCACGCTTTCCTTCCAGGCCGGTGAGGATTTCTCTGAGCTGCCAGTGGGCGTCGCCCTCCACGGTCTCAACAAGATGTACTCCAACCGAGTCGGTATTCAAAACCTCAACGTTTCCTTCCACGAAGGCCACGTCACCTCGTTGCTTGGTCACAACGGAGCCGGCAAGACCACCACCATGTATGTGTCACGAGTTTTCTTAGCTTTCTCAGCATGTCCTAAGATGAAACCCATTTTGACCATTTATATTATGCCGCAGCATCTTTGAAATTTAATTTGTGCATCCCTTTAATCATCTCAAGGGTCTGCTGCTGACAGGGAGATTGTTTTGTCCAAATCTGGCACATCAAATGAACCACGGCAGAACTTAGCCTGCTCTGTCTTCATCAACCGGAGCACTTACATTTACATTTTAATTGTGACTCGTT
Organism: Paralichthys olivaceus; assembly: GCF_024713975.1. Lineage (NCBI taxonomy): Eukaryota > Metazoa > Chordata > Actinopteri > Pleuronectiformes > Paralichthyidae > Paralichthys > Paralichthys olivaceus. Next base: position 13,502,147 of record NC_091102.1, read on the forward strand.
TTGCTTATGCTCGGAGCATCGCACAACAAGTGCAGGAGCAGAGTGAGATTTAACAGAGTTTTAACAAAAAACAAGCAAAACCGAGAGGGAATTATAATTACCCAGCAAATCGTTCCAGAAGAGAAAGTACAAGAAAGTAGAAAATTGAACTAAAATAATTATTTTCAACCTTTTTGTGTCCCAGGTAGCAAATATTAGCAAATGTGATTTATAAAAAAGGCTCATTATCTAGTAAATTTTTTATATTTTCACTTTTTCCGTATTATGAAACATAAAACAATCAAAACCTCCTCAGAGGTGATCTTAAAAGTTTTAAATCTGTCAATCCAGTATTGTGCCTGGATACTAAATTATCATTCTCTATGCTTAGGTCTCTCCTGACAGGTCTTTTCGCCCCAACATCTGGCACAATAGAAGTGTACGGTAGAGACATGCAGACCAACATCGACGACATTCGTAAGGACCTGGGCGTGTGCATGCAGTATGACGTCCTCTTTGAACACATGACCACCAAGGAGCACCTCCTGCTGTACGGCCAGATCAAGGCCCCACACTGGTCGCGCGGGGAACTGCGCGAGCAAGTCCGAACGTAAGCGATTAATCATCCTCGATATATCGCAATCACTGCATCTTTAAGATGATGTCAGGGTTTGTGCATGATGCAGTTTAATCTGTCATGCTGATTTGGTTTATGCCTCAACATCACATAAACAGTGTCCTTGGGCCAATAAAAAAAAGAAATATGGACGGAGGCCACGAGAGTTTAACAGTGAACATTAGCCAGTGCTCAACACCAGTTACCGGTTACACCAGGGAAATTAAAAAAAAAGTGTCCAAGTAATGTTCAGATATGGTCAGCGTCAGATTTTATGGCCGTACTAACTGTAATTTAAAGCTACCTCAAGGCCTGAGTCCGAGAATACTAATCCGCGGGAAGAACACAGTAACTGTTCTATATAGCATCTCAAGAGCTGTGAAATAATTCAAGCTCAAAATTTCCCATAAGAATATTGTAATATTTTATGTCTTTTTGTTCCTTGGCATCGTTTTTTGATAAATTTGTGGGAGCAAGCACGAGGAAAATCTTTTTTTATTGTAAGCCGCACATTAAACCCTCCTTGTTGCATCATGAGACTATTTCTGCAGGGTTTGTGTGTGACAAGAGAAGCAATAATAAGCCTGAGCCTAAAGCAGTAGCTCTCCTCTGGTCCCTGTAGACGAACTGATGGAACTGTAACTCAAACAAACTGGGTTGTAATGCATAGAAAAAAACATGCTTTTCATTGGCTTCCCCACCAGGATCCTAGAAGAGACAGGAATGTACGTTCACAGACACAAGCGGGTGGGCACCCTGTCGGGCGGCATGAAGCGCAAGCTGTCAATCTCCATCGCCTTCATAGGAGGCTCTCGCTTGGTGGTTCTGGATGAACCCACCACAGGAGTTGATCCTTGCTCGAGGCGCAGCATCTGGGACATTGTTATCCAGCATAAAAAAAGTAAGATTATTCAAAAATATTCAAAAAAAAGCCATCCTGTTAATTTGAGTTCACACAGTCCCCATGGAACCTGGAGCTACACCTTCTTGGATTCTATTATTACTGTAACCTCTTACTATTACTGTTACCTCTCTTTTTATCATCTTCTCGTCATCTGGGGTCCCGCAAGGCCCGATACTTGGCCTGATTTTATTCACTTTGTATCTGGCTTCCACTTGGCCGTATTATTCGCCTTTTCAACACATTCCACCATTTTAATGCTGACGAGTCCCAGCTTCAATTATTCCTAAAACTCTTAACAGTCTACATTCCCGGCTCCGCTGCCTTTCTGCCATCAAAGAGCAGATGCCTCTAATGCCTCACAACTGAATACTGATACAATTGAAGTTCTAGTAATTGGTCCTTATCATATTTCAGTGTTTTAAAATTGTTGTTAACCTAATCCAAACCGACAAAAAATGATATTGCACACAAACTAACATGACACAGATGAGCCAAACTGCTGTTTTCCCCTGAAATCACTGGAAGTACAGTGAACCTGGAAAAGACCATGTGGGGCTTGTCCCTCTGCTCTGGGTTCTTACTGCAGGTCTAGCATATAATTAATCTCAGATCAATCCAGGGGAAACTTTTTCTTTAGGTTCTCTTCAGGGAGCGGCAGTAGACTGCCAAGAGACTGCTAAATGTCATATAGTATAATTGTAGATGTAGGAAATGTCCTGTTTAATTGGCCCTGCCTCTGATGTTAGTGAGAGTTTGGTGCCAGGGGAATCTACTTCAAAAACTTTGTGCATCACTTGCTGTTTGCACGCTGGTTACTCATTGATGATGTGTGTGTGTGTGTATGTGACACAGTTTGTGTGTAGCTCGGTCTTTGTAATGTCTGGATTTTAGTTTGCTTGTTTGGATGTGTGCAATGTGGGGATCCAAAATAGTTTTGCCAAAAGACATCTAAACGCTGCCTCTGTGTTGTTTTTTACTCTTCTCGTTGCCTGGAATAGAATAGAAGCTGTGGCAATTTATAAAATATGACAAGTTTAAAATCCGACAAAAGATACAAACCAATATATACAAGACTAATACATTCTTAAAATAGTCCTGAAATAGTCCTTTTTTGTGATTAAACATAAATGTGATGTATGCACTACCCTGACATTGAGTCACTGGGTCTTCATGTAATACAGTTTACTGATATTCACACTCGAGCCAGACCGATGTGACGTTTGGCTGATAGTATCAACTAAAATGAGCCTTTTACAGACACATCTGTATCTGCATTCATGTTTAAGGAAATGAAAATTTTTATTTCACTGAATTGACAATGCAGAAAAGATGTGCTTTTATGTTTGTACTAAAAATATGTTGATTGATTTTAAAATATTTGGTTGTACACAGTTTCAGTATCAAGCCTCACTTACATTTCTTTGTCGTGAGGGTTTGTTAACAACATTTAGGAATCAATGTGAATTTTTGTTTTTAGAAATATATATCAACTGTCGTATTGATATCAGATTTATTAAATTCACCAACATCAGTATAAGCACCTGCCCCAAAATATCAAAATCAGTCTGGCTCTAATTTCCACACTTCCCTATAGCTTCAGTTTTGGTGATATTCTTTGATCAGTAATTGATATCACAATACACATACACGTAATGCATAATGTGTTTGTGTCTGTGTCCTCTCAGACCGCACCATCATCATGTCCACCCACCACCTGGACGAGGCTGAAGTGCTCAGCGACCGTATCGCCTTCCTGGAGAGTGGAGGATTAAAATGCTGCGGCTCCCCCTTCCACCTGAAAGACAAGCTGGGTCAGGGCTACAAACTCACCCTCACCAAAAAGGTATTTCCCTCCTCAAAGTCATGCATGTTCGGCTAAAGTGCTGTAGACTAATCTTACAGCGTCTAAACTCAGTTGTTGACATTAGTTTTCCTCAACACAATGTCTCTATGGAAATGTCATTTTTTTATGTTGACTATTTTTTCTAAAGGTTCTTTGTGGTCAAATAATCAATGTTTCTCCAGTAGACAAGTGGTTCCATGTTTTACCTAAAGAAAATGTTGAGTGATAGGCCACAACATGTTCCTTAAAAGAGACAAAGTAACTGCATATCTGATGCATTTCATCCAGTTGTTCTATCAACAATAACATAATATGGATAATGCACAGGCAGCACAAACATTTCACAGTGTGTTGTAATGGCAGAGCTGACTTGTAAATACTTTTTGTTAAGCTGTTTTCCTAATGTAGGGATTGAACAGAGTTTTTTTTTTTACCCTGCCTGTTTGATGGCTTCTTTGTTCATCTCGACAAATAAATAAATGAAACATTTCTAGATGTGTGCAGTGACTGGCAACAAGATTTGTCTGAGACCCCGCAATGCCTCTCTTTTTGATTTTACCGGCCACATATTTTCATCAAACCCAAAGTTTTCTTCAGTATCTTGTTAAGTTCTGAGTCTTATGCCTGTTTTAGGTATCTACAGTATAGTTGTTTGAACCATAGACTGTATATAAAAATGGATGATGCCAAATTTTCAGATACAAATGCTGCCATCGTGCTCATTTGGAGCCAGGACATACGGTTTCACCAACTATCAATCACGACCTTTCAACCCCTTGTTTTAGAATCAAATCACTAGTCACAACCTAACTTAGTAGAAAAATTAGCACTTGAACAAATAATGTGATTTGGACTATCTAAGATTATTATTTAATTAAATAAATAACTCTTGCGTACTTAGATTTTTTTTGGGGGGGTTTGGCCCTTGTTCCATCCACTAACATGGAGGAGGCAGGGATTATGACCTAATCTGAAGCCACCAGGAGGAAATCATGACATTTTGGCATCACTTTTGAGAAGCTGTCATATCATTCATCTTTACATACAATCTATTGTTTGAGCATTTGAACAGCCTCGCAAGCAGTATCAAACTAAATATGTCTCCTGTTTCCAAAACCTATCTCGTCCTTAAAAGCTAAATCAGATGATTTCTTTGTACAAGGCTTAAATGCAATGAATTCTAAATGTTTATAATCCTTACAGTGAATTTTTAATGCTAATGCACAGAACACAATGAGATGAAATGATGTTTGCAGGGAGAGAAAGGTGAACAGTAGAGCGTACAAACTCAAAAATTAAACCTAAACACAAAAACATGAAATGGGAGAATAAAATGGCATGAGTCTATGTGCGGCTCCTTATCTATCTGCAGCTGCAGAACCTTGATGCTGAAGCAATCGACAGTGCTGAACTGAAGGAGTTTATCCAAGCCCATGTACCTGAAGCTCGACTGAAGGAGGCCCAAGGGGGCGACTTGGTCTACTCGCTGCCCCCCTTCACCTCAGCCAACGCCTCCTCATACCGCTCCCTCCTGACCGCGCTAGACTCCAACCTGGACACCCTGCAGCTCGGGGGCTATGGCATCTCTGACACCACCCTAGAGGAGGTAGTGCACTCGTGCACACCCACACACAAATACAGACAGATTCAAAACTGCAGTCAAAAGAAAAAAAAACACAAGTGCAGCTGCAAAGTTACATTTTGATATTATAAACCATTAGATGAAATTAAATAGGCTCTTTAACAAACACAGATAATTTGATGTGTCGTTTTTATTTCTGTAGGTCTTCCTCCAGTTGACTCATGACAACACAGAAAGTGACAGCGTCCCACTGTCGATCTCAGAGACCATTTCTGACACAGGATCTGTGGACAGTTTCCCTTCAGACAACGGTGAAAGCCTTGGTGACAAGATCAGTGAGTTCCTCCTCCCTTTCTACTTTTCTTTGTGTCAGCTGCACACATCTTTGAAAATGTCCAGCATGCTGAGACATACTCTTTTTCCCTGGTTCGCTTTTAAAAAAAAAAATATTTTCAAACTTGACCTTATATGATTGATCATAATGTTACAGTGCAAAATCTGATATTACTTTAAAAAAATCTAGGTTTAAATACATAATAATATAATTTACATTTACTTAATTTGTCAAGTTGTTCCAAGTAAAGAAGGACAAGTGAAGTTAATTAGTCTAACTTAATGCCTAAAGCTTTGTTTACTTAGTGGAACTTAGGAACCTGATTGCCTTAGATAAACAAATTAAGGGAAAAAACTATAATTAGTTCACACCATTATGTTGTATTTCAACAAACTGCTATTTTAAGTCAATGACAATAAGATGAGATAGTGAATACAAGTAGCCAAATGAAATGTTTCCACTGGGTGGCTGGACTCATGAGAGACAGGATGAGGAGTTTAATATGCTCCTTAGTGATAGCAGGACACTTAAGGTAGTTCGGGAATCTACTCAGGATGCCTCCTACCGGGCAAGCCAAACTGGGAGGAGACCCAGGGGTAGACCCAGAACTCGCTGGAGTTACAACACATCCCATCTGGACTAGGAACACACACTCCCAATGGTGGCTGGAGAGATAGTTGTCCGATCACGGATAAGTGGAAAACTAAACGATCAAACCAGTGTTAAACCTTTTAAATAATCTTTATAGAGATCTACTAACATGTAGAGTTGATATATCACCTGAACATGGATTTCAATATCATCCATGCCAACCAGTGTCATTGAGAAAGATACTGCATTAGTATGGGATTTTATAAAAGTCATAAATTCAAGAAGAGAAGTTGATTTAATGAGACTGTCTAAACTTTGTTGGTTGGAAATGATTTTTTTATTGAAGTTCTCATTTATTCTGGGAGTAACTAATCATTCATGTAGCTTCAATCAAGGTTCCACAATATGTCTTATATATCATCATGTGTTAGAACACACCTTAATTTATGTCTACAACATTGAGCATGTTGGGAGGCTCAAACCATCTCACCCCAACACACTACAATACCAATGCTGGATGGTTCCTGCACTGCTAGCTCAATGTTCACCGCTATGCTCTCATTTACTCCAGAAACTCAAGTCCAGTTAACTCCAGTGGATATAAACAAGGACAATACTTAAAATAAATGAGTTGAATCAACTGGATAGTGAGACATGAGTGAAAAAAACACTGTTGTAATATAAATAAGCATATAAGTCATACCTTTTACTGCTGACCAGGTTCATCAGGATGGATTGCACTGCCATCAGCAATGCCACTGTATCTTAGAGAGAAACAACAGGCATCATCAAATCAGTACAACAGAAAGACAGTAAATGCATCAGTATCAAAAGGATAAAATCTTACCCCTCCTGTGTTTTTCAGAGCTTACTGGCTCATCCATTGTTTCTGGAATGGCTCTGGCCTGGCTGCAGATATCAGCCATACTGGTCAAGAGGTTCCACCACAGCCGCAGGGACTGGAAGGGCCTGATCGCCCAGATCCTGCTCCCTGTTCTGTTTGTAATATTTGCAATGGGCATGGGATCCATAAGGAGCGACCTCCGGCACTATCCTGAGCTGGAGCTGAGCCCTGCGCTCTACAACATTGGACCGAGCTACTCCTTCTTCAGGTCAGTTCTAATGGCAGGAGGAATACACAGTATTCGGGGGTCCAGGACAGGGTTTTGGGCCGGGCAGGTTTTTTGATGGCCTGGTAATGATCTGACTAAGAACAGGCAAGTAACTGAGTGCACTAGTTGTCCAAACAATGAAGTTAAACGGAACAAAGGCTGGTGGTGGCTGTTTGGAGGTGAGGAGGTAAATGGTCCTTAAGTGTGGAGATAACAGAATTACTTCACAGGCAGTGGAAAACCAATTAAGCACATGATGCGACAGAATAAGAGCCGGCACAGTGGTTGCAGTGTGGATATCCGACTCGAGCCCAGTGTTCACACAAACAATGTTGAAATGATATTCGGGTTTGGGTCGGGTTCAGTCATGTTGGCTGGGTTGTCTACTTGATTTTGTTTTTCACATTGCACCTGCCTGTTATCAGGGAAAACATTCAGCTCAGTGCAGCTTCAGGCACAAAAAAACAGAGTACCTGTCGGGCTTGGTTAATTTTCTCTGGGGCTAGGGTCGTAACCGTGGTGCAACCAGACGGTTCCCAGTTTCAATCCCAGCTTGGCCTTTTTGTGTGAGTGTGGAGTTTGCATGTTCTCCCCCTGTCTTGCTGGGTTTTCTCTGCCAGCTCCAAAGACATGTAGGCTGGGGTTAGGTTAAACTCTGAATTGATATTAGAGTTGTGAATAACTGTCCGTCTCTGTATGCTGGCACTGAGATAAACTACTGACCTGTCCAGGGTGTACTCCGCCTCATGTCTAATGTCAGTTGGGATTGGCTCCTGCTCCCCCACCACCCTCAAAGGATATGGATAATGGATGGATGGATAATACACATACGCACGCACGCAAACAAGACTAACAAAACACAAGAAACAATTGCAAGGGATCAAAATGGATAGAATGAAAGATTCCTTTTTAAGACCACGGAGGTGCTTGCTTCAACACGCCTATCTGAGCTTGATGAAACTTTGATGAGGGGGTTGATGAATCTCATCACTTGATTGGCCCGTTGGGTCCCTGCATCATTTGTGCTGGTCGGGGCGGGAGGGGGGGGGCGACATGTCTCATTTGTTAGAAAATGAATTTGAAGCTGTACTTTGTTGAAGGGCAGATGGACCTTAAGGACAAAGAGAAGTTAGAGAGGAGTGATTGAAAAGAAGATGGCTGAGATGCAAGATCAAACTCAGGGAGATGAAGGAGGAGGTTGCGAGACGTCTTCTTCATTCGGGAGAAGGTCTGTTGTTTGATCAAGAGAATATATTATGGGGGAGAAAATCCTGAGGTGCCAATCCATATATCAAAGACAGAATCGAGACTTGACCCACTTCTTTTTAACCTGATACAGGAAAGAGATTGAAAATATTTCTTAATTTTTTTATGAAATCAGTGCTGCAGTGGAGGGGATGCTGCTGTTGAATAATGTTATAAGTAGTCGAGGGTGTTAAATTTCTCAGTCTTTTTTTATTATTGCTGCAGTGTTGTGATAGTGGAGCAACAGATTTCATGCACTGCCTCGAAAAGCTTTGTTCTCTCATTCGCCTGCGTGAACAATGAAAACATAATGATCTGTGTCTTTATTTATGACTCTATATCTGGGGAGAGCCCAAATAAAAGAAATCCACTTAAATGTAAATCTGCAAATAAAGAAAAAAAAGTCTTTACTCTTCTTTTGTGTTTCCTGCTCTGCGCAACGAGGGTGTTATAAAGGAATCACTGATGACCTCCCCACGGACAGTTTATTGACAATGTTGTGAGCTCGTAATTGCTCTAAAGCCACAACTCTGCAGAGAAAAACCCTGATGAATTTAAAGTTTCAACTCTAATTCTTTATAAAACCATAGCTACCAAGAGTAATTTGAATAAATCAATAATCAAAAAATATTTATAAGATTGTATAGAATTTATGGATTAGATTAGATAGTTATGATTTGGTGTTTAAAACTGATTCCAATTGATTATATCTGCTTTTTTTTTTTGAATTCATTTGTTTTTATGGCCATGTATCTTGTAACCTTGTTTAGATAAGTGATTTACAAGTAAAGTTATTATTGTTATTATCATTGTTATTATAGGTATCTGTACTTTACTTGGGTATTTATGTTTCTGGCGACTTTCTTGTCTGCTCTTGACATTTCCAAAATAGACTTTCTCCTTTTCTTTTAATGTATTTTAGGGGACTTGCCTTACTCGTTTTTTTTTATTTTGCATCATTGAACGCGGCCTTCACAACATCAAAGAATTTAACCTAAATAGATGGGACATAAAGTCAGAAAAGATGATTCCTTGTCGTATATCTCCTCTTGCACATCAAATGTAAGGTGATGTAAAGGACATATCAGGATAAATCAGACGAGAGGGAGATAACCATGGAGAGGAGGTACAGCGCACCTGTCTGTGACAAGGACGTGAAATAAGTGAAGAATCAGCCAACATGAACTGATAATGTTGACAACGTCCATGACAAAGCAGAGCAACACAACATTCCCCAAACCTGTTCATATTTACACATATATATACACATTTCTCTCTTGACAATTTTACATACTCACAAATCTTTTCTCGCTTTAACGCCTGTTTTAAGTTTGTTTTTTTCATTTGAAATGAGAAAGGTTTATGTTGAATAGTCTTTGAACTATATTGATGTGACTCTCAGTTTTCTTTGCACCTATAAAGCCAGTAGAAATAGAATTTAGAGGGGAATTTTACTTTTATATTTACGTTTCATACTTTAATGTGAGTAAAGAGGTTGAATCAGTACTTTTACTAATAGTTCAGTAAGTATCTGTGCTTATACTTGAGGAAAGAATGTGTGTTTTTCATCTCTGCTCTCTCCTCATGCTGAGTTAGAGCCTCGTGAAACAATTTATCTTCTTCATTATTTTCAAATGTCTCTTTTTTATGTATGTTTAAGTCAAGGCTGACTTGTTGTTTTCTGGCTCCACAGGAACCAAAATCCCAGCTCCGGGAACCTGGTGGACTCCATGATGTCATACCCTGGGATCGATAATGCCTGCCTTGACAGGCCTAATAACCCGTACGTAATCACTTTGCAAATGCCAGCCGTTATTGTTCACCCTGAAAGTGATAGATTTTTCAGAAATACCCTGTGAACCTGTGCTCAGTTTCTCTGTCCACCCTTAGCCCCACATGCAGTTTCACAGTTTTCACATTTCACTCATTGTCATTCTCTTCGTGCCGCCTCTTTCACCCTGTTTCATTTTACTAGTCTGTCTCCCTCAGATTCCCACTGCCCTCTCTCTCTCTCACTCTCACATGTTGCTCCTCTTTATTTGTTTTCAGCCGCTCAGCTCAGGGCACGTATGTGGCTGAGGGGCTGCAGCAGGACGACATGAGAGCGTCATTTGTATTCCATAAACACCCAGTGTTTACGGGGCAGATTTCCCCCCCTTACAGGCACTCAAATGAATGCTAGCACTCAAACCAAACCTCAGAGGCATTTTAAAATTCTCTGCCAAAAGAAAAAAAGTGGGTGCAAAAGAACCTGCATGTCTTTCTCATGATGACCTGTAATCACAGTGTGTGATACAGTGTTGTGTAGTTCATGTAACTAACAGGGTGCATTTAAGTGTCAAAGATGTGTATTGCTACAAGTGTTTTTGTTTTTTTGATCTGCGCCAAGTGTCCCTGAAAACATTTGGCAGAAAACAAACTGTGCGGGGGAGTTGAGCATCAAACCACACAAGCGCAAATTTCACACAATATGATATTACAGCTCGTTTTAAACTGCTTTGAAAATAGTTTTGAACCAAAATCAGAGAAGTATTTACACCCTGATCTCACAAACACCATGCAAGTTTGCTCTATGTGTGGGCTGGGCAATGAAATAATAATATTTAGTGGAATATGTTACAATAGCAGCAACATAACAAAGTTCATTACATATTGGTATAATGCTAATCCACAGAGAGGAGGTAAAACACATGTTATTGTTTTTCCAAACCACAATTAACTGTCAGTCTTTAAACCTAAAAGAAATAGTTTTTAAAATTGCAACAATTATTGAAAAAGATGGATGTTAGATTTTTTTTTATGATAATACTTTTGCACATATGAGCGCTTACATATCATGCTCTTTCCTTTCTTTGTACTGTGATGAGTACACAGGTTCAGGCTGTTATCAACTCGGTTTCACGATATGTTGTCGTGTGCGTCTGGGGACAAGGCCTGTGGCATTATCACAAACTGCTGCCAGTTCACTTTGTGCATGTTTCTTTTTGAAGGGTCTGCGGCCGAAACACATACCAGTGGAGTTCCAGAGGGAACAGCTCTAAAGGATTTAGTATCTGTAAATGCACCAGACAGGAACAGGTGAGACTAGGTCATCGAGAACTGTGTGTGTGTGTGTGTGTGTGTGTGTGTGCGTGCGTGTGTGTGTGTGTATGTGAGTGTTGTTCTGCTCATGATTTTTTGTGCGTGATGCTTTTGTCTTTTCCGCACCCTGCAGGTTTGTGATGAGGACAACTATCAGCCGCCACATAGGAGCATCGCTTCATCTCAGGTTGTTTATAACCTCAGTGGCATCAACGTGGAGAACTACCTGGTGGCCACAGCCAATGACTTCATCAGGAACAGGTGAATGACATATAATAGTTATATAGTTATTATTTATGATGGCTATTGAGGCTGAACCTGTGAACACCAACCATTGGCGTGACATTCATTTTATACAAGTTCAAATTTTGTATTGTGTTCTATTTATATTAACTATGATGTCTACTATGATATGTATATTTATTGTATTGCTGATACATCACAATCTTTGTTCATGCAAATGATCGGCAAAATAAATGGGAGTTTTATGTGTGTGGATGAGGATGTTGTTCCGTGCACTTGTAAGAAAGCACTGCTGTTGAATATGTTGAAATCTCTTGGCTGTTGATTGCAAAGAATGTAATTTGAAACCTGAAACCTGAGATTTTCAGATTTTCGCTCAGCATGATAAGAACAACTAAGGTATCTTCGATAAGTTGTATTGATCGTGTTACTCGCACTTTCAATGTGTGGGATTTAACCCAAAGTGCTTCTTGCTTGCAGGAACACATTGTCTGTGAATCAAAGAAAAACAAACAAGCAAAAAACACAGGGTGTCACATCTAATTTCTCAGCAACACTCTTCACTCTTTGTTTTGATCGATATGTCCAATTTGCTTTTTACTCTCAGGTATGGTGGATTCGATTTTGGGATGCGGCTTCCTACTGACTTACAAATGGACCTTCGAGCGGTGCCCAAAAATCGCACTCTGTCTAAGGTGAAACTCTCTCTCCTGTCTCACTACAACTTTAATTGCAGCACTGATGAGCTGTTGAATACTAAAACATGACACGAGGCGGAGCTCTATTGTTGCACCATCATTGTTGCGTCATCGTAAATATGTTTTACTGCAGCAACCGTGCCACTGTTTTACTGTGTACGTATCCTCAGATGATGACATCTGCATTTTGTGGAGATGTGATCGACCTGCTCGGCCAGATATGCAGCAATGTGAGGGATGCTTATGTGTGTGTGTGTGTGTGTTTGTGTAGGTCTGGTTCAACCCTGAGGGCCACCACACAATGCCAGCATACTTAAACAGCCTCAACAACCTCATCCTTCGCTCCAATCTTCCAGCAGACAAGGATCCACGTGAATACGGTGAGCCGGCAGCCGGGGAAACAGTGTTACAAGTATAAACTCACTACTTCACTCACAGGGAAAGGGCCCAGTGTTAGATTTGAGTTTAATTGATTAAGCAGACTAAATTTATGAGGCAATGACAGTAAAGATCAATTCTATGCAATTTTTGACATTGCAATATGCATTTGTTGCTGTTTTCTCTTGTTTAAGTTTTTTTTTATTGGGATTGTGTTGTATTCATGCAGACACCCCCTGGTAATTGCTGAAGATCAGCTGAGTAAAAGGTTTAAAAAAAAAAAAACATGATGCACATTAGTGTTACACCCCATGCATTTACCTTCGATACTAAGCAACATAAAAGCAATGTGTTTACTCACGGTTCGTTTCACTGGATTAAAGCCAGGGGGTGCTGTGTATCCTCCGACTTGCATCACTATACATGGCGAATACTGATGAACGCTGTTCACTGGGGAGCTATGCTAAAGAGATCGAGGTTGGCCCACGTTTTCAGCACTGTTTCAGCTCCAAGCATCGCCCCGACCATCTGCCTGCAGGCAGTCGTACACAAACACGAACACACACCCACACACACAGACACACACACACACATAAACACACATAATGAAATGCTCATAAAAAACACACAGTGGCTGCACAGGGCTACATGCACAGACACATTTCTTCCCCCCATAGATGTTAAAAGTGCTCGAGGGTAGAGTGTAATCATTTAAATGTTACCTGCAAACTCCCAGTTGTGTCGGTGGGTGTCAGGGGTGGAGATTCAGGGAGATTACTTTTCAAGGTGATCATTTCTCTGTCAGATGTGAAGCCCTTAACCCATCTGTAGTATCCGTGCTGGGCTGAGACCCTTCAGAGGTCGCCATTGAAATTTTTTTTCATGGAGCGCTTGTAGAATACAAAGTCTGTCTGCCTCATACCTAAGGGAAAACAACAGTTACTCAGCTGGTTAATAAACCACCTTAATAAAATGTGAATAAAATGAATCTGTGACTTTATGCTTTTAAAAGTAAAGGAAAGCAGCTTCAGCTTGAGGCTGTGAGAGCAAACATTTTATGACCCATTAATCAATTTTTCAATCACCAGGAAAAAAAGTCTGTTTTCACAATCAATTAATCGTTCATTTCATTTTGTGGTTTTCCTTTTGCAATCTATGATCGCATAAATAATAACTCTTTTTCAGTTTTTTTTTACTGCAGACGAGACAAGATTATCTATTTAGACCTTACATCCTTCAGGCCTCTGAGAATTTTTTATGGTTTTTCTTTTAAATGTTTCAGACTTTAAATTTTTTATTGATTCATCAAGAAGCCAGAAGATAGTGAATATACTTGTTAGTTGTAGCAGTGGCTGATTCTCACAGATACAAAGCAGATTATCCATCCATCCATTCTGATTAGTCGACAGATCTCATCAGCTCCGTCAAAGTGTCTTTCAGCGAAGCACTGAACCTGCAGCCTTTCTCTGGGGCTGCTGTACTCTTGGTGAACTCACACTCTCCCTTTATCAGGAAATGTGAGCGGAGACATGTAGGGGGAGCAGTTCACGTCTGTAAGCATCTAGAAGTCCCTGAAAAAAATGATAAAGAAAATTCAATTTCCTCTGTGTGCACTGGCAAATGAAATCATCTCGCACTATATTTTTCAACCGACTGTGTCCCATAGAGGCTAAGAGAATATCTTTGCTCATTTGGTTCATGTGCTGAAAAATAGCCTGTATGCTGTTTTTTTTCTATGACTATCATAATGTTCTGTTTTCCTTTTGTTCTATTGCAGCCATTTCAGTTTCCAGTCACCCGTATTTCGGTCGGCCGGATGATGAAGATGCAATGTAAGGACCACACTTAAAATTTGTCTTTCTGCGACTTTATCAATCACTGCTCTTGCAAAAGAAGCATTCAACTTGGTGAAAATATTCCACAATTAGTAAAAAAATCAATTATTGGCTGTTTTTTTGACAGCGTCTGACAGAGATTATTATTTCATTTCAGGACATTAATGTCAGGGTGGAGTCAGGTCAGGGAGGCACATGACAGCAGTATTTACCCACATTTGATTTTCCAAATGGATTTCCCTGAGCATGCACTATTGATCAGAGCCCCGATATAATGAGTGTTTACCCTGAAGGTGGCACAGAGGTGAATTGATTCTAACCCCCTTCCAAAATGGGCTTATTTAAAACACTCCACTGTTGAGATCCAGTCTGCAGGAAGCACGCAGCTCCGTGTTCACTCGTATGCATGTTTGCAAGCGCGTGTTCCAGTGGATCAAATTAAATGAATCACTCCAAAAAGTGGCCATGGCCCGGAGAAGGTCCTGCCTCTCCAGAGCCTTATTAGCACTAACAATCTCACTGTCCATTTCAGTGTTTACTGGCTTCCACTTCCTCCACATAGTCCACATTTATTTCTCTGCATAGCCTTTTTTTTTAGCCCACTACGGTGCTACAGCGGCTGCAAGTGCACAATTACCCCTCCGTCCTGGGTGATTCTGCTTCCTCGCCAGATGTATTGATTTGTCCGGAGCTGTGTTAAAGATACGGCAGGCTTATTACTCCAAATGTCTTGATTGTCACAGTGTGGTAGCTGTGCCCCATGGGAAAAAATTCCAAGGCTGGCTCGGCCATACCGATAACAAGCCTGCTCAGTAGCTGCTGGGTATCCTCTGTAGTTAGTGCTGCCCTAAAATGCCCACCACACCTTCCTGTCTGCTATTCTCTCCCTGTCCCATTCGTTCACTCTGCTCTGCATCATCTTCAGCCTCTTGCAGCTGTTTTTTCTGTTGGACGGAGGTAGAGGTACCACAACAGCATGCTGGGTAGGAAAGAGAGGATGAGAGATGAACAGGTAGCCCCATTGAGGCGACACAAAACAAGATTTGCTCTCTGCAATACTTGAGCTCCCCCTGCAGGTGGGATGTGAAATTCACTGTAGTAAATACGAGTCACGGTCCGAGTCTCCCCATGCATACAGCTGTGCACACGTGCATTTGTTGTCAAGCTCACAGAGAAGAAACCGACAGCCTGAGAAGCCCCACAACCACAACCACTGACTGACCAACGTTTGCAAATTCACTGCACTCAACTCAACTTGTTTGGCTAACTTGCTAAACCTCTATCGAAAATGGGTCTACGTGGCTTCTGATGATAAACAAGCAAGTCGACAACGTCACTTACACAATGTTAAACAAGCAGAACAGCACAAGACATAGCCAACAAGCAGAAGTGATGACTTACTTGTCCAATAGCAACAACTCCAGGTCTGCATCGGTCCTGCATCCTTTGGCCTCTTGTAGCTCCAGTAAAATATGCTTCGATATTCGCTCCTGTTAAGTTGCTTCCTAATTTTTTTTAGACTTGTCCTCTGTGCTTGCTCTGCCGTGATTCTACACTGAGAATGGCAAGCTAGTTGTCTCATAGATAGAACTCTTGAACTCTGGTTCCTGGTGTGTGCTGTAATGTTCCAGCACGACACAGCAGTGTTACATAGTGTAGCTCCAGGCATCCAGGAAGCGCTGTGGCAATGACAGACATTCTCCCTATTATAAGTTTGTACCATCAAAATTATTTTGAAGCTGTTATTTTTAGGTATAAAAACGACCCGGTGTGGCTCTAAGACAGTTTGAATGAGCCCAACAGGTTTAAGAGTTACTGAAGGATCAAAGCCTCAGCTTGTTGTCTGGGGTCTCATCTGGAGATCAGACTTTATCCAAACACCTAAACAGGAATCAGAAGGATTATTGTGCCTTGCAGCGGTGCCACTGTGCATACTGACGATACAGCAGCAGAGGCTTCAGCGAAGTCGTTCCCTGACTTGAAGCCATCTGTTTGTTTCGTAGCTATTATCTTGTCAGAGGTGAGGCACAAGCGTCTCTTTTAATGCAGCTGTTTGTTATTAATGGGATTCAGTTTATTGTGAGCCACTTCAATAGTTCAAATGAGTCAGGTCCCAGCAGGCGATAATATGATGGTTTGTAGGAGGACTTTGAAATGGGCCATTGTTCTCTGGGAAGAATTACTGCAGGTTGCCTCATTCACAGTGAATCAGCACAGCCGAGTATATTGATTCGCACACTTATCCTTGGATGTAGCAGCTGTAGCCTTTCCTATAGTAAGAAACATTACAACTAACTTGAATGAAGGCAATGCAGATGAAAGATACACTAATTACAAGCCCGATAATTGATTTGTGTTCGAATGATTCTACTTTGCTCCTCAGTATTCAGGGGATGCTCCAGATCCTTGTGGCTGTGTGCGTGCTGACGGGTTACTCAATCACGACAGCCAGTTTTGCCATCTATGAAGTCCATGAGCATCACAGCGGCTCCAAGAGGCTCCAGCACATTGCCGGCATCAGCGAGCCCTTCTACTGGGCTGTGAACTTCCTCTACGACATGGTAAGATTTACCAATCGCCAAAATGCAGACAAACACCTCTTATCTTTTTAATAGATTTAGTCAATTAAATGATATGATGACACGCCTTTCTGCTGTTACATCATGTCTCTCTTTTTTTTTGGCAGGTCATCTATCTGATCCCCGTGACTTTGACAATCTGTGTGGTTGCAGCCTTCCAGGTCCCAGCGTTCACAGATCGGCAGAATCTGGGTGCCGTCGCCCTCCTTCTGGTGCTCTTTGGGTCAGTAAATAGAGAGGATGTTGATTTACTGTAACCTACTGAGGAACGATTGTCAATCTATTTTGACTTGTCTTTTGGCCTCTGCTGCTTCATGGCATTCGGGCCGTAAAATATTGTATAATATAATAATATTATAATAATAATAATAATAATAATAATATTTTCAAAGGAAAACTGCACGTTAAACTTTTATAACAACGTGGCAACTCAGATAACTCAGAACAAAACTCAGCAGTGGCACAATCATGCAGGTTGAAAACAAGCAGTTTGGTCAGGTTTGCTTTCACTCTATGCTTGGAATATTCCCTACAATACAACTACTTGCAGTGCCGAACTATGAAATTGCTCTGTAAACTGTGTTGGCTGTTTACAACAGGCAGTGTGTATATTTATTTTACTATTTACCTTCATTTTCTCTTCTTAATAAGATCATGGGAAGAATCTGAAGGTTTGATTCTCGATGTTTGGTGCAAGGTTTGAAGACCCAGTTCAGACCTGGTCTTAACATCCATGCAGCATTAACATACAAATACATTAAATTTCAATTTAACTTTATTGCACAGGTTAAATTTTAAGGGTCACATTTAATACAGTGTTTTCTATCATGTAGCATTGGTGTGACTAAATAAAATAACTTAAGTGTTTAATGTATATATTTCAAAGTGATAGAAAACACTTCATTAAATGTGACCCTTCACATTGAACTGATTTTATGACATTACATGGAAATTGAATATGTAATTGATAAAAAATAAAGCCAGTTTTTGTTATTATTATTATTATTATTTTGAGTGTAGGAGGTGGTCTGGGACGCATGTGGTTACATTCTTTTCACTGTGTGAACGCAAATGTGTCCTGGGCCACACATAAAGGACGACTTACTCAGCTGCAGTTTCATAATGAAAGAAAACTTGCGGTTCACATTGTCCATACAGTGATTTGTGTTGTGATATCAACACTGAACACCACATAATGATTTCCATTTTTTTCCCTAATGGGTCAAATCTTTCCTCGTGGTAGGTCTACCCACAGCTATGATTCATTGAGCCTCTACTGACTCCACTTGCTCTCTTTCTCTCTATCTCTCGCTTTCACGCATTTTAATGTCAGGTGTGAGCAGACGAGCTCAGTCCACTTGTGATCAGATCTCTTTGGACGGATATTAATGCCAGGTCTGAATGTAGCCAAAAGGTTATAATCAAGTGTAGTCTTCTTTTAAGAACTGAGGTCACCACAAGATGTGAACAGCTATTTAGAAAAGAACAATCTGAACCAGTGACGTGAGGGATGCATATGTGGAAAACTTTCACATATGTTTGGCTGACTTTATCCTTGCTGATGAATGTAAACTGTCCAGATGCATCTCTACTACTCAAATTCAATCAAACTCATTGACAAGTGATTTATTCTGCTGCAAGACACCCATCCTCATTATACATCCCCTCATTATACACACACAGCATCCATGCTATTTGAATGTCAATGTTCTGATGCTTTGATCATCTGACCTCGGTCGAACTGATCATGTGTTACTTGATCAAACTAATTTGAACAAAGGTTTTTAGTAATTTTCAAAATCACGTCCTCGCACTATCACTTCTACTTTCTGGCCTCTACTGCAAGTGCTACTTTGTGCACCGCCAGGTTGGGTCTTCAGCAGGGGGGCCATGACGACGCTGCTGTTTTTCCTGCAAAGACAGATGGTGGTAGGACTGAAAGATTGCTAGAAAAATCACTGCCAACGTGTTTATCCAATTCAAGCCAAAGACACTAGAGAGAGAGGGAGGGGGGATCAGGAAGCATCAGGACTTGTAGCAATAATTGTAAGACTCAGTGCGAAATAGAGACTAATTAACCACAAGGATTTCAAATCAATTGAACCGTGAGATGTAGATCCTGGGAAGGTGTCAAACCGATGATGTGCAATGATTCCAGCATCTGGATCACGGGGGGGGTTTACATCATTTCCCAGCTGCAGCAGAGGTTAAGACTCCTCCTTGTCGTTGCTGTCGCGGTCTTCGTCTTGAGCCCGGAAATCTTAGGGCTCCAAGTCAGCACTCTGCTCCTCATTTATCAGACAGATGTCTCCCTCCCAAGCAATGAGTAATCACAGCGCTCCATCTGTCAGGCTGCACCCACCTGGTCTGGTGTGTAGCCTCTCTTGCTTCTATTCCCTGTCTTGGCACCCACAGTCTGCCTACCATGCACCTTTTCTTGGGTGGTGGTGGTTGCTACACAGAAGCTTTGTCTGTGTCTGGCTCTATCTGTTTGTGTCTTGTCTCTTTCTTTTTCACAACCCCACTTCTTTTAGTTTTTCATTTCTTTTTTTTTTGCTTCCCTCCTCTGTCTGGCTGACCCACACACCCCAATCAAATGAACAGAGAAGAAAAGAGAGAACAGAAAAAACCAGAGGGAAAATGATGTTCTGCTAGCAGGGGAATAACGGGAGATGTAATTTATCTTCCTCTTCTTTGGCGCCATGACTGAATGTTTACCCTTGTCATGGTGTGGTGTCCTTTTCCCTCTGCTATTCTTTGATTCCTATTTTCACCTCACAGCTTCTGAGTTTATCCTGAACCACTTCACTTGAACATGCAGAGTCCTGTGATTTTAGATATAGTATTTTATAAACTGTCCGTGTCTATGTTTTTAAGGTGCATGTGTGGCTGCATTTTTACTCGGTGTTACGTTTCAAATTCCTCAGGTTTTCCACCTTCCCCTGGATGTATCTGTTGTCAGGCGTCTTCAAGGATGCAGAGATGGCTTTCATCACCTACGTGTGCATCAACCTCTTCATCAGTGTCAACACCATCATGTCCACCTCTATTCTCTACTTCCTTGGCCAAATTTCAGTGGGCAACAGTGAGGTCAGCATCTACTGCCTGAGTCAAGATACACTTTGTTAGGAACTAAATAGCCCTGAAGTTAAATATGTGACTGTTCATTAACTGTTGAATTCAACCTTGTAGCTGTAGTTATATTGAAATGCATTGGAAAGGACAAATGTCCCTCATGAAAAAGGATTACAATACTCAACGCTGCCTCTTCTGACCTCTCCCCCTGCAGCTCATCAACATTATCTTCGAAAGGCTGAGCTACGCCTTCCTCATCTTCCCCCAGTTTAACTTTGGGAACGGGCTGCTGCACCTGGCGAGGAAAAACATAGAGGTCCAGATCCTCAGTGGCTATGGCGTTGATGCCTATCAGAACCCATTCTCCACAGACGCCCTGGGCTGGATGTTCCTCTCCTCCTTCATCCAAGGCGTGGTCTTCTTCACGCTGCGTCTCCTGCTCAACAAGTTCCTCCTGCGAAAAGTCAGGTAAGAAAAACTGATGCCGGCTGAAGACGGCTGACGCCAGAAAATTATCACAAACTCCTGCGTACAAATCTTTATTCTTCAGTTTGAGGGCAGGACCTTACAATGTTTACATTCAGATTTTTTAATGCTCTTACTCAAAACCTGATGCTTGCACTCGGATATACCCTGCTTGTGCTTGGACAGTATAGTGCATGTGCAGAATGGAACAGAATGTGGACTCTCTTGCAGCCTAGAATATAAATGTGACATATAAATACTGACAATATGCAAATGAAGAATTAAATATGCATCAGAACCACTTTAAGTAATTAAAAAAAAAGTTAAATTGCTCTAAGTTCAAAATTATAAAAGATAAATATCTTCTTTCTTTGTGTAGCCTGAACTGCTACCAGTATGTAATGCGGCGTTTTCTGCGCCAGTTACTCCTATTAACTTAAACACCTCTTACTTTTCCCTCTTTTGCAGGCATTTGATTTGTGGCAGAAAGACTTTGCCACGGGTGGCTGGTGAGGATGAGGATGAGGACGTGGCAGCAGAGCACCTACGGGTCTCCAGTGGAGCAGCCAACATGGACATACTGCAGGTCAACCAGCTCACCAAGATCTATCAACACTTAAAGAGGAAGGTCCCTGCTGTCAAGAGGCTCTCTGTGGGAATCCCTGCAGGAGAGGTGAGCCTGAGGAGCAGGATTATAAACAAGGCAGTTGGATAACAAAAGGGGCCATTGTATAATGAATGACTTATCAGGCTCTTGTAACAACAGCATGACTGTAATAATCCATAAATCCTTCATCTATCCATTTATCCATAAATCCAGTTTAATAATGACATGAACATCTATCTAATCTCTGTATCATAGTTCTTTATAGAGGTCGAATGCTTCATGGTTACTAAGAAGTGACTGATTGTTTACAGTGCTTTGGTCTGCTGGGAGTGAATGGAGCAGGAAAAACCACCACCTTCAAGATGCTGACTGGAGATGTTAGCCCCACTGATGGCACAGCACAGATCAGGGACTGGGATGGGTAAGATGCACATTCATTTATTAGGTCATATGACACGCAAATGTGACTGAATTGGGAACACAATATTTCAAGTTCACTTTTAGGGAATTACTTTACATTTTGACAATTTGATCAGGATGACCTGATTAGATTTCGGTGGTCAAAGGTCACAGTGGCCTGAAACAAAATGCACAAAGACTGAAACTGCACTGGTTAGTTACATTAGACCATGTGCACAGTGGAAAACATGAAGGTGTTTATTACATATAGTATGCATAGATGTACCGTCTGAACAACACAGACGCTTGAGGCATATTCCTGCGAAATAAAGATGAACTGTGAGAATCACTATGGAGGAGGAGACAGAGACAAACCCATGGTTTAGATTTAATTTTTACAGGTGCCCAGGCTGTGCTGCCTAATGAATTAGGGCGAGATTCAATTTGTGTAACACCAATATCCACAAATGAGAGGTGTTATTGCTTTGCATTAGACCATATTTGAACATGGTGGTTTGGGATTTACCGAGATGCAGCAAAAGTATAAAGAGCCTTACTCCCCATTCCTGCTGTGCTGTCAGGCCACATGGTGGGCATTCCAAACATTGGCCCGCTAGAGACAACAGGTCCCAGTGGTGGATGCCACAAGAGAGTCTGTCTTAATCCTTGTTTGTTTTTTTTCCCCCAGGCGGTTGGTCGACATCATGGATTGCCGTAGCAAGGGAATCAACATCGGCTACTGTCCCCAGGAGGACGCTCTGGACAATCTGCTCACAGGAGAAGAGCACTTGTACTTCTATGCTTGCATCAGAGGCATCCCGAAGAGGGACAGAGAAAGGGTAAGGAGATGCTGCAGATTCTGTGCTGCCATTCAAAGCTTCAGGTAGTGACAACAACATGTGCAAAATGACACATTATCAGATATAAATACAAAAAACATGCATTCCCAACTGCTGATACTTCCATGCGTGCTGAATCAGAGGGTGTGAAGTGTTGAGTGATGTCTGCTGAAATCTGCACTATCAGGGGCAAAATGGAGAAGCTGTTGTTGTCAGCTCGAGCAATCCAACCTTAAGAATTAAGCCAATGCTGTACGCTTCAGTGCAGACAAATTTACATTTAAACGATACTTTGATGATGAGAGCATCTCATTTGACATGTCACTGTATGCTAATTCTTCCCATTTATCTCTCTGAGAACTAATCAATCTGGTTTCTGTGGTGATTACCAAACGTGCCTGCCTGTCACTGCTGCTGCTGCTGCTGCTGACATGAAGGGAATCTGCACTGCAACCATTAAAGAGATGTTGTGATTTCTGATTCTCCATCTTGATATTTTTACACAAAAGAAAGAGAAGGAAAGAAACAGCTCTGAGGTCGATGGGAATGTGCAGAAAACACATCAAATCTAAATCGTACACAGGGGAGACTTTTGACTATTGTGTTATCTCTGCATAAGTGCAGAAGCACAAAAAATATTGATTGGTCAGAAACAGAAGTGCGCGCACACATTTGCAAATATGCGCACATGTACACACATACTTACACGAGCAGAGCAAGGCACAGAAACGGTTCCTGCTGGTTCTAATCATTGTCATTGCTATTGTTACAGCTCCTCCTCCTCTGGTCAGGGAAATGCCAACAATGGTTATAATGGTCACAGTATCGGTGTTGAGCTAATTCACAAAGATGAGGTTATATATAGAGCTCCTCTTATGTTGTCTCCCACTGACAGTCCCCTAGCTGTGGATAATGAAACAAGCCTTAATGGGGTCATTTTGTATTGACATGGTTTTGTCGGGCTTAATGAGCTGTTACATCAAAGGTGATAGAAAGGGGGTTTTATGAGAGAACATTTTGATCCAAACCAGTCGGGACTATGCTATGCTTCCAGTGCTTATCGTCCAAATGTAGCTGCTGCTGCTGTGTATTTGTGTACAACATCTAAAATCCTACTTAGTGCCCAAATAACCAGGATTGAGGAACTCAGAATCATACAAAAAAAATCTACACTATAGGCAAATCCTACAGGAGTGAGAAAGCAAAGAATCAAAGTGAACTAAGCTATCCATTGCATTGGCTTGCTACATTGATCCGATTTCCAAACTTGCCATCTGATGGGGAAATCGGCTAAAGCTCACCGATGGGAAATCACCTCAAGCTATTGGAAAATGAGCTGGTATTTGCAGCCCAGTATTTCATGTGATTAATAGGCGAGCATAAAGATTTTTAAGTGACTGAAATGGTTGTGAGCTATTGAAGGTTTTTTCTTTTTTCTCACTTTGAAATGTGGTCTAACACACAGGATAAACTGATTGGCACCACATTACGCCGTGTCAGTCTCTGTTCCCTGAAGTTTGCAGCCTTGGGACAGAATGGAGTTTAGATAAAGTCGTCATTGTTGGACAAACAACATTAAAAATGCATCAGAGTAAGACAGATAGATACTTCAGTTATTTTCTGTGCCGCTGTACTGGAGAGAATCTTAAAAGGCAACAACAGAAATTAACATGGAAATCAGGTAGCCACTAAGGAGTGGGGAGGGCACCCTCAAAAAATAAAGATTTCTGTAAATCCAGCTTTTCCTGCTGTGATCAGTGTCTCGATTGTGCGCGTGTGTGTGTAGTGGGATATTGGCCTTGTTCTCCAGAGAGAGGACCCCCAGTTGATGGATTAAAGGAATAGATAATCAACTTCCTGTGACAATCCGGTGTTGTTCAGAGCTGCTGGAGTCACAAATGAATACTTGACATCATCCTCGTGCTCATGAAACTACAGGGAGTAACAATCAGCCATGCAGAGCAAACATTAAACCTATTGACAAGCTGTAGATGACAGTAAATCTATTGCACATCTACACTGATTATCTTTTTGTAGCACAAAACGTTGTGGTGTTTTGGAGAACTTCAAACAGAGTGTGGTATATTTGTTACAGCAGCAGCACTTCTGGTTCAGAAAGCAGGGAATCATGGGTAATATCCACTTGTTCAGTTGTGTTTCAGTTCAGTGAGAGGAACTATACAGTCAACGATTGATAGGCTTTGTTTTTCCTTTCAATGAAAACCACTTAATCACCCTGACAAGCCCAACAGAATTAATCACCACGTGTGGCTGCAGAGGGCGCTGCAGCTCGGTGAAAGTTACTCAGTGTTTCTTTAAATGTATTATTATTGTTATTGACAAAGCTGCTTACACAAGATTATCTGTCTTTGTGTATTATCCTTGCATATGTGTGTAAAATAGCAGATTTATGTGGAAGCTAAAGAGAAGGCTTTTGTTGTGTTTATAGGATCTAACAAAGTGTTTTAAGAAGGCTGCTCAGGCTATGATGAATAAACTGTTTGATGACTGGTGTTGCTTTGAAAACACATTTCCAAGTTACTGTCTTTTTACTGTAGTGTTACTTCTGAAACTCCTCTACTCGTGCATCTCTTATACTGTTTAAGTATTCACCATTATCCTGTTTTTGCTAGTTGTGGCTTCAGGAAACATTATATAGTCTAACATTAAAAGTTAAATCCGGATGGCTTTTATCTATCAAATCTATCTCAAACATGACTCTGTATTGCCAACATTTCTGTTATGATTAATGGATTAGAAGCTGTGCTTTGCTTATTGTGTTTTTTCTATTTCATTTTGTTTATTCTCTGGATAATCACATTCTTAATGTTTTTCTTGAAGGTGGTGAACTACCTGCTGAAGAGGCTGGAGCTCAGCTACCACAGGAACATCATCACTGAGGGTTACAGCTGCGGCACCCGCAGGAAGCTCTCGACGGCGCTGGCTCTCATCGGACACCCGCAGATCCTGCTCCTGGTGAGGACACGTCTGTTCCCGCTGCTGTAGCTGCTCATTTAGTCGCCTAACTGGCCACGAGACAACACATAGTAAACTAACTGCACAAAACTGCTCCTCCTGAAAGGATCGTTGACATAACAGACTAGAACTGACATATAGTTAATGATATAGTGATAGTTAATGAGTCGGCTTGCTCAGGCTTACCCAAGCCTAGTCTTCCAATACTCTACTTCATTTTTACGTTCTATGTCTATTCAATCATTTTTTTCTCTTACCTGTCCCCCTTCTGTCCCTTCTTTTTATTTCCTTCTCTTGATATTCTTCTTAATAATATTTTCTCTTCATTTTTATTTCTTCCTTTATCCTCCACCATTTGGATTTATCTGTAACGGCCTCCCATCTCCTGTCCGATTTTGCAATTACACATTTCTTACTCTTTCATATTTATCCTTTCCTTGGTTTTTCCTTCTCTCCCTGCACACTGTTTGCACCACGCTCTCTTCCTCTATTCACATCTCCTCACCCCTTGATCTGTCTCTCTTTATTTCTATCTCCCCCTTTTCTTTTCTGCACACCCTTCTACCCTCCTCTCGTCTGTCCTATCTCCGCAGGACGAGCCAAGCTCTGGCATGGACCCTCGCACCAAGCGTCACCTGTGGAAAATCATCTCAGAGGAAGTGAAAGGAAAATGTGCTGTGGTCCTCACCTCTCACAGGTTAGAAAACCCACCAACATCTGGCTTTTGTCTGTAATGGGAACAGATACAATCAACATTTACTTCCAGGTCAAATGATGCACCTTTTCTGGTGCAATGTTATGAGACACATGGAACTTCTGGGCATTGGCGTGTAAAATAGCTGCGATCGTTTGTTTACCTATTGTTTTTTACATTTTGGATACAAACTGCAACATCTGTTTTTTCTTGGTATTGTATCCAGCATCCCATCTGTGTTCTTGGCAATTTTACCACAGTATATTGTAGATAACAGTGTAGAAAGCGACTAAATGTATATTTATTTATGTGTGACAGTGGGCATTGCTGATTAGTGTATGCTCAAAGGGTCCTAGTTTGACCTTTTACCTTTCTGTCTTTGTCGCTGCCTCTCAGCATGGAGGAGTGTGAGGCGCTGTGCAGCCGTCTTGCCATCATGGATAAAGGTCAGTTCCGATGCCTGGGCTCTCTGCAGCACATTAAGAACAGGTTAGTGACCTCTGCTCGTCCTCCAATCCATCCATTGGTGCTCTCCACACTGGCTGCAAAGCCTCCAACTCTTCTCACCCCACTGTGGCCTCAACCCCACCCCTCAGACCTGTTATAACACTGGGCTTTGTTCGTACGATCTCCTCTGTGCAGGTTTGGCAGCGGGTTCACCGTGAGGATGTACTTGGCTGAGGCCTCCTGCGACGCAGATGCAATCACTGGCTTCATGCAGCGCAGATTCCCCAGCACTTACCTCAAGGTGAGCTTTGTCAGCTGTCCGATGTAGCCAAGAGTATTTGGTGGAGGAGGGCAAAAAGGCGAAATACAGCAGTAGAATGTCACGATACATTTAGTTGGATTTGTTGTGTATGAATCTGTGCAAATACTTTCTTGCCTTGTGATATTACACAGCAAAAATGCTTCTAAAATAAGCTTTTGGTTGCCATGAGTTCTTTTTCATTTACAATAGGTCTGACTAATTTGTGTAGAACATCAACAGAAGGTGCACTCTTAACTCCCACTGGTGTGCCCTTACATGAGCTGGTTTCTGGTTTCTAGCTTTAACGCAGCACTAATAGTTTTTTGAGTTACTGTGGGGGTTGTGCAACAAGATGTAAATAATTATTTTTATCATTTTATAATGATGTTATTCATTTGGAGGTGTTTCGGTAGACCTGGCAAATCTTAGTCTGATATTCTCTCTTCCTTGAGCTCTGCTTTTGTCCTCATCGGCTCCCTGAGAGAAATGTCTGGCTCTTTAGCTGTTCCATCATCATGTGTAAAACCAAGTCACTAAATGTGTCTACCAGTTTTGCATTTAACAGGGTGTGTACCAGGGGTTAAAACTTAAGGCTATTGTTAATATGGCAATATTAAGTAGGGGAGGTTTCAATCTATATGAAATATGAGGGACTCAGAGAGCTCATACCTCTGCCTGGCACCAACAGTCGCCTTATGAATCCATATTTAGATTCATTAGACCCAGATTTTTATTATGATCTTAACCAAATTGTACACACTCATAAATACCAGTCCCCTTAACATGACAGATTTCTTCATCAAGATCCGTGAATTATTCGCTGAGAAATCCACAAAAATGTTGCAAAACGCCCTATTCTGGCAATGAGAAAGAAACTGAACAAATTAGTCCTGGATCCGCCCCCTGATCCGGACCCACACCAAATTTCAGTGGGCACTTACCTAACACATGCCACATCCTCCCACCAACTGTTGTGGTAATCTTTCCTGCAGTGTTTATGTAATCCTGGTAAATTACAGGCAAACACAGACAAAAACACAACCTCTTGGTGTAGTCAATCATGCTGTGTTATAAGTTTTCTCTGAAACCAGAAACATATACATACACATATTGTATCCGATGTAGCCAAGAGTATTTGATGGAGGAGGGTAAAAAGTATATATACTTACATGCGTTTTTCTGAAAAGCTTTTCTTTGTATGTTATAGTATTTCATGTTTTTTAAGAATATTTAACCCTCTACTTGTGCACTCTATCTCAACACACAGGACCAGCACTCCACTATGGTGGAGTACCACGTACCAGTTGCACCAGGAGGGGTGGCAGACATCTTCGACCAGCTGGAGTCAAACAAGAATGCTCTGCAGATCAAACACTTCTCTGTGAGCCAGACCACACTGGATGAGGTGAGGAAGACAGGACACAAACAGAGAAGGGGAAGAAGGACTAGTGTGAGGTTTTGTAGGGGTGGGTGGATGGTGGCGGGGGACAGAAAAAAGGGACAGGAGATGAGAGGAGAGGAGTGAGACAGGGGCAGAAGAAAGACTGAGTAGAGGAAAGTTTAAAAGAGGCAGAGGGAAACTGACAGAGGGTATGCCTCAGGGAAAATAAATGGAATATGAGTTGGGGAGAGAATCTGGGAGCTTTATATGCAGCCAGTGCTGGTATTCAACCACTCTGCCCTTTTGGGGCTCTGGGATTGGACGATACCAAAGGCACTAAAAAGAGAGGGGGGGGGGGGCTGCAGAGGAAACTGTCAACAGATTAGCTCAAATTTATGGCACTCAGAGAGAATAATGGCTCATACATTGTCCCTGTATCTCCACAGGTCTTCATCAATTTCGCCATGGGAAAGATTGGCATGGAGACCATACCAATTCACAGCGAAGAAGAAGAGTGTTATGATCTGGACTGCAAGAAGGTAGTAGATGCATAGAGCACTGCCTGACTGCCACCTTCTTCTCCTCCCTCCCTCCCTCCTTTTCTCCTTCTCGCTTACTCTCTCTCTACCTCTTTCACTCACTCACTCACTCACTCACTCTCTTGACTAAAGATATGTGAAGGAACCTTATCAAATCAGACTCGCAATGAGAAGCAAAAAACTCATGTACGTTTGCATTCATGCACATGTGAAAGAAGTTTTTTTCCTATGTTACGGGACATTTGTTTGTTTACCTTGATTTCAACATATGTTATTTATGAAGGATATGAAGTTATCATGTAGACTATTGATTTCTTTCTCTGTGGTTGATGGACTGTTTACTATATATTACTCCATAGGAGATTAAATGCATTATTTGTTTGACATATTTTTGATTTAGAATCATTTTAATTTGATTTATGTTTTCTGGATGAAGTCCTCTGGACAAACATCCTTAATAGGCACTTTTATCCAACTCATTAACTCTTCCTCTTAGGGCATATCTACTTTTAGAATGAATGAAATGATATGATGTAATTGATTAAATTATTTAATGTAGTCTTTCCTACTTATTGACCTGTTCTAAATGGCATTGAATGCATTAAGCCTATTTTTTTTATTCTAATAAAGCTATTTTCAAATGCAACAGCTGCTCATTTGCCTCATGTGCTTTTATTGTTGAATAAGTATTGTTGATTTTGCTGTACAAAATCACAAAACCACATTTACACTATAGTTGATTTCAGTCTTATTGCCACCGAGGTTGGTTATGTTTTCATTGCTGTTTGTCTGTTTTTTGGTTTTTTGTCTTACTTTTGGCAATATAACGCTAAAACTACTGAACTGATTTTATTATACGCTGGTGGTAGGATGGGGAACGGGCCAAGGAAGACCACATTAACTTTTGGAGCGGATTTCATTAAAGGTCCAGTGTGTAAGATTTAGGTGATAAGTGTGCATATCTTTATGTGGCTAAATTGAATTTGAAGGGGACTGTTGAGGTCTACTGAGTGATATTCCTGCTAATCATTTCGTGTAGAACATATAGACTTAAACGGATAAGAACATTGGTTGATCTAAAACTGAAATTGTGAAGGAAATCATTTATAAACACAAACACATTCAGAAACACACATATAAATGGTGAGTTGACAGTGCACATAATGGTACCCAGACGGCTCAAACTTTAATAGTCCTTAAATAGGTTTGGGACATTCTGCTTGAGTGGAGACGACCCGATGACATTTAAACTCAGAGGGGATATTTGCTCACACGCATGTGTATGTGCATCTTCAATTTTTTCAAATGGCATTTGGTTAATGCGTTAAACCAACACGATACATTAGCTGGGCCTGCTATCATCAGTGTGGAAATAAACTGAGCATATAAAAACCTTGAAGGAAACAGTTTTGCCCAGGAATGAAAAGTATTGCGGTGCATCTTTAAAATTAGAAAATGTTTGCAGTTAACTTATGATTAAAAACGTGGCAGATGAAGTACAAAGACCGACAATAATGAGATATTAAATAAACAAACAGTATCAATATATATCCTCTGTGTTCAGTTTAAGTGACATAAAAGATCATTCACTGCATAATTAGTCATTTTAAATCGGTTTATCAGGAAAATAAAACAACCTCAATGTAGTTCGGTGGAGCACCGGAACTACGTCATCATCGTGGCCCAGGCAACCGTGACTTCCTGCTATCTGGCGGGAGATGTGAGTAACACGGAAGTAAGTTCGGGTTGTTTTGTAATGTCGGTTCGCAAACTGAAGTAACAAAGAAGAGGACACAAACATAACTTCTCCTGACGATGGACGGTGATGTTTCCGTGCAGACAGCAGACTGGAGGAAAACTAAAGAGGCCGCTGCCAACTTTCGCCGCCTGCTGCTTTGCTCCAAATGGTAAGTTCATGTTAAGTTTAGCTACAGATGGAGACTGGCTTTATTATGGAGGAGCGTCCATTGTTGTTTACGATCATTGTTACTGACAGTCACGTTGTCAAATCAAACAGGGTTCAATGTTAAGTTTAGAAGAAGTCCACTGCGCACAGTCAGGTATTCGGTTGTAACAGGCTAACCAGTGCTTCAGCATTTTAATGTTAGCTTGTTAGGCCACATAAAACATAACCTACATTTTATTTTCAAGGTTAAGGGTCACTTACTTTTCCAAGTAAGTGTTTTTGCAGAATAGCAAAGCCACTGAAAAACACCAGTATTCTGGATAAAAACGTCAACGTTGCCCACTGTGTAATGTTCAAGCCAATCCTGAGCTAGCCCCTCAATGCTGTCCGCTGGGTTTTACTCACATTTCAACTCAAATCCAGTCTAATAACCCCTGATTGTTAGCTTGCTCCTGTGCTATGGTGGGATAAACTAACAATATCATAGCAACACTGTACAGATAGTTCTCTATTATAAAGGAGACATAACATGATTTGATTAAAACGATCAGTCACTCTAGAAGAATAAAACGCTATGTTTTGGGAGCGAGAATATGCAGCACATGACATGACACAGCAGCTGAAGACTGAGGATAAACAAACTGACATGTTGTGTGAAGAGAAACTGCCAGTTCAGATCTGATTGTTGATACAAACAGAAGGTAGAATAATGTATTAAGAGCTTCATAAAAGGCACTGTGTGTATTAGGTGCAGTTCAAAGAACACTCCTCTGCAACGTGCCACTGTAAATGAAGGGGTGTGTGGGTGTGTGGGTGGGTTGATTTGGTTCGGGTGAGTGTTTGGACAAGATGTTGAGGTACCTGAGAAAGAAGCTGTTACACAATCTGATCATGCCTCTGTACATCCAGCCAACAAGGCAGGGGGGGAGGAGGACTGTGTAAGATGTGGAGGAGGGGTCCTACACTGTGTAAGTGGAGTCCTATGCAGAGGTAAATATACTCTATGCAGGGTCTGAGATCCCGCTCTCTGCTGTCTCCAACATCGGGTGTAATTACCAAATCAGACTGTAATGCAGCTGCTTGGGACGTCCTCTGTAGCAGAGTTTCCCCAACTTTCCAGCACATGACCCACAAAATAGCCATGCCAGAGACTTTCTACCCCCATAATCCCAGTGAGCGAGTTCACAAAAAGTCCCCTAAATGCACGTCACGTTGCAATGGTGTTTGATGTGTTGTTGTTGTTGTAAACTAACCTGCTAACCTGCTATTGATGATGCTGAATATCTTTGAATTGTTTTTAAATTATATTTTGTTTCTGGAAATCCTCTTGCTACCCTCCTTCCCCAGGAACTACTGCTCTATACAGTGACTGCAGACGTTTATGTTCTGCATAAATGTTTCAGATGAGGTCTTCTCCCAGCAATGTGTGCTCTCCCAACCAGACCAGAAATGTTTACTTTGTAAATAGATAACCTGGGTTTTAATCTACCATCATCCTGCCAGAGTTTTATTATAACTCAGGTTTTAGGACTGCATACTTCTGCTGCAACAATAACCCATCAGCCTCAGTGTATGTTCTGAGTGCTAATTATGAAAATGGCCGATAACTATCCTTTCCTTTGCACTCAGTCTGGGGGCACTAATACTTGTGTGATGGGGGGGACCTTGCTGAATCTGACTGTACTGAACACTTTTAAATGATTTGTCTTTTATTTTCCAGCTCGGATATATTGAAGGAACCCGTGTGTCTAGGAACGTGTGAGCATATATTGTGCAGGTAATGCATCCTTGGTTAAACACATTTTATTCTCACATGCACATTAACAGTAGACCTGTATCATGGAGGACATTTTCAAACACAGGTTTAGACAATAGTTTAAATGAAGGCTCATTACATTTAGTTGTGCTACTACTAGGCCTCTGGTATTGTGCATGTTGTTTCACTGGCACGTCTAAATGGAATGTGACTATAATATGATAATGATTATAATATTCTTATTTAAAACAAGCTTGATTTTTTTCTGTTTGATTTTGTGTCACAACCTGGTTCAAGGCTTAACAAAATAGGGAAGGCAACACATGAGTTTCTACTAAACTGAAGTTTATTTTAGAGACATCAAACTTCAATCATCTATTTTTTTTAACTGCATGTAATTAATTTTTTATGGGGCCTTTGTATGTGTGAATGAATTACTGGATATCCATGGCAATGTATTATTAACGGCACTAAATGTGTCGACAAAGTCAAGGGTTCATTTAATGTCTCGATAGGCATAAATTGCAGCCTTAATATATGCCTTCTCTCCATGACTGAATTGTCTTAAAAACAAAATCGATAACCTTGTATTTCTTTTTCCTGAGATATAGTACTAATCCAAAGAATGTTTATTGCTCAGGTCCTGTGCCGGCCCCCGGGCAGGAGATGGCTGCGTGGTGTGTCAAAGCCCTGCATGGGTGAAGGACATCCAGATCAACAGGCAACTGAGCAGCATTATAGAACTCTTCTGCAATTTGGACTCCCTGCTCAATCCTGCAGACCAACCAGGTAGATGCTACCTGTCATATAGCAGGTTGAAAGCCTTATTAAGAATTACATTCTCAAGTCCATTTGTCCTTTTCATTATCTTTCACCCCACGGTCGTCTGCCCACACTTCCATCTCTGTTTCCACCAATCTGATCCCTGAATGACAGCCTAAGTGGGTGCTTCCTGTGTTTTACTTTTCAAATTGCTCATCCAGTCTCCTGCTGATGACAGTATTTGAAATTCAGATAACCATGGTAATGTTTACTTTGCTAGTAGATCTCAGCTTTGATAAAGAACTGTGGAGCAACTTTCTCAGCCCTGTTGTTGAAATGTGAACAAATCTCCTGGTTGCTGTGTCTCAATGTACACGGTAATAACTAAGGGCTGGTGAGTTGATTCAGTATTTCTCTACCTCTGTCAAATGTCAGTATATCATTGGTTGACAACACATAATTCAGAGTTTTCTGTTGTTCTAGTTTTCATCTTAACAGGTAGGGGGAAGTTATTGCAAATACAACAAACCTTTTTGACAGCAATTCACAATGGAAAATTATAGTATGCTGGGGAAGGGAAAGTTTTTTAGTTTTTTGTTAAATGTGTTTTTACATTGATTCATTACAGAGTCAGTTGCTGAGAATCAGTCACAACCTGGGAGCCCTGTCTTAAAACACAAGAAGAACTTCAAGATCTGGTTCAGCCCCCGCAGTCGCAAGGTGCGCTGCACAGTGGAGAGGCCTTCCGAGGTCAGCGTGCCAGACAGCAGGTCGTCTGGAGAAACAGCTGCAGCACAGCCAGACACAATTACTGCTCAACACCAGGATCTGTCAGTTTTCAATTTCAATTCATCCTCCCAAGACTCCGGCTCTTCGTCTCAAACATGCGACAATGGAAATGGACAAAGGAAGAAGAGGTCAACTAAGAAAAATGCTGCCAGCAGAAAGACATTGGTGCAGAGAGCCACACGAAAGCAGGGTAAGCAGACGGTGAAGAAGAAGAGGCTGGAGGCCATAAATAAGCAATGGGGGATCACAGAGGAGGTAGATACCTTAAAGGAACAGGAGCAGCCACGTGCCAAAGGAGCAAGGAGGTCCAGTAAAAGGGTTTCCTTCCATAGCCCTGCTGTCATGTCAGACCAGCCTCAGTCTGAAGTGCCCCACGGGAGCACGACTGACCTCAGCCTTGGCAGGAGCACAACGAGGGAAAGCCTCTCAGGGGGCAGCGCCACTGAAATGATACACCAAGCCTCAGTGGATCAGAGCATGTTGGACTGTGTCATTCAGCAAAACACAGTGTCAGCGAATTACCACAATCCAATCGACGATCCTGAAAAACAGGACAACGTTTCTCCTCCAAAGAATTGCTCAAAAAGAACCAGAGAGGCGGAGAAAGTTGATGCTGTGGAGACCACGCCAAAAAGGCCCAGGGTTTCCCCAGGCCAAAGGAGAAAATCGCAGGGTCAGATATCGCCGGTAGTCCTTAACCCTCCATTTATGACAAGCCCCAGGTGTAAAAAGAGCAACAACGGCTCCAGGGAGGAGCATGAACGCAGTCCCTGTGTCTTAGCCGCCATTGGTAGAAAATCTCCCGGTGCTTCATCTCTTGGACGGCTCAGCCCAGGAAGCCCTGCAATTATGAAGAAGAACCACAAGGGAGAGACCCTGCTGCATCTATCTGCTATTAAGGTAGAGAGGATTTGTTTTAATAACGTAAGTTATTTACTTCCCTCTGTTTTCTGCGGCTTTCTGCAAATGTGCGAGCTGCAGTATTGTTTCCACATGCTAAATATCTTAAGTGTTTACATATCAAACTAAATTATCCATTGAATCAGAATTAAATAATATAAAAATTACACTGTCTCCCAAAATTACTATTCCTGCTGTGTCTTTACTTTTTTTGCAGAAGTAAAAATGAGGAGATTGCAAGTTGCAAACTTGGTCTTTAACGTGTCAAATTGTATCAATTCACAATTCGTTCATTCAAGTCGAACATGCTTGTCTTCAGATGATCAGAAAGCCAGGTTCTGCTCCGTTGGGAATAAACCATTTTTACTATAATCCTTGTAAACACAGCTGTAATCCCCCTCTGGATCCCAGACAAGGTAATCAATGGCCCACTGCGGAGTGTGATTGATAAACACTGGGGCGCTTGTACGCCGGGATCAGCAGCTGTGTTTGAAGGGTTACGTTTACAAGTTTTGCGGTTCTGACCTCCAGTTTGTTGTTCTCTCTGCTCGCTTCAGGGAGATTTGGAAGCTGTCAAGGAACTGCTGGACCAGGGGGCTGACCCTAACCTGAAGGATAATGCTGGGTGGACACCTCTGGTAAGAATAATATAACAAGAAATCCATCTGAAAAGCTTTGTTTGTTGTTTAGAGAAGCTCTGTGACAAAATGTTACATCAACAAAACAATTGTTTGATTAAAACAATTTTTTGTACTCTGTCGTTTGCTTTAATGTATGAGTTCTATAGTGTTGCTTATTTTTTGTGTCATTAAAAGAAAAAAATATCTATATATGCTTATCTAATTCTAAGACATGGTCATAAAGACTCTGCTTTGTCTTCACATCAGCTTAGTGTGGCGTAGCAGATATCAAGACTTTTAATCCTGAGTTAATTACTGCAAGTAAAGACTTTTTACACGCTGGCTGGCTTATCCTCAAACATGTAGCCTGTACTGGTTTTAATAGTTAAGCCTAAAGATCCATAACTGCTGCCCGAGTAGCCGTTTTTTCTTTACAGAATGAACTTGGGAGCGTTTGCCAACATCTTGGTGCAGCAATTCATGTGACTACTTGCTGTCAAGATGCTCAGCTCAAACTTGAGTTTTCAGTTTGAGCTTTGTCAGTTTGCAGCTGATCTTTGAAATGGTGTCAATAACCTTAGAGCCAGACATATTCATGGTTGACTGATTTTTATGTGTCTGCAAAAGTATTGGAGCTGACAAACCTGACATGCTACGATCAGCTACATCTCTCGGATGTGTTTTATTTCCTCTTACACATACTCTCAGCACCATAGTACCTGGTTTGATTTTTTTACACAGATAATCTAAGGGTTACAAGGTTCAAGGACACTTTTGACATTTGTGTGTGCTCACTCAAGCTTCAAGCTGAAAATGAAGGACAGATTTAAATATGTACTAAACAAATCAATTACCTCTGGTTCCTTTCTGTGAGCAAAAATAAACATTTGTCTGCTAGAGATCAGAAGTCAGCACTAACAAAAGGGGTATTGGTTGTATCTCAGCATTTAGATGCATTGGTTGGAAATGGGGAGAGGAAAGTGTTTTATTTCTAGACAATACAGGTGCATCTAAAAAAGAAAAAAAGAAAATCATGGGTGGAAAAATTGCAATTCAATTCAAAAAGTAAAGTATTTCCAGCCTTTGTTTTCGATGATTAGGACTTACAGCTTGGATCGTGGATGTTGCTTAGACTACCCGAGCAACATTAAGCTGAGTTGAAACAAAGACTTAAAATTCTTAGCTGTCCAGGTTATTTAAAGAACCACAGCTGTGTCTGACAGTCTTATGCTGTATGAATTATTTTCTGCATAACCAATGAAATGAGATTAAGCTGTAATATGTTTAGCAATTTGTCAATTGACTACATTTCTATATTATCCACAAGGAGGAAAGGTATGTGGAATCAAAAACGGTACCATGCCGATATTGAAAATTAGAAATGGGTTTTACAGTGATCGAAAATAGATGTGAGTTAAAAGAAAACTAAGAATGAGCCGGAAAAAACCAGATCCAAGCAGAACATTATAATTTGTGAAGGCTGTTGCTTTTTTTGTTCCAGCACGAAGCGTGTAACCTGGGTCACATGGCAGTTGTGGAGGCGTTGATCTCAAAGGGAGCCCTTTTGAACACACCTGGCTATGAAAACGATTCTCCTCTCCACGATGCCGTGAGGAATGGACATCCAGCCATCGTCAAACTGCTGCTGCAACTTGGAGCCTCACAGAACGTACTGTAAGCAGTTTTTTTCTTACATGCAAGTTTATTAGTTTGGCAAGTGAAATGTACAAAGTGAACCACCACGAGATGAGTGTCAGACCTCTTCATGTAATGTGCATCTTTATGTGCAAAAGGTCTGGCTCAGGACAAGCGAATAAATGCATAGAATGTGTGTTTTGCTCGTCACTGGTCTTCTGAAAGTGCTCACCAGAAGGTTTGACCTGAAAACAAGATTGTGTAATAGCTATGATTAAAAGCAAAACTTTATATGTGACAGTTATAAACAATTGGGGTCCCTGCAACCTGAGTTTATATAGATCTAAAATGATTGAAAAATCTTTTCTCGTGGCTAAAATTACTACTTTGTTTTGATTCAGCCTGGAAACCACCAATCTTTGAGCTTAGCTTTTTTCGGTCTTACAGATTGGTCTGGCCTCCCTCCCATTCAGAAAGATGTCCATCTGTCCTGAGATAGGTCGGGACAATCACAGCCTTCTATCTAAAATGGGGTGGGTTTGATAAGATAACAGACAGAGCAGCACAGCAGAAGCATTTTCTTTAATAACCATGATGGATGCAGAGGTCTGAATCCACCAACGTGAGAGTATTGAAACAGCAGGTCAGTGTATTTTCTGGCCTGTACTTATAGCATTTGTTGATGAACTATGTCTCGTCTTGTTTTATTCGGTCTGTCTAATAATGAACTGAGGTTCTCAGACCTGTTCTCTGGCAATCCTGGGCTACTTTTAAACTAGAATGACACTCAGTACAGCACATACCAAATAGTCCCCTTATATTCAATCAAGCCGCACTAAATTGCACACACTCATAGATGTCAGCACCCTATTTGAAAATGTCCAAAACACAATGTTTAAAAATTAAAGAATGCTGGATCAAACCCTTCATCTGGATCTGCACCAAAATGTAATAACCTCTCTCTTGGCCTCAACCCATCCTTCTACCACATTTCATGGAAATAGGTTCTGTAGTTTTGACAAAAAAAACAACAAACAGACGGGCTAAAACAAAATTGAGGTAAAATTCAGTAGCCTCCAGACAGAAACATGAGAGAAAATGGTTTGTGTCTCTCTTCTTTTTTAAAACAAGTTTCATTCTATATGAAGAGTATGAAGATCACATTTGTTTACTGTGATATTTTTGGTCCCAGATTTCACAGCATGACAATTTGATTCTGGCACATCGCTAGTGCACCACATGGAGAACCAGCCAAACTAAAAACCCTGAATCCTCTCTTTGCTATATTTCCACCTCACTGTTTATAGAAGCGTTTGACAAAATGCTTCACAAATTCCTTTCAACTGAGTCACACACATAAAGTAGAAATTTAAACAGAAACGGCACATTTATATATTATACGGCATTTGTACATCATTGCATTATGTTAAATAGCTGCTTCTATTATTTTGCACTGGTGCTTATGTTACACTTATTTGATAAATCATTTGGTTCCTATTTCCATGCATTGTACCAGGCATTCAGCCCTTTATAATTAACAACAGGGCGTGTGTTAGTGCAGTGCATAGGTGCACAGATGTAATAAGATCGATTGATGCTGATTATTTGTTGGGCAATCAGTGGATGCTGTATCAGCGTTTCTGGCCCTGGGAGGTAGGGTAGATGTGTAGCACAATGTTCATAATGAGGGGGAGAATGCTGGTTTATCAGTGGGATCAATAGAGCAGTGGATCAGGGTCAGTGTGTTTCAGTGACAGAATCTCTTTGTAATCATTTCATGCAGGATAAACGATTACAAAGAGTTGCAAATAATCATTTCTGTCCTTGTCTTCATTTCATCTTATATGCCGTCTTATATTTTCTTCTCTTTACCTGTATTACTTGTCTGCAAGGCCAAATAGTTGGCAGTGGCTGGCCGAGTCTGTCAGGAGTCCGTAAAATAAACGCAATCCTTGCCCCAGGCTTCCTTTTGCCATAAACACAACAACACACAAAAGATGCAACACAATCCCGAATGGAATGACCAGCACACAGTTTACGGCATAGAAATATAGGATTTGCAGATATTCATTGTGTGTGCGTGCGTGTGCGTGTGCGCTGGTGCGTGTGCATGCAGACTTCGGGTTTGAAATATTAGAGTGCAATTTTTCAATGTTTTGGCCCTGTCCTCTAAACCAGTGACTGAGTCCACTCCAGCTCAAGTTTTTTATACTGAATGAAGTCTGAAAGGAGCAAACTCTTTAAGGTCCAGTGTGTAAGATTTATGTGAAAAGGATCTATTGGTTTCTTTACCCTCAAATGGACCCTTTATGTTTAAATACTTTACACCGGAGTGGGTCCTCTCTACGGAGGCCACCATGTCTTTTACAGAAACTTGACAAACTAACCTTTTGAGTTTCTATGACAACTGAAGGCTGCCTGAGCTTCTTTTTGTCAGATGTGACACTGGAAACACTTGAGCCTGCGTGATCGCAGGGGAGGGTGAGGTGACGGGTTTTTAACTGCAACATGCAACTTCACCTCTAGATCTCTGAATTCTACACACTGAACCTTTAATATGCTAATAAAATATAAATACAAAATTATATATACAATTATTATATGTGAATATTAATATATTTTATACATACAGTAGGTCCATATGTGGTTGTCTCAAAAACAACATGTGTAAGCGTATTCACAGAAGCTACACAGCATTCACAGCTGCGCTCCTGAGTAAATCTCTGTCCTGTAAGCACAATTATGTACACAAGCAGCATATTTGGACAAACCCGATGAGGTCTGCAAGGTGGTAGTTGATAGCATATGTTATGGATGATCAGTGTGACAGTTGATGCAGCTCACAAGACAATAAAAAATTATAAAAGAAACATCTCTCACGACACCAATTACTGTTTGCTTGTCATGTCACAGTCAGGCAGAACAAAACACACAACTGTGACATGTCATCTCTTGTGAGTATAAGGGCAGTAGTAAAGAAGAAAAATGTAAATGCAGAATGTTACAGTTTTCAAAAGAAATGGACAAAATACTATTTTTTGTTGAGGTAAAAGAAAAGCCAGTGTTCCAAGTTATATTCTATAGTTTCGCTCACATGGATGGAAAAGACAAATCTCGAGTCATTTCAGATGGAAGTATGCAGTTAAACTGGATGAGTTGTGAGGACAAATGCTCTTAGATAGAGTTAAAGCTCCCTGTGTGCCCAACAAGCAGCTCTCACAAGACTGTATACTGTGGACATGTTTGTTGTGAGTAAAACATCATTCAGAAGAAGATTCGTAAAAGAATCCTTGTTGCTGCCTAAGAGCTACTAATACTTCACAAAGTAATGTAAAGATAAGGTTGCATCACCATCACTAACCTCCGGAGAAGCAGTTCCACATATCACATCAGAGCAGTTAGTGTTATATATGTGTTCAGTAATTAAGTACTGTAGCCATTTCAAAATTTGAAATGGTGCCTGAAAAGAAGAAGGTTCCATGTTTGCTCCTAGATGTCATCACTTGTGCTCATGTCAATGCACTTTTAAAATGGATTTCTATTTAAAATGTGGGGAAACAAGAACTCAGTGCATTTTAATTTGGTTTTAGGTTTGTTCCTAATTACCACCTTAAGCCTGAAGCACCGAATCCATACAAATGTTATTCGTCATCACCAGCTTGACATACAGAGTGTCCTTATAGAACCTTGCAACAAAAATTAATTATAATAGTTATTACAGCCAGCATTGAATGTTACATGTTGTGTGTGTTACCATGCAAGTTGACACAATGCACATTTCTGGCAATTGTTTAGGCCGATCCCAATGATACATGATAATACACTGAAAATACAGCAATATGCCAACAAAACTGTGAAGAAAAAGTGAGCAAATAAACACTGGTTCGAATAGGGTATGTTTAAAAATGCAAACAAATTTTGTTTGGAAGTGTTTTTATGATGAAAGATACTAATGTTTGCTAGACACACATGACACACATAATGTGTTCTAAAAAGAAACTGTGAATTTGTTTTGTTTACCAGAAAGCTCCACAGGGCACCTCTTCAGATATTATGGATATGACAATATTTTCACGTTCTAGTGATGGATGGTATTTTCTCTGTTCCTCCAGTCTTTGAAATTTGCTCCATCATGTAGGTTATTAGTGTTCACATTTTCATCCTCTCGTCCAAACAGAGTGCACAGCTCTGATGATTTTTGTCTCTTATTCTTGAACTTACTTCTCAATCTTCTTCTTTTTGTTCATTCGTGACATCTCCTTTTTTAGGAGCACCGATCAAGCAGAGTCGTTAATACTGATTAACGCATGTTTGATGTCTAGGGCACCTGCAGAACACAGTACAATATACTTCTAAGGATTGGGATTCAATGGAGTTGTGGGTGACTAATGAACTATATCATCAATATGGTCCATATCAGCCAGCTGATCCAAGTGGGTTGAGAGGAAATGTAACTAATGAACCTTTTGATTAAAAATGCATTCGGGCCTCACCCTCTGCCTCATCAGTTACTCGTCATGTGCTTCTATCATTAGACTTAAAAAGCGAAAGACCTACTGCTGAGCTGACATACTGTAGTTCAAAAGCTCTGTTACATGTTTGGTGATCTTAAGCTTGGTTTGAATTTTGAATTGACTTCCCAAAAACCAAAGAGGTTTGTATCTGGTTCCGCAGCAGAAATCCTTATCCATATTAATTATAGGTTAAAATAAACTCACTGAATTCTACAGAGCAGGTATGATAGTCAGGTTCTTTCTAAGACACTTCTCTTGTGTTTATATTTCACCCAATTAAATACATTTGTAAATATTTGAATCTCCTCCTCTTAGAAAAAAAGTCATGGTTGCATTAGGCATCCATTCCAGCCACCACCACCATCCTCCCACTCGGGTGCTTAAGCAGAGGCTTTGTTCGAGTGTTTGTGACTTTACCTCCTGCACATTTTTTCCTCGCGTTATTATTTTTCTTGAGATATTCTCCTCACGTGCTGCTGCATACACCAGCTTGTGTGTGTGTTTATGTGTGTGTGTGCATATGTATAAGTGTCAGGGACACTTATGTTTGTTTATTTGCGTGGGTGTATGTGGCTGGGGGTATGAATCCAAATGAATTATTTTATGGACCAGTGGACCTATTAATTGTCCCCCAGGTGTTATCTTTGCTGACGCCTAATCTTTCAGAGACGACCTGCCGAGCTTGGTTCTTCTCTCCGTCTCCTCTCTACTTCCTCTTGCACTTTTTCCAGACCCCCCCCCCCCCCCTGTCCCTCTTCTCTCAAGGTGACCATAGTCGTGTTTCTTGTAGCTCTCTCAAACTTGAGGATACACACTTTCAAGCTGTTTCTTCAGTGTTCCTATTGCAGCTCGGGGTGGTTGCAGCTTCATCTGAGTCTGTATGCATAATGCTGCTTTTGAGATCATACTGAGCCTCCATTACACATAACTGTGTTCTAAAGGGGGTGTAGTGTTTCAAAGCTAAATGACTATAGTGAAGCTGTGAAGGGAATGTTGTTTTCTCACCAGGTAAATGAGAGAGCTTAAAAAGTAAGTGCTCTGCATTAGTGCGGCTGCTTTGCTGTATATGGTCACGATGACCTCTGAATGAAGTAGAGCGCAGATTTCAGCTCAACCTCATATCAAACAATTATGCTCCAACAAGTGAATGACACACATGGGTGTACAGTTTCAAAGAACAAGCTGGGTGCTATGCCAAATTGTTTTTCCCTCTAAGCTCTGGACTGGCAAGTATTGATTTTTAATGTCCTGCTTGGCCAGTCATATATAAAACAACCCAAATTTGCCAGATCTGATGAAATGATATGACAGAGTGACTACTGTCTTCAAGAGCTTGGATTTCTGATGTAGAAATATAAAACATGTCTTATCTTGTGGAAGCTTTATCAGTTGGTCAGAACACCAACAAGGATATTTGGTTTAAAGATTTCATTTGCGTAATTAATTACTTAGATTTAGATATTGAAAGTTTTCAGTCTCTTGCTAATCATCACAAGACATCAAGTAAACAATTTAAAAGGGAATAATGAAGATTTACAGATTACGTTGATGAAGCATGCTTTATCTCAAAATGTTTTCCTTAAAACATGTTCCTTTAGAACCACAATGCAAAGAGCCCTGGCAGTCAAGGTGCAGAGACTCTGGAAAGATCAAGGAAATAAGATCAGCTGACTCAATACCGTCTTTAAATTTCCTCTAACAATATGATTTTACTGGAGAACAGGAGAAAGTTCTCTAGTCTGGTTTGAAGTCTTATTTTGGAAACATTTTGACAGTTTGTCACCCTATTTGCAGCACTTTGTCATTTGTATTACATCATTTGTTGTAGTTTTGCCTCTATAATTCTGTTCACATTAATACAATACCCAAGTTTCAGACAAAAGCCAGGAAAAGGGGCTTCACACCACATTAAGGCAGAAATGAAAGCATAAAAATTTCACAAGGGTTAAAACTAAATGAAATAAAACATTATACACTGATTAAAACAGTCAGTCAGAACGGAGAGCTGTGATTTAAA
This sequence comes from Paralichthys olivaceus, assembly GCF_024713975.1. Classification (NCBI taxonomy): domain Eukaryota; kingdom Metazoa; phylum Chordata; class Actinopteri; order Pleuronectiformes; family Paralichthyidae; genus Paralichthys; species Paralichthys olivaceus. The sequence continues at coordinate 13,545,789 of NC_091102.1, forward strand.
AACTTTTTATTTTAAAGGTTAAAAAACTTTAAAAGTCGAAGGTGTAAATTCAGAGTCCCAAGCACACTTATAAAAATACATATGTCTTTAAGGGAGATTTAGTCTTGTAATGAGTGACAGAACAAGGGACCAGTAGTTTCAGTGTTTAAACACGTTTATTAGAAAACTGTCTTATCACATCTTATCACATAAGATACTGTACATACAACTACACAGCATTTTGACCTGCCTTTAGTTTGATATTTTTTTCTGTGAACAAATCTAAGTAAAAAAGTACTGTATTGTCAACTGTTATGTTTTTTCTGCTATCAGTTTTGAATTGTCTGACAGTCCTTCTGGTCACCAGCTCAGAGACTGACACACTTTATCTTGTTCTCCACAGTAATCTGCATGGAAAACGTCCTGCAGATTATGCAGTGAGTGTGGAGATGCTGGAGATTTTCCAGGAAGCCGCAGAGGGAACTCAGTTTGCAAATACATCTTTTAGCCCCTCAGCCAGCCTCACTGCGGTATGTCTATATGTCCCTTCCAATTGTCAAGGCTGGAGTGCTGATATTCTTCCATTGTATCCGGAGACATTTCTAAACTTATGCCTTGTCATAGGTGAGTGAGTGTACGAGGAGGGATGAACTGGTGGTTTGTCTGCCCAGCAAGTTGCCTCAGCCAGCCCAGCTTCAACTGGCCAAACTGGGAGAGCTGCTGGGAGGGAAGATGACTGATACGTTTTCTGGCACAGGTAACGTTGGTATGATTCCAACACAACCTCCGCAGTGGGCTTAAACCTTTTTGACGTTCCAAGCAAAGCCCCTGAGATTACGGTCGTAAATAATTGCTTTTCAATGTTCTTTTAGTGACACATAGTCTCACAGCAACACTGCAAATTAACTGCAATTTCCATCCAATTACTGGAATATTGGAACCAAGGCTGCTAACCTTATTTATTGCCAAACACCCTGACAGGTAATCAACCATTATAGAATACCTTGTTCAACTAAAAGATGTGTTAGATGTGGCATTTCAACACCACAATATGTGCATCACTTGCCCTAATCCTCATGTTAATAATTTACTGTACAGTTTGACCACCATTTTTAGAGACTTTTGTCTCAATGGTTCTTTACAATGTCTGCAGAGCCAAGCTTAATAGGCTTTACTATCTAACACAGACCCTCTCGTATTGTAAAAGCCAGCAGTAGGTGCTTGAGCATTATCACTCATGAAAGTTCAACAGTAACTAACAAGTGCTTTTAGAGCCGTATACATCATTGTGATACAGAAGCCCCTTCACTGTTGCATAATAATGGCTGGGAGAATACCAGCGAGCTGAAGTAATTGAAATCATTCCTCATAAAAATGTTTGGAGGTGGTGTCAGGGTGATGAATACCCGCTCATGAAAAACAGAAGTGTTCCTCACAGCTCTCCTTCCTCTGACCGCAGGGTCGGAAGTTGCTGCGTTCAGAGAACGTTTTTTTTCCCATTTGGAATTCAAAGCGACAAATCCACACAAATCCACCATTAGTGCACAATGTATGAAGGTTTTGCCCTGGAGATATAATTATGTTCATTTTGCGCTTGTCAACTGTGCTCACTTGTTGAATGAAGAGGCAGTCAGCCTGTATTTTAATTTTTAATGAACTTATAATTATATGTCCTTGTCTGACGCTTATTATTAAATAAGCTCTTGGCCTTTTTATGTGTTACCATGAACAGTTTGACAGGTTTACAGAAAGCTTACTTATTTACTCTGGTTGAAGTAAAGTACAAGTGAGCTATTGAAGCATATTCAAGTTCAATGTGGAGACACATTGTCCATCTTTATATGAAAATCTATGGCTACATTGTGATCCTGTCCCAATTCCTCTCCCTTGGCCCTACTTCTAGATATGAAGTGCCCCATGCTGGGTAGTGTCCCTCTCCAAACTTTCGCCAGGGTAGAGGTAGAAAATCTTCCCCTATGAAGTGGGACACCGCTCACTACATCATCAGCAGCCAACCAACGCTAACTCTGACAACTGCAGGACAGACGGGACAGATTGATCTATTGATCATTACACTGTCAGTCAGCGTGTTTATGGTTATTTCCGTGTAATGTTATTCATGTCCATAGAAGCTTCTGTCCCGCACTGAAAACGTTTTAACAGAAGGAGGGCAGTGATCTTCAAATTTCATATACAAACCACAGTTACTTGTTACTCTCACTCAGGTTGTCTACATGCTGGTTTTGACGGCATGAATAACGATTTTCCTGACACGCTTATCACAGCAATTCAATTACATTTTCATTTGCTACTGGATTAATATATATAATAATACACTACAGTTGAAGGGGTGTTTGGAAGGCTAGGCGCCCTCTACCCCTACATCACATAGAGAAATGGGACAACACTAGCCCTGCACGACCATGTGCAAAACAAAGGAGAAGGGCTAAGGGGTGAATTAGGACAGGACCATAACCATCTATCTGTCTCAGTATGCGAAACCAACACTGTGCAGCTGCGGATTCTGACAGACATGTGAGGACAGCAGCTGCAGCTATTCATGCATGTGCAGCATGGCTCATTTGTACCTTTTCAATTTGGCTTTGGTGCATGTGTGTCTGTCTTCTCCCTCTAGTGAGCCATGTCGTAGTGCCAGAAGGACACATGCCCACCACCTACTCCACACTTCTGGGTCTTCTTGCTGGCTGCTGGGTTGTCAGATACAGCTGTAAGTATGGCGTGAGCTGTTGGCTGTGGCAGCTCTCTGCGGATACTGATTTGGACATCCTGCTTGACAATGGTGCTGTTGGAATATGGGAAACTTTCCACTGAAGTGACAATGAAGCAGATTTCGTTCAAAATATCCAGAACCTCAGATGCATTTTTTTCTCAATTTTAAGGCTTTTAACAAAGAGATGAGAGTTCACCGTGACAATGACAATTATGTTTGGATATTTATTGTGCTCAGATGCTTTCATTCCTGACAGTCATTAATTCAGTGAAGATGAGTGAGTTTAAATGTCTTCATGTGCCTTCACTGCAGCTCCAGAACAACATAAGAAAAATATTACACTTATCAACAAGACTGTGGTTGAAAATTTTGCCCATGGTCACAGTTAATGTGCTTTTTATAATCTAAGAGTTTGGCCAGATACACAAAGATTATTAATCTCAAATAAGTATAAAACGCTTTGGTTTTTGGATAGTTTGATTTCTATTAGATATAAAAACAAAAGTGTCAGTTATTGGTGTATTTTTCATAGTCTCTCCAGATGCCCCTTCCTATTAAATCAGGCTTTATTCCCACTGTTATTTACGGCACATTAAAAACTAGAAATTGCATTGATTTGCTTTCCCCTGGAATGTTTGATGAGAACTTTAATATTACCCTCCTATCGTAGACAGTACACATAGTAAAGATGGGCAACTCCTCAAAAGTGAAACCAAATCACCTTGATCGCCCTCTGTTGGCTGGTGCATACAGTCTATGTCTCATCTGCAAATATGACAAATATGATTCAATTACCAGCAGCTGGTTAGCTTAGCTTAGAATTAAGACTTGTATGTAAATGAGTTGTGCTGCTCTGTATAGGCCCCCTATTCATATCATTTGAATTTTTTACATTCAGTTCATAGACTAAAAACTTAACTTAAAGACTTAAAACAATGTACATCTTCCTCTTTGTTCTCAGTTACTGTCTGTCTGCTACCTACAATTTTATTCAGCTCTAGTCTCAGAGAAGAAGAACTCCATCTGCCTTTGACTTTATATTTCGTGCAGTAATGTGACTCCTGTCATAGTGTAGTATTGTATAGAACCAGTATGAAAAATCTTGAAACCACAGTGCAGAACAAATGGAATATGCAGCACAAACTATTTTGGTCTAACTATATGGAGGTTATGTTCTACTCTGAATCTCAGATAACATTTTACCGGGCTACAACTCAGAATATGCTCTGTGGAGTTGTATTATCTAGTGTGCAGTTTGTCACGTTGACATCCAACCTTTATTAGAAACATGGCAGCACTTTTATTAATTGGATGTTTACCAAGTCCAGTGAGGGATGTGTAAACATAACTCTCTGAGATGTCTACCTGTGTAACCTCTCAGAAAAAATCAGGTGCTATGTTTGGAATGGCAACTGCTAAACACCATATTTTTTATTTTCTGCACCACATGGAATATCTTAAAAAAACACTTGCAACAGGTAATTTTAAGGTAAATTGTTTGCTCCTGCTGCGTGTGCACACACCTGCTCACATGTCTGACAGCCAAATAGAGCAGGCGGGTGACAAGGGGAGGGAATCAGGGAATCAAGGCTTCAATATCACTGGCGATGAAAAGATGGCTCGTTCTATTTTTGAGTTAGATTCGTGCCAAGATGAAAACATTTTGATTATTCTCAGCCGGTCTCTGTGGCTTTTTTGAAATCAAGTCAACAAGCACATATTTGGAGAAAGTCAGCTGCAGGGGGAAGTAAAACATGGATTGTTGTCAAAGAGTTTTCTTGTACCTTGGTGTGCTCCTGCGAGTGTGTTGAGTAAACGCCACACATACTCTCTGCCAGTAACTTCAGCTACGGATATGGTTGTTTCCCTGCATACGATTTTTTGTTTGGACCATATTCCTCCCCTCCTCCTCCTCCTCTTCTTCTTCTTTCTCCACGCAGGATGAGCACTTGACACGGCTTGTCTCCCTTGCAACAGTCACTGTGCCGTCCTATCTGTCTCTGCCCTTGTGTATGTGTGCGGGCACATAGAAGAAGCCGAGTTCTCACTGTCACCTGCCTTTGTACGCCATGGCTGTCAGCCGGGCCAGGCACTGTCTTACCTCCTTATCAGTCTTCTGCTTGGTCTTCTGTTTCATTACAACACATTTTCTCTTTGGAAAAACAGCTCCAGTGTTATATTTGAAATCCATCATGGAAATAAACCTCCTCCTGCCTAATGGGGCTCCTTTCCAGCTAAAAGCCTCAACTAAGCTTTCATTAAACATCAAACATTGATTCAAATGGTTTTCTCCGTTATGGAACATTTTGGGAAATGCACTTATTGGCTTTCAGAGAGTGAGATCAGAAGATGGATATTGGTCTCAATGTCCAAGCTCGAGACGTGTTCAGTCTAGCTTAGTAAATGAGGAGGGGAATAAATCCACACATCTGAAGCTCAGTATTTAAGGATGTTTCATCTCACTTGTTGAAGCTGTACTCCAACAGAATTAATTGTGGTGTAACTAATGTATTTGTTGGTGATGAATAGCCAGCCACTGTGATTTCCTGGAGTCTTACAGTAAGGTCAGCAAATTCTGCACTATAACTTCTACAGAAACCAAACATCTACATGTGTTCTATAACTGGATGCTGCTGTGCATCCCTGGATACTTGTCTTTGTATATCTTGTGGAGCATGACGGTGGTTTTCAGGATACTGCCTGTCAAGAAAGAGATTTGTTTTAAGGATCTCGACGCCAAAGTGTCAGTGTTAGACTTCAAAATTACATATCAATCAAACTCTGGTCTCCAGTGTTTGTCTTCATAATGACATCACAGTTCCAACCAGTCTCATGATTAATCCAAAAAATGTGGGTTTGTCTGTTCACTCGTTTACTGACTCAGGAAGGAATAGGTTTGAGATATGTTCCGCTTTCAGTCTATATGAAGGTAATTAGCTAATATGCTAATGACCGCTAAGCACTAAGCACCGCCGTCCGAAGCGATTAACCCCAATATCGCCCTTCTTCTTTGCCCAAGTCTCTGGCACAGTCCCAGTAAATGAAGGCTGTAATTAAGGGGGATGAAGAAATGTAATTGCACTCCACCCCCCCCGAGACTCTATACATGTGTGTAATTTGCTATTTGACGATAGGCTGTATTGTGACAGTGTGTACACACACACAAACACACACACACACACACACACGCATACACACGCATACACACGCATACACACGCATACACACACGCATACACACACGCATACACACACGCATACACACACGCATACACACACGCACGCACACACACACACACACACGCACACACACACGCATACACACACACACACACACGTATGCATTTACCATAATCTGTTCGTGTCACTATATTTGCCACTGGAAGCAATAGTGTTGAGCACTAAACTGCAACTGTAGATGTGATGAATACAAGGTTATGTAAGTGTGTTGAAACGTAGATATGTAGATACCTTGGAGATGAGTATTATAGGGCCTGTGGACGTGTTTGTGTATCTGTCACGGTTGCAAATGTGAGATATGTCTGCACTGCAAGTCTTTCAAGCCAGGCGTCATGCTCGGATCTATGAGATCCTTTATGAATGTTTTTTACCAAACCTAAATTTTTTAAAATCTGAGATTGAATTTTTTTTATATACTCGCGACATGATTCTGATCACTGAGCGCAGCAGCATCTTTGCCACGTTCATAAGCACCTTTTATCTGCGACAGTGACGAGGTCATTAAAACGTGTGAACCTTCTTCCACATCTTCCCATACTTAAAAAACTTTTGTCTTTAAAGATGGTTTTCTCAAGAATACAGAACAAAGGTTCTTTTTCTAACTCTGAAAAAGTTGAGACGCTGACTGCCGCACAGTTCCAAAAACCTCTGGAGACAGAAATAGATGACGCTCGAATTCTGCTTAAGCTCAAGCTACTTAAAACGTGGGTTGCATCATTAACTCCATCTTGCTATGGGCATCTCTGCTGTCAACAACCGCAGCTTTGCCAGTAGTTGAAATCTTCCAACTCGTAATAAAACAGACACAAGCTTTGTCATCCTCCATTTGCAATTGCCTTGTCACACTCTTTAAAATCAACATAATTAGCTGTGGCTTTATTTATTTTTTTCTCTCTTTCTTCCTCTTTGATGTCAGGGGTGGAGGCATCTCTGCAGGCAGGCAAGTGGATGCCCGAAACTGAGCACGAAGCGGGAGAAGGCCCCCAGCGCAGCCGCCTAAACAGATGTAGCTTGGTAAATCACACAAAAACAAACAAATTCTGTATGTGAAAGAGATGAATATCGATTGTCTTGAGCCCTGTGTCCTTGGGAGACAATTGTGTTTTTTACCCCAAGCAGTGGTGCAGGCTCATTGTTCAGCAGCACATATGTCATTATATATACCAGCTTGGACAAAAACAGATGCAGAAAGACTAACAGAAAAAGTACCAATCGGGGAAGGCGTGCTGTTTTGACAATACCTAAAGCAATGCTCTGTGTTATCCAAACAATATACATCAGCAGAAACACACCATCCCCACGTCAGAGCGGAGTGTTTGCAGGATCATCTTGTGGGGATTTAAGATTTGTGAGGATAGAGTGAAATGAACACAGCACAATCCTGGAGGAAAACCTCCTGCAGTCTGCTTTAGAGGAGTTATTTTGAGACAACAACTCCAGATGAAAGCGAAAACAGTGGACAAGAAGGAATTAGGCTTGAAAATCGCTCATTCACCAGTCACCATGAAACTTGAAAGAACTTGTACCTTTTTAGAAAGAGGAATGGGACCAATGCTTTGTCTAGATGGCAGAGGTGGCACAGACACTCAAGGCGGTGCTTGCTGCTAAAGGTGCCTCTACTAACGCCAGTTCTGCATAAATGCATAGATTATTTTAAATGTATATTTACCCCTCCGTATAAAAATAAATAAATAAATCTGTGGCCACACAACCTTCTTTTCTCAAAATATCCCTGTCCAAACGAGAATATGAAGACTAGTATATCATTAGGCGGTGTAGTCATACAGTGATGCTAAATGTAGCTTCAAACTTGGACTTGACATTAAATTATAGTTATTCTTCCAGCTTTTCAGCTCAAGGTCTGAGAATTCAAAGTGTAGGTGACGTTTCAATCATGCAGGCTTTGTGCTCCGAACAACACACTGTAATTTCTGCAGCATAAATAATGGTCCAACGTCTGACACTAGGTTTGAACACCGCTGTACATTCACTTCCATATCATGCCTCCTCCCAGACACCACCACCACCCGCCTGAACCAAACAAGAATATATCCAGTATGAGATTGTGTCTGAACTGAAATCAGGCCGATAATCCTCTTGCGCAACAGGCTTCAGCACATAACAGGAAATTCTCTGATACAACCCTCCAGACTATCGAGGGGCTGTTGTTGTTAGGGAGCTGATCTCACCAGATTATCTGGCCAAATGATCCTGTAGTGTGAGAGGTTTACAGACATAATCTTAACGTAACAGACTGAATCGGCTCCTCCTAGATTTGTAATCGTGAATATCAAACATGTTTTTTATTTAGGGTTTGAAATCAGGGATACTGGTGTAATATGAACATAAAATTGATCAAGTGAGCACAAAAGCCAATTAGAATGAGCTGACCAGGAAGTGTCACCAACTGAGTGTTGCATTCTTGCAGCAGGCTTAACATGTGTGAAAGGAAAACTTCTCATACGAGCTCCAGACAATGTCCGTAGAATGTCTGTTGTTCGCATGAGAAAACTGTCAGTTGTAGATTTAAGATGCTCCCATTGTTGTTTTCTTTGTTCGTTTCTTCTGTTATCCTCCTTCCTAATCGAATAAAATGTACAACAAATACCATCGAATCCCAATCAGAAAAAAAGAGAAATCAAAGAGTGATCAAAGAGTCGTCTCACTGGCTCTTGAGAGACAATTTTCAACCCCAAAACTGTGGAGTTCATAGATGCTGTGAATGAAAGTGAATTTCACTGCTGCTTGAAACAGCAGTGCTTAGTGCTACTGAGAGCTGTGTGATAAAAATGTCTTTGGCTCTCCAGTAAAGAAGTAAACACAAAGTGTCCACACTGACTCTGGGTAATATGAGAGGCTAGATTTAGTGGCATAGAAAAAAAGTCGGAGTTGAACTTCATCATAAACAAAAGAGGACTTTACTCATTCTGCCACTGTTCTCACAAGCACTGAGCTTGTATCCTCATGCCGGCACCCCAGCTATGTTTTGATGGAGGGAGATAACGCACACTAGATCATTTCTTTTCTCAGCCATGATGCACAAGGAATGAATTGATTTGATTTTTTTTTTTAAATTTCCATTAATACTTGAATTTCTTCTTTCAAAACATCGTCTTTTGAAGCTCCCACCTCTCTTCGATGGCTGCTTCTTCTTCCTGCTGGGCTCCTTTAAGGCGCCGACCAAAGACAGGCTCACCAAGCTGCTGCGGGAGGGCGGCGGTCAGCTACTGAGCAGACAGCCCAAGCCTGACAGTGACGTGACACAGACCCTGAGTGCCGCGGCCTACCACGCCCTGCCAGGCTCTGACCAGGCCCTGTGCACCCAGTACATCATCTTCGACCCCCAGGGCCCTCACAAGCCGAAAGTGGTCAGACGAGGCAAGGTGTGGTCCACTCCCTCCACCTGGATTATCAACTGCATCGCAGCTTTCCAGCTCCTCCCTGTGCCGGATCCTCAAGTATTAGTCTAAACACATTTTCACATTTTAATTTTTTTTTACTGTCACTGTTATTCAACAGTGGTCATAATGTGGGTTTTGCTTTTTAAATATCTGGTGATTAAGTTGATGTGAGTCAAAACACAAAAATTAAAACAATAATGTAACTAAGTTTATGGTTGCAATTTTTTTTTTCAAGAGCGAGAGTTTGAAATCATAAACCCGTGGTTTCAAGATAGACACCTTCCAGGTTAGGGTTAGATTTAGTAAGATGTCGGGTAGTTACCTTTTCTGACTTCTAACAATGATAAAACACTAAATAGATTTTAAGGGTCATGAGTGGAAATGGTTGGGAAACACAAATATAAACCAAATGTATTTTTGTCCAAAGAAAGCTGTAACGTGTGTAACAAGACACGACTAAGTATCTAGGCTGGTTGATGCATCTGGTTATCTTGATGCTGTTGATCCATGGTGGATGGTTAAAGAACAAGTGTCTGAATGATCCGAATGAGATTCATCAAACCACCTGGACTGACTGAGCAATCTACTCTGAATTGTTCACTCAGTGTCCCAGGGTGAGCTCAGGTGACGTTTGGAAATACGTTTTAAATGACTCACTCTTCACCATAACAACATCCACAACTTTGTGTTTTCCATAATCTGCACATCTTTACCTGGAAGACATATCCATCTTGTTATCCAAGTGAAAAGACCTTTTTGATACAAATGGAGGGTGAATGTCCCCAAAAAAGATCAGTGGACGTTCAATGTAAAGTGCAGAATGAGGGGAAAAAAAGCAATTCATTGTTCCGTCACAGCTCTTGGCACTTGCTGTGAATTAAAAGCAAATCTTTGTCTGTGTGTGTGTGTGTGTGTGAGAGAGTACACCCCCCCCCACCCATCTGCAGGTACAGTATGTGCTCTTAAGAGGTCTTCAACTGGCCATCTCCCAAGATGAAATTCAATGGGATGAGTCAGGGATGCACCTAATTGCTATTGATTGCAATGTGCTGCATAAAATTGCTTCCCTTTTCTTATCCACGGTGGGAGGTGGGAGAAGGCAATTAGCAGCATGGACGAGATAGAAGCTCGGACTGACTTGTAATGAAATGGAATGGAGGAATGAACTTGTGAGTAATGCCCTTGAACTCGCTGAGCTTTACAACAACCACATTAACCGCTGGTATTTTCTCTCTGAGAACTGTGAGCCAGGAAAACGTTGTACCTTTATACTTATTCAGAAATGTTCTGTTCAGAGTAAAGATGAACTTAAGGTTTGTTGTGTCCCAGGTCAGCTGTTAAGTTTGCATTTACTTGCGTGGTTTTATTACATGGAGAACATAGCAGAAGAGATTTGCTTTAGTATCAAATGAATTCCACCTCACACCCATCATACATGTATGTGTCAGTAGCTGTGGTGCTTTTCAAAGTGAAGAAATAAGTATTTTCTACTTGTGTGTCTTGATCATAGACTGTATATAAAGATAGAGGACGTGTCTCCAGCTATCCAGAATTGAAGCCAGAGTCTGAGCAGTAGCGATCGTGGTGTGAAGCCACAGTATTGAGGTCCCGCCTATACACACACTTGACCAATCATGAGTCAGTATTGGCTCCCAAACATATTTATAGAATCAAATAATAAATTAATTAAATATTTGAGAAACATTTATTTGACGTGTACTTTCCCTTCCACGAACATGGAGGCGGGATAATGACCTGTATAGAAGCCAGCCACCAGGAGGCAATCAAGACACTTCAGCTTCACCTTTTGGGAGCAGTCATGCTACTCTTTCTATACAGTCTATGGTTTTGATCAGAGTGAGCAATAACAATGGAAAATGAATAAAAAAAACAACACTCTCTTTCGCTGAATCACAACTTCTTTTAGGTCTATTTAACAAAATAGTTTTCGTCTCAATGAATAATACACATTTCTTATATCTTGTATTTTTTTTTTTTTTTTACTCCACCTCAGATTTCAGAATACACATTATACGTTGGAAGATATTTACATATGAACAACATGGGGAGCACCAGGGGTTGTTTACCGTTTCAAATTTGGACCTTTTGTCTCTTGTACAGTTCAGGGTGAACCTGTGTGAGCATGTATTCATATACAATCAAAGATGCTTTTGATTTACAAACATAAATTTCAAATCTGTAATAGAAATGATATTGTAAGACATAGAAGTTCCACATGAACAGACCCTTGGTGCCCCACAAATTAATACAATTGATTGTATAATAACAGTGTTTCTCTCTTCCTATTCCAGATAGAACTCTGTGTTGTTCAGGCACACTTTTATGTAACAGTTTTGTTGCTGAAAAAACTTAAAGGAGGGAAAAAAACACAATCTTTCATTAGTTTCCAGCTACAGTAAGTCGGTGTCTCATGAAAAGAGTGAATGGTTCATCTTCATGTACAAGCCTGCTGTGGAAATGATGCAAGTACACGTGGGGGTCATTTGCAAAGACATTCGCAGACAAACAAATACTTACGTTTCTTGGCAGAAAATGAACAAAGGCAGAGTGTACTGCTCATCTGTCCTTGGAACAGTGCAGCTTCACATATTTGAAGGAGAAATGTCATTTTGCATTCTTTGTCCAAGGAGAGGCTCTCTCACTCTGAAATACATGTAGTGCATGTGTGCCGCATGAACACCCAATGTGTTTTTTAAAAGTATAGCTTCCTCTCTAGTGACAGACAATAGGCATCTACTGTATGTTGATCTACAGCCACACTGATCATAATTTTCATTTCAACAGGATCAAACCTATTGAACTTTTAGTGCGGAGCAGTGTGAATAGTATAGTCCTGCTGCATGCCTGCATCCCATTTGCTGGAGTGAAGAAAATACTCTTCCACTGGTCTCTTGACTGGAGCTCCTGCTCTGACTTGTTTTCATCTTATTTTGTCTTCCCACTATAATCTATCATGAATCACAACTCTTGTGTGTCGAGCAGTTGAGAATGGTCTGAATGGTTTGACTCACTTTTTGCAATCCTACTTTCACATCTAGTTGATAAAAGCGGCTTGTAAAATTGAGATGAGCAGCCATGGTAGTGTAGCACTATAGCTGTATCAGATCAAGTTTACAGTACAATGTCACAAGGATCAAGTTGCCCAGGTATCGAGATCTGCTATTTTTGCTGTTTCTCACATTTACTTCTATCTTAATATTGTGTCTTTTTAAAGCCAATGGGAACTGGAATCTGTATTTTTAGCTGAACATTCCTCGTCCTTTATACTCCTGCTCATTGACACTGCTGGCTGTTACTGGAATGTCCAAGGGTCAAATAAAGACTAGTTTTAGTGAAAACGTAACTAAACCATCACAGAGGATTCAAACAAAGTAGCATTTAAAGACGTCAGGGCTGTCCATGCAGCATGAAGTCAAAGGCCATGCTTTGTTACTGTTCATCAGCAAAGGCAGCAGTAAGACATCGATGGTGACAGAGATGCCTCTATCTTGTCAAATGACACACTCATTTCAGTCTTCCACTGTTGCTACTCAGTTAAGTTATTCCAGTACTTTTTTGGGGATCCATGTAACGGCTGAATAATTATTTGGCATTTCAAGTAATTAAGATAAATGAAGCACCTTTTATTAATCCGAAAATGTCTGGCGTTTTGGGGCCGAGATTGATAAACCATACATGTCAGTTTTGTTTTATGCGGCTGCAGACCTCAAGCCAGATAGATGAGGCCTGTCTTTGCCCACTGAAAGACACTAAATCACTGCAGCTTAATGATGACACTGACTCCGGCTTCACGGTTACACCTAAGACTGGACTCCACCCACATCCTTTCACTTCTAATTCCGCCACCACCCATGTACTGCAGTTAAAAAACACAGCTGACTTTGCAGGCTTTGAGATTCTTCCAAAAATGAGTTTTTGTGCCTTTTAAGGTAATATAACTCTTTACTCGTCAGCCCTTTATCCCTACGTTCATTTCTGTCTCATTACACAGTACAGAGAGCTGCTATTAAGCAGCCCATCCATCACAGCCCAGAAATAGGGTCTAAAAGGTTAACAGGGACGGATTTTCTGGAAATGGAATAAACTCTTGTGATGAATGGAACAAGCTTTCTGGATTTCACCTTTGAATTAATGACTAGTATTTATCATCTCAAAAACAAAATGTTTTGGACGCTGGTTGGGTGATTTTTTTTTTTCTTTTTGACAGGACCATTGAGGGCCACTGAGATCTGGGCTAAAATATTAAAACAATATATTAACTTAGCCCTGGCCACTGTGGATTAGCTTTTCTATTCTGTATCGGGGTATAACTAAAAATTAATTAGGTAATCTTTAGCAGTGGGTTAATGTAACCGCTTTGTATCTTAACAAGCCTTATAGGTTTTAGTGCTTCAGTGGGTGAAGATCAACACACTGTGTCTGTGAGACTGTGGATGAATGGGGTGCTTGTGTACGCTCACACGGACAATGTGCATGCAAATGCTCCTTAAAAGCATTTAGACAAATGCAGATTCCCTCCTTTTGTCTGCCGGTTCGCGTCGAGAGCTACCCAGCATGCAGGCTGCGGCAGCGCCAAAGCACCCAGCTGGATGATTTATCGCAGAATACTCCGTGATTAAGGGAAATTAAAGCAGGCTGCTCTCTGCTGGCTAATTGCTTTGATAACAAGTTCAAGCAGTTAGTTAGTGGGAATATTTTGGAGGATATGGACCTCTGAGAGAAAACAATAACGACAATTAAGCTGGAAGGGGCTGCCCGAAGTTGTTTTTCATACTTGCTGGTTACCGTCTTTTCTGTTCTTCAGCTGACTATACAATATCAATGTGTGTCTGCCTCTGCTGCAACAATAGAGACAGGACTCAAAACTGTGGTGCGATGATCAATAAAGTCACTGTGTTGTGATGTGGTTTATAAAAGTGAGAGTAGCATCGTCCAAGTCTTAAAGGTGACTTTCCTGCCATAGTGATAAAACAACATGGAGACAAACGTTTGTGTGATGTGCATTTTGTAAACAAGCTCTTAGAGTGAAATTGTGAAACTCAAACACACCTTTGCAGTGCTTTCAAACCTCGTATGAACCCTCCAAAAAAAGCGCTGTTAAGTGTGCTTACGGTTTGTTTTTCCTGCTGTTGCAATTTGCACCTGCGTGATTGTGACAGACAGACAAGCAGATGACATACACACTGAAATCAACATGAGCAATTCAACATTGCCATCAGTTAGGAAAGAGTCCCAGGAGCTTAGAAACGTTTTGTGTGTGAGAGCAGCAAGTCAAGCGAGTCAACTTCTTGAAAATATATCGGACGATTAAAACTGGAGGGTGGAAGCGGCCAGGAGACAAGTTCCGTCTTCTTCTTGGTGGCTAGATTCGTTGTTTGTGTGAAGCTTTGTGAGTGCATCTCCTCGATACTATGCTGTCTCAGGTAACGTAGGAATTGTGCTCCTGCCCTGTCAATCATACAAAATGGTGCAGTAGTAGGCAGGGCCTTGCCTGAGCTTTTCCACCATTCCTGGCGGAGTCTCTCTATGACAACGACTGGCCGTTGAGGCACTCCCGCCGCCAGCACTGTGCAGGCTTCCACCAGTCTCCGTTGTGGCAGCGACAGATGGTGCAGTCGTCCACCTTTACCTCAATTCCGGCTGGGATGATCGTGGTTCCGGCAAAGCAATTTGGACCTGCCACATGGGATGGGAGAGAAAGACAGAAAAGAGGGAATGAGAAAGACAAGAAATGGATGTGGCTCTCCTGAGAGCTTCTCTTTTCGGAGGGGTGGTGGAGTGATGCAGAGAGCTGCAGGGAGTTTGGGGAGTCAGAGCAGACGTACAGATCTTTTCACGGGCATGCACCGATGGGCTTGTTTTTGCAACACTAAAGCGCTTTTGTTAGTCTCCCCTTCTCCCTCGACATAGAGCGCTTTGCATCCTAATGCACCACGAGCAGAGAAGCCTGCCAGGCGCTGGCTTGGCAGTACAGAGAGGCTGGAGTACAGAGAGAGGGAGGGAGGGAGAGAAAGCTGCTTTGAGAGGCAGCAGGGAGGATGGTGTTAATCACTTCAGTCTGTATGAAAGGGCCACAGAACTCCTTAGCAATTCCTTCCAGTTTCTTCCTCCTCACTCACTGTACTGACTTCCAAAACAAAACAAATGAAATATGACATCTGATTTTCCCCTTAAAACACTCCAGGATTTACTCGCATCCATCCCTCTGTGTTGATCTCAAATTCTAAAATGTGTTTCATTGTGTGGCACTGGCACACCTCACACACGCGTGTTGGATAATCTCAGCAGATAGAGAGACACATTTGCCTGCACGGGTACATTTAAGGATCTGTCCTCGAGGAAGCCAAAAATGCTGTTACCTTTGAGAGAGACTTGTGTATCTTCTTCCTCTGCCTCCTTAGACATGAGAGCCAGGAGTTGCCAGGAATTCGCCCCAGTTTTAATCATTTAAATGAAGCAATCAGCGGCTCAATTGGTGTGACGGTGACTTTGGATTGCTCTCAGTAGTCTGATGTGCAAACCCTGCCAGATCCAAGACTCCTCTACGAGTAGTCATAAAAAACTCATATGTCTCATAACTCTTGAAGACACAGTAGCTTTCACGGCTAATATTCATCGACATCTTAGTGGCCCAGTGAATTTGATTTAGTGGGAGCTAAGTCAATGCTAGCAATGTAAATGTAAGGCAGCATGGTTAGTCGACCTGAGGAGCCCAGAATGCATTGGGGACACGGGCCAGCTACGTGCACGTCTGCCCAAACTCTTTACTAGGACACTATACCTGTCTTTTTCATTGAAGACAGTTTGACACGTCACAGTTCGTAAGGCAAGGAAGCAGTTGATAAAATAAAAGTGATGATGACGAGATTCCATTTAGCTGCTTTTGTTTCAGGTCTATTGTATATACTGGTTCACTGACACTAAAGAACTGCAGTGCCAACATTAGCATTTCCTTTTCTTGATAACACATCAAAATGTTTGCCTTGAAACTGGCCTGTTCATTTTTTGGCAACTCAAAACACATTTATATATTATGTCCTGTCTTTTGAATACTCAGCCCAGCTTCCACCATTGGCCAGAATACTGCAGAGACTTTCTTGTTGTTGTGCACTGTTGCGTTCTTCATTAATGAAATCTCTGGATCATATAATAACCAAAAAGATTACTTTTATCTAACCTAATGAAGTGTTTCAGTAGCCTAAATATTCGCAAAAATTCTGGCAATATTGGGAGTTATTGCCAGAATTTTTGAGTGAAAAAAGGTGCTGGTGGCTGTTATTATCCATGTGATACCGGCAAAATAAGCTGTTGGCTATCCAGTATCTCATCCTCTGCCTCAGCCTGGATTAGTCCCATGCTTTCTCTGACCTGATAAAAACCTTTTGATCTGAGCTTAGAGGAGACATTGAGAGCGATCTGAACTCTCATTGATCTGCCTCTGAACAGCTGGCACAGGTTACAGGACAAACTCGGCAGAGGTTGATGAGGGTGCACCGTGACTACTGCTGCTACCAAGTGTGATTGTTTATGGCCAAGATAGATTCCGAGCCACAAGGACAACACTTTCAGCTACCTGTCACCACTCAAGGGATACGCGGTGACCTGTCCGAGCAAGTGATCAATTCACGGCCAATAGAAGTTATTGGACTGTTTGTCCTGTGTCAACTGCCTCAGCACATACTCCCCCTAAGGACAGATAGATGAGTGAATGCCTATCAGGGCAAATTAAAGTCTATTTGGCTCAAATATAATTACTGCCTGAAGGTAAGAAATTACTTTCACCTGCCAAAAACCTACAATTACCAAAACCTACAGCTTGTCCACGGAATGTGTCAATTTGAAAATGTTACCAAGCTGTAGCTATATTGTACTTTCACTCGATGATAGGTCTGTCACAATAATCACACTGGCAGCACTCAGAGGTGGCAGATCTATGAATGCTTCTGTTCTGTGAAGACACTGCCCATATTCACAGCACTACTTTTTATCCTTTTCATCATGAGATCATGTGTCCCCTGATGCATTTACAGTATAAATTTCACGACAATGATTAGAGCTGAAACAGTTGGAGTCATTGAACGTGAAGCTAAGAGATAAGCACTCCTATTCCATTGTACAGATTGTTACTAGACTACATTCTACTTTAAAAGGTTCATTTTAGATTATGAAATGATCTTGAATGAATGACCTGTAAACCACATCTAGCCCTTATTTCAATCAACATACATATTAACAAATCATAAAATCCTTGATTCGTGGTAATGTGAGAAGCATTCCACGGTAAAGTTTCAGCCTTTAGTAATTCAGCCAGTCTTTGGGAATTCAGATTTTTGTTTTGAAATGTAAACAACCCACAGGCATCTGTAATGAGTGGGTTCAGTCGGACCTTTCACCTGCGCTAGAATGGTGCAAATGCAGTGTGGAGATACTACAGCTGCACTTCCCACGCAATAGTTTGTCTGCAGATACAAAGAGCCGTGTCAAGAGTAACAGTGTAACCCAGCAGACATACACTAATTTATACAAAGCTTGCTTCTTTGCCTCTGGAATTAGTCTGTCACACGCGACTTTATGAAATCTGCATCTCGGAAATGCACATTTAGGTTTCTGGAAACATGCTTCTCCAGCATAAAGAGAAAACGCCTAACTAGAAATAACATTTTGATTTTTTTTTAATAATGTAGCTGTAACAAATACACCGAACTCTGTTGAGAATTGTTGATATTTTAAAAGGTTCTTTGCTTAATATCGGAGATACTAGTTTGTTTCATCTAAATTGTATGGATTGTAGTTTTGTTTACCCCAGAAAAGGCCCTTTATATTTAAATACTTTATATTCTCATCGAGGGGACCCTCTCTTCGGAGGCCCCCATGGATTTTACAGTCGTCCAAACTGGACAAACTAAACACCTTTGAGTGTGAGATGAGGGGTGTTTAGCTGCAACATACAATTTCAACACTAGATGTCACAAAATTCTACACACTGAACCTTTAACAAAGTTACATAGCAAGAACTGGCATGTGGGGTGAGGAGTGGAAGTGAAATCAGTAACATTCTCCTCAAAAAATAGTTTTTGTCCAATATTTGGGTTATGACCCACATCAGCCTCAGGTGTACTTTGTGCTTGGTAGGAATTGACAAACATTGGACTTAAATCCAGTCTGGCAGAATTGTTGACATGGCTGGAGATGCCTTTTAAAATGAGAAAAATTCTTCTGTGAAAATCAAAAAACTTATGTTCTGAGTGAAAAGATAGATAGTCAAGATAGATAGTGTGGTGGCAAACTCCTGCTAACTGTGGTTATTGGTCTTTCTTGTTATCCTTCCTTGGTGGGAAGACATATGCAGTGCACAAAGCATATTGGCATTTTAAAAGCGTTGTGTTAGTTTCACGTAATTATTGGACACCAACGCTTGCTGCAGGTGAAGTAAAAGACAAATGTCTGACTGTCTCCCACTGATTGCATATCTAACCAGAGCCCATAAGTAAATGTCTTCCTTACGTTGTCCCTTCGGCCAAAAATGAGACCTAAAGAGCATTCCTTCATCGTCCTCTCCACAAAGGCCTCAGCCATCCACCCCCATAGAGACTTATCTGGCTGCCAGAGCCTGACCATGCGCCCTTGGGGAGCCTAGAAACGGCAGGCCTACCCTGAAATGCCAAGGGTGTCACTGTGTCCTGTCAGCCTGGATTAGCTCTCTCCTAGCAGCTTATGCAGCAGCCTTGTTAGTGTGGGTGTTTGTATGTGTGTGTGTACTGAAATAAAGAAAGCAAGGGGGATGAAAAGGAAATGAGAGGAAGTGTGAAAAATAAACTACAAGTAAGTTGTGGTGAAACGGCCATGTGATATTCGCCTTAAATTCCTAAATTCCTCTCTTCAACCGTTGCCAAAAGAAATAGAAACATATCTCACAAATTGTATTATGCCTTCTTTGAAAAGTGGATACCGTACAGTTAACAGTTTCTCCATTATGAGAAGACTGAATGAAGTAAATAGGGGATATAATCACAAAACTACATCTTGTTATATTCTATATTTGCTCTTTTTCTGTTCTTTAAATGTCTGAAGTTCAGATGTGTGTGTAAAAAAAATTGTAAATCTTTCATCAAATAATGCAACAGGCTGTTGAGTCTGTATTTTCATTACTTCCCAGCCAGGAAGCCATTGCAGATGAATTGTTACTGTACTTTTGTCATAAAGCTCCATGTGTCCCTTAGGATTGGTGCTGGCAAAGGGACGTCTCCCACCTTGCCTTGTAAATAGCCAAAGAACCATTGGAATCCCATAATTCTAATTTAGTGATTGGCTGTGTGTGACAGGGGCACCAGGGCACTGGGAGATAAAAGGCTCTCTGAGGACCCATTAGTCCCACCTACCATGCCTTTAATCAATGGGCTAATGTTTGCTCTGCTTAGTGTGTCATTTATAATTAAAACTAGTACTGCTCATTAGTGTACAACGGGCCCAAGGTAATAATTTTAATTCATAAAACATCAATTACATCCTCATCCTCTAAAGGTGCAGCCATCAAATGACGATAGCCCAGATAAACTTGCCATCATTGGTTTAATGAAAGTTTAATGACTTCTGAGGAATGTGCGTTGAATTCCAGAGGAAGTGAAGAGTGTTTACCGTTTTTACAGATGGGGCAGCATTGCTCCGGCTCGTACACGGGGTTGACGCACTCTGGGACGGCGCAGTCAGACACCACGCAGTGCACCTCGTTATTTGGTTCGCAGCGGCACCATTCGCAGGGTGACGGCTGTGGGCAGAGGGGGCAAGAAAAACAGCGGTGCTAGGTTAGACGATTCAGTGTAAAATGTTCCACAGGACTTAGCCTACTAGTGGTCAGTTGCAGAAACTGTCTGCTCCTATATGCATATATTTGCTGACCTTTTCAAATTAAGAAAACTTCTATTATTTGGACCTCGTACTGTTTTAACAAGCAAAGAAACAAGTTAATGAATTATTCACAGAGCCAACAAACAGAGCCTGTAGCTGACTTTGAATAAAATGACTAGAAATAACTATTAGGGAGCCTAGAAAGTGGTCTTCG
The DNA here is from genome assembly GCF_024713975.1 of Paralichthys olivaceus. Lineage (NCBI taxonomy): Eukaryota > Metazoa > Chordata > Actinopteri > Pleuronectiformes > Paralichthyidae > Paralichthys > Paralichthys olivaceus. Next base: position 13,566,219 of record NC_091102.1, read on the forward strand.
TGATATTTAGTATTTTGCTGTGTTCTGCTGCGTTCTGCCTCAGGCAATGGTTCAGAGGCTTATCCTACCACCTCTGCAACATGTAAATCAGTGCAATGCAGCTCTCTTCACTGCTGCTGCCTCTTTCTTTACTCTATCTTCAAAACTCTTTTGACCGGAAAATGAACCGTAATGCAATTACATGGAGTGGAAAAATACAAACCGGTTCCGCGTCTTGAAAGGTCACCTGCTCATCATAATAGATTTTCTTTCTGCTCATCACAGTTAACAGTCTTTTTAGGGGGCCCTCTACACCAAGTACGGTCTATCATTGACCTGGTACCATACTAACCTCAGAGGGTTCAAATGTTCCATCTTAAGATATAGATTTTATTTTATTTTTGTGGTAGATTTATGTGAAGAACATCAACTGCAACCAAAACAGTTCAGCTAAGTCATAAATATTATTATGAGTTGAGCATTTGAAAGTTTGCAACAGTCAATATTCAATGCATATCATTATGCTATTTATATTATATACTTATTTTATATAAGCAAAGGTTTTTGAGCAAATGTTTTAAAATCACTTAAAAGTCAATGACATGACTCATGCAGTACAATAAAGGTTATATTTATATTTATAATTATATTTTTAAGGCTTAATGAGAGTTCATGAGAAGATTAACTCCCCGTCTATATAGCTGTTGCTTTTAAACTTTGTATTTTGAATGAGTTAAATGAACACGATACTGTTAAATGTGCATAAAAAGGGCTGGACAGAGCTGTATGTTTCCTCATGCATTGTCTAGTCTTGCAGCTAAGCTAACTAGCTGCAGGCTACAGCTACAAATCTACCATACACATTTGAAAGCCATTTAATTTTCTCATCCAACTCCTATAGCAAGAAAGCAATTAAGCCTTTTTTCCCCAAAATGATGAGCTGTTTCCTTAATTGCTGGATATCACTTTGAAATGAATGATTCTGTTTTCCTCATTATGCCATCAACTACCTCAAATGCACCTTTGAACAAGTTTTAATTATAGTTAAAAACAACTGTTACTGCTCATGATCCAGTTGTTTGTAGAGATTTGTAGAATAACTATGGTGACACCGGATGCTTTAATGTGGCTATTCAACCAGTTTTGCCAGGATGCAAGTCGGAACTTAAATATTAGAATTTATATTAGAATTTATGGCAGTCTGGATGCACTGCAACAACTTGAGTGCATAACCTATTTTGTGATTGTGACCACACTTACTGTTCATAGAACACTCTCCTGTAGAATGAGATCTCCTAAAGCTCCTGTGAGAACCCGGTCAGAGAAAACTCCCTACTTCCATTTTCATGTGCTAGAAATATTTAAAACATTAACTGTTTGATAGATGCACTTAATCTGATATGTCAGACAACAGTCCAGTGGGATAACAACGTAGGATTTTTAAAAAGGTCAACAAACAGTTATCAGCATATTTTGGTAAAGAGTAGGCCCCTTACAAGGAAATGAATCCGTGCAGGAAGAGTGACTGCGTCTGGGACTTGTTTCTGCTCTGATATATAAAAAACTCATGTTGTGCGTGTCTCTGCTTTTAAAGATTCACACTCTCAGTGATGTTAATGAAGATAGATTTCCACTGCTTATTCACCGTCTGCTGCATATTTTTAGAGTTTTCTGAAGTAAAAACCCATCTCAAGGCTTTTCCTTCTCTGTTGGAGGACGCACTTACAGGCTTTTAAGAAACACCCATATAGATAACATCTGAACCTCTATAAATGAACCCTTCTCACATTAGAAATTCCAGTCAGAAATTCTTTTCATATCTTTCCCCAGTCAAATAGGTGACACCAGGCTCCTCACATAAACAAACTAGAGGAATACATATCAAACACCCCTGCAATTCTCCACCCTCCTGTCAATTTGAGGGCTCGTTCAGAAATGTACCGATTAAACATAAGGTTTGAGTCTCATACAAATGTAAGATGCGCTACATATTATCAAATGTAAAGCGTTAGGGGGCTGTCCAGGTGTGAATCTGTCAGTGGTGGAGCATAAGGCGCTGTCTGACACATTTAATCTAGTTTTATCCCTTTTAGTTTTACAATTGTCTCCTATAGAGATATTTGTCTTGGTGCCAGGACCAGTGATTACATATGTAAAGCTGAGTTTTCTCGGCAGGTTGAGTGAAAATGTCAATTATGTAAGGTATCAATATTTTTCATCAGGGAATTGATGCTGCCACTGACGTGGATATTTTGCTAAATTAATGTTTTCCCTTGCGTTGGAGGTTCAGGGTTTAAGTCACGAATACAAACCCCTTCTGATTTTTTTTTTAAAACTGCAGTATCGTTGTGTGCATGGAAAATGAAGCGTTTGGGAAACAATGACATCAGAGCTTTCTGTGTGCATGCACCATCCTGCATTGTGTGAGGTGCATGCGCCAGAAACAACGACAACAATGGAGGCTATATCCCAGTTTCTCCATGTTTGGTTTGCACTGCCAGGTTCTAAACACAAGTTTACAGCTTCGCTGGTATTTGTCAGATTGTTGATATAGAGAGTTTATCTCCACCTACTGGTCAGACATGCTTGTTTGAGAACTTGTAGTCTTTTTTGTCTTCTTGCCTAGATGGAGATCTTTTTAAAAGGGTTGTCGTGCTTTGTTTATTTATTTATTTTAATGAGGAGAAAAATATCTGTTAAAAAAATAACCGCAGTAGTGTAGACAAGGCCTAAAGCAACAGTTTTTTGCAGTTATGAGATGCATAAAGTTATATGGAGGCTAAAAACTCACTCAGTTTATTAACTTACAAACTAGCAAGATTAATGTGGAAATCCCAAATCTTTGTTTGGCCTTATAAACATGATATCCAAACCTGGACAAGCACCATTTATGACTGAAAATCTTAACTGGAACACTGCAATAGTACCTTAGATACCAGGACAGCTTATCCAGTCATGATGACAGTGCACAGAAAAACATCATCTTAATTAATTGTTATGATGATGTGCTAAATTGAAAGAAGTCTGACTGCAGAGGAGGAATTGCATGGCTTGTCCTTTATTGCTGCTGATAAGATAAAGAAACTTAAACCAGAATGCGGTAGAGTCCTGGCAGACAGAAAGAAAAAAAAAATTGGCTCGTTCTTAGATGTTGAAAGAGCTCAGCATGTACAGAAAGGAGAGAGGCGGGATGCAGAGGAGTTTGACCGACCTGCACTGATGCAGACGATCAGAAACCTGCCTATGATTACGATACTAATAATCACACTTCTGTATGAATATGGTATATCCACAGTATAATCAGAAAACAACTTAAAACCAGTAGCATCTTTCCAACATTTATAAGCAATTCAATAATGAGAATAATAACAGTGAAATGCTGCTTTTTTTTCTTGGAATAAAAGCAACAGGCCAACAACTTGTTTCTTTATCTTTAGTTAGCAGTAGATATTAGAGGCAGCAGGATGATTAGTTAAGTGGATGGTAAAGATCCAACTAACACCAGTTCTGAATCATATTTGATCGACTGCCAAAAGTGCAGCGGGGAAATTAGTCCAACACATAAAAATGGGGACAATTAGACACAGTTAGTTTGGCACAGACACCGTTTCACTTCTTCCCCATAAGGCATATTACTATCTTTATAAGATAGAGAGGGAAATGATTAAAAATTATACAGGCGTCTTTAAAGTGCAACATTGGTGAGGCATGACGTCGGCTAAACCTTTCATTTGTTTTTCTTAGCTTCGTCTCAAATAGACTCTGCTGGTGAATAATTTGGAATTAACCTCAACATAAGAGTTTTTACACGTTTTGTTCGAGGCGATTGCAGTTGATACTGGAAAAAAACGTGAGGAAGAAACAACAAAAACTGAGGTTCAGTTTTTGTTGTTTCTGCCTCTCATTTATTTTTCATTATTGCAGGATTGACAAGAAACGGTGGCAGCTGGTTTCTCGACACGCTGAATGCAATATTGAGAGAGATCCAGCTGTGTTCCTTGATCTCCCTGCTACCACTTCATCCATGTGGCTTCTACATACGAGCTGACCGGCTATGAGAGACGGTGGTGTTTATTCCCATCACACGTTGGCCTTTAAAAGTAAAGCATATCAAAATCTGTGGTGGCATTTCTTTGTAGGTTAATCTGCGGTGAAGCGTGTAGGAGCTCAGCGCTGCACACGCCTCATACAGAAAAGTATGTTAAAAATGTGAATAGGAAAAAGAAAAGTACTCTGTGTTCTTATGCGACATAGCCATAACGTGTTCGGCAGCGCCCGGTGCTTTGAGTGCGCTCCTTTGTGTGAGGTCTGCTGTGAAGAGGATCAGTCATGCCCAGACTCAAAAGAAAATGGAGCAGCAGCACTGAATTTGGACGTGCCGCCAGATGTTTTGGTGAAGTAAAAATCTCCTATTGCCCCCCCCCCCCCCTCATATTATCGGCATGGCTTTCAGAGTGATTCGTCTGTCATGCCTTTCATTCCCACCCTGAGACTAATGGGAGATGGGGCAGGGAAGCAATGAATAGTCAAATAACCTTCAGCTGGGGCAAATGGTAATGTAAAAATACTGGGGGGCTGGACAACAGGGTCACAGGAAACTCGCCCATGCGGATAATAGGAGTGACGGGAATGGATTGACAGTCAAACTGCATGCTGCTGTTCAAGTCAAGACAGTATTTCAGCGGTGGTCAGTGAATCCAGAGAGAGAGGAGGTGAGACTGAGGATCTGGGTACTAAAAACACTGATGATGTTTTTACAGGGGAAGTTTAAGTGTACGTTCATATCTCATTGTCTGCATGTTGTTTCTTATAATTAGGACGCCTGATGCTTTTGATAAACTGAATAGAAGAAATCAATTGGAGCAATCGTTGCTCTCATACTGTACATGTCAGCGCTGAAGTGCAGAGGCACTAATTACTGCTGTGTGCGATGTGGAGGCTGTGTGCACATGCATGCTGCTTTAAATCGATTACTGTGATTGCCTGCACGTGTGCTTCCATTGCACATTCTTATAATTAAGGTACGCTAAGTGTGCTAAGATGCTAAGGTTTGTAAGCTCTGCATAGACTTTTCTTGTATTGAGCTGACAATTAAAAGTTGCTAAAAACAGACAATCCTCTCATTTGTATATTACAAATGCTTAAAAAAGCTAAATGTTTTTTCTCTCCTTAAACTGCTCTGCATTTGGATTGATTTGTACCAGGGATTTGAAGAAAGGTACATATAATAAAGTGTTAATGCTACATGTTTTAGCTGTACTTGCAAATGATTAATTTAACATTAGTTACTTCCCAACAGGGAAATAGAATCTGATGCCTGAAATCAGTGTGTATCTTTATCCCCTTTCCCCACATCCCCACTCTCAACTCTGTATCCCTCGAGGGGGGATCGCAGGAAGCACGGACGGGATTGTTCACATTTGAGTTCACATCCCAGCCCTCGCCTGACGATCTGGGATCTGAACTCACCCTATAGCTCCTGGTTCTTGATTGCAGCTGCGCTGAGGCCAGAGGCACACTGGCTGCCGTGTTGGGTGGGATGGTCCCTTCCTCATCTGATGGGGAACCCTGTCGGTGAAACACCTACTAAGGTTGAGTGGCATGACTCTCTTACATGGCAACAAAACAAAATGATAGAAAATACACCCACTGGTAATGAATGTGCACCTGCAAAATCTACATTAAACTCTATGTGTATGAAGTTTTCCTGTACTTGACTTTTGTCAGGTTAGATCCAACAAATGACGAGCAGACATTGCACTGCAGTCAGCTGCTTTACGTTTAAGGCCCATTACCACTTATATGACAATGACGTCTCCTCTGCTGACATGGGCCTTGATGAGTGATCTATTGCATGATGGGATTTTCAGCTAAATTAATTAAATGCTACATCAATTCACCCTTTTAAACTTGGACCCCCCAGCATCCCAGAAACTCTCCCCTCACTGCATCTCATTTGTTATCTTCATGCAAGATGCTGTGTCTCTGCACATACTTCTGAATCTAAATGCAAACGTGTGCACAATGTGCCATGATTACAGCCAAGGAAATGCCAATGAGGCCCACACCAAAGGTTAACCTGTCGGCATCTCTAAACTGGGGTCTGTATCCAGATACTGACAGCCTTTGATTTCCTTGGAACACTGTGGGGTTCCACAGCTTTCATGTCCTCGCTGTAGAGACTCAACCTCGTCACTGGATGTCGACGAAGACATCAGAGTTACTTGTGCAGTCTTAGATGGCGGAGGATGATCATCCTGCACCAAAGATTCCCTCAGTCCTTATTTCTGTCACCAAGATAATCAGTAAGAGCAAATTAATCTTTCTCTCTTTTTCCCCCCTTAAGTATGAAGAAATGTCCTTCCCTCTCCAGGGCCTCTTCAAGGTTAGCATGAGGGTGAGGTGCTCTATTGATGGACTTGATCTTGCACTAAACTGCACGGTGTATGCACACACAGCAGCTCTGACAAAATCTGTGGCCCTGCATCTCAATGCAGGACTGAGTTTGATGCAGTCTAACATGCGACTACACCAATCAGTACAGATTAATTATGTAGGTGTTAAATACGCTGATTCCACATAAAACAAACTGTACATCACAGTCATGCTAATGTACCAAACACATAATGTAGGGCTGCAGCTAACAATTATTTTTCAATATCTATTTTTTGATTATTATTTTTTAATAAATTCAATTTTTATTCATGCAAAACATAGAAAGCAATGAAATCTGACTGTTTAGAACCGGTTCTGCTCAATAAATGTCAAATGATTTGTATTAATTGACTAATCAGTTAATTAACTAATTGATTCAGCATGAGCATAATTGCCTCTTCAGGCAAAATCATTTTTAACATTGAAAAACCAGAATGGTGCAACTCTCAATCTAACTGAATGTATGGAGGCACTCTATGGTTCTTTTGTTTTACCTGAATTCTCCCCCCCAAAAATTCCACAGCAACACAGATAAACTGTAGCAGACTGGTTAATAACGATGTTTGCCTGCATCGTATTTGGCTTAACTCGCTGTGCAGCCCCCTGCCTGCTTTTATTTGCCTCAGTGACATGACATGCTAACAGTCGCAGGTGTGACATGTTCGAGTGTCTCCAGAACAAAAAGCCTCGCCGTGGAGTCATTATTGGAACAGAACAAACATGCTATTAAATTACATGACATTCTAAAATACGCTGTTTCCTCACACTGACGACTGACTTAGTCACGTTGTGATGCACTTGGGATGTTTCAACACAAAATGAAACATATTTATGCCAGTCAAAACTGCAGTGAGAGTTTCAGCTTGTTTTTATGAGTTTGTGATGACAGATTATGATACAGTTTGTTTTATAAGTTTGTGAACATGCAGCATTTCCCATCAACAGAAGCAGCCCAGGTTCATCATCCTCTTCATTTATATTGTTAAATAATCATAATTATGAACTTAACAACTGCACTAATCTATTTTTTTTTTTAAATCATGGGCCAAATCGCTAAATATAGCCTTGTAGTGCCATAGAATATTTTAGCATATTTTTGCTAATTTGTTTGTTTTTACAATTAGGAAGCTGTAAGAAGCTACATGTCAGCATCTTTGAGCCAGTTGACTTACTGTCTGTCAACTCACTCTCATTGAAACTCATCATCACTAGTGAATAGAGAAAAGTATTTTAAAACCAAGTGTACACTGCCTGTAAAGGTATAGCTGGTGACCATAGTAGAACATTTAATGTTGGTGGAAACCAAAAAAAAAGAGCCAAAGAAGAGGGAATATTGGACTTCACCCTCATAAACAGCTAAAAACACCACTCTGAATGAGTGCTAATGCTGCTCTGCGCCTGCTGGATGTCTAAGGGGTTAACTGTTTGCCATAACGACTTTGTAAGATGATAATATTTCAGCTGAAGTTTACAGCTTGTTCAAGTTGCAGTGCTATCAGTCCTGCATCGTTTGAAGGCAGAGAGAATGTGAAATGCCAATGTTCAGATGAAGAGTTACTGAAGATTAAATAATCAGCTCACAGACTCATTGTTTGGGGTTTTGAACAACGTTTAAAAAAACTATTCACAGTTAATTGCTACTAAAAATGAATCTGTTGTTTTTATGGGAATGTTTTGTAAGATTTGATGAGACAATTATAGGTAAAATAAACAAATAGCTGTGGGCATTTGAGAATGATTTTTCAGAATAACGTCATATATCGGTTACATTTTTTTCTTTTTTAGTTTTATACAGTATTTGGCAGTAACCAGTGATGTGCAACTCTTCATTAATCTGCTACTGACCTCGGTGTTATTCTTGGGGAATCTTTTGAAAGGTTAGTTTCACATATTCTTTTAGTTGCGAACCATCTATCTCTGGATTCTGGTCTAAAAACAGTGACCAACAATTGTTGGACTCGTTGTCATCCGAGCGGATATTTGTTTAGAACAACAATGAAGCACACTGCTGTTCACTGACATATAAACATTCATCTAATTGGAAGAACCCATCGCTCACAAAGCTGCCACTGGTCTTTGTTTCCAATTTTTTACATCTGAACACTGGAAGTTGTCTCCCCACAGTGGTCTGTGTCTGAATGCATCTCAGGTGATAAATAGCTCTGTTGTCTTAGGATGAAGCTTTGTTTTGTATGTGCACCAGGGTCGTGTTTCCTAACTTGTGGCAGGTGGCTTGTCTCCTTCAGCAAATATTGGACTCACTTGATGTTCAGGTGTCCATAACCTTGTCATAACCTGTCCTAACAAGTAACTGTTAGATCCAGAACATGGATAAATTCAATCGTGAAACTGAAACAAAAATAATATAATGTAATTAGGTTTGCCATTTTATTTTTATTGCATTTTGGTAACAAAGCTACTCCTAACCAGTTACTGGTGTGCTTGCACAGATGTGAACACTGTTAACCGCAGAGCTATACCGTTGTTTAGGCTGTATCATGTCATTTTATATTTCAATCACTTACAGCCCCAATCCACTTGTGGGGAATTCAAATGAGGTTCCCTCATGGGCAGCAGCAGTTTAAACACAGACTGTAGTTGTCATGCTTGTAGTGTCATTTTTAATCAGGCAGTGCTGTCAGGCTCCGTAATAGCAGCGGAGACACTGGTCTGATGTGTAGGAACAGTGCGGGAGACACAGTGGGAACCTGATCCGCCAGCAATGACTCAGTGTCCACACGTTAAAGCATTGGAACACTGTTGTATTTTGGTTTGGTTTAGTTGTGCTGGGTGAATGTCCAGTTTATGGTGTAGAGAGATGAGGGGGTTGCTTACTCTGGGAGGCAGCCATCTTTACGCCCTTGGCTAATAAACACATTTCATGATGCTTTTGCTGTAGAATGCCAGGAACCAATATGAACTCACACTAACAATCCTCCCCACTGCCGGTCAATGCTACCGCAGAGCTGTTTGTAATCGTTGAACTGCACTTCACAAAGACGAGGGAAAGCAGTGAACGAGTTTGATTGACTTCAATATTCAAACCTTTAAGACATATTGTGACGCACATTCATCTGCATCACTTGACAGGATTCAACATGATTGAATATGAACAGGCAAACTAAGATGGCTGCTGTCGTGGCATCCAGACTTTAAGCAGACTGACTCATTGTTCGTGACTGACTGAATCCACCTGGCAAAATTAAGACAACTCATTAGCATCAGATAAAGTGCAAATGAGTTCAAATGATCTGAACTACTTTATCACCACTGGACCATAAAGCATCATAACTGCTCCTGTGAGGCAGTCCATATGAAACATTGATGGTACAAATGCAAGAACAGTTTGCCATGGCTTCTGTTTTTTTAAGTTGAACCTGAACCAGTTGCTTTAAAGGGATAGTTCAACCAAAAATGAAAATTCACTCATTATCTACTAAGCCAATGGAGGGATGGGTGAAGTGTTTGACTCATTTACACCATGTTTTTTGTCTAAATATCCTCAGACATCCGCTTCTGAAGTTGCGTTTGCGTGTGGATCACAGCAGACATTTAGGCTAAAAACAAGGTTTAATGAGGCCGTTTTGAGTCGAATTTGAATGTCGAGGCTTATGGACACTTGGATGACACCACAGGAGCAGTACTGCAGCGTTTTGTGTTGTTGTTTTTTAACGTTTGAAGAAGTGGTCACCATTTACTTCAGTTGTATTGGATTCTGCTCTAACACTGTGTTCACCCACCCCTCCATCAGCATCGTGGTGAGTAGATCATGATTGAATTTTCATTTTTAGGTGAACTATGCCTTCAATGGACAAACTTAGATTATTAAACAAATCTAAGAACAAGTCAGAACTGACCTTGAATTCCTCCAGGATCTTATACGTTTTCCCTCGGTACTCGCAAAAGTTTTTAACCTCCTTGCACTCGGGGCAGCAGCCATTGTGCTCCACTTTGGTGCACTTGGGATGCAGTTTGGGGCACTCGGGCTGGTCGCACACGGGCCCGTCCTCCGTGCACACGCACGGACAGTTCGAGTGTCCCGGGTAGAAGCGCTCCGCGAGTTTGTAGACGAAGCCGCTGTCGTCCACGCATCCTTTCCCCCGGTAATCGTCGAAGACCATGTTGTCGCCGGTGGTCCGCTCCGCCTCGTCCGCGGCGTAATCCTCGGGGTTCCCCACAGAGGCCGGAGACGCGGTGCCCAGGGCCAGCAGGAGGACCAGGGCGGGCGGGAGGATAGGGCCCATCCTTCCCCGCGGCATCGGTATCCACATTTAGCTAAGACGGTGTGGATGTCATCCCTAAGCTCCGGGTATCCTCTCCGTGTCCGTCCTGCGACTCATCATCGTGATCAGCATCACCACTGGAGGAAACGTGCTGCAGTGGGGAAGAATGAGAGGAGATGTGATGGACGGCGGTTCTGCTGCTCACAAACTATTACACCTCACCTCCCCAGTACTTTCCCCTCTTTGCTTTTGCCCATATGTTATATGCTGCGTCCTAAACTGCTGCAAGCGAGGGACCATTCAGAGACAAATGGGAATGCAGTTTATTCAACAGGCTCATGTCCATCTATAATTTTCAATATAAGAAACTCGAGTGAGTGAGTGAGTGAGTGAGTGAGTGAGTGAGTGAATGTGTTTGAGTGCTCAGAATTATCTTCTTCCTGCAACATCTCAGCAAGCAACACATGAAAATGTTAAAACATTCATTATGTGATGGTTAGGGGTTGGAGTGCATTTTAATGTTCACAGTATTCTTTTCCACATGCATTCAAACCAAATCATCTTTGCACAATTTCCAACTCAGAGACAACAGGTAGCTTTAAGTCCGCATCAGGTTCCCTCCATGCCAGCAATTATAAAACAACCACTGCTTTAACAGTAACCTGCGTTTTACTAAATCAGCCACGTTGCATGCAAATGGCCCGAATCCCTGTTAAATGCGCAATGATTTCACCCCAAATGCATTACCCCCTTTGTAATAAAAAATCCAGACAGTTAAATAGGCCTGCACGAGGAGAAAAACGTCCACATATTTGGTCCCTAAGTGCTGCATGTGTGTATTGACACATCAGCTGAAATGCCTGTGATAAGAAGGATGTAAATCAAGCAGACAGGACAAACTCACCGCGTTGAAATTGCTTGATATCCACTCAGTGCGAAGCCTCACAGCCCTGCACACACAGGGCTACGGAGCAGATTACAGACAGACGTCAGGCTTTTGGAAAACTTCACTTTATCCACAGGGTAAATTCACCACGGGCTCCACAAGAGAAAAAAAAGGCTGCTATAATCCTCCCCCCTCCTTCGGTCGTGGTGGTGGGTTTTTAGAAGCAATTAAACACCAGCTCTTTGGAGATACGGTTCCCTCCTCTGCTGCGCAAAGAAAACGGTATCCGTGTAAAAGTGGCTCTGCTTCATTATTATCCACATCGGACTCACCTTTTATTTTTGAGACAATCTCACAGTTCTCGTTCAGAAGGCAGAAACAGACATGGTGGGGGAAAAAAGAAAAAAAAATCCTCTGTAGCGTTCCCTGAGAAATCCGGAGTCAATTCAGTATTTCCCCCAACGACTGCAGGTGAATGTTAGTCAGTCTGGGTGCGCATAACGCGTGTGGCCAATACATCCAGCGGTTTCATGAGAATGAAAAACAATCCCGAAGAAGAAGTTGAGGAGAATAAAATGTTAAACCATCACAGGCACCGGAGACGAGGAGGGGGAGGGGGGGTTGGTCGGATTCGTCGTCAGCAGGGCGAGACTGAGGAGGGAGCGCTCTGACTTTCAGCACCTTGGAGAGCGACTGTCTCCTGCGTCCTGAGCTGAGCTCAGCAGCGCGCCCCTCCTCCTCCTCTTCCATCCTCCATCCTCCTCCCATCCTCCTCCTCCCCTCACTCACTCACTCACAGACAAAACAATGCTCACATCCCACCATCCGAGGACAACTATACCCGCTGCATCTCTGCAACTGCTCCTGCACGAGTTAAAGGCCAAAAGAAGAACACAAGTCGAGGAATGGAGCAGCAGCTGGAAAAAGGGAAGAGGTAGGTATAGGTCAGGTCTGTCAGATGTGTGTGGTGAGTGCCCCCCCCACCCCTGCAAACTGGTGCGTGCCTGTCTGTGCAATCGTCCCTCTGTGCATGTGTGTCTGCGTGCGTGTCTGCCAGGGTGTCTTCACATGACCTGCAGCAGGATTTCACTGAGTCACCCATTAATTGCAGCACAGTTTACAAGAAAGCCCATTTGTATTCTGCAGAGCAACGCAAACGCAGTGGGTCTGATTCTCTCCTCTCAGTTCCCACAACACAACAGGAAAATACAGCATGGCTTTGCAGAGTGGCATCATGCTTTGTTTTACAGATGGTAGCCCGCAGGGGCCACTGCCTGACTATGTGTTCAGTCTGAGCAGATGACTGAGTGGGACTCAGACCTGCAGACCTTTCACTTAATTAGCTGTTCCCATGAGGGATCTTACACATCTTATCAACCGCAACCTTATGGCCTGCATGTTCATATATAACTATGCATCCATTGCCTTGATCTGAGTAATGATTAAAACCTGCTTTTTCTTTTTACAAGAGCTACTCCACTTGAAACACCTGTCAGCCCCCAGGGTATCTCACTTCCATATTAGAAATGATCCGTCTTCTGCACAGCTGCTGCATGCTTGACCCATCATGGAAGGTCAAATCCAACCCAAAAAAATGCATGTGTGTTTACTCCAGCACGTTCTATGCCTGGCTGAGAACTAACATTAAGATGCTCTATGTGGCTATAGCTGATTACAGAGTCCAGGGGTGTTTCAAGGGAATTTGGGGGACCCATGTAAAAGGAGCCTGCATGTGGGAGCCTACTCTGCACCAAGTTGAACCATTAGGATCCAAAGTACTAAGACTTTGGCATAAAGCTAGTGGCATCCCACATCGCAAAATTGTTTTGGCCCAGATGTGGCCTACATCCTACACATCCCACATTTGGGCCACATAACTCGTGGAATGATGGCACTCGGGCAGTTTGCTCCTGTTTGCTCGATCTGGGCCACGAGTAAACCACTGCAATACTGCATGGGATCCAAAGGTTGCCTGAATTTGTTTTATGCAATTTGGACCATATTCACCATTTACCACATGGGCCACTCTAGGCACACATTCAGATTACTCCTTGCCTAGAGCTTGTTTGCTAGAAAAAAGGCCCACATTTGTTATTTTTCAAGTGGGCCACTTTAGGCTCATATTCATTTTGTCTGGGACACAAGAAGGCCAGCAGTGCAGCATCATTGCCTGATGTGGCCCACATTCATATGTGGCCCACATTCATATGTCATCTTGGGATGTTAGGGGGTGTCTGACCTTTGTGTCATTGCAGTCTCCAGCATATCACATAATTTAAGGAGGTTCTTGCAAAACATTTCTTGTTGTGGACTGACTGAGTAATTGGCTGTTCTCTGTGGGCCCATCTAATCTCAGGGCCCTGGGCAATTGCCTGCTTTGCCTAACCTGTTGCAATGCTGCTTGCGACATCCATGCAATGCAGGTATGGTTTCAAGCATAAACTATTGAAAATATCATATTGTACACTGTATGTAAAAAATTCATTAAAAACTCACCCTCTCAGGTTGATTCTTCTTCACGACCTTCACTAATCATAAAGGAGTGGATAAGATCAGAAACCGGAAAATTAGAGGAAGACTTTGAAGGTTTGAGAAAGCAAAGATGTGACTTGTTCTGCAAGAGCTGCTACTTTATATCTGGAAGTCTCACCTTCACAACTGAGGAGCCCATCAGCTGCACTCCTCCAATTATTTTCCTAATGTCAGAAAATTTAAAAAATGTGATCCATAATCTGTGTTTGAGCCGTATAATTAGGCTAAATGAATGCATGTGAGTGCAGGGCTACGTTACAGTTACGAGACAGTGCAGCCTGTGTCAGTGACAGCAATGACGTGGGGGTTTGTTATCTCTGAAAGACGGCAGGTGTTTGAAATGCAGATGCTGGCGTAGCTGCAATCACAACAAAACCTGTGGCAATCAGGGGTTTGTCAAACTCCTGGTAACACTCGCAAAGTGCATAATTACTGTGTCAGCTGAAACATTTAGCAAGCAAACACGAGGGCGAACGGAGGTTACACTGTTAACTTTTCTCCTTGACTGACTGCAGAGCAGAGGAAGGCGTATTTTTAGTAGTCTCTCAGATGGTGTTTGCATCTTGTTGTAATCTCCTCTTACTGCTTTTCTCTCATAAAATTGCACAACCTCTTTTTGCGTGGGCTGTATTTTGCCCTTGTCACTTCTCTGTCTGACTTTGTTTCCTCTTCAAATCACGCCTCCCCCACTTACAGATGTATTTTGTCAGACTAGGGAACTTGTAATAAAAACCAAACCATCCCTCATGGTTTCTAAAAGCATCTTTTTTTCTGCAAGACTTTGCCCAAACATGCACCTTCACCAAGGATTAAAACCTTTGCGTTTTCCAGACTGCACTCGACTGTGTCCTTAACTATGCAGCGGAAACTCCCCGCACACACACACAACCTCTCCCCTCCACTCTCTGTAGAGAAATCTTGTCCGTTGACCTGGTTACAATGAAAAAGGAACACTTATGGTTTGAAAAGCCTCTCATCTTCCTGCCTCCTCTCACACCACCCCACTGCAACAGAGCCAGAACAAGTATATCATTTATTAAATCTAACATTACACATGAGCAAACGTTGGATCCTTATCTGAGATGTGTTGTCTAAGACAGCCGGCCAGCTACTCCAACACGCCATGGTCCATTAGGCCTTCACTCTGGCTCACGAAAAACATGGGGTGGATGATAAAAAAACAACATAGGAACAGAGAAATGTACTAAAGCCACCACTTCTATTAACAGACTACGCATTTTTTTGTTTTCTATTTTTTTTTATCGGTCCTGTGGTGAAGGAGTCCTCTTGGTAGGACAATGCACTCATGTGACATTTTTTTTTTCTGTGCCGACTGAAAGAGATGTTTCCATTTCCAGTTGCATTTGATGTGCGGCAAACAATTGCCAGCCAACAGCACTGGGTTCCAATTCAATCAGCTAATGGAGAGCATGCTGCCTCCCCCACCACCCCGCGCCTTCCTCCTGCCCTCCACCACCTCCACTTTCCTGAAGCAATACATTCACGGCGAGGGTCTGCACCGCATAATATAATGGTTATAATGGTTTACCCATTAAGGCTACATTTAAAGCCTGCAAGCAGGTTTGGGCATTATGTTTGGTCACAGCCATTCACACTAACTTATTACACTGAATGCCAGAGAGGGAGAAAGCAGAGTTGAGCTGAAGCTCGACAAAGAATAGAGAAAAAGAAGAAAAAGATTGTGTTGGTGGGTCGAGATGTTGGAGAGGAGGGAGAGGGGGGCCTCAGGTGAATCAAGACTTTTGTGTAGGCGAAGCATACATTTTTTTCTTTTCCATGGAAATAGGGGTTATGCTTAATAAAAGCTTTGTGCTAATGTCTTTGCCAGGGAATTTCACGTTTTTACAACGCTCAGCACTTGCTAAGTATTCTGTTCGTGACTTTAAATTTACACTAGTGATACAATTTTACTGTGACAAATTTAATCCTTAGCTTGAGCTCCTGCAATCCTCTGCTGATTTGACTCTGTAACAATGTGAATTCGTGTCTTTCTGGCTGATCCACTCACAACTTGAAAAACTAATTCTGCAGATTCGGCTTTGA
Source organism: Paralichthys olivaceus (assembly GCF_024713975.1). Taxonomy (NCBI): domain Eukaryota; kingdom Metazoa; phylum Chordata; class Actinopteri; order Pleuronectiformes; family Paralichthyidae; genus Paralichthys; species Paralichthys olivaceus. Next base: position 13,582,338 of record NC_091102.1, read on the forward strand.
GTCAGAAAATTCAGTAAAGTCATGAATCTATTAGCACTTGAATCAAGTCAGTTTTGCAGCAATTTGTGTATGTTATGTGTAAAATATAGCATCAATAAGAGAGGCTGGATCATGGAGCATGAGATATTTGTAGAGGTATTCAGAGAATGAAAAAGAGTGCCTAACATTATTTGACTGATTGATTTTCAAATTTTATCCATCAATCCATTTTCTACATCACTTATCCTTCGAGGGCTTCAGCTAATACCGGTTGACATCGGGTGAAGGGGCTACACCCTGGGCAGGTTGTCCAGTTTATCACAGGGTAAGGCTGACATATAGCATCAACCATTCACACTCACATATACAGTTTAGTCTTCAGTTAACATTCTGCATGTCTTTGGTCTGTGGGAGGAAGCCAGAGTACCCAGAGAAAATGCACGCAGACACAGGGAGGACGTGCAAACTCCATATAGGAAGACCCCAGCCACCTCCTCTTCCTCTCACTGTTCAGATATCAAGCTCAAATATCCCAAATACAAACGCTGCTATTTTGCACTTTTGGAGCCAGAGTCTGTGCAGTAAGGATTGGGTAATGGAGCAATGGTAGCGAGGTCCCGCCTGATTAAAACAAAAATGACCACTTGAACAAAAATTAATGTGATAAGACTACCAAACAACAAGAAAAATGTATTTAATCTGTATTTAAATTTCTAGTTTGAAGGAGGGGGGATTTATGGCCTATACTGCAGCCAGCCACCAGGTGGTGATCAAGATGCTTAGGCTTTACTTTTTGGGAGCCATCATGTCATCAGTGATAATCACTGCACCACCATGCCGCCCAAAATATCTAAATATATCAAATTTGTCAGGGAGAATTTAGGCGAAATATTTCGAGCTTACAATTCACATGTTTTTTTTGCATGTAATGTAGTGCATGTACATATGAAATACCTCAAAGCATAATGGGATACATAATGGGAAACGAAATACGAAACTGCGTTAAATGCATAAGCACAGTAGAAAACAGAATGTTAACTTCAAACTGGGAGCTTTTTGTAGCTGTATGGATTGATGCCTAAATGTTCCAATTCAAGCCGGGCCTCCAAGTGAAAGCATCTCATTGCCCCACACTGTTTCCCCCCATCCACATTCCCGGTGGTCCTATAAACCACATCCTGTATTACATGGCACACTGATTCAGACTTTCAAATGGCCCCTCCAAAGCAAAGAGGAGAGAGATTCATTGGCTTTTCAGGATAAGTCAACTCTGGTGGCAACGGTGAATGAGGGAGAAATCCGTGCTCTGGTGTCAGTTTGCTGGTGGATCACGGGTCTCCCTGTGATACTTATTATCCCAGCTGTGTGTAACGGTGCCCCTGTGGGTGCTGGCATTTTCCACCGAGTTAGAGTACTAGCTCTCTCCTCCTCCCAAAGGGAACCTGTAGGGACTCTCTGATTCGCCTTCTCCAAAGGCTGACGATGCTTCCGCAACTCCGGGGAGGTACTGAGCTCTGAGACCGTGTCGCTGTGGTTGGTTGCCTCTTAATGACTCTTCTGCTTTAGACATGCAAATAGAGCTGAAGTGGAGAGAGGGCCTGCAGGGACAATTTGGCATATGAACCAAATGCAATATACTGGATATTACTTTGTAATGTGTGACTAAGTTGTATGAATAAATAAGTCCAAATGAATGAATTGAATACCCAACAATAACAGTGTGTATCATGAATAATAAAATGAAGAGAGGTTTTCAATTTCCTGTGAAAAGTGTTCTAAAATGTTACAACGTTAATAAGTTCAAACTTCATTAAATTCTAATATTGAAGATTTTAAGGAATAGTTCAACATTTTTGCCTCAACATTTGTAGCAACATTAACAACAAAGTCCTTGTTGAGTAATTATGACAATATGAGCCACCAGGTCTCATTTATCTCTTTTTTCGAGTTGTGTCGATGTGTTGACCCATCTTTGTTTCATCTTTTAGCAAATTAAAAATAAAATGCCAATGTGATTAATGGCTCAACACAATTAACATTAACTCATTCTTAATTAAAGCTCTTGTGTTCATCATAAAATGAACTTACAACATTTAAATAGCCTCTGTAATATACAGGAATTACGAGAATTCTTGTAAAACATTTATACGTATCTTTTAGAGTTGATGTGACGAACCCTTCTGCAGGCTCATAGTTTTATTATTGAAGTTTAACGATCTGTTTCATACACCTTCCTACATGACACTGAAATCAGACATGGGTGCAGCTTCATTCAAATCACTTGAGAGATTCATTTAAAATCCTTTGCACAGATGACACCACATCCACTCAGTGTGCAGGCGGAGCACCTCCGCCGCTCAGGGAAGAGTCGTACTAATCACTGCTTTGAGTTGGCTTTACACAACGACATGGTGCGTTACAACATGAACTTCCTCAGATTTCACAAGACTCAGAAGGCACTGAGGAGGTATAGTATTTCCCAGCGTTTGGCAGCCAATTATATTGATTGACACCACGTACAAAGACTATCAAAGGGTGCCTGCTACGAGCGGAATGTATTCAACGGTAATCATCCACAATTACGCCAACCCCCTGGGGGTGTTAACTTTTCTCTCACAACTGCTGTTGCAGAAACTTTTAACACCTGTAATGAGAAAAGACAACATTTTACTCTTCCTATTGTTAATCACCAGTTGACCACTTTTAACCACTCTTTATTCAACAGCAAGGTCTTTCAGTTTGACAGCAGGATTTTGCTCACACTCAAATAATACCCTGCTTGTGCTTAGATTTGCTCTGCTTGTGCCCAAAGCTTGTGCTTTCAACCTTGCATCCTCTCAGACTTGTTGCAGAAAATCCAAATATCCAAGAGTAGATGCAAAAATCCGAGAGCAGAGGTGTCCGCATCTGAAATCAATAAGTTCTCCCCTCAATAAAGTTAGGGGACGTTTGGGACTTTTATTATCTGACACCCTCACCTGGTCAACCCAGCCGGGGGTTGATCAGTCTGCAGTTTTCGCTTGTTTTCATGCTACTTGGTGGATCACCATTGACCCACACCCACCTTGACACCTTTCCTGCAGCTTTGGTATTGTTCTTGGTGGTTCTTCTCTCCTACAACCCTCCTAGAACTGAGTGTGTGTAGAGAGACTTTCCTGCAAAGCCCCTGCAGCTCGATTCAATGAGGTCACAGCAGGGCCTTCCTCCAAAGCCTTCTACATTCCATTATTGACCTTGTGGGCCTCGTCTATCTGGGATTTCCAACAAAACAACTTGCTAAGAGCATTTAAAGGTGAATGCTCAAGGTCAGTGACAACAGTGAGTTTGATACAGCAAGCATAACAATAACGCTCTTGGATGATAACTATCAGAGGCTTCCACCTCTGTAATCCAGTTACTTGCTGTTCCTTTAACAACAGTTATGCAGTAGAATAATGCTTGAAGAGAGAAAAAGGAATAGATGACAATAGTTTCGACCTCAGCAAAGTTTACCAAAGCTGATGCAGAGTACAGAATATGCTGCATGCTAAAACTTTAACACAATTAATGTCAAATTGAAACTTACTTGCTCTGTATTTTTGACTTTATTTGATCAGAAATTCAAAAAAGACCTGGAAGTGCTGGAAGCCATTTTCTATGTGTGAACAAATGTTAAATGTTAATTATACTGATGTTTTAGAAAATCCTCCATATTCCATATCGAACCGTAAACTCTCAGTGAAATGACGTCAATTTGCAGGTGTCCTCAATTACGATGACATCGTTGGACTGAGGGGATATATTAGAGCTGTTAGGAAGACATGGACTTCTACTGCTGTTGGTTTGGGGGTTGATAACATATGTATTATATATGGCCTAATACCACTAAAAGAGTTGGGGAACATTTGGTCAGAAGTAGCTCAGAAACTGTGACCCTGTTGTAAATGAAAAGAGTTACTGTGATCCAAATGGCTCAAACTGGAGGCACATTAAAAGGCTGCCTATTGGAGGATTATTGTTTTGGTGCACATTTCCAGCCAGTCTCTGCTGGAAGACATTTACAGTGTTGCACTCTGTTGGTCACATTTAAAGTGAAAAAAGTGAAATCCTTGGCTTCTTTCTCATCTTCTCGTTTCAGGAAAGTCCCAGAAATGGGCAGACACAGAACCCTCAGACAGGTTTGGGGGAAAAGGGCGTTCTGAACCTGTGCGACAAGCACCTCTGAGGGGCTACACTGCCCCCTTAGGTGTGATGACAAAGGAATGTAAAACTTCGTGTTGAGAGGAAATAGTCACTGCCAAATCTCGGCAGTTTAACTGGCTCCGGAGGGGGTTTGAAGATTTCTGGAAGCTGGTGAAAGGAAAACTCAGGAAGCAGCTGATGTGTCCTGCAGAGGAGTTTAATGCAGACTTGATGCAGTGAGGAGACCAGGGGATGCACAAGATTGCAGAGTAACATGAGCAATTGTCCCAATTCTGAAGATGTCTCCCATATAGCACCCCAACGTATCTCCTTCCCTCCCCACCTCACATCACCCATTCCAACAGCTCAATAAAAGGCCAGAGATGCTGTAGTTATCTGTGTCACATGTATGTGTTTGCATGTTATTGAATACTTAAACCTAAAGCACACATACCAGAATCACCTTTGCCTCTTGATCTCTTGATTTCATCCCCCTTTTCTGTGACCTTCGATTTAGATATGAAAGTTCTAGAGTGTAGAATTTAGATTTCATTAGTTTGCCCTTTATATATAACCTGGCCTTGAGTATTGTTAGGGGAGAAGAGAGTATGTGTGGAGTAAAATACTTGTACTTGCCTGTCATAACATAATTAAGTAACATCAAACCTAATATTCATTAAATATAAGTGCTGGGTCCTGGGATTTTCAGAAGTACCCCAAAACTGTCACAATTAGTATTTATCAAGATAAGAACTGTATATACAAGATTGCACTTTGATATGTTTTGTGAAAATATATGTTCCCTCACTTGATATGTAAAATCAATTAAGTTATCCAGTTGTTATTATTGCTTCCATTTTCTAAGAAATACAGAATATTCAGCTAATGTGTGATATTAGAGTAATGGTGTTCGGTTGATGAGAGCTGGATGTTCCTTGTTGGATTTATAATTAGCCACTAGCACACAGTAGAGTTACTGCACATGGCCCCTCTCCACACTCTCCCTCTCTGCCACTCACAGACGTTTTTCTCGTGGGACCACCGGCTTCAAGCAGAATCAAAACCCCTCTCACCACAGGGATTTTCATCTTCTCCATTTCTCACTCGGCTCATTCCCTTCTTCCTCAGCCGCCTTTCTTCCGCGTAACATCACTGATTCTCTGGGATGTAGAAGTGGGAATAGCTACCCACTGAGGTGCTGACATCACCGCTGCAGATGGCAGAGTGTGGATTTGTGCGCTAAACTAATACGACCAGGTGTTTCCTCGCAAGAGACACAGCATTTTAAATGGGCCTGCAAATGAAATGCAAATGCATCGAACTGTTAAGTGAATGTAAGGTGCAGAAAGCCTGGCATCTGGGATGCTATCAATATTCATGCCCTTATCCACTTATGAAAGTACTTCCCAAACATACACACCCACTGGTTCCCAACTTGTTGACTAATTGTTTAGGGAGCTGAGTGATGGCAAGAACTTGAGAGCAAACTGTGACAAATAGCTTTTTCCCAGATGCAGTAAACTCTATTTACATAATGAAGAGGGTCAACAGGCTTCCTGATTTATCTGTGATTATACAAGTGGACTTCACTGTGTGTTATATAATATCCTTGGATCAACCTGCTGCTGTCACTCTGCCACTCTGTCAATATATATATATATATAGTTATTCAGTGTCAGTAATGTTTATTTGTTTATTATTGAATATGCTGTAGATTTATTAAATATTATTTCCTTTACATTCTTAACCTCACAGTGAGATCAAGTCTATTTCAGCTCCACTGGCCCCTTTGCCCACAGCATATGTCTGCATTGTGTCCATATTATTAGACAAAGGATGTCTCCAACTATGATTACTGCAGTCCTCTGTAATTACTTTCAGTGTCAGACAAATTATCCACATTATTACCGATTACTTTTCAGCTGCTACAAAAATGGATAGAAGATAAAACTGTTTACTACCCAGTATGGTATTGATGTCTGAAGGTGCAATAGAGGGAGATTTCAAACACTTTTAGAAGCCTTTAGGGCTTTGGCCGATTTTAAGGGATTCCATTGTTGAACACATAAACATGAAAGATTGGATAAGAGTTAAATTAATCATCTGGCTGGAGGTCAAAATTCAAAATGTGGTTGTGTTTGCAACATATTGCTGCCAAGATTACGCATGTGTTGAATCTAATCAAAATGAAGAAAACAAATGACTAAAGTTTTGCCAAAAGCTAATGCATAGTAGTAAATGCTCTCAGACATCCACAGACCTTGGTGTGGTTTATCTACCTTTAAAACATACATTGCATATATTGTGTCAGTTGTAGTATCCATCCATTGATCCATTATTGATGCCTCTATTCTTTGAGATTTCCGAGGAGGCTGAAGCTAATCCCAGCAGGCACTGGGCAAGAGACAGGGTACACCCTGGACAGGTCCCCAGCGAATCACAGGGCCAACATACCAAGAAAACCATTCCCACCTACGGTCAATTTAGAGTCTCCAATTAACCTAAATCTGTGTGTTTGGACAGTGTTCCTGGAGAAAATCGATGCAAACACAGGGTGAACATGCAAACTCTACAAAGAAAGGCAGGAGGTAGGATCAGGATTCAAACTGGTACCTCTCTTGCTGTGAGACCACACAGTACAAGTCTCATTCGCCCCTTCATGCACACATTCATACACTGTCTGCAAATCAGTCTGGGGCAATTTGGGGTTGCTCTTGCACTAGAAATGCAGATTATCAATAACAAAAATGATGAGCATATATATGATATAATATAATATAATATAATGGTATGCAAAAATGAACACTTTATAATAATAAAACTTTACTTATATAGCACATTTCAAAAACAAGTTTACAAAGTGCTTCACAAACATAGAAACAGAAAAATAACACACACAAAGACATTAAGAATCTAGGTTAATTACATATAAAATTAGTCTTTAAAGAAGATTTAAGAGGCAGCTTGTCTGATTCCAAATAGAAGACGACATCTTCTTCCACATGCCTGATTTTGTTTATTCAACAACAACCACTCCTAATCATCCGATTCATCCGAAACATGTTCCAGTCATGTTACCACACAGAAACACAGAAGCTATTGGGTTTGCACCCATTAATATAGAAGCTAACAGAGTGGGCGGGGAATTGGATTTTTCAGTTGGCCGTACAATATGCTATTAACTCTGTCTCCTCTGGTGCATCTTTTATGCATGATACGGAAACTTATGATGTGAGAAAGTCTCCCCCTCAAATCTTAGATCCTCTTAAATCAGGAATATTAATTGGGGAGTCCACCTCAAAATACGTTTGATGCCCAGTTCTGTGGTGATCTGAGATCCGAGGAATCACCCACACTGTTTCTCTCCATCAGAGCTGCTTCCCCCGCAGTCTGGAAAATGTTCAACGCCAAATGCCCGCAAATATCCTCAATAACCCCCCCCGCCCTGGTACTGTCAGATAGTCTGTTATGTTTCCTTCAGTCATAAACGTTATCACTCTCTGCAAAAATGGGATACTGCCCTCTCATCACAAGAATAGCAAATGTGAATTTCGTTTTTTTTGGTGGGTAGACATCTGCCTTCATTTGCATCACAATTAGCCTGCAAATGAATTCTTAATTCCTATTTTGGCATTCCCCAGCTCTTGTGTTTGTTCTGAATAATTTCATGCAGGACCATTAACAGGGTTCTAATATGAGCTCTGCCAGTGAATGGTGCCAAACTAATGTTTTGAAGATGGTTAAAATGAACCTGTACGTTATGAAAGCCAGACGGCTGCTTAATTATTCACAACTCTACATTTAATGAAATAGAGTGCACAGGGCTCCCTCTGTATGGACGTAATGAGACAAAATGAATCAGGTTTTCTCTTTAAAGAAACTTTAAAGAGAACTGTTCTTATAAAACCAGCTTACATGAGCATATAACAATGGCAAAATGTTTGCTTTAAGAGCTGGTATTGAATTAAATGCAACAAATCTTAATTAAGTAATAACTATTATTGCTTTACTAATTGCAATGACCTTTTGGTGTAAAAAGTAGGTCCTTAAATGGGGTAAGATCTAGCTACATGTGTGGGACCAGAAGAAAATGATGTTCCCACAACGTTCACATGTATCTATGAAGATATGACTACAACATGGTGTTATATAATAAAATATATATTGGGTTGGTATGTTTTCCATGTTTCACCACACCTAATGACAAAAAGACTATTTAATAATTCCAGAAGTCTCTGTCTGTCAGCTTCACACTTGAATTGTATTATTAATTATTATTATCCCCGGAAGTGCAGTGTCAATTTGGTTTGATTTGGACAATCAGTAAGTTCAATATAAAGAATTAACAGGTGACCAGCGCTCTGTAGCAGCAGCGGCTGGGACTCATCAACATCAGTGATGTTTCAAATCACAGCAACAGCTCCTTCACGACAATGGGTGCGTTCACAACATCTGCAAAGACAACTGGTTTCTCTTTGTGCAGCAGCGGTGCCTTCAGAGTTCTGTGGACCAGCAGTCGTTCTTTACTTGTAGTGGCTCAAACAGTTTTAACCGGCCAAACAAACTACCCATTTCAAACAGACAGGTTTGGGATTGGGCACCACACTAGTTTATATAAAAAGTGGATGATAAACTTTTTGGCTTTTGTGTTTCAGGATTGCTTATAATTCATAGGACACCATACAGTGTCAAATTTATACTGTTTTGGAACCTTTGTTTCCATGACAACTGAGGGATTAAAGATTATATGCTCTCTTCCTGGTGACTTGTTTTAGATTTATTGTTGGTTTGCCATCATGGCTCATCCTTGCTGTCTTTCATTGACGCAGACATTAAATGAACAGGGGACGGCCATAATGAGAAGCCTGGGTTGACAGGAGCCGATCTGCAGTCACGGAACGGAGTGAGCCGACAACACAAGCAACAAGCTCATCAAGACAACAAACAGAAAGAGGAGATTGGTTCCTCTTCTGAACAATCCCTTCATGGCAGCCTGGCTGCTTTAATGCTGCTTTTCTTCTCAACATCCTCCTTTTGGGGTGTGGCCTATTCTGCAAGTAAATGCAGTTCAGCTGAAGGGCTATTCATTATATAAATTTGATGATCAGCCAGGTCCTCATAGGAAGTACAGTCACAATGGTGGACTGGCTGACGGTGGGAGCTCCTTGAATTAATTTGAGGGAAACCTGCTGAGTGGAAGCTTTCCACTTCACATGTTGCAAAGGTGCCCAGCTGCATGAATCTCAGAGATTGTTTATTGATGAAAGCCAAGTTCAGACGAGTGAGGAAAAAAGAAAGCATTTGTTTCAGGTTAATATGTAAAAAGCTGTTTGGCAATGAGCTCATCCATGACATCAATGTTCTCGCATAAACGGCAGGAAATTCAGGGATATTGATGTCAGCAGGGGTGCGGAAGAGCAAACCAGTGCAAGGGCAGCAAAAAAGGGGGGTAACATGTAATATAAAAAGAGGTGATCATTGACAGAAAAACCTGGAGTTCAATAATAACTGAGGCTGAGAATATGATCGTGAGGATGAAATCCAAGAACTGATAATTAACCATATAAGCTCTAGCATTGAGACATGTAGTATTTAACACAATGCTTCCTTTTTTTTATTGTTTATCTATCAACACATCGGCTTCAGTTACACAGTTTCTGCCTATGGACCTTGAGTTTAACCCAGCAACTTTAAGTCACAAAGACTTTTTTTTGTTCAATCACTTGTATTCTGAAGGAAAAACAGTGAAACTTGCATAAAAACATAGTGACACGATGTCCTGTATTCTCTTTCTGAATCTGGAAAGTACATTTGGTGTCATGTTACTCACTGTCTGCTCTGATTTATTCTTTGCCTTGATCTGTTTCAAACAAAACTGTAAATGCCTGAGAAAAGTATGCTGAATAATGATGTATGAAATAAAATAATAAAGAAAAAATTTGGTGTGTGTGTGTGTGGTGACATTTGAAACTCAAGTTTTTCCCTGAAATTCTAATTATTTAGTGTTGTGTCTTATAAGCAGAATTAAGTCTAACTACAGTAGTTCGACCTATATCTGTAAAGAGAGAAGACAGTCCAATGTGTTGCCCTGTGAAAGTGACATGGCTTGTTAGTGCTGATGGCTGCCTCCTCTGCATTCACATGCATAATACATCTCAGCTCCATCTTTCACTCCCTTGTCTAAATAGGAGACTTGCCCTCATGACACACGGAGCAGCATGGAAACAGGTTGAGCTGGCAAGTCTTGGCAGGAGACACCTTGAACTCCTCTCATATCTGCCTGAACTGTGATCCTGTCAACTTCAATAAGTCTCCCAGGAGAACTGTTAGCCTACTGTGCATATGGAGATCAACCTGGATAGAAGTAGTGAAAATGTACATGGATGCAGTTTTTAAATCCCATAAGAGTAATGATTTAAATTAAGATGAAGACATTTATCTTCGTAGAATAGCTGTGACATTTTCTATTGCAACTTCCACACAACTAACATTTTCAATTTAAAGTACAGAAACTCTGCTTCGGATTCATCTGGCATCCACACAACGCCGGAGTTATCGAGCCGCTAAAACATTCAGAAACACTTGTACTGTTACTTAAGGGTTGCAGTTCAGTCAGATTGGGCATAGACGTCTGGAAACATCTGTTTGCTGGTGAGCCTTTTTTGATCACAACATAACCTTCAATCAATTATCATGTTCCTATCAGATGACCACTTCAGCTACTCCAATCAGCCTTCTCCTGCGACTAATAAAAAACTGCATAGTGGACTATCTGCTGTTTACACAGATACGCACATGCCCACTGTACAAGAGTGGTCACATTATATGCACATTAGTGTGGACAGGGATTAAAACCAATATGGAGCCAAAATGCTAGTGTGCATGGAGATCGTTATACAACGGAACAGTATTGTAATGTGGATGTAGCTAATGTCTAAAATGGCTATTGCACAGACCTGGGGGGCATAAAAGTATAAGCTGACAGTGAAGTAACACATAGTGGACTGTTAGCCAAGCTACACACTTTTGAAATAACTCAGCCAAAGCATTAAGCTATTAAGGAAGCATGGTCCTTAATTAGATGAAGACATAAACTCTTTAGATGAGTCGATAAGAGGGAGCTGCCTAATGTGATCTCTAGCAGATTGAAAAGCATTTAAGGCAAAGCACCAGCGACTGCTCAAATGGGATTGTGGCCGCTGCTTCGGTCCCATCAGCATTTACCCCTGCTCCAACCCCAGGAATGTGGCTGAGAAAGAAAGTACAGAGTAATTACTAACGCACAATAGATATGCCTTATGTTATTTTCTCTGAAAGACAGGAGGAAGGCAGCACAAACTTCACCCCAATCTTTATCTAAAAGTCAACTCAATTATGCCTCATTAAAAACTATGACATGTTGTGCTTCTGTGCATGACTCACAGAGCTCTTTGGATAAACTTGTCCTCCTGAGGTAAATTTCAAAGATGCTTCTCAACCGCTTGTCTGTGTCACTGTGTGTATAAATAAACACAGCCTCGGTTGTGGCAGGGATTAATTTATGCTATTTTAAAAAGTACTAAGTAGATGTATGGCATGTTGAATTATTGTGATTACTGTGAAATGTTGCTTAAGGCTGCCAGCGAAGAAAACAAGGCAGAGAGCTTACGGCGATGCTAACTGCTCTGTGAGGCTGCGTTTGGGTGTTAAATGCTTACATTGACAAGGCAAATACGCTGTAGGTATGATGTTCACAGTGTTCATGATCTTAGCGTTGGATGTTGACATGCTAGTGGATGCTAATTAAACACAAAGTGCTGCTGAGGCTGGCGGGTGATTGACCAAAGTATTGGATAACTTAACATTTTGAACTTATAATAATAATATTAACCTGATAATCACAGGTGTTTCAAGAGACTACGGGACCCAAAGGTAAAAAGTACCCAGGGGGCCCCCAACCGACTATTTAATATCATAATTAAAACCAAAGTACATATATTATTGGCCCATCATGCACACACACGTAGACATTATAAACCTCAACCAAACCTCTATTCGGTGAGTGGCATGGATACAGTGGCCGAGACGTTTCACACAAGCGCATGAACAGGAAACACAAATGCAAAAGGCACAACACTAAAGCAACAGCCACAATAAGAATACAAAAGTGAAAAAAACAACAGCAAAAGCCACAACACAACTACACATCCCATTCAACTGAAACACAACCACACAGTGAGTGACAATGGATGTTGAGCATGAAATGAGCAGAGATACTTGCTGCTCCCACTTCTTCCTTTCAGGCTTCAAGCAACTGTGTCCAATCATCTCGTTTTAAACGCAGACTGGCTTGTCCAGATTTTTAAAAGTAACGTTTGTGGCTTTTGCATGAGTGTTTTCTGTTAATGTGCTTGTGTGAGACTTCTCAGCCACTGTACATGGGGCCCTCTGGGTTTTCAGAAAATGATCATTGCTGAGATTTAACGTAATTTGCCATTCTTAGGTAATTGCCTGCATTTCCCATCCTGTTGCAACACCCTGGTGGATAATGGTCCAAGATGAAAACTCAAAGTTTCACCGAAGAGATCCAAATTACAATGTAATCTCATAGTCGTGAAGACATTTTACTTAAAGACAAAAAAAAATCTACCTTGTTAGGCCCTGGATGGAAAGTTAGAGGATCAATAAAGTCACATTTTTATGCTCTGGGAACCAATAATGCCTTTGCAACAATTGATAGATGGTCCTAGAAGATGATGATGTAATAGTTGTTAAGATATTTTAGTCTGAACCAAAGTGGTCGACCTACTGACAAATGCTGGTGACCTGGCAGCAGTCGGAAAAAGCTTATACAGCCGAGCATAAATTCAAACATTCAACAAGTAAATCACAAGACTGAGAAATTACATTTTTTAAAAACACCTGCATGATGAGTCAAACACTCAGTAAAATGACAACATCTCATCAGTGATATTTATCAGCATGACAAATGATTGATTTGCATGCTTGAGTTTATCCATTTACAGGAAACCATGCAGGCTTCCTGGAGCGTCTCTGTCTGACAGTTTTGTGACCTGTCATGCAGACTGTGCAGCAGTGACCCTCTGCAGATATACAGTTGTAACCTAATCCACTAATAGTTCAAGCCCCAGCGCTGAAGCAGTGACGCCACGGAGCTGAAAACGCCTCAGCATGAATCAAAACTGACACACTTATCTCACAGCAGACAAATGTTTCCTGCAGGCCAGAGTCATTACTTTTTCTGCCACTGTTTCAACTGAACCTGAGCAGCAAAAATAATTTTTAGTCGTTGATTGAAAAGTCACCAGCAGGCCATGTTACATGTTCCCATGTAGGGAATATAATTGTATTCTCTCTGTCAGCTACTCCTTTCTCTTATCTGCAGAGTTTTCTAAATTGGAATATGAATAATGGACAGTTTGAATCTGTGTAATCTTAGTTTGAGCTCATGAATTAGAATTGACTAAAAGTAGAAAATAAGAAGAGATTTTTTTATCGAACAGCATCGACGGTGTGGAGTGTTGAGAGGGGAGGGCAGCTTACTGATAAAAAACTGAGTGGCAGCTCACAGCAATACAGACATATTTTCATTTATACTAGTGCCATAGATAAAACTGAGATACAGTATATCAAGTAGATTAGAAAGCAAGGCATACCCGCTCTACTTAAAGCACAATGGTTGGTTATAAAATACTTCATAAAATACAGATTGGAAGGACAGAGAGTCGTGAGGGAAGGACATTTTAAAGACTGCAGTTGTATTCATGAGGCGTGCAGCTTAGGCTGTTCTTCTGAGTTAGGATGAGCACTTATATTGCACAGGGCTCTCTCAAGTGCATAACATGATGGGTTATGCAAAAGAAAATTAAAAAATCACTTCAGATTCTTTTCCAGTGCAAACACAGGTCGTGATTGGACACAGTTGTGACGGCATTCATTTTCATTCCCATATTCCTACAGTTTTTATCTTGTTTTTTTTAACACGGTGGCAACATTTGAATCCATCCCAGTCGGTAAATGATACCAAAAGACAAAACACAACAACAGTATGACATCTTTTTCAAGAGCTGCTGTGTGGAAGACAGTTTCGAAAAGTAATTTTAAGTTTGCTTGTACATGCAAACAGAAAAATGGCCGTGACCAACACATTGCCCACCTCTTTGTTTCCTTCATGGCTTGCATCTTTTATCAATTGACATCAATATGAATCACTAAAGATTATCATCAGCTGCATTCCTGATCATGCAAAGCTGACTGTAAAATGGGACCGCGCTGTGCTAATATTTATTGGTGTGTCAGAGAGGCATGCGATTTCGACTAAGCGGGTGGGACTGATCTACAGTTTGAGTGGCTCGAGATTCCATTATTGTTTGGCTGATGTTGTTTCATTGGTATGAGTGATGGAGGGTGCCATTGTAATTGTTTGGGGATGTAGTTCTGGTGCAGCAACTTCTCACCGCAGGGGAATGCGCAGTAATATTTTCTCCTCCCCGTATCGAGTGATGGTACATTCCTCCGCGCTCCTTCGTGATACGCTGCCTTCTCCCCGCGCAGCTAAATAATAAGCCTGTCAGTTTGATTTAAAAAGGCTGTGGCAGTATTATGAGAGACACCATCAGATTTGGAATAATTCATAAATCACAAGCAGTAAAGGATAAATCAATAGAGCTGCGAGTTTAAACTGTTTTCATTCTCCCTTCTCTTTATGTCATAGCTCAAAGGAGAGACACAATTCAATTGTGGAGGCACTGCTGCACACAGCACAATAAACTTATATTGTTGTCAGTGCAATGAGACACATCCCCTTTGTGCATATATCGACAGCATAAAACTTGAAAACTGTGGATGTGATCGGAAAAGGGTTGATTATTAAATTGACTGGAAGACTGGCTTATATTGTAAAGGTTAAATTGAATCACCCTCCAAAGAAAGAAAAGCAGAATGCACTTACAACTCTGCATGTATATTTATTTTAATATGATTATGATCCTATGACGAACTGTGCGACAGCTACTCTGCAATATCTAATCTTCCTATGTTGACAAAAATCCTGGGGCAAATTTAAAATTGCAGACTTATATTGACTCGCAAAATGTGTTTACGCCACAGCTGCCTGGGTTTCACCTTGAACACAACATGACTACAGCTGCAGTTTCAGAGATCACTTGAAGAAATTCTTCTTATCAAACTGTGATCAAGATGAGGTTAGCTTCAACTGGTTCTATGGCTACATCACAGGCACCCCAGTTCAAGGGCCAGTTCGGGGCCAGTCCCTTATCTCGAACTAAAGCTCTCGTCAACAAAAACTGGTTTGACTGTGGGACCAACATTTCGCTGGTCTGTAAGACAGAACATCAGGGGCTTGGTGTGGGATTATCAGAACCAATAAAAACAACCAAAACATTGTGACCACTATTACAATAAACTGCTTGTGTTGTGTGTTGTCTGCAAAGAAGATTTCATTTTTTTAACTCTGGGCCCATCATGTTTGGATGCTGTAGACTGCCATTGTTAAAGTTGGTGCTGGGAAATCACGTATAGAGTGACATATTCAGGGACATAATGACTGTAAGGTGCTCTGGCCCCTTGAAAAGCAAACTGGGCCCAAAAGGTTCCCGAGTTGAACCAATCCAGAACCAGCACCAGGTTCACCTTGGGTAAAAAGGGTGAAGGAGAACTGGCAGATGATGCTGAATCAAGAACTCAGAAATGGGGTGCCACATGGGTCTATTCTTGGTCCTTTTTACATGATACATAAATAACACTAGTCTTCCCAATCAGTACACCCGTTTTTATGGATGATACAATTTCTGTGCCCCAGACTTAGTCTTGGGCTTGTTTTAAAAATGCAGATAAAACCAATTCCAATTATAGATCCTACCTACGCTGGCTCATTACCTACCATTACAATTTAAATGGTACTCATATATCTCTCGCTGACTTAGACAAATACTAAGGAATCTGGTTTGATAGCGGCCTCAATATTTGATTTTAATATCACAAATCAAACTTGGCTTTATGTGTAATGGACTCTTGTAATTAGTTTATCCAGTTCGGTGTTGATTTCGTGTTTGTCTGGAACTGTTTGTTCTTTCTCTCTTTGCAGACTGTGTGGTTGTTTGATCTTATTCTCAGGTCTCTTTTGAGATCTCAATGTCACAAGACTACTTGATAGAATTAAAGTATATGCATATTTTTCAAACTGATGCTGCAGTTTTTCAAACTGGTACAGTGATGCATTTTTAATATACTGTGGGAGGTTTGCAGTACAGCTGAACAGAAAATCACATGCATCCACCTGATCAGAGTCCTTCCTTTTCATGCAAGTGAATAAATCTGCTGGATCTTGGATTCCTGACAAGTTGTGGGGAGTTTAAGCCACTGAGGGTTAGTGATGTGTGTTAGCATCTATGTGATTATGAATGCTACATTTCACTGCCTGGTAATTGGTGGGAAAGAGGAGCCATATCACAGTCTGTCTTTTGTTTATTTCATGCATCAGTTGATTTTTAATTCCAGAGGTGCAGTAAACGCACTTATCAAACACATACAGGATCATTACTCAGGCTGATGAACAACCCAGACTGTAGCCAGGGGGGGGGGGGGGTTATGAGATTTATCATTAAGTTTGTCAGCATTTCAAATGTTTTTCATTGAGGAGCCTGACTCTTAACTGATTTTCCACATTAGAACGTACATATTTTTTTTAATGCTGCCTTTGTGTTAACTCAAAAAAATTCTTATCCTTGAACTCTTATTATGTAACACAAACTGTAGGGAAGAGGGGTACGAGATCCAAGATGACATATACTTGCACTAGGACTTAATTTCAAAAGTCTCTTCCCCAATAAGTACAGAGGTTGACAGTTTATATCTTGATCTAGACCAGAGCTTCCTAGAGAGCAAGTTATATCAGCAATCCTTTATTCTCTTAAGATGCCTTTACTGATGGTGGCTATTTGTTTAGATTTCTTGTGCAATATTTACTGGACTTTGTCTCTGATGACAAATGGTAAAACATCTGGTAATTTAGTAATTTAGTAATATTTCTGTGCTTTTCCAGAGATGATATTTTACTTAAATGGCTCATTTGTATTCATGCTTATTTATTCATAAAGGGACACACATTATCCAAGATGCAAACTCAAGTCCAACATGTAAATGTGCCTGATTTAGCCATGCAGGCTGTTTTTCATTTAAGTTCCCCATGTTCCCTATTGGTATAAGTAAGCTATAAAGGCATTTAAACTGGGCTTGTGTTTAAAAATAATCAGTGTGATGCATCATTAAAAAAATGATAATAAATGTACCAAATAACTATAACTTTAATCAGGCAGGTGGTATTGTTAAAGAGTCTGTTATAATTGGCTGCCTGGCATGCTGCCTTTCAAACAATCAATTTATAGCTGTGGGCTGTTGCTGCTAAATACAATGGCCTTATGGTCCCAGACCTCTTTTGCTTCAAAACAAATACAAACATTTGCAATACCAGCAATGTTTTTTCTTCCTCAAATAGACAATTCAGGATATTTAACTTTAAAATCTCTTTTGAGTAATATCACTGTTGTATTATATCACAGCTCGAGAAGACAATAGGACAGTGAAGTTATAAAACCTTGATACCTTTGCTCAACAAATCAATCCTTCAAATGAAAGTTGGACATTTTTTGGGTCCATTGGTTTGTATTTGCATTTTGTGTTCCCATTTTATTCAGTGATTTTATCTCAGTACACAGAACATACTGGAACGTTCACTGGATACACATGCATATTCAACATCAGGACATTTTCTTTCAAAAACAACACTGGAGATGGAACAAAAGCAATATGAGAAACATCATTCTGTGCAACATGCAAGGTCACGAACAAATGATGAAGTCAAATATTGCATAAAAAACAAAAAAAAAAACAAATTCCAGACTGGAGGAGTTGTGCCATTGAATAGATTATTTTTGTTAACTTAAAAAAATGCAGTCAAAACAGTTGTCTGACCAGAAGTTGGTGAGATTCTCATCAGTATTCCTCATGATGAACAACAAAATAATGTCAAAAAGGGAACTTTTTTTAAACTTTATGTAACAATTGTATCTTGTGCTGATTTTCTCTGTCAGTCAACATGAAAATGCAATCCCTCTCTGCTACCTGCTAAGACAATAATATGGGCTTTCTCTCACTTGTGCATGTGTATTGTATTAAAATAATGAGATGTCTTCATACACTTGAAGTGGATTCTCTCTCCAAGTGAATAAATTATGATCCACTGTTGATTGGATTTCTGTCAAGAGATTGAGCAGGAAATGAAAGCTTTTGTATTTGAAGGGGGGATGTGGTGGGAGAGAAAATTGTACGACGTGATTAATGCTTTTGTGCAATTTATGCAGTCATTTTATGGCTTACGATTACAGGAAGTAAACAAGGCAGTGGTAGTGACGGCTAATCCCCGGCATCATCCAGTCTTTGGAATCTGTCTGAAAGGGTCAATGATTGACTCTGATTTAGCCCGCTCCCAGTTTGGAGGAAATGAATAGATGCCAATCACACTCCTGCAATTCTATCAGCAGGACTGCCCAGCTATGAATAGATGGTGCACAATGCCTTCTTTATAACGGTCCTAAGTTATAATTACATGCTGCAATGCATATGTAAAGAATAAAAGTGTGCTGTGATATATAAAATAAAATAGGGATATCACATAGCATGAAGGTCTAAAAGGGAGAGTCATAAGGGACTAAAATCATTCTAGTACCATTCTGAGAGAGAGTGCTGCATTGAGTGTTACTGCCTGGTCCATTGGTTTGTATTTGCATTTTGTGTTCACATTTTGTTCTGTGATTTTTTGAAATTCACCAACAGCATGGACAACAAATCATTGAGGATTAAGGTCCAATTTCTTGCACTACCTCAAAAAACCTGTCCAGTGTTAAAGGCAGAGATGGTGGACTGTGTCTGCAGGCTCTGAAATGCTTCCAGCACAGAGTGGGACAAAGCCAAATTTTCTTGTCAAGGCCATTCAGCATCCAGCTATGGATTCTCGAGTTTAAGCTTCCCTTCCTGTCACATATTTTAACCAAGACAGGGGGCCACAGACCGTGGTTCCCAGCCACAGCTTACTCCGTTACCTTTGTGTCACAAGGAGATGTTGGAATAACCAGTATTCTCTTCAAGAGGAATTAGGTG
Organism: Paralichthys olivaceus; assembly: GCF_024713975.1. Lineage (NCBI taxonomy): Eukaryota > Metazoa > Chordata > Actinopteri > Pleuronectiformes > Paralichthyidae > Paralichthys > Paralichthys olivaceus. The sequence goes on from NC_091102.1 coordinate 13,601,655, forward strand.
TCATGATAGAAAAGTAATCAACAATCTGGGGTGTAGCAAATAGGGTAAGCAAAGAAGGCAACTGGTTTGAGAGGGGGCCCCCGAGAATCGATGATTACATTAGTCCACAGCAACAAAAATGTTATATGGAGCCCCTTAAATTCTATGATACACAGGAGAATGCAATGACCCCCCCGCCTTCAAGGCCCCATGCCAGTTTATCTTTCTGCCAAAAGCTTTGCAATTTTGGTTTGTCGTGGTACTATGTAGGGTCCCCCAGGTCTTGTTTTGCTTGGGGCCTTCAAAGTCCCTTAAAAGAATCCTATCAACAATCAACCCCTCACCTCCACTTGCCTGTTAATACAGGGATGTCACTGCTCGCTCGTCTTTTCTAACAACACTGTCAAGTGTCAGAGGACATGCTCCACTGCGTCCATCTCCAGCTGCACTCGCTCTTCATGTTCAGATATGCACCTGTAGATACTAGCAAGACCTCTGCATCACAAAGTGAGCTTTTTTGCTGCTGGTTGAGCTGTAGGCTGTCTCTTAAAGACATGGTGTTTGTGAAATTTACAATGGCCATTCTGAAGAAGCATCCCGAAGCCTATTCATGTGTTGGCACTCACTGGGTGAGTGGCTGCCTTAAAGCTTAACAGGCATGTGTTGCACTTTCTGACATAATTGGATTATTGTAATGATTCTATAGGCTCTGATAGTCAAGTGGATAGAATGGCAGAGCTCTGTTAAGTGCCATGCCTGATGGGGTGAGAGCTCCCTCACGCAGTTCATTGTGAACCCCTTCTGGATTAACTGCAGCATCAACTGGACTGTATAGAACATGTTGTCATTGAGGCCCTGGAATATCTGCTCCAAAGCACAGGGCCACGCTTTGGCCTAATAAAAATCTGTTGTGTTGAAAAGTGTAAAAAAGCACAGAAATTCAAAGCATATTGTTTTAATTAAAATTGGCCATACAAAGAAAATATTCAAATACTAAGGTTCAAATTATAGGTATATAATGGTAGAATTTTCAGAGTATGTGTTTTTTCAAAGTACCTGTGGTGTCCAACTCCTGCATCACTGCTGTTTGTACATCACCTTTTAAATTAGATCTCAAATATACCAGGTCTGTTTAATCAGTTTTAAAGACAAAACTTATCTAAGATACATATTATTATATTGTTGTCGAGCCACAGAACCTCATCTATACAATAATTGCAGGATATTTGGATATTTAAATTTTATTAAATCTTATAGATCTATGAAATATTTCATTATTTAAGAAACTACAGAGTACTGGAGAGAATAAAGTTTATATTTCAAATGGACAGAATAAATATGTGATATGAATAAACAGCTTTTTATTTCTTCAAACCTTTATTCCTCCAGGAGACATGTTTTAACATAACATGCATGACCTCTCACCCGGACTGTTTGTGAAGAATTTCCTGTTTTATTTTGGTACTTTCTTTTCTTGTCTTTTCCTTGCCCTACACTTAATTGTCTACCTGCCCCTGGTGTTCATCATAGTTGACCCTGTGTATTTATACTTACTGCACCTCTGCACCAGATTTTCTTTGTTCTCTTATATGTTCATTACTCTGCAGCATTTTTTCATTTGTTTGGCTTCACTTTCGGGGAGGAGCCAAACCATCCATCTTCATGCACAGTCAGTGGTTCTTATCAGTATTGTTACAGCCACACCTGAAAAGGCCATTACTCAGCGGCTAAGACCACACACACTATTGTCACATTTTTCAAATCAGAAAAATATTATTTTGTTACGCTGGTTGCTGAATTGAACAATTTAATGCTCCTCTTTTATGAATTCTAAATGTTTTCAATCTACTGGTCCCAAAAATGAGTTTGAGGCTGATACTAGTGTTTGGAGATTCTTTGTTGCTGCATTCTGTCTTCTCCTCCATTCATTTTTGCATCCTCATTAAAGCAACAATAAAAGAGTTTTAGGATAAATGACTGCTATTTGTAGATTTCTTTTATGTTAAAACATTAAATTATAATGTCCTCCATGCAACTTCTGTTTGAGGCAAATACACAGATTTACATAAAAAAAACAAGTGCCTTAAATAATGATACAGTAAAATTTGATAAAAACATAAACCATGAGGGATAAAAATGTAGTAATTGCACCTCATTATGAAGAGATGGGAAATAAAAACAATGCTAAAAACATGAGATTTTAGAATTCTCTTTTAAGACTGTTAAACTGGGGGGTAAATCCAAAAGCAGGGTTTGTACTACAAAAACAGGATTTTGATTTTAATGAGCATTATTTGTACACTAGCAGGAAATGAGATGACAAGGGAAAATGTTTTCTTGTATCTGATGCCTCTGAGATCTTCTCTGTATTAGCGCTGCGTTTGAGTTCCCACTTAGTTTGTTTGGGATTTAAGGGATGAGAAATGTATTCTTATTTGATTTGGGATTTGTGGATTGGGCTTGTTTTTGGCAATGTATTGAAAACAAAGAATTATGTTATCTGCATATTTATTGAAAGTTATTCTAGACTCTAAATGTCTTCCAAAAAAGCATGTTATTAATTTAGGTAATTTAAAGCTGTTTACTGAATATTTCATGGAGTCTTGTGTAAATTACAAGTGTGGTTGTTGCCTGATGGAAAGTTAGGTTAGGATGTTCATGATTCCAGGAAAGTAAGAAGACGTGTGGTCTCTACTGAGTGAAAAGAATGAATAAGTGGAGTACAGCCACAAACAATATTGAGCATAAGTAGCAAAGTATCTTAAAATACACAAATCTCAACAAAACTAAATTCCAATACTTACCAGAAGTTTAAACTATTAAAATTAATAAAAAATATACATCAAATGATCACATCATGTAATTTTGTAGGATCCTGAACTAATTAGGTGGACACATTGTTTTATTTGTGAACTGGCTCAATGATGAATTATCAATAATACTAATAATGTAACAAAAATGTATGTACTGGCTCAGTTACGTCTGATTTATCTATGTAGTATGTTTGTAAGTAAGAAGATAGAATATCCTCCTTTTGGACCAGTCCTTGAATCTATCATGGTCTCAAGGTGTCTACAGCCAATCAATCTTTAAATGGGTGAAACCAAGTTGAAGGGGGAACAAGTGAAAAACTGGGAGATAGAAAACACTGGTTTACAGTGTGGTGAAGTTTGTAAAGTGACAGTTGTTTCACTAAGTGATACTTAAGAAGTTCTGCGTTGTTTTTTAACTTTTAAATATGAAGGTGAGGCGGTTGAGCATTTTTCTGTAGATTATTGAACTATTCTGCAAACTGTTTAAACTCCCCCAACACGTGGCGCTTGTTACCTGCAGCCTTGACAAGAGACTGCAAGATCAACGTTTAGGAGTTCTTATCTGCACAATGCAATCATATAGAGGAGGAAATAATTCTGGTTTATTATTGTTAGTGCATTTCTAGTGTATTTTGGTATGAGCTATCCACACTGCTGCAGTAGCTGGAGACGCAAGGTGCCTTCCTGTGTTGAATACAGCTGCAGGTTGCCAAGTAATGGTGAGTACCAACCATAAACTGGAGATGAAAAAACAAACCTTTTGTTTTTCTGCATACTTGAATTATATATGAAGCAGGTTTATACTGATACTTGACAAAAGCTTTGTCCTGCCTTTATGGCTTTTATAAGATATTATTAATCCTGAAGGAAATTACTGTGTGGCTGCCTGCTCCAATATTCACATCATATAGTGAATACAACAATAAAACATTAAGTAAAAATGAAAAAAAATAGTATAAAGTGTATTATAAGTGAAGTAAAGCAGGACCAGTGCTTAAATAGAACTAACAATATAAATGAGAATAGAATAACTAATAAAGCTATATATACTCATACTGCAAAATAAATGTGCCACATAAATGAATGGATCTGTAATCTTGATATAATAAGTGTTCAGTTGAGTACTATGTGATTAAGTATACTTTGCTTACTGGAACTGTATGTGCTCACTGGTGACAACTTTCAATTCTACAAACCTGTGCAAACCCCTGTACTTCATTTAACTTATAACTGCTGCTGACACCGTCTCTTGTAGGTACACGCTGGTATAGACACTTTGTGGTCAACATTTCAAATGCATCTTACCAACCAGTTTACCAGAGCTAGGTCAATATGTGACCTAGCGCTTCCATAAATCATGTTTGCTTCCATAAATGACATGACACACAATTTGTTCCCCCTGCCTGCATGCAGTCAGACATGGGTGAACACCCCCCCCCCCCCCCCCTTTGTCGTCTCCTGTGCATGATACAAACAACGTAACATTTCAGTCTGGCTTTACTGATAGGTCGAGCGGGCATGCAGTAGGTGAAGCTGATAGTGAGCGTCCTCTGCTGGATCACGAAGCAAACTTTTTCAGTTGGTGTGATGCGCTTCTAGACTAAATACTTTGAATTCAAACCGGTCATTACAGTTCGATATAATAGAGTGGAGGCAGGACTTACCCTCAACAACTTCCCTCTTCACCACAGAAGTTTCAACTTGTTTTGCAGCAGTCAAACCATGTCGGTTTAACTTCACATTATGTGTGCAACTTTTCTTCTGCTTGTCTATTCAGCTTCACCTCGAATATCAAAGCGTGCTAAGCCAGCTGATGATATAGCCACAGGCTGTTTCAAACTGTAGGACTTTGTTTTTTTCTTCAGCTCTGAAATCCTTGAAAATCCTTTGTGTGATGATGGGCAAATGCAACAGAAAAGTGGACGTGAATGGAAAGTTAAAAGTAACTCATAGATTTCGAGTGATGCATTTTGTTAACTTCATTGTTATGTTGATCATGTAAGCAAATCCTTCGCACCTCTGGAGGTAAATTAGCTGACTTTTTTTTTTGCACAGCAGATTTCTAAGGTGATTATTGTTTAAAGGAGATAATGATCTTTTTGAGGGTTACCCGAGTTGTGTTCAAATGTAGCTATTTAAGGTGGATGGATTAAGGTCTTCGACACCAATTTTGCAGTGTTGTTGCCAAGCATCTCTTAAAATGTAATAAAAATATGTGGGCCACTGTCAGATGTTGGATTTGGTAAATACACTTGCAGTTGGTAACTTGTTTTTAATTTCTTTTAGGTATCTTCTATCAGTGAATGAAAAACATTATTTTTATTGTACATATAATGTTTTTAATTTAGAATGTAATTAAATTGCTTATTGGCCTGCTGGTTTGCCAAAGCACACACAACAAACATGATATTTTATTCATTTTACATTTCACCTGGCCAAAAGAACCTCTTTATTTGTTTTTGAGAGCAGCATTCATTAGGGTCACTGCCCCTGCAATTCAGCACAACACAGGAATATCACAGCCTTTGTGCCCTCTGTTTGGCTTGCTGTGTTTGTGCAATTTTCCTCCAATGGTGGCCTCTATGTTTGTCACCCTTATCTCCTTTTGACCAGGCCACTGCTTACAGGCCAATCTCTATAGAAACCTATGACTGACCTGAGCTGCGAACAGACTTGAAAGACCTGTGGAGCTTGTCAGGACCCTGAACCCACAGGCTACCTCTCGACTTTGCCGAAGGCACACGCTGCCGCTCGCTCGTGATACACCAGGGTGCTGCAATTGGAAGATATAACGTATACGATAAATACTGAATAATAAAATGCTTTTTGATGGGTGGATGAGAATCCAAGACAATGAAACCCACTGAAGTGTCAAAGACCTTGTTCCTGCTTGGAATTGTAGACACACATATTAACCAGTGGATGCTACTTGACATTAAGGAAGTGCCATTAATACTGGAGTACATCATGAATCCCATTGTACATACTAATTCTGTAATTCAATGTGATTATTTTAAAGCTGTGCTGGTCCATTATTTGTTTGCTGATGGGTAGGGATGGGGGCAGTGGGTTTCACATAACAAAAGGCACTGACCTCATTCTCAACCATCTGAGCTGTGCAATGAGCCCTATATCAGCCCCGGAAGCATATTTCAAGAAAAGTTTTTCCCCAGCTTTGACATTAGATTTCTTAGGGATTTTATTTTGTATTCAAATTGAATAAATGTTTAATAGCAAAAGCAGTAGAGCTGCATGGAGATTAATGACAGCTTGGCAGTGCATTGGCTGGTGAATTAGTATTCTCCTTCCTCTGGGCTCTGTCCGTCTCCTGTCTGCTAGAGAGATGATAGGTCCTGCTCTGCCGACAGGGACATCCCTGAAAATGTGACACTGCTGTCTCTGTGTGAATCGTTAAGATCAGTTTGGACTGTTTGCATTGTCTATTAATGTCAGTGACTCACTTGGCAGCATATGCATTTGTCACTAAAGGGTTTCATCCTATGGTAAGTAAGCTAGTGACAAAGCAAAGTGCATGAAAGGATAATAAGGAAATACTTCATTGGATAGTATTGTGGCTGTAGTTGCTGGTTTTAGCTTTGTTGCTTAAAACTGAAAAGATAAAATACCTTTTAGTATCATATAAACTCAGCTGTCAGGCATAGTCTTTGTTTATTTCGCCAGTTTCATAATGAAACAAAAAAAACACTAACTTGATGTCTTTTGCATTGCCTTACTGTATCTCTCTCTCAAACACGTTGAGCCATCTGTCTTAATCATGCTGGCTATCGGCAGCACTGGAAGAGATCTCGCAATGTCGGTGGCGATCAAAGCATCCATAAATTGTTTCAGTGTCCACAGCAGAAAGACAGACACTTTCCTATCACTGGTAGTAGGGGTGCTCCGATAAATCTGCCACTGGTCGGTATCGGCTGATATTCCCTCTAATTAGTTTGATTGGTGATCTCTGTCACTCATTAAGTTCAACTCTCAACAGAAATAAGATGGAATTGATATTTGACGTTTTTCATTCCTTGATTTTTTACAATGTTGTTCATATAGATAAATAAATCATGCTACATGATGCATAGAAGGCTTTAAAATTAAGATCCAATTGCTCAGACAGCATTCAGCAATGCATCCTGGGCCACATTAAAGGACTGTATACACACCTGACGTGCTGTATGTACACATTAACCATGCTTTCTGATCACCATTTGCTTCTCTGTGAGGCAAATGACGTGTTTGTGCTCTTGTTTAAGCAGCAGATGTTTGTGTTCCGCAATATCACCAGACTCCCTTTAAAATGGTGCATGTTTGAGTGTTGTTGAATGACAAGAAAATGTATAAATTTTGAAACGCTGTCTGCGACTGATTCTTAATTATTTGAGCCTTCTTGTAAATTCCGCACACGTTTGTTTGCATTTGTTCCAGTGTGTTGGCTCAGTCGTGTTTTGGTCTGTTAAAACGCAATGCATTGCTTCGCAAACGGGATTATGTACATGTCTATTTGCATGTAGAGCAGGGGATTCTATCACAAGTGGTCTGTCTGATCGGTTGTATAACCTCCTCTACTGCGGGAAATCACTTCCTTTATAGTAGTTCAACAACATATACTAATACAATCTTACCAGTTAATTGCTTAGAGAACAATGTAGGGCTGCATGTGTACATTTTTTATAGATCCAACTCCACATTTACCATCAGGCAATCTCAGTGCCGCTAGTTCAAACTGAACTCTTCTCTTGGGAGTTAAGCCCTGTTATACGATTTACTGGACCGGATCCTTGAGGGAGAGTGTCTGTTGGGTACTACTGCATATTTCTCCATTATGATCTCCCTCTGAAGGCTCAAAGCTCAGGTAGTGAAGGACACAGAGAGAAAAAAATTGTGGGACTGTCATGAGCACTGCCTACATTTTCTGACCAGAGGAAACACACTGTGGACTGTCCTCAAAGTCTGCCCCACAGCATCATAATTCTGAAGGTATTAGCTTGATCCTCAAACTTGGCTTGTCGCGAGGAATGGGTGTGGGGACTGCAGTGAGGAGGCTGCGAAAATACAGATGCTGTTCTGAGCTTTGTCTTATAAGAACTGCCACCTTGAAGGTTTGGTGGACTTAAATGGCAGCATGCATTACAGAAACAAGGATTGTGTAGGCCTAACAGAAATGCTTGTTTGGCCTTTTCAATAAAGACTTTGAGGCAATGGAAAAGAGGCAAAACAAACATTAATCCCAATCAGTGTGTCTTGACTAAGCAAACACTTTACCTGAGGATACCGTGTTTGAAGGGCTGATTTAATACATACACACACCTCAGGAAGAAAACTGGCCTGTAGCTCAGCTCGCTCAAGCAGTCCAAAGAAGGCAATATTTTGTAAATGAGCTTTACTCCCCAACCATTAAGGCTGTGGTTTCTCTTTGACTGAGGACCTTAATAGCCTCCTGCTTGGGACAGGTGCTGTGCAAATTGCCTTCCCTAAATGATTAATGAGGGAAGCTCTGTTCCTGTTGTGGCTAAGACTGAGGTCTGTGATGAAAGTAGGACATTTTCTTCACACACGATGTGGAAATGATGGAGAAAAAGCAAATGCACAAAGAACTACGGTCCAGAAGGAGATAATGACTTTTGGGACTCATTAATAGCTTTAAGCATCATATGCATGAAGTGACCTCTGACTGATTTCCCCAAATCAATTCATGCACAAAGAAACTCAAACATCCCACTGAAGTAACAATAAGCAAAACAGATTATTGTGAGTAATGGGACTTTTTGCCTCAGTCTCTTTTTCCCGACACAGTTCACTCAAGAAAAACAAAGCATTGTCATTCCAGCAAATGTCCCTCAAGTGACAAAGCCCTCTAGTAGCATTAGGACTCAGCTTGATGGATGCAACAGACTTAAACACAGGAGAACATTGATTGTTTCCGGTTTCCCACCGGCGGTCAATGCCGATTAATTTTAATCATCACCATAGTTGTTTCCTAACTACAGTGTGTATTAGCGGACATTCGTTCTTTTGGTTACATTAACCTTTAAGTACCTAAGCATAAACTTAAAGGTAGGATAAGCATTTCTGGCGAATGATTGTTAATATTTGAACTCGGACCAAAACAACCTTTCTCTTCACTGCTTCAGAAGCTCCATCCTCCAGTGTTGCACATGTACAGAAAACAATACAGATCACATGTTGGAAAAATAAAATGAATGAAACTCACTTTTCAGGAGAAACCGTGCAACCTCTTCATCCTTTTCCACTTTTCACCGTGGAAACGGTTCATGAGGATCTTCCCCCTTTCTTTATTTTCTTTGGGTTAAGTTGCCGCCTGTGATGCTACAGCACTTAACATCACGAGTGCTACTGTGCAAATGATTGCGGGCATAATTTTCTGTGAGATGGCAGAGAGTCATTTCCAATGGCTAACAGTAGTTGTTATGCTCTGAAACAGTAGTGGCGATGTACATTATCTGAGGCCACTTTCCTCCACAGCACAAGGCAGAGGAATGATTATCTCATTAGAGATGGTTCCTCATGTTTTATTTATACATCACTTCAAGAAAGGATTAGCGTACCGTTGGCATCTAGTGTTTATGACTGTTCCCATGGAAATCGCTGTATCCTGTGCACTAGCAGGAATACTCTTTTTGCTGATTGGCTGAAATAGTGTTGTGCTGTGTAGGTAGTCCAGCTTTCTTCTTTTCCCAAATACAGAGCCAGGGCTGTTTGAACTGGAGTTTTTTTTTACAGTACAGACGGAATGTACAGCCAGGGGACCATGAGGAGATATTGGCTGAATTTGAAAAAAAATGGCTTCCACAAGTTTAACCTAACAATTACCATAGAATAGTTGGTTTATAAAATGGAATAACTTTTCTGGAAGCTATTTGACAACTATGTCTTCCTCTCAAGCATTTCTATGTTCTTCTAGAGGTAATGGACAAATGGAGAATATTCCATTAGGATGTATTGTTGCTTTTACAGGTGATTGCTATTGTTATTATAACTCTTTTGGCAGAATAAGCTTTTCATCATTTCATTTTGATGGTGGAGAAATTCACTTAGACGCCTCACTTGTTTATTATTTTATGTTTAAAATGTTTGAAAATTGCTCCTTTTAAAATATTCAGGGTTATTCCGAGTTTGTTTATGTTTAACTAGTCCTTCACATTGTATTTTTTTTTAGAACATAGGACAAGATGAAGAATATCCCTTGTATATATCGAAACATAACTTAGAATACCAGAAAAAGAAAAACAACAGCAGCTCTGTTTTTTAACAGCGGGCGAGACGTTGAAGTTTTGTTCAAACTTCTATATCGGTCCTTTGATCCAAGGGCATATCACATTTGTATTCTTCCGTTATATGTCAGCAGTCTAGGTGATGTCTCCCATCAAGAAGCTGTCACCCCCTGCTGTCCTGAACACCTCCATTTCTGCAGTAACAAGAGGGCAAACTCTGACCATTCCTCCTTTTTAATGTGTGTGCCTGTGCTCAAATGTGAGGGATTTGTAAATGCTCCCATTTTTCTTTGGCAGGGGTTTTATCTCACAGACACAAGCCATCGGCACAGCTTGTCCTCGTCACACCAGTGTTCTCCTCAGCACAGCAGCGGCCAGCTGTGTCCATTTTCTCTGATTATTGATATACTGACATTGTTATGGAGGCAGTTTGTTCTAGGAAACACAATAGTTTGTTTCTGCAAAGCCTGTTGCATGTGCCATAAATATCATATAATGAAGGACATTTCATAGTTTCATAGTAAGAATGTGGGAAAACCTCATAATGTAAAACATCAACAGTGCTCGCTCTGTTGAAAAAGAGGGAACGCTGACCTGATTTGAGTTTTTTTCATGTTTGAGAACTATACACTTTATATTGAAGCCCTTTTTCATGTTTCAAACCTATACACTCTATACATTCCAGGTATTGAATAAAACAGAAGAATGTAGGTTACAATATTATTTCAGGCTATGAAAATGCTGTATTTTCTCATAGATATGCTGTAAAAGTTCTCAAGTTATTTGCAGGTTTAAGGCTGAGAGAATACAGCTTCCTTGGCATGGTGCATTTTATTTTTTCCTTCCCAAAAGGAAAAAAAGTCTTCAGAATGTCATTGAGACCTTCAAGGTCCTTGGGGAGATACTGTCCTGATCATGAGCTGTCAAAAAACATGACTTGAGGCCCTTTTTTTTTGAAGGAAATACCCCTCAAAAATTACTTGTCAAACCTGGTAAATCATTTCCATTATGCTTTAGGCCCCAAACAGCCTATTTGCAATGAGGCTCCACGGACCAATGACACCTCCTTATATTGGGAATGTCATTTTCTCGACATGCTGTCTCTGAGATGTATCTAGTTTATAAGATGTCTTAGTTTCTTTGACAAAATCCCTGACAAAGCAGGATCAGATGTACCTCAGCTATTAACCTGAAGCGAAGGGACACTGAGAAGGCTCTTTGATAGACAACAGTTTGCTGCTTTTCATTAGTGGATGAAGTTTATAAGAATTTGGCTCCAAAGCATCTAAAGTAAAGCATTGTGCTTTTTTTGTGTATAATTTCCTATTATGCATGTGCTATTAAGCACATGCTGTGTGGTGCGAAGCATCTGTGCCAGGAAGCAGTTGCAGGAAGACAAATACAACTCAGCAGGACAGGAATACCGCTGTGCACCATATCCCAACCGTGTACCATATAATAGCCTTCAAATTGTATTTAGGATTAAAGGGAATTACAGCCAAAACCAAGCCATCATCATTTTCATTCTCATCACCGATGGTAATAATTATAATTACTATCAATAGTGTTTCCGAAGGAAATCCAAATAATACCTAACAATTCCCAAGGAAATCAACATAGTCATTATTACGCTGGTGCTGAACAAGACTCAGCCAGCTGTCACCTGATACTGATGGACTTATCAACAATTTAAAATTAACAATTTATAATCCAAACAACACGCTCATCTCACAGATGGCTTGTTAGAAGAGGTCAGAAATAGAAAATGCCCAAGGGTAAGAAGAAGTGTTACTGCCAATGTCAGACATGGATGTGTTTCAGTGTTTGAAATGTCTTCCATGCCACTGGTAATTACATCCATGTACGTGCTTGTGTGTGTATCTGAGGTTTTTTTTTCCCCCTTGGGCAAGTAATCACACAATAATGAGAGGCTGACTGCATCAGCTCAGATTTTTTATTTTTTTTGCTCCTGCCAGGAGTGAGTGGAAGCTGTAGTGGCTCATTATTGAACAATAGGTGATAAATGAGACATGGGCTGCTTCAGACAAAGCATGTGATCCACCCCTGAGTGACGGGCCACTGTTATACGAGTCAAAGGTGATAAGTCAACATCACAGAGAAAAGTTTGCAAAAAGCCCTGTCTCAACTTTTTCATGGGATTGTTAATTAATACCTATGACGTATTACTTTGTGACGGGTCATCACACAGTGCAGACACAAAGTAGTATTCAGCTTTTGATGTGAACACAGACCGTTTAGAATTGGATTCAAAGGTTTTTGTGGATCACACTCAATTATAAATCCAACTCGCCAATAGAAGTGAGCAAGATTGTTTCATAACCACAAAATAAATTCTTGAAAAACATCATTATGGGTGAACCCCCCCTGAAATACTATTTGGTATTTTTTGTTGGGGGGGGCAAGGCAGAAATGTCAACAAAGCAACTCTCATTCATCTGATCATGCGTAATTTGAACTATACTGACATTTCCTTTGGAGCCTTTAAAGTCCACTGAGGCAACAGTCACCTGATTCAACTGTTTGTTCAGCTCATTTCGAGTCAGGGTCCGAGTTGTCTGGAAACATCAAATAAGTGTTTGGATTAAAGTCTGTTGATCACTACTACCAAGGGCCACATACCACTGTGGCGAGCAGTGGTAAAAAACAACCCTGAAATGTCACTGAAAGGAAGAGACTTAAAAATACAGACGCATGGCAAGAAGGACGAGTGCGTTGCTAAAATGACATATGGACCAAACAAATGAAAAATATTCTTATCAAACACATTGGATATAAAGTTGAGCTTCATTTATTTTGATTTATATTTGTTTTATCGGTTCACCTACAATACATTATAGTCTTTCATAGACATATCAATATGAGCGTTTATGTATGCCTAATCGCATACATATGCCTATGTATGCCGAACCTTTGGTTTTACAAAAAATTATGTGCATTAATGTCATTTTCTTAATTCAAGTTCTCTAAATTTGGTTGTATGTGTTCTCTTTATTATTATAGTTATAATTAAGTATATGTTTACACTGTAAAAAATCAACCCCTAATTAATGTCTTTGTCGTAAGCACTTAGTAACGCCCTCTTAGGAATCATTGCCAAATGTTTCGGTATCAACATCGGTGGCCAAAAATCTATATCGATTTGTGGTACTGATTACAATTTAGGTTTTCATATTCTACATGAACAGCCCCCTCAATTTTAGTTTTGAGGAGATTTACTGATGCGTGGGCTTGTCTGTAAATGATGGCATACTCCGAATGGAACAGTGTTGCTTCTCAGAGATAGATATAGGGGAAGTGCTGAGAAGGCAAGATCAAAGATGAATCCCCTCCAAAGCCCATGAATCCTGGCACCTGAAGATCTCTAGTGAGTAAAATCCAGCAAATCTAGCAACTTTATGAGCAGCTCTCCCTCTGTAATACATCACTCAGTCCACTCTGATCTGTCTGTGTTGTTGTGCAGCTCACAGCCACAATTTAAGGGACCTGCAGTGATGTGATTCAAAAGTTGTAGTCCAAATGTCAGTGTCACTCTTCCCATTCTACTGAAACCTGCCTAGTAAATTAAGTGCATTTCATTAAGGCTGCATATAAAATTGATTATAAGGTTTCTGTGCAGCACTGTACGGACAGTTTGCTGTTGAGACATCATTGTTTACATTGCAGCCCATAATTGCTTTTGTAGCTTGTTGCTGTCACGTCAATGTAAGAATGTATTTCTAAACCACTGGTATTAAAGTTAGCCTCTTCCCTTCTCTGGTATTTCTGCTTTCAATTTGTCTGACTGCAAGAGGTTTCGTTTTTTTTTTTTCATTGAAGAAATTCTATTGTGTCAGCAACCCTCGGCTGGACATTGTGATGTGTGATCATTTCTCAGGCATTACTTTGTCATAGTAGCACCTGTAAGAATCTCCTTCATTTCACTGGATGTACTTCCACCAAATGAAGATACTGAATTGAGTCACTGATTCAAGTTGCCATTTATTTTTGGAATTCTGCAGAAAGCTATAGGTCTGTGATTAAATCAGTGAATAAGGTGTTTCCCACAGACTTGTATTAAACCTGTAGCCACTGTAACCAATTTGTTAACAAATGCATAAATTCAGTTTCACACCGGATCCAAGGTTCATTAATTGAATATAGAAATAACACCACCCTTCATGATGCTATTTGCAGACACATGTTGATGCAGGATGCTGAAATACTGTGTAAACTGTCATTGCTTATCTTTTAAAATATTAAAAACACAAACACTGTGTTGCCTTGTTGCTGGGGGCTAAAAATATATAGCATTATTATGTCTTCTTCTTTGTGTTGCGGTGGAGTTTGGGCTGTAGTCTGAAAATGAAAATGGCTGTAGACTGCAAGTCCAGACAGTGAGGCCAATGTTGATGTGCATAAAAGGTGACTCCACTGGTTGACTTTAGAAACTTGCTTCTTTTTTGCAATGAGAAGATAACTCTACTTCTCACTTATATATATATATATATATACACAGTATAAAACTATATATAACCTCAGTAAACATTTTCATACAGTGCTTATGAACTAATTTGCTAGTTTCAAGTCTTCTTTAATACAGCATGATGTTAACTTCGCAAATTATGGCCTCATATAGAATCAAATAGATAAAGCATGGTAAATATTGGGGCATGTGTACTGTGTGATTGACAGTAATGTCGTCCAATGGATGACGTCGCAATGGGTTAACACTTGTTTTTTTCTTTTGTTCCCATTCAGCTGCTTTACATGTCTGTCATGAATTTCTGCAAGTGTGAAGGGACAGTCTCTGCTGAGGAGGCAGTGATGTGTCGAATAGGTCTTCATCCTCCTGGCTCCCAATTACAAAATGAGTAAGTGGGTGTCTTCTCTGACTTCATCTATCTTGCAGAGATGTGGACTGCAGTGCAACTCAAGCCCATTTTCCGTCTTCACTTCCTTTCACTCTCTCTGATGTCTTCATTTGTTTCGCAGATGCTCTCCACACCATCGGGGCTTCCCCAAGAGTCCTCAGATATATTTAAAGAGTCTGATTTATCAAAGCTAACTCCAGGCATCTTTAGATTCCTTTCAGCTGCTTAAAATGTGCCTTTCCTTAAAAGTGCCTTTTAACCCAATTACTCTATTAAAAGGGACTGTTTGTACTAGACCTCCAAAAAAATCTCTCTAAACAATTTCCCAAAATATTCAAGTATGTAACTGTGACACCAGGCTCTGTGAATGTTCCTTTCATATGTCCTTGAGAGAGCCCTTTTCCTTTAATTAAAGGTTATGTAGTAATTGATATTTAAATGCAGCAAAGAATGAAAATGCCCTTTTTGTTAGAATAAGCATGAAAAATTACTCCAATGATCCTGCACTGAGGCAGGGAAAGTAGCAAATGTGCCTAATTGGGCTCGCAGCCTTAAGTGTGCTCAGCAGGATGCAACTAATAAACCAAACCTCTGGGTCTGAAACGTGTTCAAGTGTTGGCCTGCAGGGATAACAGTTATCTCAGGGGCAGTAGACCACTGTCAAAACAGTTTGAGAGTGTGTGTCATACACCCTCAGACATAGCTGTGGGTTTTATTTTTATGTTTTCATTGGGTAGAATTTATGTGAAATGAAGAAATGTCTTTTGACAATTGGTGTGCAGCAAACAAATGCGTTTGCTGTTTGCAAGCCAAACGCATTCAGCCATGATTAATAGCGCTGCAAAAATGAATGAGCCATACGGTGTAGGTGTCAGCTCACTTTTCTGTATGAGCAGAAATCAATAGAGATATTTCAGAAACATTGCACACTGTATAGTATATGGTATCCACTGTAATTGGAGACTTCAAGCAGTCAGCAACTCACTTGCTCCAACTTGGCATGCACAACAGTTTAATTATACAGTACACTAATAACATAAGCCTTTCTATAGAGCTGTGTGGTCATTCAGAATTCATCCTGTAATACTAATGAGGATTTATGCACCGTGCTTCAAGACGACGCAACTGAATTCTCCTACTTAAGTCAAGAGTGTGACACTCAGTTTGATTGATCTTGGATCACTTGCAACGAGTAAAAGTTAAGGTTTGCTGGAGTGCTGACCTAGTCACATTAGGGCTGGGTGATAAAACGATAAAGATAATTATTGGGATATACATTTTCCTCGGTAGAAATATAAGACATGGTCGATACAATGTTGATAGAACTCATTTCATCCAGGTTTTGACAGACAACACGAACAGATAATAGTTTATAAATTCATGATGAGCATCTACTGTGTATTTAAACATAACACTTGAACGGTTACGGTTATGAGCTGCATCTTCACTGACTTCAAACACTGAGTACATTTATTTGCTTTTAACGAAAAGCCAATTGCACTGTATAAAATGCCAAATGTTAAAGGCCACAGTTAAGATTGCACTGACAAATAAAACTCCATAGCATCGTCTGACTCTACCTGCAGCTCCCTGGCAGCTGTTCTCATCTCACGCAGGCAGTTGCCAGCGCTTATGTGATTCTGATCAACAGTAGTTGTTTTGCTTGGAGCAGCAGGGACAGAAATGAGTGTGCACATCCTTAATTCAGAGCAGATGGAATCTAAATGGATGTGCCATGGACTGTACGAGGTCACATTGAAAGACTCAATTGGAGCGTTTGGGTTATTAAATTTGCAGACTCCTCTGAGCATCACAACCAGCCAGGTGGGACTACCGTATTTGTGTTTCAGCAAATCACACTACATGCAGTTACTATAGAGAAACTGTGCAATTGGAAACTAGAAGTTATGTATTTCTAATGAAGTATCCATGTATATGCCTCCCCAACCATGATAACTTGGTGATTACAGCAGCCAAGTGAGAACTGTTATATATGTAAAGTATATATGTTCTTGGGTTGATAATTGATTACTGCAGTGGGCCTGTATCACATACACACATGTAATGTTTTAATATGAGTATAATGATGAATTTGGCTCAGTGCGTCGAAGCCCCCACGTCTAATTTCTTCTTTCTAAATTCAATCATGAAGCTGATCCACCACTAAACTTCATTATTCCTAATTGCAGGAAATTCTGTTGGATCTTGAAAGAAAAAACTGCTGATGACTGCTGAGAATAACTGAAATAATTATATTAAAGTCATCTTCCCTACAAGATTTTATTTTCACTGCCGTATCGCAAAAGGCAACAGAGCATCACAGGCTTTTCCAGTGAGTTTACTGATTATCTGCAATTCTTATCGCACCAAGGATTTATTACTAGACAGAAGGTACAGTAGATAAGAAAAATTATTTTACGTTTTTTAACACATGTAAAATAACCTCAGCTGTTGTAAAAGTCAATAAAGCGTTGTCATGAGTGACTGCAATCGAAAACAATCACAAAAAATCAAACATCGGATGTTAAATATTACCTCATAAAAATGTGGCTGTTAATGGGTATTTCCAGGACTTTTCCTAACCAGTTTAGTTTTACTCATTTGATTGAATCATGAATCAATTATGGTTTGTCCTGAGAGCTTTTTTCAAAATTCATCCTAAGAAAGAAGGACTATACACTCCAGTTTTTATAGCCAGGCACCTTGTGTCGCTTTCAGTACTCATAAATATCAAAGTGCATTTCATCACTGCTCATTTGGTATGACCTGATTCCAAGCTTAACAATAAAACAGTGGTGTCTTGCTTCTTCAAACATTTTCTACCCATAAATTTAATTAGAGCAAACATCTACCATTGCTAAATTTATGCACCAGCCCTGGAGCTAGCTCCTGCATGGTAAATGCAAAGACATCTCCGGGATGCTAATGGGGGGAGGTTAGATAGCTGAGGTCAGCAGCTTTAGTTGAACTTAACTCTATCCTGGGCTCTGAAATGTTCCCTGGAAGCTGGACTGTAGCCTTTAGGGACTGTCACAAAGTGCTTAGAGAGGTCGTCACTAAGGGATTGCCCTCATTGCAGAGTAAAGGATGAGGAACTCCATGGTGCTTCTGCTATAAATGCAAAACACAAAAAGGCTACAACCCCTGGTTTTAAGTAACGGTTGAGTCCTTGTGGCGTGTGATGCCACTCACATGAAGCGACCATTTAAAAGGCACATTGTAGTGAGGGTTCATTTTTACCGCCGGCTAATTACTATTGATTCCACATTTTAATACATCAAGTAGTGATTAATGGGACTATATGACATCCATTCAGATACCATAGCTTTGATTGACAAGCTGACACTTACACACTTACACACATGAACGTGTACAAAATGCTAACTCTGAAGTTGGTGAGTATTAACTAATGGAAAATTTGTAGTACATGTACTCATTTAATAATATTGAAATATAAATATTAAAAATCCAGAATGATGTATACAGAAGCATATATCTGTAATAATACATTTTTATTGATGAAGCACTTTTAACAATGCTCAGACACTACACACAGGTTAAAAACAGAAAGCAAATAAAAGCACAATATAAAACACAATGAAATAGAAAATACCCATCACAATCATACATTATAATATAAGATAAAGATCGTAATCAAATAAACAGTTCTGAAGATATTTAGATCTAAACCTCACTATTAATCTTCATGGGTTAGTGATATGTCCAGCCTAAAGGTCATAGTGTTATCTTAAACCTTTTTTTTTTTTAAAGCATTTATTTTTTATGTCCTTTTCATTTCCCACCACGTCCGTTTGATTCAGTGTAATGTAAAAGCCATTTCCATCTATTCATCGTCAGAAGGTCAAAATGACTTTGACATTAATATATAAACAAGGGCAGAATCTGAATGTCCCCTGGACACCCATCTGTACACAGCTGGCCATGAGACCACGAGCCAACAGCTTCAGTGTGTTTCATGGACATGTTCCAATCATTAATCCATAAGAAGTGCACTTACATAAGCACATGCTGCTACATATATTTGTTATCAAAAGAGGAAATCAATCAAAGATTTAGTTCATACCCTCTGTCCGGATAGAGAAAAAAGTGAATTACATTTTTGAATGGTTGTTTAAAGGAGGTCCTATTCTAATATGCTTAATGTGCAGTCCATTTTAGTCCCAAAATCAATCATAGCTGCAGTAACACATTTATAAAAGTGCTGTGAGAATGTGAGCAACACCACAGAGGGCACATGTCACTGATCAGTGACATGGGCCCTAGAATCGAATAATTTATAATTACATTAATTAATTTGTTGCTTCAATTTGGCATGATCCCTTTTGTATTTAATATTTTTACATTCCCATTGGGCCTCAGTGACTAAACGCTATTTAAAAGCATTTACAAGTTTAAAAAAGGATATAAAACATTGCCTTTGCCAGAAAGCAGTGACTATGCTCCATGTGACCACCAATTAAACACAATGCAAATTATGGTCTGTAATGTTAAGATTTAGAATTATTCAGTTTTTTAACATACAGGTAAACAATGCTTATTAATAGCAATAGTGGTAATCAAAATTTGTGACTTGTATTTTGAATTACACAACGAACAAACACAAGTCACACACAAAATCACCACCACTAACCTCCTCTATCTCCTTCACAAGAATCATGTGAAAACAGAGGTTAACAGAGAGGTGGAATTCTGGGTGCAGAATGAATCTAAGGAGGAGAGCCACTAAAGTACCTTTGAGCTCAACACAAACTCCTGAGTCAGACGTTACGAGAGGCTTTTGCTGGCAGCACACCATATGGCAAAAATCATGAGGATGGAAGGAGATAATGGCTGCTGTTAAACCAAGTTAACATCTGCTGTTCGGCTAAACTGACATCTGCAAAGACATAGCCCACTGATAAACGGCAAAATTTACATGAAATTCCACAAATAATATGATGTGTCACGATATCTATCACCCTGATGTGACATTGTATCGTAAAAAACGATTTGCAAATTTCTAATCCTGGTAGGTAATATTTCTCTGCCTTCCATGTCTACACTTGTCTTTCCTTAGTAAGATAAACTCCATATACTGCTTTAAAGCTGTCTGCTGCTTTTAAAACAGACAGGAGCAGCTCTTATGATTGGACATTACTCTGCCTGCTGATATTGTATTCCTTCTGCACATCATTTATTCCCGGCACTCTAGCCTCGTTTCATCTTTATAAACAGTGAGTTCAGTGAGTACAACCTGGCACGATGAGGAGAACTAAAAAACAAACGAGTATTCAACCCCAGCAAAACGTATAGATAGAAAGTGCAAGCAAGGTTTATATACCTGTCTGCTGATTGGGTGACCTCCCTGACCCTCCCACCAAACAAAAGGAAATAAGTCAAATCCTGTTGCACACTGTTTGACATCGCCCCAGGACAACATGTCACTCAATCTCTCAGTCAATACTCCAGGTGTGTAGGCGGGTGTGGGGAGTCAGGTGATTAGGGGACAGGAGGGAAAGTCCAGGGACATCTTGATGTAAAAGTGGCAGAAGACCAGATAGAGGGGTTGCGTCATGTCCATTCTGTGTCGTTGTATACACACAAATGTACCTAAATATACCAATATTATCTGTTATCAACAAAAGTGTACTTAAGTGATGACCTGTCAGGTGCTGCCGCTGCATCACGTCAGTGGAACCATTGCATTGTGATTACCAGGTGATGAAGTGATGCAGTCTTGTAATTAATGGTTTTGTTGACCATGCTAATGTTTCTGATAGATGCAGTGGAAGCCTATCAAGTGCACACTATTCAGTATTACTAGAAAGTCAAGTATCCATCACAATTAAGAGGCTAAATATGCTACATTTAAAGACTATTTAGTGTATTGTCAACATTATCTCTGTATTAGCTCAATTGCAAGGTCAAGTAGGACAGTCAGTTCTATTTTCATACTCTACTTTTCACACTCCAAAATCCCTTCACTCTACATGGCTCTGAATGCCTTATTTTACAATAGGCAGCACACAGGCAGCATAAAGACATAGAGGAGGCAGAGGTATGCAGACTTCACGTGTTGGCCAGGAAAAGGAACACGAGTACATAATGGAACACAGTTAGTAACAGTGACGTCAGAAACCAGATACAGTATATCAGCTTTGTCACTGTCAAGGATTTGCATGTAAGTGCTGTTGTTCAAGCAATTGTTCGAAAAAGTCCCTCAACTCTGATGCATTTTTATGTGAATATTTCAACTAAACATTTATTTCATAGAATTATAGCTTGTGAAAACAATCACAGGGATTCAGTAGGCTACTGATAAGATTAGTGGAATTAAAGAGTCAGTTTCCGACTTTCCCCCCCAGTTTTTTAAATTAAGCAGCCACTGTTTTGTACCTTATCATTTGCTGTTCCAATTTCGCAGGCATGTCGCCGCTAGAGCCAATCGAACACAGGCCACTAAAAAACACACGCTGAACAAAAACATGCCCCCATTGAGGACACTCATTTCAGGAATAAAAAAAACACCCTCTTGGTCAACTGCTTCTCACTGGCTCTTGTAATAGATGATATTGTCTCGGCTGTTGACCAGGGACTGAAACTGACTATCTGCTGAGGATCCTTAAGTGTATACTCATAAAATGTCAGTACAGAAGAGAAACTATGTTTTAAGCATGACAGGAGAATACATTAAACAGTACACTTTGTCTTCTTCCATGATTACAGTATTAGGAATGTGCAACACTTTCAGTTGCATCAGCACAACATTAGGTGCCTAGTCAGGAAGCGATGTGACAGCGTGCAGGAAATGTAAATGTGGACTTTGAAGAATATGTATATACTCATTTCTTACTAATATCCAGTGCTGATAGTTTTATAACATCTTAACTTCAACCAGCTAGTTTTTAGTCCTGTCTAGTTTATACCCTGAAGGTGGTGTTCTTCCAAAACAAGAATAAATGTGAAATACATTTTTTTTGTTGAATTAAAATGATTAAGTATTCACATACTTGCATCTCTTCTGCATTGGTGGCATCTGCAACTTCTACCTGTAGGAAATGCACGCTATTCAAAGGTGTTTAAAGAAAATTATATCTGTTTTTTCCCCTTCTTTGCATTCAGTATTCAGACCAAAAGCACCAATGTGCCGATGAAATACGATCTGATGAAAGTAGCTCCAGGAGTGTGAAGACCTAAACAGATGCCAAAAAAAAAAAAGAATAGTGGATTAATAGCAAGGAAACAAGTCATTTTATTGTCCCTTTTAGATAAAGCCTTTAAAACCATTCACATGGTTGCCTAACTTGTGTATACCCCAATTAGACAGTATACACTTTTTTGTAACATTTAATCATTTTATCAGGATGTAATCATTACGTCATTTACCACATGATGATGATGATCGTGACTCTCATCTTACTTTTTGCAAAAGTTAATGCATTACTGAAGCATGACATCATTTTCTGCCTTCATGATGACATTGCACCTACCATACAATCAGCAGTTTTTCCACCATTTAAATCATTGCCTTATCTCTGCTGAGGTCTTGGAAAATGTGTGTTTTGCACCATAGTTTCGTGGACCTTGATCACCTTCAAATAGAGATACTCTCCCAGGTAGTATCCCCTCCTTTGGTTTGGTTAAAATCTGTCCATGTCTTCTTCAGTTATTTTGTACACTAACACACACACAGAGGGGGTGGCAGCTTGTGTGCACAGTAATAATCTACCGCACATGTGCACTTGCTCCCATGTCATTGGCCGGTGGATCGTGCGCTGGATCACATTACGTTGGTTCAACTTATTGTCTGGACCAGGGCCAGCAGAGCCAGTGCAAATGACTGATTGATAGAGTGACAGCGACATCATTTATCAACAGGCTCTTTCAAAATGAATTCACTGAATTCCCCCTGCCTGCTGCTAACTGCATGCCCGTCACTGGACTGCACATAGCTACAGCTCGAACTACCGGTGCGTAGTTAACACCGGCTGCCGACACTGTCAACAGCCTGGCAGGACAGACACTCTGTGGTGTGATAGGATTTCATAACTAGCTATGACCTAGATGGAAACTTGATGTCTATATGAAGAAAAAGGAACCAACAGTCTCAACCCTGCATCTGCAGCCCTGCTGTGCTGGTGTCATACAGTAAAAAAAAGAAGTGTCTGTTCTTTTTTTAATGCAGTGTCTTTTTGAACATGGCCTTAGAAATACAGGACAGCTACATAGATGTGTGAGTGGAGCTCACAAAACAGCTATCGAGGATTAATTATGTAATTATTTTCTAGCATGCTAGAATCTGGTGGTATAATTACAAAGCCCCTTTCCAATCATTTATAGCCTCTGCTGTTTTCCAAAAGATAGGATGACATATGGCTGGAGTTGCACATTTGAATTTTGGAAAAACATAGAGGCTGCAAAGCCAAATGGAATATGGATAGGCCCATTCACCCTTGATATGCTGTCACTCAGATAAGACTTGATTTGTTGATTTAAATTGCATGTTGGGTTTCTTTTTGGTATTCAACTCATCTCTTGGAAGAACTATACATACACCATGTAGCACTAGATTTGACTTTGTTTACAAGTCAACCTGTGAACTTCCTGAGTTATTCTTAGACTTCTTTTAGGAAGGCGGTGAGGTATTAGGAGCACAGACAAAACATATAACCTCTGTGAGCGCGGTATTTGCAGGAAAAACAAGATACCTGCTCATTAACTCCTATTCTCTTTCATCCCTCAAGCTCTGGGGCTTGTTTCTCTTGTCAGGCTCTGCCCCCTGGCAGTCCCGACCCGCTGTGCTGATGCCGATGTTTCTTTCGAGTGAGAGACTGCACACATCTCTTAGAGCTCTCGAAGGTTTCGAAGCTGCACAGAGAAAATGTAGTGAGAAAGACCTGAAAAATGGAAATCCAGTTGAGGAAAATGCATATCTCATATATTTATTGTAATGTATACAGAGGTGGACGAATTTTACTTTGATTATAGTCTCATCAGAGTTTATTATCAGTGAGTGGGATGATTGATGATGCTCTTATGAATTATAATTACCCTGGACTCTAGTGTGTGTGTGTGTGTTTGTGTGTGTGTGTGTGTGTGTGTGTGTGTGTGTGTGTGTGTGTGTGTGTGTGTGTGTGTGTGTGTGTGTGTGTGTGTGTGTGTGTGTGTGTGTGTGTGTGTGTGTGTAATAACTCAACAACACAAGAACATGGGAGTGTTACTCGGGAGCGTATCTCCGGATGATTAACATTTGGAACTGATTTGTTATGGGGGCCAGGGTTACACAACACAGTATGCTCTTATGTAGCATGGTCTGTATACTTGTCATGTGAATGATGCAAACAGCAGAAGATGTACCCCCCCCCAAAAAAACAACTTTGAGCCATGAGAATGCCAATGGTGAAAGTGGTATCAACCAAATTCATGCCGAATTCGACCTTTTCCTGAGTAGTATCATCTTTTCTTTTTTAATCAGAAATATGTTGGATCTGTTATAGTGCTGGTCTGCAGTGATGGTAGATGATACAATGTCATCTTAGAAGTCAGCATATATATATATATATATATATATGTGGTTCATATAATGATGGCAAGTCACCTGTTACCTGACTGTCGGCCAGGTCAAAGCTCGGTAGAGGACTGGCCTTGATTAATGGGAGGGCATGGGATCTTTGTCCTTGCTCAGCTCTGTTTTACCAAGTATTCACTGCAGTTACCCACCAGAGTGACCTCTCCTTCGGAGACACCATCTGTCCTTCACTAATTAGGCCTGTGATGGACATTCTCATTCTGACTGGGTTTCACTTGTCACCACTGTGGCAAGGTCACTGTCATTCACCCACTGAAAGCATTTATGACACGTTGGACACATTCAGAGTTACGTCACAGAAGTGCTTCTTTCTTCCATCAAACATCTGATTGACAGATAAAATATCAAATTTTAATGAGATAGGAGCGATATAGTGAAAGAGTTATGGAGGAAAGAGATGACCGTCACTGTGTCTCGACATGTCAAAGAAGGGCTGCAACGACACATCGACACGATGTATTACATAAATATGTAGATTCATGAGGAAAGCATTGCATCACTGTTTATCCATAAATTAGCTGGCTTCTGTTCTTGGGGCACACTGGAAATTAGACATTGTTCCAGAACGCACAAATGAGATCCACAGCAACATAACTGTTATGCATGAGAATCTGAAAATAAAACATCCTGAGGCAGCTGTGTGAGCATTCTGAACTGCAGTGAGGGTTAGTGGACAGTGCCTGGGAGTCGTCGACGCATCCTTAACTGTTGTGTTTCACCTCGATGAAGACTCATAGATTTTACATACAATACTCGGCCAGTGATTAGTTAAACCCCCTGCCTGCCTGAACAGATGTTTCCACTTATTATGGCTCATTATCTCGGCTCAGGTTGGATGGCCACCAAACTTCAGCCACCAAATAAGTCAATCGTTCCCATTGTAACAGGTGCAGCCGACAGGGTGGGAGTGATTAGGCCAAATAAGAAAGAACAACTGTGTGAACCATTGATTGTAAATAAAGATGGATGACAGGACCGTTCCCCAAAAGTGAAGCCGATGAATCTGTATTGTCATCTGGTAGCTGGCTGCAGTATAGGTCATGTTAGTGGATGGGACATGGACCAAACTAAAAAGTTAATGTAAGTCATCTTTCTCAAAGATGGTTTCTGTCATTTTAGGCAGTTCTTTTTTTTATTTTTGCGGAGTAATCAGATTATTATTGATCGTGGCTTGTCTCCTTTGTCCACGGAGGGTCTCGGGTCTTTTTTTTGTTGGCTCTCTGGCGATGCTTTTTTAATCATCAATCCTTTTTCCCATTCTTGCCCTACTTGTCTTATCAAATATTGCAGAGAAAATCTGTATTTTACGGTTTAGCAGGGCAAAATCTATATTTTTCAGAGGAGCGTTACCCTAGGCTGCCATTGAGTGTGATGACATCATAGTTCTTATCACTTATCACACTGATGTATGTTCAAGTGTAAACTTTTGCTGTAAGTTTGGTTTTGCCAAACTCATTTGATGCTGGATAGTGGCAGGAAGTGCAGATGTGTCGTTCATCATTGTATACAGTCTATATTGTTAACAGACCATGTTTAAGGAAAAGGTTATACAGGCTGTATTATGTTACAGACTGTAACATATTAACACAATGACTCTTTATATGTTTTGTTTACATTGACCCAACATTCCCCACATGGTCAAGCAACAAGTGACTCCTCTGAGTCAATGTTAACAAGAGTCATTATAGAAAGGATATGTTTTTATAGTGGCTCTCATCATGAAACAAGTTGGCCCACTAATGTAAAGTTGTGCAAAGATGCCAAATTTGTCTCTGTAAAGATTTTAATTTCACACTTAATTGCACCCTCTCTTGGTATTATTCACATCTGAGTTGGAATTTGCTCATTTGTCAAGCGCTCTCAGCCAAAACCACAATGATTTGGACAAACAGTATTAAAAAAAACAGGAAATCCTAGTTTCAAACAAAAGCTGCAATGCTGCCATCAAGATTGTAGATTCTTTTTTCCCCCACTCTGAAAAATACAAACTCAGGCTGAGTGCCTGGGAGAGCTGATGGGTCAGAAAAAACAACCTTGGTAATGTTGCTGCATCTTTGGTTTTTATTGTTTGTCCTGCTGAACAGAGATCTCCCTTAAAATGCAGTGTTGCTGAATGTTATTGTTCAGTCCTCTACTTGTGTCTCTGTGATTCTGCTGGTGTCCTTTTTAGCACTTAAGATAGAAAGAGGAGAACAATATCAAAAAATCACATTGAAATTATTTTTGACAGATATTGTGATTTCAATATGAGGCACAAGTTTGGTGGGAATGGTGACATTTTATTAATTTCACATTTACTGAAAATATAAAATGATCATGATGTGATTTTCGTTTTGTTTCCTGGGTCCTGTACCAAACAGGCAGGTTCCCTCCTATCTGAATTGATTTGTAGGCCTCTTTGTAGGTCTGTGGTTTCCCTGTAGCAAAACATTTTCTCATTGGTTCTTTTATACTGATTTGTTGTTGCACATTTTACCTTTGCCTCAAAATAGCTTTAAAATCATTTAAATACGCAAAGTCATAGGACAATAGCCCTCACTGCACTCCTGGACCGCCTAGAATCATGGCACCATGTAAGTCTGGTGTATCATGCAGAACATTTACAACATACTTTACAGTAAATGTCACACACCACCAATTACAACAACGAAACCTGGAAATATTAGCCAGAGTCAGTCGTAAGAAAAAGTTAGTGTGGTAATCTCAGTATGTACATCATGACAGAGCCAGCAAAGAAACCAAAGAGGAGATTTTCAGAGCAATAAAAGAAGAGGAAGGGACACAATTAATTTGATCATATTTTCAATACGTGTTTAGTCTCATTAGAAACCCCACAGCTCCATGCACCCCTGCTTGCACTCTTCTTGCAGACTGAATAAAGCAGCTAGCAGCCCTGGTGTCCGGTGATGAAAGCCAAGACTTAGAATATGAGCTATTTGATGAATCATTTTATAATTCGAACAGTGCTACATATATTTTATCTGTCCGACACCATCCGCAGAGGATGATGTAACATCGGTCATAATGACGTCTATTTGAGAACTCTGCCACTGCTGTTCTTTAAAACCATGTGCTCTGGGGGAACCAAATGAAATGTCAGAAGACTCACATTGAGACTGAAGCTATTTCATTGATAAGGAGAGCCTTTCCTTTAGAATTACCCCATAAATTAAAACACTTTGAGTAATCCTCTACAGACCTGTCCCCCTCAGGTTCTTTATGATCCTTTAAAAGTCATCACTCTCCCCACGACCTGCAGTTCACTCTGTCTCCTGGCTCACAACGATCCATCAGTCAGACGAGAAAAGACATATTTGTCAGCGGATAATGAAAGCTACAGTTCACTTAGACAGACATGCAAAAGAAAGCAGCTTTTCCCTTGTTCTTGTTCTGTCTTCTTGTTTTTGAAGTGGAGATTGCAAATGAGGAGAAAATTGGTTATAACGGCATGATAACAAAGCAGCTGTTCAATCTATCCTTCTATAGATACTTAAAATCAGTACTCGTTACACTTTAAATCAGATATTTGAATATTTTCATCATTTAATTGTACAAAAGAGAAGTTTCATCTGGTTTATTTTGAGTAATTACCATGCAGGTCACTGGAAGTATCTGTCTCCAGGAACATACTCAGTTTGCCTGCTCACTGTGGCTGCAGCTCTGGTGCAGAGGGAGCGTCTCCTCGGCACATTTGAAAACAGCTGTCTCCATATAACTTTTTATTGTACTTTCTGAAAACTTGTTGGAAGGATTCCTGTGTTACTGTTAAAAGAAATGATTTCCATCAAAAGAGCAGTATATTCTTTGTGAGTAAAGTGGGTTGTAGTCATGGTGTTGTACTTGTCCTTTAACAAGCCCTCATCAAAAGAAAGCTTGTCAAACCCTCACTATAACACTTCTTTTTCTTTCGTAATCACTCCTCTCCCTGCGGAAGTTTGACATACTGTAAATACTATAACAACGTGTTTGGTAACCAACATTTTGCTTGTGACAGGAAAGAAACCCTACATTTAATTTTAATTAACTCGTCCATGTTGCAACAGTCTAAACGTCAATATATTCTGTGCTTTGCAGACTGTCAGTGAGAACAGTCCTGTGTGGTAGTTGACGTAAAGGAGAATTAGAATGAATCACCCTCATCTTATTTGTGTTGGTATATGAATCATCCTCTCTAGACCCACACTCGAGAGAGGATAGGTTTAGGCACATGGCAACAGCAGAGTTAAATGGGATTATTACATATGAAGCCAACAATAAAAAGCCTGTATCGTTCTCTACTCTTGGTCAAGATACTAAAACAGAATTAAATTAATGTCCTCTAATACAAGCGGCATCTATTTGTCTTCTATCCATCCTGGAAGTTTTTCCTCACCTTGGTTACAGGGACAGAGGATGTTGCGCATTGTAGAAATTGTTACCAAGCTAATTTTGATTTGTGAATATGAGCCATACAAATAAAATGTGATTGATTGAACGGCAATGAAAAGCATTTTATAAATCAAAATAACTCTGTAGCTGTAATCAAATCACAGTCGACATGCGGTATCGAAAATCTAAAACATCAACTAGCGTTCGGAGTGCAACCAGAGGGTCTGTTAGGTTTCATATTGTAAATGTTTACCCTGTTAACTCACAGTGTGGGAGGGTGGCAGCTGTGAAGATGGTGGGAAAATAAGTTGTAAATTTATTTTCTCATTGTCAAGCAACCAGCCTACAGCTCCCACGGCTTTGTTTACCTTTGTAGTCTCTGCTGATGGAAGGAGGAGAAAGAACGGGTGAGATGATGTCAAGATACAGGTGATCAGAATAGTAATTCACTATATACAACAGTTTTTCTTGTGCAAACATGAAACTGTGCAACACAGATATTGCTGAAAACATATTGTGTTGCTTTCTCCGTTTTGTGTTGGATACAGCAAATAATTTTTGTGAACACAGGCATTTTGGGGCATCACAGACCTGCAGTGAGCCTCATCTATTGAGCGGCTCCATTGCAACTGCAGCAGTCGGTAGTTCTGGACCAGAAATGTTGCAGTTAAGTGGCAGAAAATCCGGCCTGATGCTCTCCCTCACCATCTGTTCACAGTTCATTACTGAGCACAAAACTGAAACAGAGAGAGAGAGAAAGGGGTTTTAGTTATTTTCATAACAGGACTGCAGGAATCTCTGACAACCTTTACTTGGCACGAATGTATTGTTTTCTTTCTCCCTCAGTGGCACTGTTGCTTAGTATCATCATTCAGTATTATAAGTTAGATTTCCAGTCCTTCATGGAGGATTGAAAATGTGAACTACAAGGCTTTTTCCTCTGAGTGCAATTTCTATTGTTTCATCTTTTTAATTTCCCTTTTGACTTTGGAACACTTCAGTTTTTTGTTATGAGCCAGATAGATTTTGATGATACAGATATTTAATCACAAATAGCAAAGACTCTTTCCATTGCTTCTCAGTTTATCATATTTCTACAACAGCTCACATTTCATCCTCTCTGTGTAACTAGAGCTCATCGAATGGAAGTCAAATGTCTGTTTTGAGCTCTGTTGAATAGATCTCAAGGATACGACTGATCTTTGGGAAAATAGAGATTAAATAAAGGAATTCTAGAATACATATCATCAAATTTGATTTAGATTTTTTTTAAATAAACTGAAGGATCACAAGTTCCTTACTCTGAGAAAATACTTTTGTAGCTTTTAACTATTAAAACCCATCAGATTGTTTGGAAAAAATCATCAAAAGCATCATGACAAGCTGAATACTTTTAAATATATTTTGGAGGTTCGTGGATTTCTCAAAACTGTACCATTGCATGATTAACTCAAATAAATCTGCAGTGCACAGTACGGATTGTATTTTGGAAGGTGAAGGACTTATTGCAGGTTGGTCCAGGGCTGCCCTTTAGTCTGCAGTAACGACTGAATCCCAGAGCTTGTCTGCAGAAGCAATTTGTCTCCTGATAAAACAGCCACTACATTGCAGAATCAATAGGGGCTATCAAATACATTCAGTCAGACCTTGTGCCACTGACTGCAACCATATGTCGCCATTATTTTACTTTAAAATTACCTGCTTTCTTTAAACACTTGGTATGAATGGACGGTCTGGTTAAGATCATACAAATCAGTATAATACATAATAAATGTAAAGAGAGGAATTGAAAAATCATTTTAGCAATAATGTATACATGGCTGTAACAAGTTAATGTCAGTAATTTCCATAAAAAGACGTGTAAGAAGGCTGAGTGAAGGCAAACGTTGAATCCCTGCTTCTAGTCTAGTCTGGACAAGACTTTCCTTAACATTGTGAGATAAGGGGGACTGTTGGACTTCTGCAGAGGTTTGCACCCTACTGTCATTTTAGTCTTCTGTTCCTTTAACCAAATCTCCAAATGTGGATAATCAAAAAAATGTTGCCATGTCACCTGGAATATTGCAGCGATTTCTCACTTTATGTAAGTGACTGAATTGAATTAGGTATCATTGTCCATCTTTTGCATTTACAATTGTTGTGGTTTTATAAACCCTAATAGGTTTCTAAAATGGCTTGTATATTAATAATCATTACAATGATTAATTGATATATTAGACATGCCATTACTGACAGATGTATTGTTGCTGCAGGTAAAACTTTCCAATTCCCACAAACACTGTCTGGCCTTAAGACTTTTCAATGTCATATCCCTAAACGTAAAGAAAGACACTGCTACCTTCTGTTTTCATTTTAAGGCTCAGTGTCAGCAGTGTTCATCTCCACTATAGCTGCCAGTGACAGGAAGATTCATAAGATGTTGGGATGGCCTGGTGAGAGGATTTGGGTGGCCGTGTGTACTGGCCAGACACTTCCCTCAATCTTAGAGGAGTCTAATGGGGTTTTGACAGCCAATAGAAGAGTCACAACAGTGACTGTGGTCGTTAGAGGCAGATTAATGACCTGACAACCTGAAGGAGAGATGAGGGACTGATTACCGTCGACCTGCAGATATTACTGTCTGATCATTTCCTAATTTGGTGCCAACCAATTGATTATAAATCTTTGATCAATTATAATAGACTTAAGCCATTAGGCAAGACAGCATCAGGACACACACCTGCCTGATTGGCCATAAAGCAAATTAAGTCCCATTAATAAAGAACCACATACTCTGAACCTCATGATAAGAAAAAATAAGGTAAAGACTAAACCACTGAAATGTGAAAATATACAAATGTACAGAAATAAACCCTGTCATTAGGTATTTGTCACATATGCAGTGCATCACAAAGGACTTCTGGCCAGTAATTCACTTGGCTAATTGCGTAAAAAATATCCACAAATGCTTTGTCAGAGATATTCTGAGAATCAAGTGATTGGCTTCTGCACGAGAAGTTTTAGAAATTCAAAATTCTCAGTTGTAAAATATTTACAAAGCTAAATTGGTTCATGCATTGACTCAGAAACACTTAAGAGTCGAACAGTGACGATGCCTGAAACTCTTTAGTGCTGTCATAAAATTAAAGCCAACGTGGTCTCTGAGCAACAGTTTTGCTGCTGAAGTGCCAAAAACTCGTCCAGTTACATTTGTCATTACTCTCCAGAACTGAAAATCCCAAATCGTGGACATTTACCGAGCAGAGCTGAGAGAAAGGTGGAATCATTTTTCCTCCCTGGCTCTGATTGGTGCACTTGTCAGATATTTATGAAGAACAGCTAAAGTGGGCAGGAGAGCCGCTAGGAATTTTGGGTCCCTCCCTCCCCCTCTCTCTCATTTATGTTAATTGATCATTGGGATCGGAGCTACTTTCTGCTTTGTTCTCATCACCATGACAACCACAGACATTAAACCACTGTGACAGGCGGAATGTAAATTATCTGATACCCAAGGCTGTTCACCTGTTTGGAGGTGAACTCATAGAACATCCACTCCTCAGGTTTTTTAAGGAAGGAAACTACGTCTTTCTCTCAGTGATGCATGCAGTCCTGAAGAAGATGCTCCTTCAAAAAAAACTCACTTGACTCCTCCCTGTGAGAAAGATAGATGTAAATAAAACAAACTTCTTGATCGGTCAGGAAGCAATGAACTGAAAACACTTTGTCTGAGTCCTAATGTTTATATGACCTGGATCACAGGATGTTGATGACACCATATGTGCTTTGTGATGTCAGGATGTAAATAAGCTGAATTGTATTTAATTTTTGAAGATCGATAACCCTCTATAGATTTTCCCCTTTCTCTGTGTGTGTCTCTCTCTCTCTCTTTCTCTCAAACACACACACACACACACACACACACAAACACGTACACACACACACAAACAAACAAACATTGTGCAACAGGTACAAAAATCTCTTCCCATTTCAGACTACACTTCAAGGATTGATGAAACCAAACTTATTGTGGAGACTGAAATACACCCAGAGCTGTGCTGCCAGCATGAACAATAGACAACCGCGACACGCAGCCTTTCCACGGCTGATCTGCAGCCAGTGCGGCCAGAGTGTGACAGTTCCCCTTCTGTTCTGCTTGTAGCACCTCCAAGGAAGTAAGCTAGTGAAATATAAAGGCCATCCTGATAATTTAGCCAAAAATGGAGAAAAAACCCCCACAAGTTTATTCCATTTATTACTTTTTAATAGATAAAAATGTAATTTTAATTACATTAACTTACTAACTTACTAACAATGATAACAATAATAGTATTCTCTCCCCCAACTTAATGTGCCCCTGAATCTGGGCGGCCAATCTGTGCCTCTGTGCCTCTGCCTTCTTTATGTGATCGGAATTCTCAGCATGGCAGTGGTGAAGGTGAAAATGATTTGGGAGCCCTTACTGTGGTCCCATGTCACTGCGCCAAAGAACTGGCTGAGCAGGAGGACACAAGGTCAAGATAATTACAGACACATTGCATTGAGTTGATGCTTTTTTTTTTATCTGACATCTGTCACTGATGCATAGTTTCTGCCTCTGGGCTGTGCTGGCTGTAGGAAAAAGGGCTGTTTTCATATTTGATCTTCTAAAGCAATTTTTTTCTAAATGAGATGCATAGTAATGTGAACACTCCTGGCACACTGAGCCCACTAACTTCTAAATTTAATAATTGCTGCCTTGTTGTCTATGCCTGGGCCGCACACACACACACACACACACACACACACACACACACACACACACACACACACACTGCAGACTGAGCCTTCAGCACAGGATTGACTTCTCCTTTTCTTTCATAGCAGGAAGTCCCATTTTTCAAAGTGAAAAGGGTCTCCAACACAGGCTCAGTGTCTGTCATGCACTGTGAGTTGGAGACATGCACACTGAGGAATAGCTCTCCACTGAATTACCTGAAACAAAATGTCTGTCAAGTCACATTAACATGTCAACGCAGACCTGCCCTTGCTGTGGCATTTCTATGAGGATGGTGAGTCAGGACTGCTATACCTGCTCGCCTCAGCCTTGTCATAAATGAATAATGGAAACATACTGAATTAATGAAAATGTGTTCCTTTTTTTGAATGGTGAATTTCCAGGCTATTATCCATTGACAGTGGGAAGGTAGAACAACTGTACATATGTCAGTGTGGTGCTCCATTAGTTCAGTTATAAGCCGTTTTATATTATGAGATGGGATTGAACCCTAGAGCTAATGTAAGTGGACTGCATGTGTATAGGCCCAGTGCTTTTCCATTTTTATAATGGTCGATCAAAGTGCTTTATGTTGTAGGTCACAATGCCCTGTTCACACATGCATTCATACAGCACTCGTTTTACACACATGAAACATCTGGGGATTGTAGGTCTAGTGTGTTAAGGACGATCCTCTCTACCTCATGAGCCACAGCTCCCATACACCCTCTTACATCCGTATCCATACCTAAGCTGGTACAAACACCCCCAAGTGCCTCTGCTTCTAATACAGGCTTTGATTGCCTTGGGATGTAAATATTAAAAATGTGTCAAAAATTCTGGTGCAAATCCAGGAATGATTAGAAATAAATTAAAAACTTAAACATTCACATTTAAAGGTGATTGTTTTTAACACTGGCTTACAAATATACTTACATTCACTTCTAGGCACTTTTCAGTCACCACTGACTGGGCTTAATACATTGTTGATGAAAACCATTTGGTCAACACATTTTCTTGCATTCTGTTAGTTAAATGAATCATACAGAGCTAATATTTTTAAAAATACACACACATATATATATATATATATATATATCTTTGAGATATGAGCTATTACTGTTTAATGAGTCACTTTCAGAATACGTAAGTACAGAATTAAAGATTCTGCTCATCAGCTCTACATCATTTCTATAATGACACTATTGTGTCTTGTTAAGGCTTTAACAAAAATAGCTCTTAAACAATAATACTTCACTGCTCTACATCTTTATTTCAGTTTTTTATTTTGTAGGTAAATGCACATTTCAGCTTAGCCAATAATCTATACATTATTAATTGATTAGATGGCCATCTGCAACTTTTATGAGCAATACAATTTCAATTTAAATGTCCCCAGAAGTTCAAACTGCCTTAAAATAATAAAAGTTAGTTCATGCATGTTATCTAAATAACTAACTAAAAGTGTACTGCAGTGTATATAAGTACTGATTTCACTTTCTATCAGAAGACCTTTTCTCGAATCCTCATCTTTACTTGTCCAAGAATAAACTAATGAAAAGCAGCAGTCAGAGGTGGACAACTGTTGACAGTGTCTGTGTGCTACTTTTGAGAGTTGAAATGTGATTTTCAAATATTTTATGGATTGACCTTTGGGTCAAAGAGTGGGTTGAGATTGTGTTCTCGGCAGCAGAGCAGTGGCTCTCAGGCGATGGCTGTGACAGTTTCTTAGAATAGAATCAAAGCATTATTTGTTCGGTTGCGTCTAAAATTCAATAATGAGGTACTAATCTAACGTCTGCAACTTGGACTGATGTGAACTGTGTAGGAGGGGATGAGTGCTTATTAGCTCAAAGGTTGAAAAGATAGAATCTAGTTTGGGGCTTGAAGACCTTTGTCTCCTCATTTTCTTGACCTGAAAGTGAGAGAAATAACAAACCTTAAAGGTCCAGTGTGTAAGATTTAGGTGAAAGAGAACTATTGGCAGAAATTTAATGTAGAATAATTCTCATGATGTTCTCACATCGAGGGGGGTCCTCTCTACGGAGGCTGCCATCTTTTTTACATAAGTCCAGACTGGACAAACTAAACACCTTTTGAGTTTTTATGACAACAGAATGTTACCACAGGTTCTTTTTCATGTTTTGAAGGAGAGGGTGAGGTGAAAGGTGTTCAGCTGCAACATGTAATTTCAACATTAGATATCACAAAATTCTACACACTGTACCTTTAAGTATCATTTTGTGCCTTGTTTTTGTCTTAGTGAAGTTGGAAATATCTGAACTAGATAATTTGTAATGTCCCTTATGACTGTATTCTTAGTAGGCAAGTAAATACCATGGTAAATGATGTCTTTCCGTGTCTTTGATCATTTTCTTTTTTCAAGGTGGCTGACTTTATTTGATAATACAATGGAAACCCCTCATAGTGATCAGGGAAATAATGAACAACTGTTTACATGGATCAAAAATCTTAGGATAGAATCGTACCTATACAAATGCTGTTTATATAATTTGGTTATTGTATCCAATAGGTCTTTGTATCCATGTTTGGATCATTAAAAAGTTATTTTTTTATACTTTTTAAGACTCTGTCTGTGTGTGTGTGTGTGTGTGTGTGTGTGTGTGTGTGTGTGTGTGTGTGTGTGTGTGTGTGTGTGTGTGTGTGTGTGTGTGTGTGTGTGTGTGTGTGTGTGTGTGTGTGAGAGAGACACACAGAGAAAGGGGAAAATCTATAGAGGGTTATCGATCTGTGTGTGTGTGTGTCATTGCGAGGGAGAGAGAGAGAAGAAGTGTTCAACTAGACCTGGGACAAACGCACTCACAATTAGCGGTTTCCAGATTTCAAGAGACACCAGAATAAATAAAGCTGCATTTTATTAGCTCTTACAAGTTCTCCCCAAGTCCGTTACTGTGAACAAAAGGCGATAGGCAACAGGCTTTGAATGTGGATCAACAAGAGTAGTTTTGGTCAGAAGTTCCTTTAACTTCTCTGGCTTTTTTAAACTCCTGTCAACCATTGACATGCTCGTGTTCACACACGTATAGTTCACACAGTTTGGCCGCCCTTCTTACAAATCTTCACTCATTAATCATTTAGAGGAA
The DNA here is from genome assembly GCF_024713975.1 of Paralichthys olivaceus. Taxonomy (NCBI): domain Eukaryota; kingdom Metazoa; phylum Chordata; class Actinopteri; order Pleuronectiformes; family Paralichthyidae; genus Paralichthys; species Paralichthys olivaceus. The sequence goes on from NC_091102.1 coordinate 13,638,349, forward strand.
GCAATTTGTGGAGCATCTGTCCCAAGCAGAAGGCCATTAGGGTTTTCGATGGAAGAAGCACTGTGAGTCTAATGGCTTTTCAGTGGAACTTATTGGAAGACATATTGGATTCTCTGCTACACATAGCCACTAGCTAAAAGATAGTGGGTGCTGAAGAGCTAGCAGTTTTAAGTGCTGCACTAGATACAGGGAAATTAATTCTGTTGTCACGATATTTGCTTAAGCATCACAGAGAAAGTGGGGTAATTGGTGAATTGTTGAGAAATGCAAATTTAGTTTTCAGGGAAAATCCTTTCATCAGTGCTCTATCATCTTTACCAGTGAGTCCTTGTTTACGCTCACAGGGCTTCAGAAGCCAGTCCCTGCAGCGCATGGGCAAAAGAAGCTTTCACAGTCTATTGCAGGTTTTGTGTAAAGATGATGTAAACACATTCACAGTTATGATTGACAAAATGCTATCCAATCTGACTGTCATAATTCAAACCAATATAATCATTGCAAACACCTGCTCAGTACCCCGTAATGTATGCTTAAACATATGATACGCCATCTGGCTTTACTTATATATTTTGGTGCATATAATCACTGCATTCTAGTGTTTATATGTGTTTTTAATCATCAAATAAATCAATAATCCAATCACAGGTTCAGCCACTGTTCCTGGATAACATCAGGACATGTTTTTAACAAAAATTCATTGCTTTCAATCTAACAGCCACATTCCTTGTTTAGTTTTTATTACCAATTCTATTCTGCTCCTCATAAGGTTTATTCACCTGCAGTTGTTTGCTGTCACTCTGCAAGGGGGGGAAACCCTGGGGAACACTGCGGCCTTGAATCTCTGCAAACTTTACAGCATCAGCCTGAGCAAGGACAAGACCCATCAATATTATTCTGTCTTCTTATCTGATAGAGACGAGCCCAGCGCTGAATCATCAAAATCAGAACGGGCTCCACGTTTTGTTAAAGCAGTTTGTTCTCCTATACGAATATTAATGGCCACAATAACTTTTCAAACTTTCTTCTACTTTACTGTATGTTCAAGTTGCAGGCGACCGTGACCAATATCCACTGTCTAATATAAATGTGATACAGTAGACCAGAGCAAAGTATAGTTCAAGAGACAGAATCCAACATAATCCACATGATACACTTACCATTCAACCTTTATTATCTCTGCATATGGAAGGAGCAGGAGCAGGGAGTACAGCTGTTGGTCATGATGTAATTATCGTACAAGAATAATGAGTTGTTATTTTCCTTTCAGCAAGCCCCCCCCCCCCCCATCCCCGCCTCCCATGATTAAAAGCTTTCTGTCCCTAACTTCTCACCCTCTTTAAGTTATGCGTCTCTCCCAGCAGGGCGATAGAAGAGCTGCCCTGAACACTCAACCTTGTTAAACTCAAGTCCATCACCGTCCCCCCTAGTCATCCATCTTCTTTCTCGTTAAGCACTATTAATTGTCCACACTTGTACCGTGAGGCATTATTTATTAATTCACATCCAATGCCCATTAGGTTCCATCAAGCATCTCTCGACAAATGGCCACCCATTAGACAGCTCAGTCTCCTAATGAGAGATGGTAGCATGCATGTGGCTCACATTACAAACAACTCGGTGATGAAGTAGTCACATTTTTCATTATGAGCGTCCTCAACAGTTGGAGTTACTGTGGTGATCTGCCATCTGGAAGTTAAAACTGTGACTTTGGTAAAGTTGACTCTTATTTATAAACTGCCTTTCATACATGAAAATCTGCAATTAAAAGTATAAAATCTTGAATATTAACTATAATGAGCTATCTACCAACATTAGTGTTAATTGAAACTTTCTACTTAAAGGTCCAGTGTGAAAGGTGACAGGGATATATTGGCAGAAATTTAATTTAAAATAATTCTGGTGACGTTGTCAGTGTGTTTCATCAAAATTGTATGAATTTTAGTTTTCTTTACCCCAGCTGACATGTTTTTATTACAGTCCTCCCTCCAATATGGACAAACTAAACACTTTTGTTTTTTATGACAACTGAAGGCTGCCACAGGTTCTCTTTCCTATTTGTAAGGGGAGGGTGAGATTGAGGGGTATTAATCTGCAAATTCACCACTAGAAACTTTAAAGGAACATTTTTATGGTGTTCATTTTATATGAAAGTTGAGTCCAGTCAGAGGCAAAATTGGAAAAAAACAACTCAGCTTTAGACAATGTTGGTTGAACTGCAGGTTATTTGAGCCCACTGGGGAAATTACATTGAGATTGGATGGAAAATTACAGAAAATGGGTCTGTTACATTGAACAACAACAAAGCCCAGTCATGTTCCTGCAGAGTGAATTTGGTTTAACTATGATAATGATGCACAAGCATCCCGACTCAACCAGACTGAAAATACAAACCCATAGGTTGGTTGATTTGACTGAAATGTTCAAATGTATTGGAAAATCCTTTAAAGGGAGATGTCTTGATCAAAACGTACTGTTCTTATTCCTTTTATTGATCTTTATCTATACATGATTATATAATAGTATTATAGTGGTATATACATATTTCCTGCAAAATGCCTTTTATATTCCATTGCTGGTGTTGTTCATTCAATATCCATAACTTAGTTGGCAAGTCTTGTTTTTATTATATGTAAAGGAAATATGTCTGCTCTTTAGCCTGGCCATACAATTTTACAGTACCGTCATTTGAAACTCCACAGGAACAACAACTTTATAACCACCACTTCTCTTGTAATGACCGTAGGGCAATTTCGCTTTTCACTCTGCACAGAAAAATAAAGAAGGGCTGTCAAGTGAAGTTCACAGCTTTTACTGTCCTCAAACACCATCAAAATGTTTATAATAGGGCTGAACAGTCAGTCAACAAAATATCAGTTCATCACAGTTATAACTGTAGGTACATTAAATTATGTATCGTACAACCCATCTCCAGATGCCCATTTGCTTCTTCTCCTGGTTTATGGTATTTTTATGTTTAACACTGGTAGTTTGTAACTGAGTTAAGTCAACATTACCTTTTCCTGTGTGTCCTGATGAAAAACCACAAATTGATCAAAGTCGAAATAAGCAAAGCTCTTAAGATTGTCAATATTACTCTTGCAATACCAATGTATTTTTCATATTAGCTATACTAATGAAGAGAACAAATTGTGAACCAAAAAAATTAAATTATATTTCTGAATTTTGTACTGTAACCCTCATTATGTTGTTTGGCACCTTAACTAGAACTGAATTAGTTAACAGAATATTTTATAAATGTTTGTCTCAAATAACAAAGTGACTAATAAACAGTACAGTGAGAATTATATTTTTTACACAATGCACTGTATTTGATATAAATTACCTAACTTATTATATACTCTGCTACAGGCAACCTACGTATATTTTACACTATATAAAACCTTTTTTTTTTAAATAAAATTATATTACTGTTAAAATGTATATAATTAAAGCATTACATGTAGAGAAATGTAAATAACTTATACAATTGAAATGTCTTTTAAGCTGCATTATTATTTCAATATTGCCTTAATAATTAAAGACCATCAAAGAAGCACTTTGCTGATTTTTATGTCAGTTCACTTTATCGTTCTCTTCACCTTCACAGGATCATTGTTCTCTAGTCAACCATTTGTTACATGGGCACACTTTCTGCTTTATGATTAGTGCTCAGTACATTTAAAAACAGTAAAAGCTAATGATAATACATTTTCAAATGTTTTCTAATCATGCATATGCCCCAAAAAACAAATTAACATTCTGCTTCATTGCCGCAAGGTTATCAAAAGTATCCAAAATGTTTTAAATAAATCACTGTGATGAAATAAAATGTCCTTGGACTTGAATTCTATCATCAACAGCGCAGACAGAAAAACACGTCATTGTTCCCATTTCTTTATGGAGAAGGAGGACATCAGGAATAATGTCTGAACATGACCTACAAAAAAGCTATTGACTGTCGAATTCAATGACACAATCATGTATCCTGGGGCACCACCATCCTGATGCTCATCATCTTTCTGCTGCATGAAACCAGAGTCTGGCCTTTAATTCTAGTGGCAACTGCACGTTGTTGTTTATGTTATTTATATTTCTAATATTTCATCCTACTTGACCCAGATATTTCCTCAAAAACAAATGTATCAATGTGTTTACACTGTTATAAACATGCATCTTTGTCAGTTTGAGAAGTGTCTCAAAGAGACAGACTATCTTTAAAATGGGTCTCATCAGAATTAACCCTTGAGCAAACTGATCATTTTATCTATATGTAAGAACAATACAGTCAGTGTCACTTTATTTAAAGGAATATTGGCAATTTAAGAAAAGAGCAAAGCAAATCCTGTTCTGCTCAAACCCTGTTTTTTAAAGGTAAAGTACACTAACTGCAGTGACACTGCTCTGTGAGGTATCATTGAAGCACCACAAAGCCACGATTGGCACTAAAAAAATCATAGTGACAAAGCTTAGCACTATAGGTGCTGGTGATGAATGCTGCTACAATGATCAATCCATGTCGCAGTTGTTTTTTGAGATATATTTTAGCCTTGACCAAAATATTAAACTCACTATTTGACAAATAAAAGTTGAATGAAGGCTTGAAATTGTTTCTAAGAATGGACAGTGAAGCAAATCAGTCTGCAGACTAAATCAACACTAAATCAGAAAATATCATCAGAGGTTATGAAACTGTGGAAAATCATACATTAGTTTATCGGCTTCAAAGTTAAAACAAAAAGCTTGTGGCGAGGAGTATTAACTCTGAAGTATTTACTTTGGTGGAACTTTGGCAGTATATAATAATGTGAATTGATTCGTGCCATATCAATACTGTACAGGGGCATATATGTATTAAGTCCACCTACTAACCCAAACTGCCTTGGGAAGATGGATGTACATATTCCTGCCTTATATGCCTCTATTGTTATTTTGACATTATCTAGGAAATGGAGGTGCCATGCTGCTGAATATTACAAAAAAAAATCAATACCAAACACAGAGACATTCCTATTTCTGCTTATTTTTATTCAGACTTCTGTATTTGGATTTTGCAGTTTAAGGATACAGTATGTGGAAAGCTGCTTCCAGTAAAGTTCTGGTGTCAGTGGTGCACCTATAGCAATGTATTCTTTGTGCTGGCTGTGACTGTAAAACCAAAATGTGTTTGTGTGTTTGTATGTAACATGGATGTATGCATGTGATGTAGCAGTTAATATTACTACGAAGTTATCAAAGTGTGTTAGATACAGAGATTTGGGTTGATGTTATTTATGCTGTAGATCTATACCTTATATTCATATCAAGCAATGTCCAATTGTAAGACACTATTAATCCAAAGCTAAACATTGCATTGTTCCACCTATATATATTAAATGTAGGGTTTTTTTATCCTTAAATTTATTGAACTGGTAAAACCCCAGTGACCATTGTCCAATTGTCTATTGTCCCTCTCCTCCATTGTTTTAGTCTTGTATGTCTGCAGTACTGAATGACTTTGATTTAGTGTAACTCTGTGTATAATTGGCATGTTGTTGTTGTTGTTTAGCTGCTTGAACCACACATCTCTAAAAAAGTCATGGAAGTGGATAGGATTTGTCTGCAAGAACGTGGCCTTGAAAATGACCCCTTCATTAAAGACTGAGTCCAGAGCTGACAAAGATTAATGGGAGACATTATGGACAGGGAAGCTGGATGTTCATTTGCTGACCAACATCCTGCCCTGAGCACGGCTCATTCATTATAGTTAGAGACACGTTCAGACCACAGCCTTTAATTATGATAAACAAGCGGTAATTGAACCTGGTCTGTTGTTGTTACCACTGCACCATATTGTCTCAGATAATTTATTAAATCATGTAAACACGAGAAAATGTGGTTGGAAGATTGACAGAGAGGCTGATGGTTGTGTAATGGTGACTGAAGTGTGGTGTTCAGTCCAGCACTTACTGCATCGTGATGTCGGCATAACGACTGGAGAAAATTACAGTGTACATGTATCGGGCTGGTAGCTGGTAGCCATGGCCACTCCGAGGAGTATTGTTTTATGGTGAGCAGCGAATGTATCACGGAGCGATTTTACATTTTAAAACCTCCATTATACTACAAAGCAACTTCACTTATCCCCTGGTCTTTTTCCTTGTCAGTCACGGGGGAGTCCTCACAATTCTGGAGGAATAGTTAAACTTGAAAACTTATATGAGAATGATGGTAAGCTTGCCGCACTAGCCCAAATTGTATCCACCTCCCCATAATAAGTAGAAATGCAAAAAAAATGTTAATACTTGAATGAACACCATAGACATTTTATGTCAAAAATGGCAGTAGACTGCTGCTAAACATTAATTGTGGTACGTGTTTTAGTCAGTATCAATGTTTCAGTAAGAAACATCCAAACACTGATCCTGACATGATCCAACCTTATGGGTAAGAAAAGGTATTGGTCCGCAGTGCTGCATTAACGTGCAGCAGCAGCAGCAGCACAGACGTAACGGTTGCTAGGAAGCTCCTGCCTTGACTAGCAATTCAGGACAATTCTGTTCTTGAGCACATCACAAGGAAGCAGCACCCTCTTACTATTGACCGACCTGCTTCTCTACAACTGATTTACAGGGTAACGCATATCCAGTGATTCCCACTCATAAATATGTCGGTCCCACATGGGCAATTTTGCAATATTTGTGTATTTTTTTCGATGCTGAATTTTTTTTTTTAATTCTCAGAAAATGATCAGATCCACTATTTACTGGAATTACACACATCCATTAATTTTTGCCACCTATCACTGTATTTTAAAGTGTTTTAGTACTTTATGATGCTATGTTACTAACCTTTGAATGGACGAGGGGAAAAAAAACTAGCCATTTGATGTTTAGGACTTAATCTCAAAGATTTGCCCCGGAGTAGTTGCTATGCCCACTCAAAAAATAAGCCATACATGCTGTTAGGGCTGTCTACATTTCAATAGACCACATACCATATAAGGTACACCAAAAACCTTGTTCAGAGCACCAACCAATTAGCGATACTGGCATTTAAACCTGTGACTCTGATGGCAACGACTGACGTGTAATCAGTGTGAATGTGAGGTGAAAGACAAGACTTCCATCATGGGCCTCACTGCAGTGATTGTGCCAAAGACCGAGAGTTACACACACACACTGTAATGGTCATGAGGTTTCATTCTTGTGGGCCTTTAAACCACTTGAATTGATGTTTCACAATAAAAGGTAGACAGTTCAATGAACCTAGTTACCCATTTTATTCCATGGATTTAGGTGACAGCCCCAGCGACTGTGGTTGTAACCTCAGCTGCAGCCGCAACCCTGTTGCAGTTCACGCTCTATCGGCGCTTCACTAATGCACCCTAATGCATTCAGGTGACTGAGTGACGCTGTGGATGAAAAGGAAATGTATTTATTTCTGTGACAAAAGGATTTTTGTAAACTGCTCAGATGAATCACTCAGATTGTCACGTGTATGTTGCATGTTAGCAAGTGCCCCAGCAATTATGTGCTGCACCAGCTTAAAGTCTATTAAACTAAACGTGGCGTAACTCAGATCACCGGTAGTGGGATGGATGGAATCTTGGATGAGTAAGAACCCACATGCTGGCAGCTGCTCATGCAAGAGGTCTATTATCAAATAGCTTAGAGACATTTCGAGCACACTGCTGTTAATCAGACTGATGAACATCACAGGAAGACCTACAGCTGCTGGTGTGTTGCCAGGTGACACAAGGATTTGACAAACATCACCTACTACCCCAGGACTCACAACAGATTCCATTGGGTTTTTCTTTTCTTTTTAAATGTAATGAAAGCGGACAATTAGATGCAGTCAATTTATGTAAAAACCTGAAATGCAGGATTCTTAAATTAATGAATGACTGCTGGGACAAATGTAACCAGAGCAGCTGATTTAACAGCCCTGAACTTGGCAGTGTGTGAGGTTCTTTGTTCAAGGTCACTGCATTTCCAAACTGGACAGAGAACCTGTAAAAGCCTTCAGTTGTCATAAAAACGGTATTTAGTTTTTTCTCCTTTTTTCTCCTAACTCTTACACGCTGCACCTTCAAGAGTTGGAAATAAGGACAACTTATTAATTTATATTTATATTTAATACTGCAAGTTAGTCATTTTTCTCAATTTTAAAGATGAAAACATTACACACTAAAAACAAAAGTCACATGATGATCCATATTAAATATTGATGATGAAGATACATTACTACTCATGAAAGACATGGTCAGCAGTAGTTTAACTTGACTATAGCATAGTGATCACTATAACAGACCCAAATCAAATACGCCTGCAATGTTAGTGACCAAACGGTGCATTCTGGGTCTGAATAAATGCTAAAATCCTCATTGTGGACCCTGTATGTTCATTCAGGAACATCTACATTCAGGGGGGTGTTCACCACATGTCTGCTGTTGTTGGCTCTTCCTCTTTGTGACTCAGAGCTCGTTCAGATCAGTGTTTGGCGCTGCACAGACTGGTTATATTTAGCACTGAAAATGAACAACACATTTGGGTTGTAGATATAGTATAGGTATTTGACTTTTCAAGGTTTTGTGGAGTCAGGTACAGAACTGAAGTAGTCCTTCAAGTAGTGGTACCAAGGCCAAAGTGTTTCACAGGTGTATTTTAGAAGGATGATGGTCTGTGGTCCTGTCTGGTTAACTTAAGTAAGGGTATACTGAGAAAAGTAATTTAGGAGTCTTTGTCCTTAACTGCCCAGTGAAAAAATGTCACTCGTTTAACTATGATATTCACTAACCTGTCGTTGGCAGCACCTCGGCCAGCAAGATGCTTTTCCAAGTTGCCCTTATTCTGTGTAGGATTCACACATCTTTGAAAGATGGACAGACACACCCCGAGTGTTGGATTTGGAAGTGACATGATGCCAGATTTCTCTTTGCTTCGACAGGCCTTGGACGTGGCATGAGCGCTTGTATAAGCAACTGTCTCTCCTCTTGTTGTCACCATGAAAGCTAAAAACAGTTGACACGGCCACTGTGTCTGAAGGGAGTGGAAGCAGAGTGCTGCACAATCTCACACAACTTGTTGAAAAAACACTGTCATTCTTGAAGTACTTACTGAAGTAAAATGGTGTATTGTAATGGCAGGGTATTGCAATACTTTTCTAAAACAAGTACATGATTACTTATATAATTCAATTCACTTGTATTTGCACAACAACAAATCATCTACAGTATATAGTTGGGTGAAGACCTTACACTGCTTTTATGTGAGTGCAGTTACTCAGTATTTAACAAATTACAAAGATTGATAAACTGATACTTTAGAAAAATGTAATTATCAGGATAAAAAATATTCTTGTTCATGTCCGCCATGAGACAGGATATGAAACTGGGCCACTGTTGTCGCTGCACACAGCCATCCAGCCTGAGCTCCACACTCTTTTGCTGCTCTTGAAAATCACACCACTTCCTGCATTAGCGCTAAACTGCCGATGCAAATTAGTTGCATAAAAACATGATTAATCAGAGTTGTATAAACATGCAGCAGAATATCAAATAGGGCACAGATTGCTGAGTCACAAAAATCGGAGGCATTAATTGGGATGCACAAATTTGTCAATGTATCCTGTACAAATAAGCCATCACGATGTGCCCTGCAAGTAGATCTGCCAGGGTGTATAAGAGACAGCATGCATTGTTTGAAAGTTCTCAATTTGAGCCACTACTTCTATGCAGTATTTCTGCAGGGATCTTTGAGCTGCTCCTTGTTTTGATATGAGGCCAGATTACAAAACTAACGTACCTTTTGTGCAACAAACTCAAACGTCAGTAAATAAAAAGGTTGGTACTGTCCACATACTTCCATAAGTCCTTTATGTTGGCATCTTTGTTAAGCATTACATCCTCTAGAGGGCAGTGCAGAGTTGAGAGCATTTCTGATGATGTCAAACATTGTGATGGGGGAGTGGGTTGAGATAATTAACCTGCCCTGTGACCAGGTGAAGTAAATTCATATATATCCCGATATATCGACCTGCAAAGTCTCACCTGAGCAACAACTACGGTCTTTTCTCTTGAAATATTAGCCACACTGCCCCCCATGGTTTCCATTAGTACTGCTCCACTCTGTCTGTTTTGTCCATAACATAAGCTTTCAGAAGACACACACAAAATGAGATGAAATTAATGGAGAGTACCAACAAAAGGTTATCTGTTTCTAATGGATGTATTTAACGTTGAGCATGAATAAGCCTTAAGAGCCTCTCTTGAAAACACCCCTGTGGAGGCAGGCATACTGGACCTTAACTCATCCTTCTTACAATAATTAAGATGCAGTTTACATTGTGCAATAGTGATTATCAGTTTCAAACAGGAAGCAAACAGCAGTCTCCAGAGTAAAAGTCCCGTGTTTTGTTAGCAATCTGTCCACCACCATTTCCCTGCAACACACAGTTTCTTAACTCTTTATTCTTCATCACCTCACTTCCACTAAGCCACTAACATAATCACTACGGTTGCTAAAGGTCGCTCAACAATAAAACCTGACTACAGGTTGTAATAAGCTTCTTCTACTGTGTCGATTCAAGTAAGGTGCCCTTTTCTCCCGGTGGCAAACACATTACGGTCTCCCTTTACTGAAGGGGGACTATATATTAGGATGACGATATATACACAGTTCATGCTGTATATTCTTCACACGCTGATGCTCAATAACAGACCTCAAGCAAAGGAAATTATGCTGCAGGATTTTCAAGGAAAGGGCAGTGGGAGCTTTTACTCTAATCTACAGGACTGAGAATGACAACATTTCTGTCATGGTCACAGGGTTCATTCTGAGTTTGTCCTTCTGCTGCACTGAGACTGTGTTTGGATCCATTACTCCATTACGACTAAAAATGTATTATTTGTTTGGATGACTATATGTTTATTTTATTTTTTCAGACCATATGTGTCAGGTTTGGGTTAGTGATGTTTAAATTGTAGGGAGCTTTGAACAATAAATCATCTAGAGAAAATACATTTTAATTATATTAAACGTTGAGGAATGCATCTCAAATGAAATTACCAGGATCTGATCCTGTCTGAGCATTTGCATCAGTTTCAAATCTGTGTTAGATATTCACACAGATGCATCTGTTTTTGGTGATAACATGTTGATGTGGGGATGCATGTGAATGCACATTTCCACGTGAGAGGCTCTGCAGTTTGTGCAGATTTTCTTCTCCTGGCTCGATTCCTGGTCTTTTTTTGGAAATCACAATGTGGGGCTTGAGCTGAGCATACAATATTTGGATTAAAGCACATGTTTAAGCAACAAGATTTTTTGCCATATCCCAAACCCAAGCCAAACAGAACACGATGACATGCAGCACCTATACCCTGATCACCCCAAAGCCAAAATTGTAGTTAAATCAAAGTTGGTCCAAAGTTATTACCTGCACTGTTGTGTGCAATCAAGTCTTAAACAACTCTCTGTTAGTTCAAAAACAACTTCCACTGCTGTTTAAATGAGTTTCCAACATTAATTTGATCTCATTACGCCTGACATTAAACTTCCTGCACACTGCTGACTTGAGGCGAGCACTGTACTATAAATACTGCGTTTCAATCAGCTGAGCACAGGACTTGATTTTTGTGTCATGAAGAAAATAAATGAGACAAATGTTTTCGTCACAGAGGAAAGCCATTGATTTGTAAGAGGATAAAATGAAAGCATATTGAATCATAACTGCTCCGTGCTCTGAAAGGTGAGAAGCTGTCAGAATGCATTTGATTTGTAGGCATGCCTTCTCCATTACTGGCTGTGCTGATTACAGCAGGCAAGGAGCTCGGGTTGTGAGGTGCTGTTTGAAAAAGGATTGACGTGGCTGTGAAGAAGCTTCAGACACAAGACACGGTTTATTGCGTGATGTAACCCATTTGCTGTGCCATGGCTTCTTATGAAAGCTCTGCCTGAGCTCCGTTCACTGAAAAATGTATATTTGTTTCAACTGAAGACATAATGGAAGAAAAATCAGAAGCTGGTGATATACACTATTTAAATCTACTTAGAGATGCATGATGAGGCTGTGGTGCCATGTTACTCGTTTATTTATGATGTGGTGATAAGGGCTGAAGTCATTTAGGTGAAATCATTTTCTTACATAAAAAAAAGACATTCTTGTGCTGTGTCATTAAATATGAACCAAAACATGTTATTGTTAGAAATAAAATAAAAGAGAAAATATATAAAAAATAACCAACAAACAGTTGGGTACAAGGATGTCTAACATTAGAATATTTTACATTCAGTCTAAGATATTAATTAGAAGAATTGGACTTTTGGAGATAAGCCAATTGTTTGTACTCTTCATTACAGATTTTGACAATGAATGACTTATTTATTACATGATAAATAATCACTTTGATAATCCTCAGCAGGAAATTAGGCTAAATCAACATTAATATTTGTTTGTGTGAAAATGCGTCACTGTTGCTACGTTTATTTAGACTCAAGCTGACTCTAGACTCTGGCTGAATAGTGTCAACGTGCATATCTGGGAAAAATTTGGTTTCATTTCTGGATAGTGGGAGGAAGTGGACAAACTTCTATATTGCTTTGTTTAAGTGTGGATCTGGCTGCCCAAACATACTGTTCTTATTATTTGGACAATGATAAAGGTCCATTCATTAGGTTGATGTATGGCTGCTTTATCTTCTACTGTAAAAAGACTTACACTAGATAAAAAAAAAAAAGCTGAAAAGAACGAAAGTTTCCAACGAGCTGCAGTGCGAGGCAAAACATTTCCTGTGGGATCCTAACTTCAGTCACTCTGAACATCGCACTTGGCATTAGTAAAATGTTAATCCAGCCTTTTTCTTAGCGGGTATCTGTTTACATTGGAAAGGGGTGGGACTTCCTCTCCACAGGGACACGTATGGTTAGCCAAAGGAACGTGTTCTGTGAATCTCATTCCAATCCTCTTACTGCCTGTTTGTGAGGACAGAGATATACAGTCATTACATTACATTGACAAGCACAGAGCTAATTAATTCCACAGCTCTCCTTGCAGGATTTGATAGCTCTTATACGCTTTATGTTAAAAAAATAAAAAAATAAAAAAATTCAATTTTAATGAGCCTGCAGGCTGAATGTTACTGACATTTTCATGATCAATTTGTTTGCGTCGATGTTGTAGAGCAGACCAGGGAAACACTCTGGTACGGGTTAAATTCTAATTTCATGCAGTCGTGATATCTTATCTGGCAGGTGTGTCAGTTCTGCCAGGCACCAAATCAGTTTCTCAGCTTTGTGGAGCTATTTCACTTTTCACACAGATAAATGTATCCATCTGAGAAATTGTTAAGTAGAGCATTGTCCCCCGGCTGCAGGCACCACAGGGAAATCACAGGATTGTCCTCGGCAATGACATGAATGATGGCTTCTGCATCCACAGTGAGAGTTTTAATCAGGCATGATGACGGGGGAATGTGGGGGGGGGTGAAAGTGCGTCCAGGAGAATACAGAAATAAAACTGATGCTGATATAATGTTGATTCTGGACCGTCACTGATTTAAAGATAGCAGATAGTCTGTAAAACATTTCAGTGCACATGACTCAGGAAGGGAGCTGGGAACTGTGTGCTGCTTCTCCGCAAGTCGTGAACTAGATACAGTTATTTACTTGTTCACTGAGGGAAATAATTAGAAAGAAAACGTGGAGAAAACGCTCCTTTGGGGACTCTCTGAATATCTCTCCTCACAGTCTTCAGTCACTGCAGGTTCTTCAATGATGTCAACTGCTCCATGAAGCAAGTGTCTCTTACAATGCTTAACATTGTATTTACAACACACATCTACTCAAGTCTATTTAGGTCATTACATTTGTGTGTTTAATTTTTGAGTAAAGTACAAAAGTAATACATTCCTGTCATCATTTATGATATAATTCACAAGTATTTATTTAGAACTATGCCCTGTGGGAGAAATTCCATTTGTATAATGAATACTTTGTAATAAAAAGCAGCTAAACAAAACAAAGCCTGAGGCAGACTTTTCAGTTGAAAATCAGATTGTATACAACGTTTTTATTTACATCTCCTCAGTATTCTGTTCACTTTCACAAATAATCAATGATATTGAATGTCATATCGCTGCCTTACGTTTAGGAGTCAGTGGGAGCTTCTATTTGACTGAAGCGTATTTAACGATAACAAAAAGATCAGTAGCTACATGCAGATATAGCAGTAGTTGACTATAAGATAAGTTTGCAAAGTTCTTTTCCATTCCTTTTTTATATTCAGCTGTTCAGATTTAAAGTTGCAAGACTTCTGCTGACTTTTAACTATGTGGGCCAGGTGGAGAAGGTCCACTGAAACTCCGGAGGCTCTCACTTGGACATTTGTGTTCACATACAAGTCCTCTGGAGAAACGCAGCAGGATCTCTGTACGTGTGAAAGCAGCTTTACAGGCAACTTCAATGGGCTTTGGAATTATCTTTGTGTCACCGTTTGATTTCTTTGAGCAGGATCACCTCATGTTTGCCTGCTTGACTCTGCTCCTGCCACGCTCACCACTCAGTGCACCTCACCAGCTCCTCTCTCCAGCTTCTCTCAACCTTCTGCCTTGTCATTCTCTGTTTTTCCAAGTGGAGCCTTTCAAAGTTCATTCTCCTGCCTGCTGGCCAATCAACCAGCCGTGCTCATAACTCAGCCTTCTTTGGCTCTGACCTGCACCATTCCCTCTATTCCCCTATACATCGACTGCCAGAACCCTCGTCTCCCCAACAATCCTTCACTATATCACTTGTGTTCTGCATTTAAAGTCAAACAGATAGTGGGTTGAAAGTGTTTGTAACATATACTAATATGAAAAGGTCATCCATTGCAGATTTATGACTTTATTAAGTTTTTCTCAATAATGTACTTTCCTAAATGGCCCCAATACACTATTTTATCATTTAGCCATATTGATCATTCCCTTTTATAAATTGATCCTCTCGTATAAACTGTATTTTCTTATATTATCTGCGTTATGTATTTTATAGATTTGCTTTACTTCAAACAGGCCTAAAATTAACACCCAGCTCTAAGGCTTGTAGCTATGGCACCTCGGTGTTTCTGTATTCTAGCTGTGCCTCCCAGCAGCACTCAACCTCACTTAGCCATTTCTTGTAAAGGAGCTCACACAAGTTGACTGTACACGATCCGCCCAGCGTGAAATGGCAGCAAGACCAAAAAAGAAAGAAAATGTAGAGTGTGGACACAGCTTGAGAACACTCCTTATGTTTCCCTGTGTCTGTATATGGAAATATATAGATAGTTGTTTTCTCGTGTTTAACACACAGAAAAAAAGCAAATTAAGTCAATTTGATGGTTGTTTGGAGTCTTTATTTTCTCCGACCTTGAATACCAATCCTATAATGTGTTCTAATACATGTGGAAGTTGGTTGAACTCATTTGTGTCATCACAGGTTGTCATTTGTCAATTTTGTTTGGTTGTGACTTTCAAGAAGTTAGTTATAATATGAAAAACTCACCTGACTGAGAGCAGAGAGTATGGATGCATGAGAGCAGCATGAAGCAACTTCGACTGAGACTTTTCTCGACACGTTTCTTTCAGAATCTCTTTGTGAACTTGAATGTCCTGAACTACAATGCAGACTCTTTGATTTCAGAAATTGATGTACTCAGTGTTAATTGTGGCCTGTTGGAGGCTGGTGCCGTCAAAAGGCTTTGCGGTAATTAAATCCCTCAGAGCTGAACAAAATGAATCATTTTACCAGCACTACATGTGGTGTGAGCAACCATAGCAACAGTTCACCAGCGATTCGAATCAGTATCAGAGGTACATCAAATGCCTTCTGTTTTATCCTGCACATGGGGGGGGCGTAACTTTTAGTTAATCTTTCTGCTTTATATGCATTCTGCATTCTACAGCTACACTAAGATTGTCTTGACTTTTTTTTTTCGACAATTTATGTTAATTTTTGATTATTTTTAAACTCGACGCTGCAATATTTTACACCGTGGATATTCATTGAAATGATGAAACACTAAAGGCAGTTACGCTGTTAATAGACACACTCTTCTTTTTGCTAATGTGAGATTTTCATTTGCAGTCAGATACCCCCTCAGAGAACATCTAAATTCACCACTAAAACATGTACATTCACAGGGGTATCTTGCAAGTGCATAGTTCAGAATGTGTGACACAACACTGTGAGATTTAGATGTCCCAGCACCGACAACCATGACAGCAAATAGCTCAGCCCGGGTAAGTCTCCAGGAGGACAAAGAGAGGTGAGATAAAAGAGGCTAAAGGAAATCTCTTAGTGAAGCTTAAGCCCTGGAAACTGATGTCCTTATAAGTGTTCGTCTGTCCCACACAGTCTGACTGACACAGACACCATGAAAGCGGCTTACAGCCATTGTAGCTGCTAAAGGTTGTATGAAAGCTGAGTTCAGGGGATGGCATGAAACATGCCATGCTGCTTATGTCTGTTCTGCTGAAGAAGTGTAGCGTGTACAAGTATTTGAAGTTGACATTTAAGCAAAGAGCAGGTTTAGAATATTGAATGTGTCACTGCAGTTATTTAGAACCAAAACAAATGTTAATAAAGGTCCCCACTCAGTGCCACACAGTTTCCCTTCTGAATCAGCCGTTTTAGATTCTCAATTTCAATTTAAAGCAATGCAACTGTTTGGCTTTGTTAGCGCTGTCATGGTCTCAGAGTTTGTGTGCGTGCGTGTGTTTGTGTGTGTACATGAAAGGTAAACAGATTTGTGTTCAGCAGTGCTGTGTGATTATTGTTGGAGAAGGAAAAAGAGCCTGCTGTATTTAATATAAATCATTTTGTCGTAAACATTACCCTCATTGCAGAACTTAAAGGATCATACACCGAACAAACACAGATGTGTAGTCCTCACTTATTGCACCTTGTGGCTAACTGTACAAATACCCACTTATGTGAATGGATTTAAAGGCTCAAGTGGAGGGATAATATTATAATAAACAGGACGGAGCAGAAAGGCGTATGCTGTCACACAGCGATAGTTTAAGTGACTCCGGGGGACAGCTCTGTGGGACACTGGCTATTACACCACTGCTTTCTTTTATCGTTAATGAGATGCATGATATACATCACACACGCAGTGCATGATCCGTCTCAGCCATACAACAAATTACTCTCTATACTTGCAGTAACAGCTGGAGCCAGAGGCAAAGCTATTGCCATTCTGCGCCATTGTGAAAACACAACTACAGGCTTTTTAAAAATACAACGCCTTTACAGACGTGGATTTCTGGACGATTGTCTCACTTTATAAGGAACCAAGCAGAGCAGTTAACATGTATTTTGATAATAGCTGCTGAAAGGCTGTTGTTTGGTCTTTAAGTGGCTGACTTGTCAAATGAAATGAAGGATTGGATGTATGGAGTGGAACATACAAGCTGTTTGATCATAACAGCCAGATTGAGTCGTATATGCATAAATATTATGTTTATACTCAATACATTTGTGTTTCTGGTTGTGTTGCCTCTTTTCTTTTGTGGATATAATTATATTAATGCTGAACATTTGGATTTTCCTCTTTAACAGGATATCCTATATTGCAAATAACAAAATGGCATTGTCATTGTTGTTTACATGTTTAAACAACTTGCTCTGTGACCACAGCGAATAACCAAGCTGATCTCCTCTGTATTTTCCAGGAAAGTGGAAACCCATGCTTTGTCTCTTCTTGGAAAATTGTGCCTGGAAAAGAGAAAATGAGGATTGGCATTGGAGAAGTTGACAACCAACAAGGCAGAAGAGGTCTGTGTCATTTTTAGTCCACTTAACATCATTGGAAATGTGCCATGTTGTAGCTGTAAGGTTGGAAAATGATCTGCAGTTTCTCTAGAGTGATCATAACATCTGCAATTAGTGAAAGTGACATCACTGGATTGTCAAATCTTGAAATGTGCCTGAATGACATTGTCACAGTTTTGTTTTGGTTCAGTCTTAAAACATTTCCATCACATTTGCATAAGAGCTCAAATCAGGAGAAATACATCAGACATAGTGTTGAGTGCAGCCGTAAATCATGAACATTCAGATGAGTGCCTCTCATTTCCCGTTAAAGTCCTTCATGGTAATACTGTAAAAAAAACATCCTTGTGCAAACATAAGGCAGCCCAATGACACATACTGATGCTCATTATTTCTGTATGATGGAAGACAATCATTCACAGATTAACCACATCAAAGGGGGCTTTCTTTTAGTCGTTTTTTGGTTCATCCTACATTTCCCCTCGGTGTTAACAGGATTCTTCAAATCTGTATCAAAGCGTTAGGGCAAAACATATTCTTGATGTCACCTTGAAAAACGTCAACAAATCTGCCAGTCGGCATCTGAAGATATTATGGCTCCAACGCCTTTTTCACACAGACCCATCTAATCGCTTTATTTCTGCAATAAGGAAAAATAGGGACTTTAATGTCTTAATTTACCCCCAGCTAGGACAAATCAAACAACATCAGAAGCCCTTGGTTCTCACACATAATTCATTACATGAAAGACTGTGGTCTGTGACGGTTTGTGTATGAAACATTCAAACACACGGGAGCTTTTATTTTTACATCCATATGGAGCTGAAGTTGATATGTTTAAGAAGATATCTAATGTTTGATGTGCACGGACATGAGTACACTTGATGGATTCAAGATTCCATCAAGTGACAATTGCTTTTCCAGACAAATTAGGTCCAGAAGCTCGGTGACGTTCCTCAAGAACTGTAGTTTTAGAAATACTGTAGATGGTGAGCTAAAGACTAACTGTCAAACCAGAGCTCCCGAGCTGTCACTGGTCAGTCCCTGTTGTATTTACCTTCCTCTGGCATTTTGTTCACCATTGTACATCATTTCATTCAATACAAAGTGATTGATGAGGGAAAGTAAAACTACTGAGCTTGCTAATGGGCATTTAGCAGAAGTTGTTACATTAAAGTGAATGGTGCAACACTGCTAATATGCGTGTCCTCCAATTGGGACTTTTCTCTTCTTTGGCCCGTCACAGCTCATCACTGTAAAGACGGTTTGATGTTGGGCAACTATAGAAATTCACTTATCAAAGCTCACCAAAGTTGATTTTTTATGATTTTTATCTGATACATTAGCAGCGATCGTATTTGACTGAAATCAAACTTTGCTCCTGTAAATCTTGATGATCAGATGAAAGGTATTTCAATCTCAAGGTATCATTGCAATTATTTAGCAAAGCCTCGCCTATTCAGTAATATAACTTTGTCTCTGTTTTTATAGTGATTCTGACTTACTTTACTCCATCCTTAAAACATGGTTAGTCAGGAGGAGTGTAGTCACTGTTGCATCACACAAGATCAGGGTTTTATCTTAATAAAGAATTTAAGACGGCTCTCTTACTGGAGCACAATTGCAGAGGGTGTATGTTTTTTCGTGCTCCAGTTAAGGCTTGCATTTTCTATGTGTAATATCCCATAAATAGCAATACTCGCCATCCCTCCCTGCATGCATGCATGCACAAATGCACGCACACAATGTCGCACGCGCTCATACGCGCCCTCAGTGCTGCATCACAAAGGAGCTGAGGGTCAGAGCCAAAGGGACTAACTGTCAGAGGAGGCTCCTACATGCATCAATGCAAACTGATGGTCCAGAACCTACATTTCTTGATGTGGGCCCTGGCTGGGAGGCAACACTCTCAGATCTGCTTCATGATGTCCTCCCTAGTTAGCGAGCGCTGTTCTCGCCAGGCAAGCAGGAGAGTGACAAGTTAATTTGATCAGCCAGGTGTGGAAAAAAGAGTGGCATGTTACTACAATCAAAGCAGTGTTTGGACTAACAGAACACAGTGTTTTCAACCAGCCCTTTCCATCAAATGAGCAAGTGCATTGAGGCATGTATGCATATGCACACACATAACACACACACACACACAAACAAAAGTCACAGATTTGAATTTCCAGACATTTAAAATCGGACTTCATACACATATATCTTTCATTCATAAGGAATCAGTCTATTCCAAATCCGTAGTTTTCCAAGACATGGAGCCAAATTGGATCAAGTTTGGATCTATTTAGGAGGTAGGCTACATGCTATGAAGAGTATATAGTAATTCATGTATGGTCTGATGGATACTGTGGCCCCAGGCTCAATTCCTATGAGAATGCACTCTATCTGAAGCACACTCATCGTGCTTGTCTCCATCCTCTCAGTGCATACACTGTTTTTCCACAATATCTCATGTGATGCGTGTGCCAGGAATAGGGGCATGAATAAATGATTAATGCCAGACTGTATTCTGTATTTAGTTATCAGCCAAGCTTAATAATATTTCCTCCTCTTCAAGTTTACCAAAGGCCTAAATTGCTGCGACTTGGTAAATAAAGTGGCGAAAAAAAGCTTTGAAAATGTGTAATTCACCGCAATTTGCTTTTGTCTGGTGGAGCTTGTTTGAAGTAAACATTACTTGCTTCAGTGAAATATCAAAAGTAATAAAAAAGGACTCAAATGTTTTAAGAATGAAAAGGTTTTTTGTTGTATCCATAATCTCACTGAAAATGAGAAAGAACAGCATGTTCTCTCCAAGTTATCCTCCATTTCAGAACTGTTCCCTCTCTCAATCATTGAGATCCTCATGTCACTTTACCAGCTGTTGTCACATTCTACTGTCACTTCTTTATGAACACAATAAGTCTGACATGAAAGCCACTTGAGAGATATTGCATGCTACTAACACTCTGCATATTTATAATGCTTGTCATGAGAACATAAAACATTTTAAGAGTTGGATCTTTTCAGTTGCCGGGACGTGAAAAGCTTTTGCCATGAGCAGAAAAAAGAGAATTACTTGAATAAAACTATGATGGAAAAGTCATCCAACATAAGTTGAAACATTGTATGAAGGATGTATTCGTTGATATTGAAGAGCAGGCTTCTACAGTGGCACAGTGTATAGGCTCAAAGCAGTTATATCGATTGATTTTATTTCATGGAATGATGAGAACAAATGTCACCTTTTTGACCAGAGTTGTTGAACTGTCATCCTTGGATTCAGCAGAATTGCTGTTAATGACTTTGTATAAAGGTCTGTTCTCTGATAGGCATAATATTTCATTAGGCCACAAATGACCTTGCAAGTCAGCTCATTATTCTTTTATATCTAAATTTGGCAACCCTCAGTCTGAGGTTATTGATTTCTACAACAAATGCCAAAATTATTCATTTCTGAAAATGAAATGACTGATAATTCTAGATGTAGGATAAATATCTCCAGTGATACAGAAGAATTCTTTAATTTAAAGCAGCAGCAACTATAATTTGCATTTTGGTCTTCTGACTTCAAAGTGTATTCTTATAATGTTGGGAGAAATTAATGCATGATTGAGTGGTAAAGTAATGTATAATTGTAGTTCCAGTGCTTTAGGAGTAACTAGTAGTATAACTAACTACTTTAACTTAATTATATTTCCTGAAATTTAAACAGTAACAATACTTGTTACTATTGTCTTCCCTGGAATGACCGACAAATACAGTCAATCAATCAATCAGCATTATACCCACTTTGGCTGGAGTAATCCAAGATTTATTTCCTAGAAATATTATTTTTCCCTTCCTATATGTTACTGATACAACTATATGTGAAGTGAAGCAAACATTGAAAGGTAACTCAAACATTCCTATTGCCGGTAACAAATTATAGTATATGCTATTATTAGTAAAGTAATGCAAATGCTGGTAACTCATTTTCAGTAATTTGCCCAACACTGGTCTTCTATAAAAGAACTACTGTTTAGCTTCCATGATGTCCTGCATGTACAATAACACAGGACTGTGACAGTACCTGTCTTCCACCTACATTGTTGTTGGAGGTAATGACAGTTTCTAGGACTTTTTATCACATATCCTTCAGTAACGTGTTTGATGGGATGTTGGGTTTTGCCCGCTTCCTTTGATTTCCTGTGATCAGTTACATCAACTATTAGCTATCGGGACAAAAAAAGTGATAAGTGAAATCTCGGTTTGCCATTAAAGGAGTAGTGTACCCCCCCAGACTTACCTTTAACCTTCCTGTTAAGTATTATGTCTGGTATGTTTGAGAGTAGGGTTGGGCGGTATGACGGTGTTATACCGTGTGACGGTATAAAATGTCTACCGGTAGAGATTGTGCAATACCGTTTATACCGGAGAAAGAGCAGATGTCTGCGGCATCTCTCTGAGTCACTGTAGTTACACCGCCTCGACACACGGGGCACTGCAGGCACTGCAACAGACTGCTTGGCGTGGTTGCATGAGCACATGAAGAAGAAACAGCTTTACCGGAGTGATAACAATCATGGCGGAGGCGGAGAGTGAACGTCACGAGGGAACGGAGGCAGCCCGACCCACTCATGACGAAGAGGAGGAGGAACTCGTTCCGAAAAAGGGCGCTACGTCTGTTATGTGGAACTTTTTCGGATTTAGAAAATCAGACAACGAACAAAACGTGATACTCTGCAAAGAGTGTCGCGTGACTGTTGCTGCCGGAGGTGGAAACACCAGTAACCTCTTCCACCACTTAAAGATAAAACATGCTAAGCAGTATTATGAAAGCCAAAAGATGCGTGGCGCACCTGCTGCATCAAAAACAAAAGTTGCAGCAGCTCCTCTCGTCCAAAAGAGCTTGGCAGAGTCTTTCGCCAAAGGAGGGAGATAACGGAGGCCATACCAAAAACCATACCGTGATATATACCGTTACCGTGATATGAAATTACTCATACCGCGATATAAGATTTTGCTCATACCGCCCAACCCTATTTGAGAGCAGGCTCTAACATGGAGCTCTTGAATAAGACATAAATATGTTTTTCCCCAGAGGAGACATACATGTATGTACAGTGCTGTGCTCTGATTTAGAATTCAAAAATAAAAACAAACTGTATGGAGACCAGCATAATGAGACACATTATGCATTTTAAAATACCTCCTCTGTGCAGCAGGCAGAACAAGGGAGGTTGCACATTGCACGCTGCAAATTCAGCAGAGTGTGAAGAGGCTCTAAACCCAACTTTCTATTACCATCTTTAAATAGCTACACAAAGACAATGGCCATTTCCACAAGCTTCACAATTGTCACTGGTTAATGCCTTTTCAAATTATGATGGATTTTACTCTTTTGGGGTCAATGGGTTTGAAATATGATGACTGGACAAATGCATTAGGAAAAATATCCCCTCCCCCTATGTTTTCTTCACTTTTCCACTGCACAGGATGAAAAATTGCATTTTAGCAAATAACTCAAAATGCACCTTTAAATTGAAGAAACGGAAAAATAAGAGTGACAGATAATAACACTGTGAGATCTAACTCCTTTTTCCTTTTTCTCCTAAGGCAGCCATAAATCATCCATCACAAAAACCACTTGGCACCTTTTGGGGGGAATTATGCTCTCCCTATTCCTGGAAACCATTTTCTATTGTTCTGGTCCGACTCCAAGAGTATCTGTAGTCCCCCTCAAGACAGAACCGGATGCCTAAGGCGGCAGGGTGGCAGCTGGGGTAGATTGTGGGTCACCGTCCAGGGCGCTGGTGCAGAGTATTAATTGCTGAATCAGAGTTCATGGCTGGTTCCTCTGCAGGGGATGTAATTGCGAGGGGAGGCTGTCTGACAAGGCAGCGGGAACTTTGTGGAGGGGCTAATGACTGGGAAGCTCAACCTAACATCGGTAGAAGCAGGCACCTTCAGGTGATACCACATGTAGGTGAAACCCATGTCAGTTATTATGTGCAGAGTAGTCAAGTTAGAAAAACTAGAGCAGATGAGCCGCTGAGATTCTGCTGTCTGTAATCATCTGTAAAGTTTCAATCAAACAAACCATTTGAAATTTGTTAAATGCTGAATATTATTAAAGGAAATTATCTTGCTGTTCTTGGTACTGCTTTCAATAACATTTTAGACCAGACCAACACAGGTCTTTAGGCATGATCTTTTACCATGTTCTATCACCATAGACATAGAAAATCATAACCACGCATTTAGTGGTTTCCTGAGGTCATAGTGACCTTTGACTTCTAAAATTTTATCAGTTTATCTTTGCGTCAAAGTGAATGTTTGTACTAAATTATAAGAAATTCCCTCAAGGTGTTCCTGAGATGTTGTGTTCACAAGACAGAAAATAAAAACATGTTTTTGTCACGTCACAGTGACCTTGACCTTTGACTTCTGAATTCTAATCAGGTTATCCTTGAGTCCAAGTTTTGTGCCAGATGTAGGGAAAATGCCTTTGGTGTGGCTGATATATGACTTTCATGAGGAAATTGACCTTGAACTTTGACCTTTGGACCAAGTATTTGTTCTAAACTGGATCAAATACTTTTGTTTTTGTGGGTTGAAAGCTACATTTCAGATGTGTTTCTATAGACCTGAGACTGCCATTTAAAAAGAACTAAAACACAGTCTGTGGGGATGAAGGATGAAGGGACCGTCCAGAGCAGTTTACCCAGTTTAATCTTATAGTCCACATGAGTAGTAGGTGTATATTGATTCTGTAGAAATGGATGCAGCAGATCAAGTGTGATTATGGTATCTTGGAATCTGGTAGTGTTAGTGTTGATTCTATTGTTGTTTTTTACTTGTTGTTTTTCTCAGTTGGCTCAAGGCAAACACACATGGCTTTTATATCACAGTGATGTGGTTAATTGAGCCCTGGAGGACAGTGGAAAAATAAGTGGGCACATTTTGTTCGCTTCAGCGTGTGCTCTTAGATGCTTTGCCATGGGCTTCTGTCCTACAGTATGACTGTCTTACATAATGCACAAGTGACTGTATGTGACATCAACCTGGAGTTTATTCAGTCAACAGACCAGGAACAGACCGGTTCTATTTATATTATTTTACTGTGTCAAAGAAAGTGGGCTACCATCAGGGAGGCATCACACAAAATATTGATTTCTTTAGTTTTTTTTTCTGTTTATTACACTTTGTTTTATTCATTTAATTGACTTCATACAAACTATTTCCAGTATTTTTTAAAGCATCCTCACTTTACTACTTCAATTTTACCCATGTTTTACATACGTATTTTTACTTTCACAATAGAACTGGTTGGAAATTCTCATGTGGTCAATCCTTTTTGTGTCTGACATAAAGACCCTTTCTTTTTTTGTGAAGATAAATGATCTGCGACATGCTGGTGCAGAGACGAGCCAGTTGGAAAATTAGATGACAGGTGGGGACTGTCTTTTCTTCAGTTTTGTCATCTTTTATCTCTTCAAATGCTCAACTGGTCATGCGTGTGTTGGGTGATGCATACAGTATGTGTTAGTGGATGGATTTGCTGCAGAGGTCTGATTTTGGCTCGAAAGTAATGTTTGGGGGTTATGTGTTGCTTCTATTTTAGTGCTGGCAAAGGAACAACCAAAGTATTTCTTGTAAAATTTAAATTTAATGTGGTGTGATTTACTAGCAAATTAATACAGTTTAGTAGAAAATAAAATGCGAAAGATTTATTTTTCATGTAGCACATTCACTTCACTGAAACACAGCTTGAGCTTCATCCAATTGCGGAGCAGGACATTTACAATCCAATATCTGGGTCCCTACAGTAAATGTTTTGTTGTGTAACCGCTGTCTCAGAGGCTGTAGACTGATGCAGCTTTTGGCACAGACAGCCTCTCCGGCATTATGTACCGTAAGTGAATTAAATTAATGCATCCATCTCCTTTCTGCTGCTAGACGGTATTTATTAGTCTGATCTACATCCATAAGTCTTATTCTGTGTCACAACTCCATCTTTTATGCTGCCGGCTGAGTGAAAAATGCATGTGCCGTGCAATAACAGCCCACTGCTTGTCTGATGAACAGATACGTGTGACATTATTATTCAAGTGTGTGGGCAAAGTGCTGCCCTGTCAGTAAATGTGTCATGACCTTTTCTTCACCCCCCCTGTCATCATTCAAGAATTATTACCGAACAGGACATGCCAAAAATAATTCTGAATTTCAGGGTGCAATACACAGTACAACCATTATAAAGAAAATGTCGAGAATCACATAACCTCTACTGGGTAAGAATCCCAGAGACTCGGCTTAACCGACATCTACGTAGCCAGAAATGTTCGTCACCAAGCAACAGATGACTTGTGTTTCCTAAGAGCCAAGCACAAACCACCATACATTACAATGGCTTGTCACTAATCTGGGTTGAGCTCAAAGCATTAAAAAAACGAGATTCATAACTGGATTTAAAAGATTCTCCTTTTTTGGCATCAGGGAACAACCATGTGTTCGCAGAGCAAATTCAGCATAGTTACTTATTCCGGTGGAGTAGCTGTCTCCTCATGATGCATGTAATCTTTTACTCCCTCTCCCATCATTGCTCCTCTGTTGACAAATAGCTGGTTTTCAACACATGGTTTGGCAAAGAAATGGATCACACACATTACCACAACCAGGCCACACGTAGCCTGATTCATCACAACTGTACCACATTTATTGTTTAAACTGACCTTTTCAAGTGGGACAATTGTGGCAAAAAGGACTGACTTCATTTTACAATGGATTGCTTTATGCAACTAGTACGTGCAAAAAGTGTGATTGTGTGACCATTAAAATGTCCTATAGGTGTAATTGCATAGAAGTACTGCTGCAGTGTGTCGCATCCATCTTTGCAGGTGCCGGCGTGGGATCCGCACTTTGTTCCTTTCTAATGTCTCCTGTCATGTACTTCTGAAGGACACAGGTAGCAAAGCCTCTGCTGCTGCTGCATACATAGTTCTGTAACAGAGCAATGCAAGGTTAATGCCACTTGTCAGTGTCACAGAGACAAGCGCCCTGATTATGATTGATCAGGTTCTTATCAAGCCCCTTTGTATAACGAGAGACTTTTGCAGAAAGGCGGCTGTGCTCTACTTTAAAACTAAAACAGTCCTTGGAGAGAGATCACAAGGTGCACCTACTGCTAGGAACTGTAAAGGTAAAAAAAAAACTTGCAATGCAATGTCATCTGCTGCGGAGTTAAGAGTAATGAGATACCATGGTGTTGCTGTTTTTTGATTGGCACTTTGACCTGACAGGTTTTTTAATCGCAAATTCATTGCGATTACAATCAGATGTTCGCGCCTCCTGCTGTGGTGATGGCAGATTTATGGAAACTAGGGAATCATAATCCTGATCAGGTTGTCGGCTTATTGTGAGCACGCAGCTTCACAACTCCGCAGTAATTGCCTCTTGCAATCTTCCTAATCTTGCTTGACATACCAGCAAATCCGAGGGTCTCTGTTGTTGTTTTTTTGGCGGTGACCTTGGCTTGGTATCAAAGCTTTCGCAGCGAGCTCATTCAAGAAGGGAATATGGGGTTCGACATTGAGATTCCACGTGGAACTCACCGGGGTTACAATTTCTCTTCTGAAAACGTACTACATGCAAAAAAGGGACGTTTCATGTGAAGGGGTGTGACCTTGGAACCTGTCAAACACTCAAGTCTGTGAGATGAATGGAATGAGAGGGAGGAGCTCAAAAGAAGAGTAATTACCCTGAAACACTGATAACACTCAAAACTCCATTTCCTTTAGGCTATGCATAATGGTTTATTAACTCTACATAATTGGCCATAATTACAAACGGGTGTTAGATCCTTTGTGTAATAAACCACAGCTTTTTTACCATAATGTTACCTTTTAATGTCAAATAGTAGACACTAATTAGCTTTCTATTTTAAAAGTCTGCAACTATGCTTTAACTGTTCCCTACAAAGTTTGAACATTTTCAATCTTTTGACACTAATTATATTTATAAATTACAACTAGGCTTAATAAGTAAGCCATCTCCAATCCTAAATTTAGTTTACTGCAGCCTTTAGGGGAATACATTTTGATCTGACAACAAATCAAGATGATTATAATCAGGCAAAATAAGAGAAAACCGCTAAGAGCATGTAACATGAGCTTGTAAAGTAACATTGTTAACTTAACATGATATTGTGTGATAGGTAATGCAGCATTTTGGACCCATGGTCCATCTGATGGCAAAATTATGATTTAATGGGATTGAGTAAAATAATTATTGTTATTCACATGCACAGAGACAAGCTCAGTCTGGAAAGGATCTGTTGGATTAACTTTTAACTTGCAGCCGGGAACAACCTGAACAAATTGGTAAAAAAATAAATCACTCTGCAAAACTCATACTTTTTTGTACAAGTTCAAAACATTTCTGTTGATATGATCATTTTCAGAGTCACAACAATTTTAAGTGTTCCCTTCGCCTCAAAATGTTTTGAACTTCATTGAGTTTGTGAAAAAGAAAAGCAGTGTTTCTAGCTGGAAGGAGAATTTGGCCTTGTATTGTTTTTGTAGTGTAATAAAGTTAAATGTTTTTAGTACTTGGAAAATAAAAATTGCAAAACTGATCAACAGAACCCTGTATCCGATACCAAACAAACCAAAACAGCATTAATTCTAAAAACATTTGCAGATTCACAAAAAATACTTTGAACCCTCAAACATGACTCTGACGTCAAACTCTATGTAACCTTCAAATTCAGTTTTATTTAAAGGGTTGTAAAAGGGTTGTTGCAATAATTTACTTGGTCTTAACCATGTTACTTACTTTCCAAGATGCTTGCCAGTGAGTATAGCAATATAAACTGGAGAAATGTTTTTTGGGGAAAAATTATACAATCTTGGCTGTTAAATTTGCATTTCTTAGTGCCTCCTTTGTTCTGCTTTATATCATTGGGAGGACATTAAGTTCTAATCCACCTGAACATTGAATAATTTTCACTGACAAAAGCCTCCATTTAGAAATTTTTTTTTTTCCTCTGCTGATCAGCACCGAGATTTGACCAGCAAACATTAATTTTAGAAGCAAATTATCCATCCATCCATTTGCCATGCCAATTATTCTGTGAGGGTCAGGGGGCAGCTGGCCAATCGGAGCCGACATTGGCTGAGACTGGACAGGTCACCTGTCAATCACAGGCCCAATATACAGAGATAAATAGCCATTAGCACATCTACCAATAATTTAGAGACTCCAATTAACTGCATGTCTTTGGACTGTTGGACACAAGGAGAACATGCAAATGCCACATGCAAATGCCAACTAGCTGGTTCAAACCCAGAGCCTTCTTACTGTCAGGTAATAGTGCTGACCACTCCACCACCATGTCAGATATAGATGGTCTCAATTTAATTTTCATTTGCTACATGAAGGGATGAACATTTCAAAAGCATCACTTTTTAATTGCATTGTTCCTCGCAAAGCTGTGATAATTTCAGGCAGTGTATGTGTACAGTTGTGTTGTAGTCTCTCTGTACCAACAGAGCAGTGTTCGGGAGCGGTCTGATTGTTTTTTTGTCTTGAATCCACCTAGCAATCATATTTTTGCTTGTAAATTGAATTAGACGACGGGATTGGGAGCAGGTAAAAGACAGACACGCGTGGCCTCATTGCTCGTCAAGACTAATTGTGTCTCCAGGTGTCACAATGGCTTGAATAGAGCGTGTGATGCTGTAATCAGAGGGCTGTGTGCTTGTTCATAAACCCAGAACCTTTACGCACCATTACCCTGTCTGACTGCGCCCACGACAGCAGAAGGAACGGCATTACTTTGATTGCAGCATCAACCCTTTGGCAGTGAAATGTAGCAATTCAAGGCTACATAATGGTCAGGGAAATGGGCTTTGCAGAAAGTCATATTGGAAGGATGACTGGGTGGCTGCTGCAGACATTTCAAACTCCAACAGTAATCAATGTTCTGACATTGATACTAGTAAAAATATAAGAAGTAATAGAGGTGGTTTTGTTGCCTAAAAATGGTCTCATTTAATATGAGAGAAAAGCAGACTATATCTAATCTTATCATAAAGCAATACAAAGCATGACTTGTGTTTTTATTTGGTGGCTTCACGGCTCGTTTTCACAACTCTGTACATTTGTGAGTCACTTGCACGTCCATTGGCTCATATTTGAACCTCAGTGTTCTCTGATGCAGTCACGGGATGCCTGCGTCTATCATTTCTTTATCTGTTGTCCAAAATTTGCCTTTAATAGATGAAAATTTCGATCTGCCATATCAGGTGGCTGTGGCTCAGGAGTAGGAGCAGGTCGTCAATTTACCTTAAGGTTAGTGGTTTGATTCCTGGCCTGTCCAGTCCACATGCCAAAGTGTCCTTGGTCAAGATATTGAACCCCAAATTGCTGTGTCGCTAGCTTGCGAATGAGATGCGTGTTAATGTGTTTGTTAGTAAACGTGTCAACTATACTGTGAAGTGCTTTGAGTGGTCGTTAAACTAGAAAAGTTCTATATAATGCAATTCATTTACCACACGGTAACATTTCTATCCATCTGTAAAGAAATGTATTCCTTTGCATCGAACACTAGGGGGCATACTGCGTAAAATACAGACACAAAACTAAGTTTTGAAACAAGAAGCTAGACATCCTCACTCAGTCCATCCACTCACTTTATTTTTGGAAGAGCTATTTATACTGCTCTCTCTGGTTCATTGGTTCGAACAGAGCAGGTGAAAAGTCGAAAGTGAACTCTCCTCAAGGATACATACTGTAGAACTTGTGTAAACCCACTGGACCATGGAGTGCCCCAAGTGAGTGCAGAGTTAAAATGGACCGAGCCATCCAAAACTGTCTTGATCCCAGACCATCATTTGTTTTAGTGTCACAGGGCGACATTGGCTCTTTCACCTGCCTCAGAGTCTGTATCTGATTACCACTGAAAAACAATCTCAGTGTCAATGACACAAAGTCCTCTAACGTGTGTGATCTTACCTCTCTCTCTTTAGCATGTTAGGGAATGCCTCATAACAAGAATTAAATAAAACATAAATGTATGCAAAGGTGTGTGCAACGTAAATGGTGTTGGATAACACAAATACCCACAGCACGAAGGCACACAGCCAGCAGATTTCCCAGCACCATCTGTATTTATTCGTGCATGCACTATATTGCAGCTTCACATAACAGCGGTAAAATCTGCAGTAAAAACACCAGCAATATTATTCAGTGATTCCCCACATTGCGCGTGCATTTAATTGGAAATACATGCTTGCACTGACTGGAGACGTCAGTGCATCACTGTGCCGGCAGTTCCCCTGCAAACTCAAACGGCCAATGAGGTGGCAATAATCACATTAGAATCACTGCAGACTGGTGAGACAGTCATGAGAGTAGTCATACATGAGCAAAATATAGCAACATGTTTATTTGAATGTCAGTGACAGGATGCATTTAAACTACTGTAAATATTTTCTCTTAAACAGTAAAAAAAAAACTGTGATTAAGTATTGTATACAGTTGAAATTCAACTCCAGATCTCTGTAGAGTATTATTTTTGATCTTGTTGTCATTGCATCTGCCTGAAGGGAAAGTCTCAGGCTTGGTTGCACAAAAACTGTAAAAAGTGAGAAGACAAGCTTGTCATTTTGTGTGCAACCAGCCTTCCAAAGCTTATTGGTCGATAAGGCCCACATATTTTGTTTTCCTTTGTGTTTTACAGCTCCTGTGATTTAACGTCAGATGTGTGTGGTGCTGGGTAGTGGGTGGAAGGAAGAAAAAACAATTATAAATGCATGTATTCTGTTACCTTTCCGGTCTCTATATGTTGGACTTCGTTATTAATACAACCACAAATCCTCTGCTTAAACATAGAGATCAGGTAGTTTTTAAAGTCTCTTTTACAAATCTTTTGAATTATACATATTCAAAGTGCTCAATCTATTAACAAATTGTAATCTAATAAAATATATTCAAACACAAGTGGTAGAATTAGGTCCTCTCTCTAAAAGACATTCGTCCTTTTGCTCTCCTGTCTCCAACATGTGGAATAACACAGTGGAGCATGTCTTTGATATCTGATATAATCACAAATGACATGGCCTCTGTGAATAACAACAAGGACCTCTCCTCTCAGTGCTCTTCATAAATCCTGCTGAAATAACTGTAGTGCTCTTAGGTAATCTGATTACCTCATTGCCAAATTGACCCATTACTCAAAAGTATAAAAAGGAAAAAAAGAAAAGAAAAGATGTTTTTGTCCATGAAGCCTAAGTTGCTTAAAATGGCACGTGCTTTGAATCTCTAAATGCACACACACAAAAAACCAAACAAACAAGAAAACTGATTTGCAGTTGCTTCTCTCTGAGGGATTTAATTTAAAATGGAAGCGGTGCGGAGGTGAAAACAAACAGGCTGGGTGACCTCAGCTGAGAATGACAGTGTATCCTGAGGGACTGCCCGTTCTGATCTGCTTCTCTGTGCTCTTCACAGTGTGAAAAGCCTTTTATGCTTTTCCCCGTTCAATATCTCTTTAAATTAAGTTCAGCTTTTTCACACCTTGCTCTGTATTTTTCCACACCGTGTCCCAGCTCGATGGTCCAAGATGAAAATAATATTCTCTGATTTTCAGGCACATACATGAAAAACCTGATGTTAGTATTTCTTTTTCATCATATACATTTAACACAGTGACACACAGCAGCACATAAAAACAGCACTTGAATGTGTGTACATATTTTCATCAAGATATCCAAATATGTTTCATAATGTGACTCAGGCTTATTCTCCAGTGTAGATATTTGTTGTATATGTGCCAGAAGGTTACTGGAGAACATTTTTGCAGAAACATGAATATTGACTGACTGACACAGCTGTTGCCAAACACTGTGGTCTAATATATTGACTCACCAAAATGGAACGCATGACTCAAGACACCAACAGCTGCTGCATTTGGCAGAGGGGTATAGCAGGGGATGGAATGAGTAAACACATAAACAAAAATATATATTCTATTCCTTTAACTGGATTTAAATCCAACAAATAAAATGTTATTATGGACATGATGTTAACAAGGCTCGAACATGTTACATGACACGTAAAAGATATTGACCATTTCGTGGACAATATTCTGCTGAAAATACATTATTTACATTATTATTTTTACATGATTTGCTAATTGAATGTTCCATTGATAATCTTTTCATATTAGACAGTAGACGTATTATGAAGTCAGATCGTTGGTAACTGCTGCACATGTTTAGGTTGTTGTAATGTGATTATCACATATGGTCAGAATACTCCACATGTCTTAATTGTCCAATAATCTTTTTCAAGTTATGGTAATCAGAGACCGAGTTTACATGGAAGTGTTTTAATCAGAGTTGTCTTAATCTGGTTAATGTCAGAATATTGGTTTCCACGTAAATGTAACGATTGTGTGTCCACATCCACTTGTTATTTAATTATGCTTCACACCCCATGGTTTGCTTTAATAAGGACAATACCATGCATGTTAAAACTGATCAGTTTATAAGTAACCTGCTGTTTGTGTTTAATTGAATAAACATGACCAGGATGGAAGCAGAAATGGGAGCAGGGATATCAGATCATTAATATCTGCTGTGCTGTCTCCAGATAAGTGGATACTTAAATAAGGTTTACATACAGTCTGAAAGCAGATGAGGTCATTTATCGTCCAGTACACAGTGAAAAAAGGTGAATATAGTTTACTGCTTTAAAGAAAAATTACCCTGCACACTTCCCATCTAATTTTTATACAGTCCCTGCAATGACAGCGTGCCCTCACTCATACGTGATGAAGCCATGTTTTAAACCAATGATTTCAATATGTTTGCTGATAAATGTATCCTGCTGACCTAGACCTGCGAAGAAATGGAAACTTTCTTGAGAAGAATAATGTACAACAGTGCAGAGCTGAGAACAAAAATATGAACCTTAAAGTTCAATTAAAAAGTTCAATGTTGATAGATGGATGTTAAGCCAAAGTGAATTGAATTTTCCTCTACCTCTCAAATCAGAACATACTGGCTCATGTGATGGATGATGACATTTATTTGATTTGGGAGATATTACAGTAGGTCCTGTCAAGAAATATAAATGGATATAGTTTCACAATCATATTTTACCAGGAGACCAATACTCTTGTGGATGTGCGGCAACAACGGCAGAGATGAGAGAGGCAGCCAGTCAGAAACGTACGGATACCAGAGTATCAGCGGATTGTTGCTCAAACAATAATTGTATTGAAGGGTCAGATCCTACAGTATGAACTGTAGATCCAGTCCAAGCATTTCTCTTTGTTGGATGTATAGTATGGTAGAGTTTGCTGCAAATACAATGTATTCAACCAATTTAACTCTTTCTTCAAATGTTAACAGCAAGGAAATAACTTCATACATGTTTAGTCTGGTCTCATCAGACAAGGGTCGAGAGCCTCAATGTTCATTTTTCGATTTTCAGGGGGCATCATCAACGATGGCAGAAAAGACCTACGAGCATTCAGAGCAGGGAAATGTGCAACCTAGTGCAGAGTGAAAACAAAAAATGTAACGCGATGCATGTTTTTACTTTTCTTTCTTTTACAGAAAATGTTCTGTACAGGATATAGTGGATTAAACAGTTCTCTCCACATCGGTCGCAGCCATCTTCGTTGTTGGTGAAAATGCTTCAGCTGAGTGCCATTGTCAGTCATTGTGTCAAACTCTCCCCAATTTGGGTAGATGGTTGTGACTTGTCTAATCAGTTTCAACACAGATGGGAATTAGTCTGAATGGGAGGTGCGGCCGTACCCATATGAAAGAGTGGGTAATATGAGTTTGCTGACTGCTGTGGTTTCCATGCTAGAATATGCCAGGAATTCACAGTAAAAGATTATTTCCCGTAGATCACAGCTCAGCATCAATAGCAATCCCTCTTCATCAGCTACTCTGAATCCTGCTTTTAGTCTGCAGCGCAAAGGTGGTGAACATTTAATCTGCAAAAAAAACAACTTTGAATCTGTTCCAGCTTTTGCTATTCTTTTTATTTCCTCAATACCTTGACCCGTTTTGTGTCTTGTTGCGTAACCATAGCTGTAACTATAACTCATTATCAAGCCATAACTCATTTCATCACACTCACCATTGCCCCAACATATTTGAGACAGTGATGAAAGATTGGTACATAGACTTCATCGAGAGTCTCAGACAGACCTTTTGCCTCCTCGTAGTGAATATGCCATGTCAATGCAGAAAACGTGCACATTGTACCTTTATAATTTTGAGGGATAGACTGTTAATGTGTTTGTCCACAAAACATGTAAATTAGTTTGCTCCTTAAATCTCTGTGCACATTTTTTCAATCAACACAAGTCATACAAATCTCAGTTTTTTTAGGATTTATCAGTATCTTTACTCTTCTCACCATTTCATCTACAATATCACTATCTAATACAAATATTAAAACTATTGGGAAAGCCAGAGTGTTGCCATTTTCCACAGATGCTAAACTCACCACACCAACAGTTCACACACAACCAAGTCTGGATCAGATCATGGTTAATGGTTAATTTTCACCATTGTTCACATGTGCTCCGAACCCTTAGGGTCAATTCGTTAATGGATCAACCCCGGTCAGTTACACCACTAGTGGGCAGCATACACTTGAAGTGACGTCCTAAGATGCTACTGCCTTCATCACACAAAGTTTACTGAGTGCTTCATTAATGTCTTCAGGTTCCCTTCTGCCATTCAGGTTGAATCCATATAGGCCCTTTAGCTTTGCAAACAATTCCTCCACTTTGTTTGTCACCTCTCCTTTCATCCTGTGAGATGAGACTTTGCAGCTGTGCTGTGCTGCTGCAGACACTTTCACACTCTGCAGCCTCGTCTACATCACATTCACTGTATGATTTGATCGTATCCACGCCTAATTACCATCAGGAGTTGGCTCTCAGATTAATCTGGAGTTTTGAGGAACATATGGAAGACTTTTAACTGTTAATGGCTCTAATTTGTCTCTGTCTACTTGATGACACTTTGTTAATATCCAATGAATGTATTTATGAGTTTATGCACATTTTGGAGGCATTGCGCCATTGAATTTATGAGGTGTATTTGCAATTCATATGCTTTCTTTATAAGTTGTGGGACAGGGTCATTGAGGGATTGTTAATTCAAAATAGAAGTTGTTTTTTGGAGTTTGGTACAAAAGAACATTATGATCAGTAGCACAGTGCCCTTTCTAAACATACTTGTTTGGGCTGTTTGCTTTGACTGTGGTAATATACACAGTCTACTTCAAAATTATTCCATGTCATTAGTGAGCGCTCCTTAAACAGACCAACAATATAGTGTCACTTTTTGTGTGCAGAATTAGTTTTTTTAAAGTCTATGACACAAAATGAAGTTAGAAAACTGTGTGTTCACCATACCTGGTTTATCTGCAATGAAGAGTTTATAGTCAATGTTTTTCATAAAATGAAACTGAATTCACTTTATTATTGCCCACATAAGTTTGAATGATTTTGCTGAACTGGTGCCGAGATATTTCAGAGGTCTGTTTAGTAATCCTCACAAGTGATCAACTTTTCCACATATAAGCAAGTCAGCTTGATGTAAAGCATTACAGCAACAAAAAGAAAGCCGTGATTTTATTTTGAAGACAACTTGCTAACGAGGAAGTAATTCTATGAATGGACGAATGAATTGCAATGATGGAGAGTAGCACCCACTAACCCCGTAAATATCTGGTTTAGTCTGATAGGTCCTTCAGAGTGCTCGTCACCTTTCTATTAAATTTGAAATAACACTGAAAGTACAATCTGAACAAATCGCACCAAACTCTTTTTGCACCGTCCTGGACCAGTAACAACACACATGCTAAGTGTGAAGTCAATTAGATGAACAGTTTGCAAGATATGCATTTCACATACTGATGGCTAGAAAGAAAGATCTTTTTAGAATTACTTTGTAGATTTTTAAAAAATGCAATAATGTAGGATTCCTATTCTCTACCTGTATGTGCTGAAAGAGATTAACCAGTCAGCAGTTGTCTATAATAGACTCTAGATATCCTCATTCTCACCTCAACCTCATCTGATACAGGTTTAAAATTACAATTGCTGTGGTCAGTGATCTCCAATAAATCTGCTTTCAGCACCTTAAAATCCAATATAGAGCAGTTGAAAAAAAAAAAAAGTTGAATGAGCCCTCCCCAGGCCATCATATCATTATGGCTGCATTCCACCTCTCCCGTTTCTGACTTGGGTGTTATCGGGATTCCAGTTTGCTGCAATGAATTTGACTATCAGCGCTGCAA
Organism: Paralichthys olivaceus; assembly: GCF_024713975.1. Taxonomy (NCBI): domain Eukaryota; kingdom Metazoa; phylum Chordata; class Actinopteri; order Pleuronectiformes; family Paralichthyidae; genus Paralichthys; species Paralichthys olivaceus. Next base: position 13,675,425 of record NC_091102.1, read on the forward strand.
TAGTCTCAAATGATCCGCTTTTCATTTCTCCCCTGTGATGGTTGTGAAATATCTTCCCGCCTGTTCTACTACAAAGAAATTCATGGTGAGTCAGACTCCAAAGCTCCCAAATCCTCTCAAATGAAAGCATGACGCAGCGCACTGGGATTACTGCTTGTAACTGTCGGTTTGTGCATTACGCATTATTGTCGTGCTAATGATGCATTATTACATTAGTAGAGGAAAAGAGTGTGTATGTGTGTGTATGTGTCTGCATCATGCCGGCCGGTCATAGTAACATGCACTGAATCTTTAAATGCACAGGGAATGGTTATAGTGATTACTTTATGAATACATTTAGATTTAGATTCAAAGGAAAGTTTATTGGTCAGAAATATTTCTAATCAGAATTGGGTCTTCCTCAGAAGTCAGTGGACATCCCGTTGGTCATTCGTATGAAAGGCTTTTCTCTCCAAGTGAGACAATAATCTCCCACTCGTCCATGACTGCTCCTCATTGTGCAAAAGGCTGATTGTTGCAGAGTCATCCTCATACTTAAAAACATCTATTTTTTCTTCACAGTAAGTCTGACAGTCATTAGACAAATAAAAATTGGGAAAGGGCCCAGAGGCATTCTGACAGACAGAGAACCATTTACTCGAACTCCCGTTTTTGTTTGTCCAAAAAGCAATTAGCCGACATTGTTCAAATCCAAATTAAACTTTAACAACAGCCTCCAAAATATGCAAGGACGTGGGGCTGCAAAAGAGAAATCAATGACGAACATTTAGCATGTGCCTTGTTCCCCTCTGGTTGCCTCAAAATAAACTTTAACAAGCTCATCGTAGCATCTTCAACCACTCATTAAGAAAACTTGAAGGCTTTTGTTCTGTCCTGTGTCATCAAATGAGATCAGAATATTGTTTTTAAAATGTATTCAAAGATTTTCATGACAAGGGAGGTTTGAGTGATTCACAGAATTTCACAACTTTACCCACAATGAGAGTTTGGATCCAGAAGGACAGTGACTCTAGTGAGCATGAGTTCTTTTTAAGTAATAGTAATACTTAACTCTCAATAATTACTTTATTCTCATAACATTAAAACTTTGTCCTTTTGATATTAAGACTTAATTTTTTAAAATAAAATCTGAATATGTTTTTGGACAATCTAATAGTATCTGTGTGTTGAGTAGTTGTGGCTGAAATATCTCAGGGAGTATTATTATTATTTGTATGCATTAACCTTAAGTGTGCCCTATTTCTAAGTTGATTTATTTATTTTTAAATACTGATTCATTAAATCATTAGTTTTTTCTTTCCAATATTTGTTGAAAACTGTCGTTAAACATTAATTAAACTCCATTGTCAATTCAAACAAAATAAAAAAATAAAATAAAATCCCTGCACACCACAGGGGGACTGTTTCAAAAGATTTGACTCACAATCACCTAATCCTTGAACGTAACACATTTTAAACTGAACCGTAGTATAAAATGAACAGCCTGCGAGTTAGTCCAGTACAAATGACCAGAGCAGGCACATTTAGAGGTTTTCATTTGGCAAATAACAAAGTGAAGTGTTGAGTGGATGTAGTTAGAGTTTGATGGATTTGCTTTTTTAATGTGACAGGCCAGAGTGTCAGAGAGACGGAGAGAGAAAGCGAGAGGATAAGGAGCAGAACTGTAGCTGATTGACAGCATGAAAGCTTGTTTATCGTTGGCCTGTAGATGTGACTGCTGCAGCACCGGAGGGCAGTCGCTCTCTCATGCTGGTCAGGTAGCACGCTCCATTTCCTAACCTGTCAGCACGGACAAGCTAAACACAGGGCTTTTTGACATCAGCGTTTTACATCGCTCATTCTCACTGACATCTCCAATCGAAAGGAGGTTTGACACGATGTCATTCCCACTGGGCCCCCCCAGCAACCTGTGTGCTGTGCTCACATTTTGAGCAGGAGATCAGTGCTGTCGATGACAGTTTTGTGTCTCCCAGGTACGGAGAGAGAAAAAAATGTCACATTTGGCATCCATGCTCCGAGCAAACGCTGTCCTCACTTGTGATAGTTTTTTGATGGGAAAAGAGATCGCCCTTTGAATTTAGAAGAGATAGCATGAAGGTCATATTCTATGATTATTCTGCCTCCAAGAATAAGAACGAGATGGTAGGAATTGATCCATCCTGAATGTTTCTCAGGGCAGTGATGCTGCCGCTGTTTTACAGAATTAATCTCTTTTAATAACTAACAAAAAAATAATTAATTTTGAATTGTACACTATCTAATGTTGGAAATTATTAGATCCTATTGCAAAATGTGAAGCAACGTTATTGGCATTGTGCATTTCAAGAAACACACACACGTTTGTACTTCTGTCTTTGACATAGTACATTTCCAAGCACCTTACCCTAACAATCCAAACTAACACCAACCCATACCCTGACCTAAAACAAATTCTTACCCTAACCCCCAATCAAGTCTTAACCCTCAAACAAAAAAGTGAGGACTGGTCAAAATGTCCTCACTTTCCAAAACTGTCCTCACTCTGTGGGGTCTATGCTTAAAATGGTCCTCACAAAGATATAAGTACAGGAACAGACACACACACACAGAGTCGTGTCTCCATTACTTCAGGATACAATACATTGACTTACAATGATTACCTGAAGATTTACTCTTAGTTGTTTTACCCGAACTTAAACCTAACTTGAACCTAATCTCAAAACATGCCTGTAACCTCAAATTTAATCATTTACATTTTGGAGACATGCTTTTTGTCCCCATCATTAAGTCCCCATAACATGGGGACAGTATCATGTGTACAGTAAATATGTGCATACTTAAGTAGCGCTGTGGCTGCGATTACTAAATAAAGCTGTTCTTGAATAAATGACATCTAAGTTTCAAGTATTATACACTCAGGGGAGTGAGTCTAAATCCTGAACCTCCAGTGCATGTACACACAGACGCACACGCACACACTCTCTCTCTCTCTCTCTCTCTCTCTGCTCTCAGTGGATCAGGCTAAGTAGTGGCTGAGTCAGCTTGACTTAGAGGTTCTCTGGGAGGGGGATTTTTAGTAACAAGGCTTTATCACCTCCATTCTCTTCTTTGCAATAAAGCATTCAGGCAATTTGAGTTCTAATGCACCTTTGGAAAACAATTACTTGGGCCCCACTTCTATCAGCCCGGTATGAAATTTAAGGAGGGTGGCAACCAAAGGTCTGTCTATAGCTGTGAAAAAACAGACTGCATAGAGAAGTCTGGATTCTAAAGAAGCTGTGTAAAAGCTCATGTGTTTCTAAAGGGTTTTGCAAACATGTATTACAACATATCACATCAAATGAGTTATCATGTTTTTATGTCCGTGAGCAGTTATTATTTTGAGGGTGGTAGTTATGCTCTACTTGGGTAACTTATGATGTGAACTAACTGAAGCTCATGCACATCCCTGGCTATTAAAACACGTCCCTTTTACATCGTGCAGGTCTGAAATCTTAAGTACAAGAAGTGGGACACTGCTATTTTCGCAAAACTTAATAAATCCCAAGTCATCCACAGCCCTGTTTATGTTGACAGCACACAATAGCTTCAGTGTCCGGGAAAACAGTACGGTACATACGACTTCAATAAGTTCAGCACGGAACAATATTTATACACAAATCCACAGAGACCTTTTCTACAGGAAAGAAGCTGAGTGTAGAGACACAATATGACAGGATGTTTGAATTATTGTATTTGTTGTTCAGGTTTACCACCGTCATATCAAGTCATTGTGCATTTGTTGCAATAATGATCATTTTTATTCCGATTTGACACTTTCTTCTTGGTTGCACATCGTTTTTCCTACTTTTGGATGCATTAATCGGAGGCTGTTTTGAGATGGTACATTGCTCATGCACACATTTAAACACACAAATTCACATACATTTAGCTCGCATTTATATTACACATTTCCACCCAGAGGTATCAGCAAGCATAGCAAAGTCAGACCGAAAAAACAAAACAGAATTGTAGATGTCCGTTGCATTTCTGTGTTTCTTTGGTATATTAACAACTTTAGAAAAGAAGCCGGCGCCCGAGTTTGCCGTTGACCTGCTCACCCATTAGCTTTCTGCAAATGAAGCGTCCTTCAGTAAGTACAGTCCTGAGGGTGCGAGAGCAGGAGGCACGAGAAGCGGCGAGACCTTTTCTGTGGGCAGCTGGGATGATTTGAATGAACACCCAGAATGGGATCCATCTGGGGCATCCTGGGAGGCCAGAGTGGCTGGAGGAAGCAAATGGCCCATAGGCCTCTGGCGATCAACTGAAGCATTTCCCAGGAAGAAGGGAACAGAGCAGATGAAAAAGAGAAAGAGAGAGAGAAAAAAATCAGCTGGCTCAGACTTGGGCATTACTTGAACTGCCCTGAAAAAGAAACCTCGGGGAAGATTCATCTGTTTAAAGTTTCTTTAAGCTTCACTGCCTCTTTGTTTTATTTGATGTTGTTCTTTTTCCACTGGAGAGAGCAATGAGCAGACAGTGCAGGGAGGCACTTTCAGTAGCTTTTGCCTTTTCTTAATAGACATGTGGTTTTCTAAAATAACATTTTGATGTGCATATAACCAAATAATGAGAGGAAAATACTCTAACCATGTGGACCAGTAGCACTTTGATGCAATTGATTTTAGGAGCACATCCTTGGTTTGCATTGTGCATGCAATCGTGTACATGCACACGTGAGGACTTGGTTGACACTATGCACATCCCTGCAGCTGGTTTAATGCTGTTTCATTTCTTTTCTTTTCTACAGGTTGCTGTAATGCACAGATAAGCATCCCAAGGCACCAGTGAATTCAGAGCACAGACACAACGGCTGCCTTATTAATGGTAAGAAATTAAGCACATTAATTCGGTTTACACATTCTAATGATCTAAGAGTTTTCAGTAGTTACAGGATCATCAGTAACTTACCAACACACATTTAATTATGATGCAAAAAATATTCATACGGCAGTAGACGTCTCAAAAAGGAAGTCCAGCTGCGTGAAAGACGAGCAGGAGTGTGTAAAATCCTTTGTACAATGAAGGCAATGCAAATAAATAGCACAAAATAGCAAATAGTTTTGAGGCCAATCTCGACACGCCTGACAATTCACATTAAGCGTGACGTGCCTCTGGAAAAGAAAGATGGAATCAACATCAAGCACTGATGATCCAATGCTCCTTTTTAATAAAGAACTGATATAATACCTGGGCACACACAACACTGATAAAGAAAGAACTTGGTGAGTTTCACTGTTTGTTTCGGGAGCAGTTTAGAGAACTGTTGCAACAGCTGGCACAGAGACAATAGTTTTTTCTTGAGTATTTAATTTGCCGAGGGTCGTGGTTGTTTGTAAACAGTCTCAGCTGTGCACATTTGGTTCATTCCTTTTCTTCAACAGGAGTTTTGTTGCCTGTTGCTTGATCCTAACTCGGCTACATCATTTAAAGACAAGAATAACTGTGAGCAAGACAAACACATCAAATAAACGGACAAATTAACTTTATATCAGACCGGATAGAGGAGGAAGTTGTTCTTCATCTTGTGCACTTGCTGGAAGCAAAACCAAAAACATTCATGCTTTTAACTGGAAAATCAACCTGGGTCAGAATAATAAAAGCCGCAATATTTGTTAGTGAAATAATGTTGTTTGCATTTACTGGATACAGGTTGGAAAATATATAATAACATATATATATAATGTATATGTATGTATATATATAATGAAATCAATGTGCAAAGGCCTTTGGGTGAAAATCAGTTCATTTCAAAAAACATAAAACAAATTATTTTTTAACCAGAGCTTTGGCTTTCTGACCAAAAGAATGAATGTAATTTAGAACATAGAAAAAAGTTCTGTCAGATTTTTGTGTCGCGTCGATGCATATTCCACAGAGGTAGCACATTCACAGGTGGTAACATGGCACACTGGTGGTTCATTTCCAGATAATATGTTAAGGGAGATGCCTTTCCCATGATGCTGCGGGGCAGTGCATCAAATGTGTTGGCGTTCGACAGGGAAGGAGTGGGTGTTGTGTCACTGTGTCTGTGTAGAATAGTTTTGCTCGATTAAAAAGAGATTCATCACATAACCCGGGGAAGAGCGTCGCCGATGGAGGAGAATGGAGCTGCTGATGTGATGAGGCCTGCTCGCTCGCTCACTCTCTCTCTCCCTCCAGCTTCTATCACTTTATTGGAAAGCCAATGGATCATTAGACATGGTCTGGGAAACCAGGGCTATATTGTCGAACTGGATTTCATTTCATTTTCGTAAGTCTAATTAGATTTGGGTCTAAGAGACTAATGTCAATTTGAATAATAGAGAGATCATGACAGGAAATTAGTCACTGTTAATTTGATCAAAATAAGATACGGCAAAATATAAAAACTATTCATTGTGGGCCTTAAATTTTCTGGGAATCGATTTTTTAGTAGACTGCTAAAGTAATTATTTGAGGAACTTGCACAAAGTGCAGTGGAAAATATGAAATTAAAGCCAAATCCAAACTGTCAAAGTGTTCAATCACGGAAGTTTTCACCAGACTTGAAGGACAACACCGCAGGGAGAGGAAATGTATGCGTGATTTGACTTAATTGCAACCTGGTTATATTTCATCGCTTTCAATCTCGTAGTGAGACAGCTGGCGGTGGGAGAAACATACTTCACAATGCACAGTGGGGCTCCTTTGCTTTGACAACATATTCTACATGTTGCGGATGTTTTATATGCAGCAGCAGTCGGCGCGCAAGTGAGGGAACAGGCAGTCTGCGATTCACAGGCAGAAATCGTTTCATGGACAATGAAGCAGCTTTTTAATGACCATGAGACTGGGATGAGATGACTGATGCCGCTTGGCTTAGAGTCAGTTCTCGGGGCAGAGGGGCCCTTGTGGAATAAACTGCCCTCCTGGGAACCCACATGCTGCTGAGACTGTACACAACAGACTGTGAGAAGAGGTTGTAGATATAACCTGGGGAAGAGCAGATTAGAAGTCACTCCAGGATGAATTTTCACTTGGGTTTTCTCTGAGGATGCTTTTAGAGAGAAGGAGCTCAAGAGCGACAAAGTGCATGTTCAACAAGAGGGGCTCAGGTGTGTAGCTACACAACACCTAGAGAGACAAGATTTTATGACCATACAGTTTTACACATGGAGAACAGAAAGCACTTAGGTTAGGTATTGTTTTTTTTCCCGATACTGGTGCTAAATCGATACTTTGACACAAAATAAATAAAACATACCTCCTATACAATAATTGAACACTAAATCTTTGCATGGGGTCATGCAAAGAGTCAAACATGGAGCATCTCTCTGCTGATTTATCTGCACGTCGCCAGGTTCTTGATTTAGTTTGTCACCTTTCCTCCTCGTTCTCTGGATTTACTGGCAGATTGAAAACAACAAGGTGCATACTGCCCCAAAGTAGCTCCCTCATTTAGGTGTTCTGGCACTGAAATGAGGCACTGGAACGTAGTAATGATTTGATCCAGTGGGTCCCAGTCGTGTAGGCACTGGATTTCTTTACCCAACCCTATCACACATACAGAACATACCGCATACCATCAGCACTTAATCAACTTATTTCGAGACATAACTGAAGTTTGTCCTTTATCAAGACAATATTCTGTCAGGGCATTTTACAAAGTGAAGTATTTATGTACGCCAATCAAATCAATCCAGTTTAGACTCAGGGGTGGTACAGATGGCTCTTTGGTGTATCGCTGAAGCAACAAATCATGCTCCGAGGTCAGCTTATCTCTTCAATCTTTCCCTCTGCTTTGAATAACACAATGTGTTGAAGCATGATACCAGGGTATCAGGAAGCAGCGCTTGTTCTGTCAGGCAGAAATACAAATTCAAACACAACCCAAAACAGCAATCCCTCACACTTATTTGATATGAATCATGCAGGGTTTTATCCTGTTGCTGCAGGATTTTGTATCAGAGCATGTGTTTGTATTCCATTCCCTTGAACATTAAATTTCTCTCATTCTGTGGAACGAGAGAGCGGATGAAAGTGCCGTGATGAGTGTTTGGTTTTGCAGTTGCCAAAAGTCTGTTGTTCAGACATAAATTCATTGTATCTCAAGTTTCAAAAGTTTTACATGGAGAAAATGTTTCAAAGGAAACAAGACTGACACAAAGCTCATCTGACAAGTAAATATTGTACGAAATGAACCATGTAGAGAAGTAAATATGATAATCTTTTTTTTTATTCTCATTGAAAAGTAAAAGACAATCTTGATTAGTCTCACTATGGGGAAATGTGCTGTGTTACAGCAAAACAAATACAAATACATGAAGCAAACAAGTAATGATACAATATAAACACAAGGAAATAAAAGAAAAAAGAAAAGAGAGTTTTTACAAAACAAACAATATATATATGTATGTATATATATACATACATACAGTAATATTGCACATGAAATTGGAATTGCAGAGTTTGAAATTGATTATTTCACAGTTAAATTATTGAGATATAAAGGGTGCATGAGCAGAGCTTTATGTCAAATTGAAAATGCCATAAAATGTATCCCTGTGTTGAGAATCAGTGCCAGACTTTAAAAAGCACACGATTCGTTTTTTTCCCCCTCAAATATAAAGAAACAGCATGCACACCTACATAAACAACATAAATAGCAACAAATATCTTTTAACTAAACTGTGTGTGCATGAGAACCAGAAAACAAAACTAGCTGGTAACAGGCTGTTCATCCTCGTCTGTGGTTGTTTTTCTTACTCATCCTGTCACCGACCTTTACATTCTGTCCTTGCACAACAAAAATCCAAAATTGCAGACAGTGCTAAGGTCAGTTGTTGAATTCCATATCATTAGGGTGGAAAGTGCAAAATAATTCAAATGCTATCTCCACTTATTGGAGACATATGGATTCACGTTGACCAAGATTTGGGAAAATTACCAACCAGGTCCCCTGTTATCTTCTGTGCCAGTCTGCCTGTTCAAACCACTTGTTGCCAATTTTCTGAGTTGTGGATCTGATGCCTCCTGTAAAGGTGCTTTCAGACGGTGATTGATTGCTGCTGATGTCATGGTTTTCACTTTGATTGTGACGGCTGCTCTGCCGCAAGGGTCGGCGACAAGGAGTGGGAGGTCGGCTGCCACTCCGGTGAACGCACGCGGCTCTTTGTAGCTGAAGATCACAATGGTTCAACTTTTCAAACCTGCTGCTGTGACTTACCGTGTGACCATGGCAACCACAGACACCACACAGAGGGAAATGATGCAGGAGCTGATTGAGTTCACACCAGCAGACATCAGTGAAGAGTGCGATGTGTCCTCTGAGATCTCGCAACAGTGATCTTCCACATAAAGGATCTCATACTTGTTTTGCATTCATTTTCAATGTGTAGTTTACTGCCCTCTTGTGGCCCTAGAGGACAACTCTCTTGTATTTGTCGCCATTTTTGTGCATGTGACCAAAGGCTGGGTTGGTTGAAGCAGATGTGAGAGCAACATGTTTTTTTGGACATTTGCACATTGTAGATAATCCTGCGTTCTTTGACAGGTGACGAGCTTTAACTAGCTACAGAGAGGTACGCTAGTCAAACTACCCCTGACACAGCTTCCTTAGTTCTGGCATCAGTTATGAAATTGCATGTTCCATTAAACACATGTGCAGATGTGTGTGGAAACATCTATTCTTATATCATTCTCTTATCTCCCTCAGTGTTAAGAAGTAGCAGCAACAAGTAAAACAGCAAATTACTCTGTGATTCAGTTTCTCAAATCGATATAAGTTATCTCACTATCGACCTTGGTAAACGTGTGACATCTTCATTTCTGTTAATCATGGTGCAGTGCTCCCTGTGTAGTTTCAGACAGCAGACAGGCTCTGCTTGCCAAATAACTAGTAGAAGGAACCGCACACCACTGGTTATAGTGGAAAGCAGCAGCAGGGGATGTAGCTATGGTTCTGTCCCATGTTTCCATCAATTTAAAATAGAGAGAGTTTCCAAATAGGAGCCACAGTTGTTATCACTATCTTACATCACCTTTACTCTGTCAGAATGAGAAAAAGACGCAGGCACAAAAAGAAAATGTGTTGTTTCTATGTTTAGAGCATTTAACCAACACCTTGAGACCTCTTTCCAATATCTGTGTGATAATAAAGAGCAAAGAAAAAGGATCTGGTGTGACAGAACAAATAATTTCAAACATTCCTGTTTATCATTGAAATATTATAAAATTGAATAAAAAGTGATGTAAGGTGTTTTTGAGGGATGGACACACAAAGTTAATAAAATAATTTCACATTAGAAGCTAATATTTAGACCTGATTGTAAAATTTTGTTTGTGAATTTTTCCATTCGAGAACTAATTATTTCCGATTGTTCCAGACACCACATGAGCGCACAACAAGCCTGACCTGGATTTTATTTATCAACGTTCTGTCCTTTTAAAAATGTTCTACCTCTGTTTGGATTGTATCCTGTGCTCCCTGCTTATTTTATCGAGATTACCATGTCCTCTGTTTGCAGACACAGCCGAGCACCTGCTTGTGCCTTTTCTATTTTAAGGGGGAAAATAATGACCACATGCAGCATGTTCAACACACGCATGATGCACAGAGTTGGCAAATACCTTTAGCCGTCACTTAATATGACCCACATTTGTAGCTGTATAACTGCATAGCTATGTTTTTTAGTTATTTTGTGTGCTACATAGTTGAGGAACACACCTTGAGTCACATTATATATTATCGCTCAGCAACATCTTTTTTTACAAGCTGGCCTGTACATTTACCTGCTGCTAAATCACTGCCCTGCATCTTTCCTCCTTTGCATTATTCAGCCTTTATCACAAACATGTTCCCTGACAGTGATGGAGGGATCTTGGGTGAGGAAATGGATCTCCTGTCGAAGGAAACTGAAACGTGAATCAGACTGAGAGACGGCTGTTAACACACGAATCTGACATCCAGGAAAAAAAATGCCCCAACCCCAGTCTCTTATCTTTTTAAATAAAGAAATATAATGTCTATCTCAGAAGCCATCATGACAACAATAATATAGTCTGCAATGGCCTTGGTCATTTTCATGGCATGTGTTTATCTTATCAAGAAAAACTGTTTTGACTTGTTAAGTGAAGTGAGTCAATGAAATTTGAAACATTCATACGAGGTAAATACGCTTTTGCTTGAATTGTTGTTTAGAAATATATACTCACAATTGTCTCACTTGTTTTCCAGCATTTGACCGATGACAGTGAGGCTGAGGTGATTCATTTTCACATTTCCAGCTTGAGTGTAGAAATTCATATTAACATACACTTTTTTTAAACTGCGTGGGTGAGCGTAATGATAAGCGAGCAGGATGGCTCTCCCCCCTGATAAACTAAAGACTTTTTATTTATTGGACCCCAGAGAAACTAGGAGTATTAATTTCACACTCTGCCTCACAACTCCAATATAGAGGCAGATTATCTATTTGTTATATACCGAGTCTGAATGGAAGACAATTACACCTCGGCCTGGTGAATGAACGTATATCCATGCAAACGGTCACTCCAATAATTCTCAGCTCAATTTTTAGTCAGTGTATAATTAGAGTGATAATTTGTCCTCAAATTCAAACCCTGGCTCTAGAAATGATCAGCTTTTATTGCAACACAACGTACAGGTCCATTCAGACCTGATGTGTTATTGTTCGTCACAGATTACAACACGCGCGTCAGCTTCGTTCTTTGTCCCTCTTACATCAAACCGTTCACGACACCCTCCGCTGATTCTGTTTGGTGCATTGAGCTTGTTTATTTTCTGGGATTGTGATTGCGGTCATCAGTCATTCAGTATTTGTGACGGTTTTCCAGAGCGCTGCGGACTCTATTTTAATTATCAATACAGTGGGGGGGCCTCGCTCTCTATGGCAGTCTTTGGTTTCCTCGCTCGGTGCAGTTGTTTCCTTGTGCTGTTAAAACCCATTGCCTGCCCAGCGGCAATAAATTGATTTTGTAACATGTTGTGGTCGGGTGGGTTTTGGTCAGTACTTGGGGGGAAGAAAGGAGTGACAAACATAAATTACAATATTCTCTATCTCTGTCTTCATCTCCTCTTTTTCTTTCTCCTTCATTTTCTTACCCAACACCTGGTTTCACATTGTTCATCAATCTGCTTCTCTATGACCAACCAGCTGCACCTCCAAACACATTGTATGTCCTATTATTGAAATGATTAATGCAGACGACACACGTAGAACATGAATTTGTCATGTAGAGTTCCTTGCATTGCCCAGGTGCACTGGAAATCTACAGCTTGTTCTCATTAATTTGTTCGTTCTACACACATCCTTGACCAAATACATTCAGTTATGTGCAAAAGTTAAGGCACTATTATTAATAATTTAACTAAATCCATAAAAAACATTTTATTTCTAAAACAGCCTGATTCATTGGGCCTTGTAGGGTAGGTCAAGAGAGCTGTCAATATGACACATGTTAAATTAGACACATGTTAAATTAGAATTCTTGTATTCAGTGTACTCAAGTTTCATAAAGCATCCTTAAGAATAACCATGAAATAGGTGTAGGAAATAAGGACAATTGAATACCTTAAGAATCCTTGGAATAGTATTCACCATATAAATATACTGCCTATGTTTCACATCTGCTGATTATATTTCCAGACCTTGATCAATTCTCTTAAGTCATTGAGCTACCGCTCAATAAGCAGGGGCTCCTCTCAGCAACTGAATGAGAAAATAGAAAAAAAAAAAATAGAAAATGGAGCTAATGATGCCTGGAAGCAAAGAGGCCATGCAAAGATTTCAGCGCTTCCTGCTAGAAATGTCCTCTGACATGCTTTTCCAGAAATGACAGTTAAGGGTAACACGATCTGGAAGAGCAAAGAAAACTTGTAGATAAAAGTGCTGAAAGCAGAAGGAGCAGCAGGAAGGTTTCGCTGACACAGGAGTGGTGGTACAGTGTTGCACAAACACAGTCTACGTGGAAGAATCAACAAAAGGAATTCTTACCTGCGACCTCATCACAAAGTCGACGTCTGAAGGAGGCAAAGCAACATCTGGATAAGACGGAGAAAACAAAAATAGGAAGTCAGGAAAATAAAACAACAGAGTGCTTTGGAACGATGAAGTTTGGAGCAGCATTTAAATTGAATAGAACACTTTGCCTGCTACTTTTGCCACTGAAAAGAGACTCTGAAAAGAAAGTTTCTTTGATCCGCAGCACATTTTACTTGAAGAGATAACCTGAAGCTGTCCACATCATAGATCTTAAACCTGTTTAGAAGGCGAACTAAAATATCTCAGAACTTGTTGAAGTGATCCACAAAATTAGAAAGGCACTTAAATAGCTACAGTATTGTTTTGCAAGCTGATATCTGCAAAATATAGAGTTTAATAAGTATCGATGTAGCTGCTGCTGACATTAAACATTGCCTTTTTTAGTCATAAGACTGTGAAATAAAAAGCAGCAGTGCAATAGGTGCTTATTGGCTCATTTGTCCCTTTATATATTATCATCTTTTCTTTGCTCAGGGTTGCCCAGACATTTGGACAAAAGTATATTTCTTATCCACTTATACCCAGACACTCATAAGTGGTAACATGGGAAATGTGCTGCTAACGCAGAGTGACATTGCAAACATGTTAATGTTAAGCAGATAGATAACATTTACCTGGTTCATCGCAGCCTCAGGAGCAGCTCTGTGCTGTGAAGTCGTTCCAGTGCAGTTGACGCACTCGATATCGTTGTGTCACCTCTGGCCCACAAGGACTCGTTCCCCGTACACGACTGATAGAAAAGGAGAAACTGCAATATGGTGTCAAAAACTGCCCAAAATTACTTGGAATTAATTGGATCCGTTTAGACTGGTAAGATTTGTAAAGTCTAGACGAGCTGTGTCACTAAATTATTCATTTGGTTTTATTAGAAGAAAGAATTTGTGTCTCATCTTAAAGTGAATAGAGGTGAAGGCTGGATGATGTGTTTTCACCTTGAATCCAAGCAGGAGCCAATGAACAGAGCAGGGCGTTGAGAAACAGTTTCTTTTTCCTCTGTAGCTGGTGACATCATCGAATAATCACCTGAGCACAGCTCCCTGAGCTTCAGTCATTCAGAAAACCACCAGGAAAAATGACAGCGATCACACAGAGGCGCTGACTTGAAAAGTTGGAGTAATGAAAATGACAATTGGTGATGTTGAGTGTGACATATACTAATTTCCTGATTAATTATTCTCGTTCAGCCCAGCATTATTACAGATCAGTGAATGTTATTTTGAAGACTCATCATCCACAACAGAGAATGTAATTTACCTGAACTCCTGTGTGGCTACTGTACAACTGTGTCTCCACTCAGGCGTCGCTTCCTTCGGAGGCTGATTTCAGGACCGACTGCGTCCAAATGCGTCCTAAGAATGTGTTCTTCCACCCACAAGCAATGAAGCCTCCATCAGGTGGATCCTTCCTGGCAGAAAAATGACCTTGAGTCTTTGCTTTTCCGTCCTGGTCTGTTTCTAAAAGAGTTGATGGAGGCAAAAAGTGATGGGAAAACGTCAAAAGAATTTATTTTTAAATCAGTCAGTTCTTAACCAAACAACTCATTTTTTCAACATATTCTCAGACGTTTTAATCAAACAAAGAACTTCCTTGTCCGAAGCTCTGTTGCGAGGCAACGGCTGTAAGGGTGGGACAAGCTGTGGATGTAATCAGAAGACCAGACTGTCTTGGTTTTCATTTCTGTTCGGCCGCCGCGGTCTTCGTGGCATATGAAGGATGCAACCGACATCAACTTGCATCACGGCCCCTGAGTTGAGACAGCTTAAGTGTGAGAAGGGTAACTCTGAGGTCAGGTATCTTTTTCAAAATAAAAGTAGACTAAAGTTATTCCTTAACCGATAAGTGATTTAATAGAATTCAAAATGTTTCTGTTTAAAACATTCTCATCTTGACATTGAACATAATATTCTCCATCTGTTAGCATTCAGAATGTAAAAAGATTTCATTAAATAGATTGTCAAAATGCATTAAATTTTGCAACATAAAGTGTGAAAGATTTTAGAGGTATATTTATTTTTTAATTATTAAACTGTTTTCTTCTACTATTCTTGTCTCATCAACCCATGACATTCCTCTGCTGCTCATTATTTTATAAACATTTTGTTCTTTTTTGTATTCAGCTGTGAGTCTATAGTATTGTGAGATTTTATTTATTTTTCTTATAAATTTATTTTAATATTATTTTTGACGTTCAAGCATATTGAAAATGTGTTTCTCCCGCCTTCACCCCTGCGATTTCATGTAGTACAATCCAGGAAAGAGTAATAGTTTTGATATTTGTGTCAGTGCATAAAGGTCAATGAGTCAGATTGAAAAACTTAATAGTCCTTATCGCCAACAGTGAATTAAACCATATTCAGCTGAGGAGAGCCACAGAATGAAAAATAATACCAGGATCTTGGGAAAAGGTCAGGCTGATGTGTTTCTGTGTTGAACGCAAGGGTTTAATCAACAGTGACAGGAAATAGACTTATATAGAGAAAAGCAGCACTGTTTGCTTTTCACTTTCAAGCTTCAGGGCAGTTGCTTGTCACTGTCGCACGGCTTATCAGACCACTGTAGCAAATGGTACAGTGGTACCTGGACCATAGACTGTGCACAAAATTTAAGCCAAATTGTCTAGAATGCCATCTTTTGGCATGCTGCAGAAAGGTTTGTAAACCCAGACTCCTCCATGTTAGTTTATGGGACATTTCTTAAATTATCATTCTTAAAGATGCTTTTTTCTGTAGGTTTGGTTTTACTTAGTTTTTTAATGCTATAAAAACCTTGTGAAACATTGTGATTGACAGCTAACAATGCAACTCCATCCTGTGGCTCCATCCCCAAATGTTCAAGATGGCAGCTTTCGTATCCTGGAAATTTCTGCTTCATTTCTGGATAGTGGGAGGAAGTGGAGACATGTCCTCAATCATGACGTAATAATAATAGCTATGTCTTTTCAGATGAAAAAAATGAACTATCACTGATGATTTTGTAATTTTAACAGCTCCATATTCTTGCTATACTTATTTCATTCTAAGCATTCTGGTATATGTTCCACTACATAACCACTGACTGTATTCCCCTGTCAACTCTTTTGGAGTGTGCCCACGATATTTAGACCATTATTGACTCTGGTTTATCTTGTACCAGAAATGTTTGCATGACCTAACCAATCTTTCAGTGAGGAAACAAGGTCAGAAATCAAGGTGTCTTTTGCTATCAGTCTCCAGCCTGTTGTGCTGAGGTGCCAGCCCCAAAGCTGCAGTTTCAGTGACGCACAACCTCCATCAGTCTCCACTGGAATGGAAAAAAGGGCCACATGTTGTTACAGAAATGGACTAAGATGGAGCTGTCAGGCATCCTGGGGAGGAGGTTACTCTTCCTATTACCCAGGTAGGGGGCTCGGCCCATCTGGCAGTAGACCTGACTTCAAGCCGCCACAGCTTTTTCACGTCCTCTCTGTGCTCTCTATCACAGTGACTGTTCTCTCTGTCTTTGCCAGTTTCCATTGCCCGCCCCTTCTCTATTCCACCTCTGTCTTTTTCCATCTTTCCCATGGCAATTGATCTCCTTCTCTTGTCTCTTTTCCCTGCAGCTGCCACTGCTCCACTATGAGGGTATGTTTAATTAGAACGAGTGATGAATGGTCTCCTGTCCTGACTCAGAAAGGAAGCATATGGTCAAAAGTGAGAGAGGAAGATGGCAGAACATTCAGCAGAAAGGAAATAATTTGGATAAAGTGGAATGTTATTATGTTCCAGCCGCCACCCGCGTTAACTTTTTGAAATCACTAAATACAAGTGGATGAATAGTGTAGAGCATGCACACGGATAGACTGTGGTTATATTTCTAGCTGTTTCTTAAATATGTTGTCAAAAATATCCAGGTGCAAACTGGCCTATTGACTCTGCACCATTTTAGATACAAATTTGTATTTAAGCAGTTCATATATACAAAGCAGGTTTTCACAGTATGAATACTACCAAATACCCCTTGTAGTGGGCTATGGCTTCAGTCACTTTCTGGTTCAATTCAATGTATTTATTTAGCAAATAGATAGAAATAAGAAAACGTGGGAAATTTAACTTATGTCTGTGTGTGTACACTTGCATGCTAATAGTTTTAATTTTCACTAATGTTTTAATCTAAACACTTTGTCTTTTTTAATTATCAGCATCTCATTACTTTTCTCAGTTTTTTTTTTCTCAAGTCAACAAAACCTATGTTTAGTTGTTTTTAGACATTTTAATGAACAATTGTTACATTATATCTTGATAATGTTGATGAAATAGGTAAAGGAATTATATATTTAATACCTGAAAATATAAATAACACAAAGTTGCTAAGAAATGGAGCATTAAGTGAAAAAGTGTGCAGAGTACTAAATGAATGGTGACTGAACCTGCTGTTTAATCTTAAAAATGCGAATCCACCCACTTTTCTAAAAGTTTTAATTTCTGTGGGTTTCCCACATATAACTTCTGAAGGTCTTTCTCATCTTAGAGACAGATAGTTTGAAAGAGTGGAAAAGACCATTTCTGTTAATCCGGAGCAACCTTTTCTCAGCAGAGTGGAGGCTGCTGCAGCCGGCACTTTCTCTACAGTTGACGTCTTAATTCATCTAACTTGGATCCCCATTAATGACTGTAATGTGCCCTTAAGGATTCTTATGTGACCTCAACTAATCTCAAGTGACATGTTGAACCACAGAGATTAAAAAACTGGAGACTGAAGCCATTTGGACCAAACACGTCCGAGACTTTGTTCTTTTAGATATTCCACAGTATGAAGACTGAATAAATGGAAGTCTTCACACACGAAAGCTATTGGCTGATAATCATCTAAGTAAAGCCTTACATTTACTGTAATGGGGGATTTCTTTACCCCAGTTTTACAGGATTACCGAGACGTACCCTATATGTCTGTTAGAGATAAAAAGGATTTGAAAAAGGAATATATAGTTTTCTCCTGCCGGAACACCTTTACAACCACTTTGATGAGATTTCAAATGAACAAAATATATTGGTTTGATTATTGAAAAAAGCGTTTTCAATGGACAAATACAGTCACATCAATGTGTATGTATGTGTATGTATGTATAATAGTCGCTAAGTAGTAACACTGAGAGCTTTACCTGATGCTAACAATACTACTAACAACCTATGAGCAATTGAAACAGACAAACCATGACCATGTTCTCTCTACCTGTGTTTGCATTCATTCTTTGTTGGTGCTCTATTTCCATAACAAAGTCCCTGTTTAGATAAATATATTCAATCTAATTGCACAGTATACAACAAAAACCACAGGTACAATCACGCATAACAGACAGATATTGAGAGTACAAACTATACTAATAGAAGTGCAAATTTATAAATAAAAACCTATAAGACAAAGACATAATACAACACAATACAAGCTGAACTTAGGTGTGATCTAGACTCTCAATTGTTCTTTATATTGGGGCCGACAGGTGACCTGTGGACCCTGTGCTTCATGCAATGGGCTTTTACACACACACACACACACACACACACACACACACACACACACACACACACACACACACACACACACACACACTCACACTCATTCATACAGTGCATCTTGTTGCATCCCTTTCTCAGTCACACACTAGTGGCACAGCCATCAGGAGCAAGGGCAAGGAAATGTGCAGTACTTCTGTTTAATGGACGACATGTACAAACGTACAGGACATAGACAGAATTAAAATGCTGTTTCTCATTGATCCCCCGTGTAATTATATAAGTAGACAGAACATACAGGTACACAACATATTAGTAATGAATATTAACGTCCGTATGCATTTTATTTCAGCGTGACTTGCAGTGCCATTCCATCCTGTAGTTGTTATGTATGTTGTCTCATAGCTGCATTTCCTTGGGGAGGACCACCTGATAACCCCTCATTTAACTCTGAAACCCCTCAGCGGCAAACCTCAAGGGAGGACGAAATTCAGAGAGAAGAGCAGTATCATGCTATGACTGGAGTAATCTCGCACAATTTAACCAACTTACCTGCAAGGCTGTGATATCATGAATTTGAAATTCTGCAGTGCCTTCAGTCCTGACACTGGTTTACATGAACAGAAAATTGCAATTTTAGGCCGTGAGCTGTCCCGAAGGAGACGTGCACATTGTCAGTTTTATGGGTTACACTGAATATAAAAAAAAAAACCTGTATACGCCAAACTATTAAAAGAAACATGACTCTGTCTTAAACCTTCCTTATTCAGACCAGTAACACACATTTAAAAACTCAATCAAAACAGACAGAAAAGCATTGAAACACCAGAAAAAGTTCTCATTCTATATTCAACACATCGTGTAGGAAGCATTACTCAATCATGATCTTTGCCAACCCAAGAGAACCTTTGAACAAGCCTCTCTGCCTGATCTCTCTACTGGGGTTATTGAGTTAGGGAACATCCTGCTGCTTTACTTTAAGGTAATTTCACCAATAACCATCGCTGACTGTAATAATTTTCCCAAGATGTTCAGAAGGATTATACAGTCTATAATTCTGATTTAATGAGCCGTCATTATAAACACACTCCGTCGCAAGGTCTTTGAATTTTCTCTGTAGCATGTAATTCAAATCTGTCCATTTGAAAACCTGATGATTTATGAAAGCTTTTTGTTAAAATATTGAACAGATGCTTCTTATCTCCGAGCCAACTAGTGCTTTGAATTATTTTCATATGAAAAAAAAAGGGCAAATTATGCATTACTACGTTCACCACCTAGCTACAGTCGTAACATACACTTATTGCTCATACTGCAGATCCACTGGAGCAGTTTTTCTTAGATAACATAGAACAGCTGGTCGTGTAAAAGAGGAGAGAGCAACATGTATAAAAAAATAATTTCAAAAAAGCTGCAGAACAAGTTTTTGAGTTGCATCAATATCTGAGGTTTGAATTTGCGAGCAGCATCTGAGGCTGTCAACTCAACTTTGAGTGTGATATATACACTGTGCTGCTGCGTGTTCTGCGAGTGTGACAAAGGGCTAAATGTATGCATGCTTCACTGTCATTGAATAGACACACTCCATTAGAGCCAGTCCTGTATCAACACCCGTTAGACTAGCCAAGGTATCAGTGATGATCAGTGCTCATTACACCATCTTGCTGAAGTGCATGGGAGGAACATGACATGCACAAGGCTTTAGCATTTAGCCCATCTGTTCCTTTACCCTAAGTAAGCTCAGATGTTACACGCACAACCTCCCAAACAAGGAAAAGGCTTCAGCTGCATTTTGACCAAATGAATAATGATGACATTTGCACGATTCAGCTGATAACAAAGTGTGGCGCGTCATATCCTTACCAGCTAATGCAGAATGTGGGCTCAACACATTTCATGGAAGCAATAAGGCATCTCATCCCTCATCCAACTTCTCACTCAGCTGACAGTACGTGGTAACACTAATTCCGCTCCAGCCAACATGTACACAGATGTGCACAAGCATCCCTGCAGGGGAGACTGAAATTAATTGTCAAGTCTGGGAGCATGGGAGAGGATAGGTCTTGAAGATTTACTCTCCCTCGAGCTGCCATATTTCTCTGCCTTGGTGCAATGGTGATGAAGGCATGATGAGAAAAGGCCTCTTTTTCATCTCTCTCCCATCAGCAGTGTTGCCTGCAGCTTTTTTAGCTGCCACAAAGCCGGCCTGTAGGTTCTTCTGCCAAAAGTGACTGCTGATTTATTCAGGAACTGAGCTCTCGCACCACTGAATTGCATTGATTTATGGTGTATCACAGAATGAAAGCTACGGTATTTATTGTGAAAAGCAGCGCAATAATCAGCCATGGATTAACCATTCATTCTTGGACCTGACAGTTTGCTCACTTTTCATCCTCATCATTTACACACATGCACGCACACACACAAACATGCATATACATACTTTTACAGTGGTAAGCAATGTCACCTCACAGCAAGAAGGTTCTTGGTTCAATTCTGTTCTGTTAGGTGTTTCTTTGTTTTCCCTGTGTGTGTTTGGGTTTTGTCCTGGTTCTCTGTCTTCCTCCACCAGTGCAAAGAGTGTAGGTGTGGATGTGAATGATTGTTTGTCTCTCTATGTTGGCCCTATGATGCACTGGCAACCAGGGTTTACCCTGCCTCTTGCCCAATGTCCACTGGGTTTTACTCAAATCCTTGGCTCTAATCCTCCTTAGAAAAGCAACATAGATAATGGATGGATGAGATACCCAACTCTTGGCGAGAGCCTGTAGTTAAGAACAACACAGCTATTATTATTATTTGATTGAAATGCAGCAATCCCTTTCTCTGTTTAGACTTTTCCAGTTTGATTCTAGTCTAGTCTATCAATCTAATATTGATGTGTCAAACCGAGCTGACAGTAACATCACAGAGAAGGAGCATGAGGAAGAAGTACCAGGACCTGAAAGAACAACTTGTACTGATGTGGAAAGTGAAGTAGCCCCAATGGTAAACGCAGCATCAGGGACTGTGACCCCCAAACTAGCAGAGTGTCTCCACCAGATTTCTGACCCAAAGAGTGCATCTCTTAGAACAGCTAAGACACTTTGCTAGAGGACCCAGGCTTGAGGAAGACATACACACCACCACATGTAGGAGTGAGAAGGAGATTCTTTATATAGGCTATATAATATATAATAACAGTGATTACATTTGTGCCGTTACATTTGTCCTCCTCGTTGACAGGGAGGTTATTTGGGATGCTTCCTGGAGTGTGACAGCTGTCTACTCCCGGGCGCCTTTCAGCACGCCGATCTCCCTGAGCTGCATATAGTTGCCTAGGATGTGAACTACACATCTGTCCATCAGAGAAACAGCGCAACAGAGCAGGTTAGTGATGGACGTACAGTATACAAAGATATATGTCGGGGGAGAAATCTTGGGCTCTGTTGGAGGTTGTGATGTTGTAACTTAAAACATCTTATTTAACCAATTTTCATGTTTTAAAGATTCAATTGAAGGAAAAGATGTTGATGATTCGTCAGAGTGATGCCACCCATCAGGTTGGATCTTAGTTGGAGATTGTGCTGCAAAGTAAATGTAGTCAGCAGGATGTCTGAATCTCAAATGTCTACATTTCCACCATCCTCTGAATACATAAAATTAGCTGTATTGATGAGCATGACAATGATGTCAGTGAAATGACAGTAAAGCAGCCATTAGGCCATTTCCCTCTGACACACTGAATCATTGAAGCATTCAGAAGATGTGAGTGAACATCCATGACTGGAGAACAGACTGTCAGAGCTGTAACATCTTGTCTTGCCTGTCACTATTAGATCATTTATATGCTGTGGAAAGACACGTCTGTCTTGTTATTCTTTTCTTAGGGGGTGGCTCTGACGATGTAGGGCATGTGTTACAAACAGAGCTGTTTCTTCCTCGACTGTATGGCCAGATGGGAGGAGTTAATCCTTCTCCAACATTAAGCAAATGCAAATGTTTTTTTCATTCATTATTTTATGATCACTGGAGCCCTTATGATGTCATGTCTCCCCCATCACCACTGACGACAGTTAGCTCAGGTCAGATAGTGGCCAAACTGAGCTGGTTGCTTGAGGTACTAAGCCAAATTTCAAGTTTTACTGATACTTGTAAGTCCCAACTTCATTGTTGTCCTCATTTGTCTAAGGAGACAATATAATAGCACTTACCGTACGTTTAAATTGTTGACATTGGGAACTGCCAAGAGTCTTAACAATGTTTTCGTTTACTGGCCGTCAACTATCCTTCCAAGTGAGAAAAGACTAAATACTTTGTGATCAGGTAATGTGAACCATTTAAGCCTAGCACTAAGGTAAAATAAATTTCCATTCTATTTTATTTAACTTAAAATATATCAATTTGCCAGTCAGCGTAACATGGTCTCTTAAAGAAGTAACCTTGCTCTGGGCAGGCTTAGCTCATATACATCTTATTTCTATTAGGCCCGCTGAAACCAGGGCAGTGTTTTAAAGGCGAGATTTGTGGGTCTTTCAGCAACTCATCACCCTTAGGAGCCCAATAATCCATGTTGTTTATCCAAAGAGTACTTTTGGCACAGCCTCCCAGGGTTTCAAAGCTAATGCGAGAGCTGGAGCATTAATCTGTA
Organism: Paralichthys olivaceus; assembly: GCF_024713975.1. Taxonomy (NCBI): domain Eukaryota; kingdom Metazoa; phylum Chordata; class Actinopteri; order Pleuronectiformes; family Paralichthyidae; genus Paralichthys; species Paralichthys olivaceus. The sequence continues at coordinate 13,698,566 of NC_091102.1, forward strand.
GGCTGATATATTTTGCTCTTATTTTTTTTCCCCCAGTGGTGTAAATTACCCAGTTATGCTAATAGGTGTACCTTTGGAAGCATACATTGTTGGCTCAACATAAAAGGGAAAGAGAGCCTCTGTATCTGAAGCTGCCACATAGATTATCGTTCAAAAGTGAAAGCCCACTTTTGTTTTCTCATACTCTGCATTGATACACATGCCAAACTATTAAGTAGGCACTGTATCCATAACAATTCATCAAGGAGCTTTCACAGAATAGAGACAAGGACAATGATTTGCACCTGCATTCATTAATTTAATTTGAAATTGTCAACGCATCAAAAGTACTGTCTAATTGTTTTCCTTTTAGTGAGGGTAGCAATGTGACGAGTGTTGGTATACTAACACTCATTAATGTGATGATTTTGTCCTTATACAGTGTCTCTATTTGTAGTAGGATGAATAGACACAACAACTAATACATCTTTAAATGCACATTAGGGAAAATGTCACTCATTAAATACAAATCACTCAAAGGGCTCTGTGTTCACGGACTGAATATTGCAGACTGCGTAAATTTGTGTTCTCTGCTCATTGTGCACGAGGGGAGTGCTTCCTTCACTTTTGGTATTTTGTCGGCCAGTTACACACCAGCAGCGGACAGAAAAAGTACAGTGGCTTTAGAAAGTATTCAGACCCCCTACATTTTTTAGCTTTATTGTGTTCCATGTTTTGCCCATTAATATACACTGAATTATCCATAATAACACTAACATTTTTTTTAATGTATTTTAACAATATAAAATGAAAGAATTAATTCATAGAAACTTGAGAGGATCTGAAGTATTGAAGTAAGGGGCTAGTTATGAGGTATATTGACTTTCAACATGCAGAGTCTCAAATTTTAACTCAGCACCTCGAAAACACTTCCAGGAGCATGATGATGTCTTTTTGAATTCAAGTTAATATCGCCTGCTCAGAAGATGATTCGTCAATAAACATCTTCCCAGGGCATTTCTCGGCCAGTAATATTATCTGACATCACTCGTTATTGTAAGATGCTTTTATGAACCAAATCTATTTACAGTCCACTGAGAATAAGACAAGAGGCAGCAGCAAAACAGTTGAGAAAACATGTAGAAAGCACAGCGACATTGAGGAAGAGTAAAGCTGATGTAACTATTGAGTGCTGTGGATGTGAAGGCAACATTTATGTTCCCTACTTGGCTATTTTCTGTCATTTGAAAGAGTTAGTGAGGTTCAAATAATTTATGTCGACAGTAAGCATGTACACTTTTGCCGAACAATAAACCCAGTATTGATGTTATCTGATTATAGCATCTTCAATCAAACTAAACCCTGAAAATGATCAGTATTTCAGTGAATCCAGCTTCTGAATTCACTGCTCTACAGTGAACATCACAAGTGGCTGCGGTAATGCGACATAAGATGGAACAAGTGCACTACATTAGATTAAAGAGAACAGACAGACTAACGGTGAGAAGCAACTCCTGTGTTTTTTGTTAACCAAAACCAACAAAAATCATTGACTAAACCTAATATTGTTTTTTCTAGTTTATGTATTTGAATCAAAAGATTTAAAACTAAAACATTAAATTATAATCAGTAAATAAATGTATCTTTATTTTGTCTCTCGGTGTGTGCCATAAAATAAACCCTTTTTTAAAATTACCATGGAGCACCACACCCTCTACCTTGTCACTCTAACCTCAGCGTGCTGCCAGTTCACCGGTGTGCCACTGTGTTTCATCTCAACAAAAAAAGAGGCCAAGGCCTAACTGAACTAGCGAGCATGACTTACCATGTCAGAACAGGTGAGGTGTGAAGCACAATGTATAACACAGTAACTCTATTAAGAATGCAGAGAAGAAGTGGTGAGGAAATCAATACTTTGCCTTTCTACATTATTGATACCAAGTCTTGTTTAATATCAAAACTAATATCAGTAAAGGATCCTGCTCATGTTAGATCATGTTCCAGGCACATAATCACTGTAGTGAGAGAATCAAGGCATGAAATATGTATTTACTATTCAGAAATGTTCTGTGTTTTAAAATGCTGGTCGATGAAAATGTATCATTAAGTAGCACATAAATCATGACACATGGATCTATACTAAATGGTTGTTTATTAATATGAAGTAGCCAAGATCCAAACTAAATTTTGCATCTCTTCTTCCTTCGAGAGAAACATAAGAAAAACCACTGACAATTAAATCTCAATTCTCTCCTCTTCTTTTCCATTACAATCCTTGCAGTCCTCATGATGTTCACCTATGAATATTCATGTAGGCAAAAGTGCTCTTGAAGTTGGCAAGTAAATACAAACATCACAGAAAAATGCACACAAACACATTTTGGTATTTTTCTCTGCTTTTAAATGCGAGTATGTGAAATCCTCCATAGTTCTTCATTAGTCTGTTTTATCAGCCCGTTCCTCTGTGCTTGCTCTGAGTTACTTAGTGGACATTACTTTTGAGTGCAATCACTGAAATATTTAGAGGTTTGTTGAGGCCCTGGAGTGCTTACGCTCTGCCAAGAAAATAAGCCAGGGGACACAGTGGAATTATACGTGCGAAGGTCAGCTTGTTAACCAAAGTAATTGGATTTCGCAACCCTCTGCGGTTGACGTGAGCCTTAAGCCTGCACTTGCAGCACAATCTTTCCCCAACTCCAATTTTGGTATTGATTTGCCTTTCATTTGAATTCAGAGGGAAGACAATGGCAGACATCAGTCTCACACATTCTTTGTCATGACGCACTCATCAGAATCTCTGGTACTTTAGTTTGAAAAATCCACTAACTTCTTCGCCAACCTGACCAACGTTCCGCTTGAATGTTTAAAGGCACCAGCTGTTAGATATCACTTGGCAAACTTGAGGTGTTTTTTTGAATGTACTTTGAAATGTGCGACAGTCAGACTTGCACATTTTTTTAAGTTGGCTGAGAGGTAGATTTAATCTGTTGCAGGCGCCAAGGAATGTGATGGAATGGCTGGAAAGAAAATATCAATAATTCACAATGCTGAAATGTGAAAAGTTAGAGTCGTGGCCTGCAACAGAAAGAGAGGAAGTAGATGTTGCTCTTGGCTGTTTTGAGCAACTTTAGAACTATTCATCAAACAGCTACAGTAAGCTACAGTGTGATAAGCACAATAAAGACTCACAGTGAAAAGAAGCGACGGTTTGAACTTTGGGTTAAACATCTTCTGCCTGATCCATAAAGTGAAGAAAACAAATTAATCTTCAGTTATTATACCTAGATCTTAATTATTATACCTGGAAACATATTGAGCCTGTTAAAGCAAACCTTGTTTTATTATAATCCGCTTGTTTTTCTTAGTTGCAATGTGGGCGGTGTTTGTACGGGGGCCTAAATGTCTCATACAAATACCTTAACAGAAAACACGAATGCAAAAGCCACACGATGGAATAACAGCCTCAACGGAAGTGAGTGACAAGGGATGTTGACAATGAAACGAGCAGGGTTATTGGTCAAGTCATGGATGTATAAGTCTACTGAAGGTATTACGGTGCATGGGCATTTTTTTCCGCTTTTTGTACCGTAACACCTCAGATAATCACATTTTAAGTGGCGATTGGCAGGTTTTCACAAATGATGGCTTATTTGGCCACAGAAAGAAAGAAAGAAACTAAATGTAACTCTGCTCATTTCATTGTCTCAGATGCCTCAGCCGCCGTAGTCATGGATCACGCTGAGCTGATTGGTACTACAGTGATATTAGATAGATAGATAGATAGATAGATAGATAGATAGATAGATAGATAAATGACTTTATTAATCCCCCATCCGGGAAATTAAGTTGTCATAGCAGCAGGTACACTAATGACATAATAAAAAGACATGTTAGAAAGTAAAAACACAAGAAGACATATTATAAGAAAAAATAATAAAAACCTAGAAGACATAATAAAAAAATAAAAATAAAAACCAAAAAGACATAATAAAAAATAAATATCTGAGAATACATAATAAAAACCGAGAAGATGGCAGCACAACTAGAGTACACAATCCTCCAAATGTGCCCATTTCATTCTACATTTCATTCATTTGGCAGACTCACTTGTCCAAACAGATGCATGTTTACCCATACAAACACATTGGGATTAATTTGGAGTTCCATGTCTTTGTTCATCCAAGTAAGGAGCCATTTGGGAAAAAGAGTCTCCAGGGGTTGGATTAACCCACCAGAGCAAACAAGAGCAAAAATTATATGTGGGCTCTGTTTGAGCCCCGATACACATACTATAACCCCAGCAAATTTTGCCAAGAGCTCCAAAGAAAATACAATATAATATTATACTGAATAACTGGACCTGCTGTCACCATACGTGTACACACAACAAATGGTGCATGAAAAGGAAACTGTTGACAATGCTGTTAGGATGATAAAGAGTCTAAGGTTTGTACACTACACCGTAACTTGACCAGGATGTAATCATATGATCACCTTTTATTCCATGTTCACTTGAGTTTAATGCTATAACATCAATAGAATGTATTATTATATTTAATGTAAGGCTGAACTCTAACTCAAACACCAGCCTCTTAACCCCTAAACCTGAAGGCTCTCATTCTTTACAAATCCCAGCTAAACCCTGGGCTTTTACACATCTGTCTGCTCCAGACATAAGTTTCTGTCTGAGGCAAGCAAAGAAACCAAGAGTGAGGGAAATACAATGGATAACAATATCACAAGGAGATGGAATTCCAAGTGCAACCTTGGATCATCTGCTGGTTTTTGTAGTTAAGTAAGAGTTAAGTAAACTGCTATTAAGGAGTGACAGTATAACTAAGCTTAAATTCTCTTTGGTCTTTTAAAAGATGGTCAGATTAGTGAAGCCAGTGCTCACTAATCTGAAAAACATTACCCTCATAATCCAATTTGGGAATAGCTGTGTGCCACTCAGGGCAAACAATACCAAATCTTAGTGTCATTAAAGCCACTACCTCAAATCTCACACAATACAGTTTGAAAACTGTCTAAAGTCTTTATTAATAAAAAAAAATAATTGTTTAGATTACAAATCAAAGCTGGCATTTTTCATCTCTACACAAATTCCACATGTTCTCCAAAGTGAAATACCAAAATGCTGTATGTTGACCATATCTGCCACATGCATACAGGCAATTTCTGATGTGATGCTCCTTCTCCGCAGGATTTGTCCGTGCCTCACAAAATCATTGCAAGAGTCCTTGAGTTTTTTGAAAGGCACCAAATAAATTCAAGCTATTATTATTCTTGATGAAAAATGTCTCTGCTTCATGATGTGACAAGGCTATTGTTAAGATATGGTTAAGTTGAAGGCAAGATCATGGATGGATGGAGGATAATTTAGTCCAAAGTCCATGATTAGCAGTTAAAAAATAAAGTTTGGTTAAAATAAATACTTCATTAAATTAAGGGAATGATTTGACAGGCAAAAGGCAGAAAATGGCTGAAACCGACAAACAAACATACGGGTTAAACTGTTTTATGCAGAATGTTAAACAATCAAATTATGTATATTAACAATTGATCTCATATCATTTTATACGACATATTGACAGGTCATATTTCTGCCGTAACAGAGGAATATAAAACACATTTAAAGAGAAAAGGTCAAACACTTATCATGTAGCGCACTTATAGTAAATACAGCTAACTAAAGGTTTAAATTATTCAGGGCTCCACCATTACATCATCACAGTCTTGGTTCAGTGTTTGATTTGTCCTTAAAGTGAAACATTGCTTTAGTGACATATTGTCTTCATCATACAACCCTTGTGGCATTTCACATTGTTTTTCTTGGCACATAAAATATTAAAAACGGAAACTTTCTAAGTAAGTAAACAATAATTAATTTGAATAATTAATGAGAGAGAAAGTGTCAGATTGTATGAAAATGCAACACATCCACAACACACAAGCCATATATTTTGTTTGCTTTAGTGTCACTTTGATCCGACTCCCCAAAGCGCCTCGCTGTTTAAACGCCATCTGTCTGCCGCCACTTAATTACCGTCTGCATTCCTGCAGAGATCGTCTGCTTTAAATGCAGAGCCACGACATGCCTAGCACACTAATGCTGGGTTTTACGAAAGATGGAGGAGGAGAGTAATAGTAGCCTGTGTGACATATCATCTGTCACATATTGTTGGTGTCACACTGAGCTGTTTACAAGAGCGGATGCTGAGTTAGACGCTGAGAAAATCTCACTGCAGACAAAGTGCTGGAGCCTGTAATCCCCTCCAATAATCACAATCTCCGAGTGATGAAGACAACAGGTGAGGCTGTGCTGCCCTTGACGATTGCTCAGAGAGACGGCAGAAATGTCTTTCAGTTAGTAGAGTCTTACGTTGAGTAGTAGTTCTCAGAGGGATAAATGTGTCTGTGCCCGCTGATGATTGTGCAGGGAGCATTAAAGTAGTGAACTAAGAACAATTTTTTACCCCAAAACTTACTATTTAACTTCTTCATGCCTGGGCTATGCCTAAAATTACACGCAACTAAAAATTCCACATAAATAATCTTGTTATTATAATAATAATAATAATAATTGTAAAAATCTCTTTCTATCTCTCTGTCTGTGGCTGGTATATCTCAAGAATTGTTCATTAAAACAGATTCACGCACAGTGGGTGTATTTTTAAGGGCCCAAGGAAGTACAGTGTCAAATTTGGTGGAATTCGCTCACGTTGTATGTTCAATATTAATAAACTCTTAATTAACAGGCCAACAGTGCTCTGAAGCAGCGACGGCTCAGACTCCTCAAGATAAGGGCTGTTGCCGATCACAACAAAAGTGAATTCAATACAACAGATGTATTCTCGACAACGGCAACACAAACTGATTCTCCACTTCGCGTTTCTGCGAGTTGAGCTTCAGCGAACGTGATGGAAAACAAAGGTTTGCTGTTTTAGAATGGAACCCCAACCTGTTGAATTCCCACTGAATGTTTTTTGTAACCTTCACATTTACATACAGGTTGACCTTTTCCTGTTAATGTGGTGCATCCCTCACTATCATTACTATATAACCTGAAATGACCAATATTTCATCCTGTAACTCTCTCATTCGTTTGGTAAAAGCATCAGTTAAAGGTCTGATTGGCAAACAAAGTCTGTACAATTCAACTTTCTGCAGTTTCAGAGAGTTCTCATCAGATTTTTTTTCTGATGGTATCATACTCTAGCAAAAAGATGTAACGTGCCTCTCTGTAATACTCATAACATTTTAGAGTTAAATGTTTTTTATTCTTTCCTTAAACTAAGGCTGCTTTAATATTGACAATAGTGCAGCAGGAAAAAATGAGGCAACCTCTGAGTTCCAGAAGGCCCCTGACACCACAATTGGCAAAAAGTTAATCCTCGGCTTTCATACACGTAAAACCCTGCCTCATATCAGTACTTTGAAAACTCTAAAATACAATATTTGTACCAGTGTAGCAATACACCCAAACAATTGTGGCCCTTTTTTGAATACTGCAACATGTAGACAAATTTAAACATCAGTGAGATTAGTGGAATAATGAAATTCACACTTGTCATTTGTGAGAAAGTGGTCTGAGTTGAGGGGGATTCATTATTTTTGCTCTTAAAGGTAAATCTAGGCTAGGCAGGGAACTGACTTGCACCTCTCAGGTCAGGTAAAGTAGGCTATCGTAAATTATGGAGCAAACAGCTTTGAAAGAACACTCAAATGTGATTTAAATGTTGATATGGAATCCAAAGTAGTTTCTATCTGTGCTCTCTCAGAAAGGGACTTCACACAACACTTTAAATGCCATTCAAAATTCACTTCCTCTCCGAGCTCAGCCATAATTCACTCCTTGCTTATCAGCAGAGACATGGAACTACTGAACTGAATGCATCTGTTTCCAGCTGAATCCCATAAGACGGTGTAGAATCTAGAGTAATAAAACTCATGCATATGGTTTAAAAGACTTCCTTGCCCATCGGCGATTGTGTGGTGACTACATGAGTTTATTATTAAAGCTAAAACAGGAACAACAATGTGTGTTTTTATCAACTGACTTCCACTCATCTGTTTTGACCATTCCTTTATACAATTCATTGTGCAAAAACATAATACTGATCACAGGTGGACTTCAATGTAAAGAAGTGGTAAACTTCTACCGGCAAGATATTGGATCCAGACAAGTAGCCTCCTCTTCAATGCATGGAAGTCATTGGTGGTGTGGTATTTTGGCTTCTCAGTAAAATGTGGAGAGGATAATAAAAAAGAATGTGACAATATAAAAACTAATCCGCTAACACGTCCGACCATGGCAAAGGTCAAGCACATGCAAAAAAAACTTTGATACTACAGTAACTTGTAGATCATAGTGTTATTAAACTTTTTATGGTTATGGGTTGAGGTTATGAAAAGATTGTGGTCTAGTTTGATACAGAATAACTTCATAGTGACCTCAGACACAACATGTACAACGTCTAACCAAAAACACAATCTTTTTCAAAACCTTAACCAAAATGCTTCTATTGCCTTCCTCTTATCATTAGAGGAATATGCAAAAGTTTTGTGTGATATCATTTGCACATGGTGAATATACCTCATTTAAAACTTTTAACATACAAATAATACATGTTCCACAAAACCACACCAGGTAAAGAGGTTGAAGGGTAGAAGCAGAATAATGCAGTAGAACACATTGATATTTTTATTGATCTGTACTGAGAAATTATCATCCATCTTGCTTGGACTAAAGCATGATACTTTTTCATAGTAAGTAGTTTAAACATATGTTTTTCATTTACAATATTTCCATTTACTTGCTTGAAAAATGACTCCGTTTAATTTTATGGCGTGCACAGTTACATGCAGTAATTTTGTGCTTATATCAGTTGTGAATAAGGTGAAAACAGGCTACTGTGTAGATAGCAAAAATATAATTCCACTGTGTCAAAGACTCTGATTTTCAGACAAATGAGGGAGAGTTAACTTGTTGACTCTTGAAATGCATCCAAGCAAGAAGCCATTTGTGGAATGGAAATCTTTTTCCTCATCCGTTATATTGTATAATTTCCTTTTTCTCTATAGGGGTCCATCTGTGGCAGTAAAAAGCCAACCAGTCTCTATTCAAATGGACACATTGTGCTCATGTTTCCTGGTCACATCTGCCAAGCAAGACTTGTCAGCTGCCACTCGGACCTGTCCAATTACTTTCCAATTTGAGGGCAGACGGATAGATGGAAGGAAACACAGATGGATTGACATCCTGGATGGATCTGAAATTGAGATATGTTGTGAGTGTTATAGCAGCATGAGAATGATCTCTCCTGCAGCATTTACGGGAAGAAACTGTATTTCACCGATGAAATAGTAATTTAAGGTCTGAGTATTAGGAAGTGGGTTGAAACTAATTTCAAGTTTAATCTCCCCGAGTCAGTGAGAGCCATATCACTTTCCCTGCAGCATATAATAGATGAATATGTAGTGACCTGCACTCATGCAAGTCGACAAACACTCCGAGAGGGCTGACTATTGACTGTAAGATGGGTAAATGTTGCTCATTTGAGCCATAAATCTGAGAACGAAGCTGGGATACATGCAAGGGGGTAGTCCTTGGATGCACCCAAGCCTTATCCCCCAGATTTATGGCGGCTGAGGCACTCAGTCTCTGAGACACACATTTACTTTCACAGAGTCGCCATCATCAATCACAATGCAACACCAAGGACGTCCTGTTTTCTCTGACGTCTGCTATTTGACAAACTCAAACTGACTGACACAGCAGAGAGGTTTATTACCTTTCTTCCATTGGTGGCTGACGCATTTTGAAATATCCACCGTGTAGATTACTGCTTTGTGTATCTATACCTTTCAGATTATTCATATCAGACCATTATGTCAGGATACTTTTAATTAGCCCTCATACATTAGGGTAGAGAATACATCCAAGCTGTGCATTCATTATGTTGATCTTGGTTAGATTGCCAAACCCTTTGCTTTTTGTTTGATGATCCAAGCAGATAGACAATTTCCATAGCGGGGACGGCTCAGCTCATTTATTGTGATGCTATATACGAATGGCAGCATTTCTGTGATTATATAAGTGAATTAAACTAATGCATCTGTCCTCTCCCTGCTGGTGGACATTATTTATGAGCTCGGTCTACCTCCGTATATCTTACAGCTTTGCACATCCGTGTCTCGCTAGACTGTCTTAATCTCATCTCCCATTCCGCTAGTTATCACATTACATTAGTTTTCTCTGGATTTTATCTTGAGAGTAAGCATTGTAACGTGGACACAGTTATTTAATTTGACGGTGTTTTGGTCTATATTAAGCTACGCAGCTCCCGTGTTGCAGCACGTCCTCAGCTGACGCCATAATTTACAGTGACACACTGAGTTACTGAGGAATTCTATCAATGAGTGATAATCAGCTCTCATAGCTTCAATTTAGAGACACGAGCTCAAAGATCTATTTAATAAAACAACAAAAGAGTACACAGCTGGAATAATCTGGTTGAAGCATTGCAAATTGGTTTGTTTTCTATATAGGGCCACATTGTTTGCCTTTTGTTTTCTGTAAAAAGCTTCGGATAAATATTTAACTCTCTTGTGTTGGGCTCCTTCAGCTTTTAAAAGAACTATTGGGTTCGCTGCTTGGGATGGGCCAGAATGACTGATGGAAGAGTAAACAAAGGAAGCCAGATGAATCAAATTATTGCTATAGTCCGTGCAAATAGATATAAATATGCTATTCATCAAACATTACAGCAAGTCATTTATGAATGAATGCTGCAGAGGTATTTTGTTGTTGCTGCTGTTTGTATTAACTCTTGGGAAAAGGAATAAAACAAGAAAATATAATTCATTTTTAGTTTGGATTTATGAATGATTTAGTGTCTTGGCAGATGAAGCATCTTATGTGCAGCCTTTTCTAAGAACTTCTTGTGAGTTTGTGTATGTGCACTACTGTGTTTTTAAGCAGTCTGTGTGTGTGCGTGCGTGTGTGTGTTTGTAGTAAAAACTGCTTGGCTCTATTGTGGTTTCATTTGGCAGGACATAAAAGACTATGGGACATGCAAGGGTTCATCAATAACCACTGCCCCCATGAAAAGTGAATTCATTCAGGGCTCGAGAACAGACACAGTTTGCCCTGTTAGAGTCATTTTGATGTAAGGCATCCTTTAAAATCACTCACTCACTCCTGCTCTGTCGTTGCTGAAAAAAAAGTGCTGTTGTTTCTACGTGTAAGACATTGAGAGAAATGTAGAGAGAGAAAAATCCTGAAATATCCCTTATGAGTGCAACAGGCCTTGTTCCACAGCAGACAATGTTCTTAAAATGCACTGTGCATGTGATCCAGTGCATGTCCTGTTGTCTTAACAACAAACTAGCCTTCAGTCTATCCTGGATATTGGGGCACCCCAGAGCAATGTTAGACTGTGAAGCAGCTTACAAGGCAAATGTATTTGTGTTGCACAGTTCAACAGCAAGACAATTCAAAGTGCTTTACATAAGTTATAAAAGGCATCGTCAGGAATTGTAAAAGCAATACACTACAATTGAAAAATAAGAAATTTAAACAAAAAGATAAATAGAGAATAAAAAAGTAATGAAATATAATAAAAAGAAAACAGTAAACATAAAAGAGTGCTTTAGAAATGAGTATTTATTTGATTCAATAAAAGACCATGACAAACTCCACAGTCTCCAGCATTGATTCAAAATAAATAACAGTTGCCGCAGACCTGCCGTTCTCGGGTAACTGTCGAGCATTAAAGAACGGAATGCTGCTTCTCAATGTTCAGTTTTGTTTACTTTGGGAACAGAAAGAAAGGGATATGGAGTTGTATACATTTTCATACAGTTTGGGGACAGACCTAGAGTTTAGCCTTGAGCATAATGTGCACAGTTTTCAAATCACTTCTGAATTATGTCGTAGACAGCAGAGGGAGGACAGGGACAATAAATAGGATAAACTGAACTGTGCCACAATACTGTGTAACTGTCTAACTGGTGCTCCTTGCCAAGTGCCATTCGGTCAGTAGTTTACATGTATGTAAAAAGTTAAAGGCAGAATTATGAATTCATGTAGCATATTGTAACATGCAGGCCTGCATTTATGGATTTTTCTATAAGTGTAATGCCCTACGGCAACTCATTTAAATTGCACACAGAGCTACAACACTTTCCAGGTATGACAGCAATGAATAATACATCAATAAATATGAAGATTAGGAGGGAAGAATACTTTGCTGCCTCTCTGGTCAATGAAGGTCAACATAGGGGGACCTGGGCGAACCAGAGAAACTTTGATTTGAGGCATTTGATCCTATTCACCCAAAGTATGCCGCTCTAGATAGCTTGGATTTTCTAACATGTGGTGGATGGTGAGCTGGACAGTCTCTAATTTGCCCACAATATCCCAGCAGCATACTAATTGAGCTGCTAGAAAGAGCACTTTGCACTGCACACAGGAGAGCGAAAATTACTGCATGTGTTGACCTGAATACAGAATGTCTTCAATTTCTTCATCTTTCAGGAAAAACAAGAAATCATATGATAATCTGAGAGCTGTTTTCCCTTCTGTCTTCTCATGTCTATCAGGGATACACAGTGGACTGTAGCGATACAAAAAATGTTTGTTGCAGGATACCCTTCACAACTGAATCTGTTGATGCACTTGACTCCCGTCACCCACTTATTTTGGAGTGTGTGCTGTCATTGGGTGTCTGGGTTTCCTCTTGTGCATGCTGAATCGCACTGATTCAGTTTGGGTCTAACGCCTCAACTGACTCCCTTTTGCTGTCGGGGCACTTTCCTGGATGTCTGACCCACACTCACACCACCTCCACCGTTGAAGGTCTCTCCGAGATCTGGGCTGATCTCCAGAGCCCTGCTATTTATGCTGGCTCCACTTGTGACTGTGGATTTCGGATAAAGCGCCATCAAATCTACATCCGGCTGCCTCTTATACATGTTAAATAAATGAACAATCCGCTCCGCCTCAGTGTTAGGCTGTGGAGGACACTATACAGTGTACCATCACACACAGCATTAGATGCAGACTGGTTCTCCACATAAAAGAAGGATACGATACTGTATATGTGCAGTATATACTCTCTTGTCACCCTGCAGATTTTCTTCTGCAGTTTTTCTTATAGACTAGCAATCACTCACTGCTATATTGCTATGCTTGTCCATGGTGGATTTGGCTGATTGCTGGGATGAAAGCCCCACATTCCATATTCTTTCTCATATGAGAAAGTGACACTCCAATCCTCTGATCTTGGCAGTTTAAATTCAGACCATGATGCCTTCACTCAGACCACAAGGGAAATTAATAAATGATTAAAGTCTAGTGGAGTCGAGGGAAAGAATGGTAAGGAGGGATAATGGTGTATTGCTGAATGATGCTATCTCACTGCACTCGGGGTTATGACTCTATCTACTAGTGTGTGCATAGATGAGATGTTTTGTTGACAGGTGTCCTTTGTGATAAAAGAACACTTTGTGAGGAGCCTGATTACATTACCGAAGCCCCCTTAAGTCGCATTTAAACCTGAAAATTACAGTAGAGATAATAGTGTGTGCACAAAAGCTGCTTTGTTTGCACTAGTTGATCCATCAGTCTCAAACGCAGTGTTCATAAGGAAAATTAAGTTTGTTTTTCGTTATTGTAGTGGCAGAAAGTAACGTTCTGCAAAGTAAAGCAGTGACGGACTGCACACCTGAAGGTTGTTCAGGCCTGGGTCAACTTGACCAGCAATAATAAATCAAGCATGGAATAAATTGACAGACCTCTCTATTCCACTTATCTGGCAACCAATGTTTTTTGTAGTTTGGATAACTTTCTTCCCAGATGAATATAGTGGCCAAATGTATAACTAGTCTGGTAACTGTTACATCAAAAATAGAGTAAGCCTGCAAATTTAGAGGTTTGGTGACCTGCAGTGGGGTCAAATTCCCAGCCTGCATTATTGTCCCAGTTCGCCCCTGAAGTAAAGCATTTATAAACACATAGCAAGAATAAGCACCAATAGAAACATTTTAGGTAAATACTAAAACTGATTCTGTTATTGTGAATATTTTGCCTGATTATATATTCGAGAAAGAGAACAGCAAGAAAATAAGCCTTACATTATATTTAGTTTTTCTGTGTGTACTTGTATATTTAGTCATTGTCTGACTGCAGGCTGCGGGTAAGGTATAATAAAGAAATCTGTCAACATTCCTAGAATAAAAGAAATAGTTCTGATAAGATGTAACCGCTGTATATACATGAATGTCTTATAAAAGGGTTTTAGTATGTTCAACAATAGCTCAGCTGAATTACTAACCGTTTATAGGGAACTTGAACTGGCCTGTGGGCCTGTCGCTCAGTGGGCCACTGAAATATTCTTTCTCTCTGTCATGAGCAGATGCGTTGTCATCCCACCTTGATTACGCAGCAACTCACAACCCTACATACCGTGGCGCTTCTCATTCCCTGTGAATAGGCTGGAGTCATGCAGGATTGAATTGTGGTACCGTAGTCAGATTCTCAGTGGACCGATTTGAGTTTACTTTTGTTTTTGTGTTTGAGCAGCCCACAGATGGTCCGGTCTGGGTGTGAGAGTCCAGGGCCATTTTTAAGTCTGAGTCTACTGTCAGGACTCATGAGGTGCAGCCAGATATCACGTCTTTTAGCTTTGGACAAAACAAGCTTGTCATGCATATTACAAAAACATCATGGCACAAATGTCATTTTACATTTTAAGAAATGTAGCTAAAGACCTTTTATTCTCCACCAGCCCCATTGGTTACAGAATATGATTCTCTACTTATTGATTGTCTGTAACACTTTCCACAATCCCAGGGGCACACCCTGTAGTTAGGGTTATGTCTACATGTTTACTAACCTTTCCTGTCATTTCTGTCCTGGAATTCATTGGTGCGTTCCTGCCTTTACCTGCTGTCACCTTTTTATACAAGCCAAAAATCTACACTCCATTGCTCAACTGTCTAATGCGCCCCATGAGCAACCTTGTTGCTCCAGCCTTTGATTCTTGTTCTGCCCGCTTGCCTTTGTTAAACGACCATTTTCCTTTTTGGCTTTTGACTTTTGGCTCTCTATACTATTCCCCTTTGGACTTAGTCTGTCAACATAAAAAATGTTTTCAACATAGAAAATGTAGTATGTTTTAGTTATTAGGCTTAAAACTCTTTTCAACATTTTCACTGTGTTTCAAGGATTGATTGATAAAATGGTAGCTCAGAGAATTAGTGTCCCATCTCACCCCCCATTCAGTGGTTGGACGCTGATCAGATACTTTTATTGTGTGGAAAGGTCTTCAACATGCTTTCATGAGCAAACATTGATCGGTAATACAATTTATTAGTCTGGCCAATCCATTAGCCACTGTTGTATTGAGGGAAGCCTTGTGGATACTGTCCACATCCTCAGAATAGTGTCTGATGGCTGAAAGCCAAAGTTTACATTATAATCAGCTTTTCCATGAAGGCTACACACATGCGTGTGCATTGTATCCTATTTAATAATTCTTTATAATATGAATATGCAACTTATGTTACATTAGGTGTTATCACCATTAAGCGTTCTTGTTTACACAATCTTACATGATATTATACAGAATAAAATGAAAGTTTTGTTATGATTTCTTTTTAGAATAGTCAAAGTTTGGCTGAAGATAATGGCCCAGGCTCGGCGACAGAGGGAAAATACGATGTGACACCATGGACAAGCTGTGCCTCACTTCAAAACAGCAGTGAGTCCTGTGGGAGGACTGGGTTTTGATGCAAAGGCCGGCACACTTCAGAGCTCCGAAAGCCTTTTATCAGTCACTCTGACTGTTTTTGAAAACAAGGGGCCATTTTGTGTAGGCTCTCCAAGGCCTGAAACACATTGGAAGTAAACATGAAGTAGTGTGCGCAAGAGGAAAATGGCCACTATGGTGCAAACACGCCAGAGCCATTTACTGGATATGCCACATAGGAGAGCATTTAAATTTGACCTACTCTGAAACCTGAAAAATATTGCTGGACAGTACATTTCTCTTTATATATATATATACATATATATACATACTGTGAGTGTAGATTAGGGTTAAGGGTTACTAACCCTAACCCTTAACCCAAAAATCCAAAGGGAAATAAATATTGCACTTTGCTTTGAAACAAGTAAAATACCTTTGTTATCATAACACATAAAGCCATAAAGAAGGCTATTTGGTGTATGTATTGGATTGTGGGTTGTGACCAAGCCATGTTAATAAAAGAGAATAGAAAAACAAATGTTGAAAAGGAAGTGCCTTGGGTTTTCTTTGCATCCTATCCCATCTGCTGTAGGTCTTATATCAGATCAATTTATTTTTTAAATGAATGGGTACTGATTATATTCTTAACAGTGATATCATGATGAACAAGGTGAGCATCTTCAAATGTGATTCCACAATAACGTGACATACTTAATGAGTGAAAAATGAATTAAATTCACTTATGAAACCCTATAGAGAAGTTTATTTGGATCATATTATCTCTCTAGTTATTTTTGACTGTGAATATGATTCATTTTTGGCACAAACTGGTGTATTCTTTGTCTTGCTTCATTTCTGCTGCACAGTAACATTTGTATTCACAAAATCCTCCAAAAGTCAAGGTCATCCCTGATAGGGGGAATGTGGAGATTTTTCAATAGCTTATTTTTCAAGAGTACAGGAGAAAACCAATCAGATTTTTTCATCTTTCTTTTTTCGCGGATCTCTAATTAAATGTAGTCACTGGAGTGAACTAGTAGAAATACTTAATTCATGATTCTGACATTTTAGCTACAAGGTTATAAATGAAACATAATGCAGAAAATAGTTATGGCTCACCCAAATAGTGACCTTGCTGAATTTGAATTGGAGAGGATTTTGGCTCTCGGTGACCTGGTGATCTCTTATTCATACTGAGATGATTCAACCAGAGCTAAGCCCATCCCTATTAAGGCCGTCATAGCTGATGATGAACTCCAGATAACTTCTTCACCTGAAAGAGCCTCATTTTCATTATGGATAGAGGATAATTCTGGCCCTGATGAGACCCCACAGATTATTATTCCACATTTTAGACTGTGTGGCGTTGAGCTGGAGCTGGTTATGTGTCTGTGGGTTTGTGTCCTCCTGTGGGTGATTATGTGCATGCAGACCTACAGTATGTGATTCAACGTTTTTGTTTTATGGCTCATCGGGCAAGTTTAACTGGAAGAATCTATTGTTCCTTGGATTTCACACTACAGAGACTCTACACTGAAATGACAAAGGCAAAGGAGAGTGCTGTCTGAAATCTCACTGTATATGACTGTGATAGGATTCACTTCATTTATAATCAGCAGCATTCAGTGACCATTCATGTATAGAATCAAAAAGTTATTTTTTCCTAAATTTTTTCAACTTTAAAAATTCCCATTAGTTTTCCATCCTCATGCATTCATGCTGGGTTTATCCATCCATTCATCCATCCATCTGTCCATCCATCAGTACAACCGTCCATCTGTCCATCTATCCATCCATCCATCCCTCAGTCTGTCTATCCATCCATACGATCATACATCCATATAATAGGATAAAGTGATGATGATACTCAACATATCATCATATCCAAAAGGTCAAAGCTTATCTTGGCAAATTCAAAACATAGCAGACTATTTATTTTACATCGACACAAGATCATTGTATGTCATGCTCAGACATGTACAGTTTCAGGAACTCCGGGTCTCAAGCTCCCTGTAATTTAGCATTTTTCAAACAGTGGGTTAAACGCCTGTAATATAGGGGCCCATTTAATACACAGACAGATTGCCTGCTCGGCCAAAATTCTTTAAATATTCATCAACTCTTAAATTTGAATTTCAAAACAAAGAGATATGTCATCCCAGTAAACTGCAGTGGGAGAGTAGACTTCTGGCTTACTGGAGAAATACCGCTGGCCCTCCCGTTGCATGCACTGTAGGCACAACATAGTTTTCAAAGGTGAGATATGATGGCACTCTAAAGAGACCAGTAAAAAAGTTATAGAGTGATAAAACATTCCTTGGCACTGTAAAACTAAAGAAAATATGATTACCCTTGACACTGGGAAGTGCTGTAGATCTTCTTGTCCTCTATCGAGCTGTGTTGCTTCTTTTCCTCCCACTGGCATTTAATCATGGGATAAATCAAACCAACGCATGGGAAAGCAGGAGTTTGATGTCTGACATCCCTGATAATTTAGACTAATTTCACCGTTCTAATTTCACTGGCAGCCACACAAATACTGATTGCATATGCACCCTGGTTCATTTGATGAGTCCTATTAGTCAGCTATATGGTATGACAAGATGTTTTTGATTCATAACCCTGCTTTAATATAATTTCACTTTGAGTGGAAGTGGAGTCGTCACTCTTATCTCTATAGCAACACATAGAGAAGAAATAGTAAAACAATCTGATCCCCAAGATCCCTAATAGAATATGCACAAGGCAAGAAACACTAAATTGAACAGCTGCAAATTATCTCAATTTAATTGTCTAAACAGGAACAAATCAATAATTCAAAACCGGACATGATTCATTTCAAAATAATTATGTGGAAGCTAATCTGTGATTGCTTTGTGATATAAATTTGCATATTCAGCTAGGTGTACTGGTGAGGGGTTGGTATCTGTTCTGTTCATTGATAGCATCTGCTTTGGGGACTAGAATTCAATTCCCTATCCACCACCTCAAGGCGCAGCTTGCACAAAAAACCTTTTTGGGGACTGTTTTTTTTAGGACTCAATCCCAGGGCTGTTCTAAATCGACAGTGTGTGGGGCTAAACCCAGACCATCTGGAGCTGATGTAATTTACCTTGAGTGCTCCTTGCTTGTCCTTATAATGAATTGAGGAATCCCTGCTTGTCTGCTGGCTGTTCCATAACATTAGTCTGAAAATAGTATGCAGGCTTTTGACCATTTGTGTATCAAAAGTTGCTTACAAGAGAAAGATTAGTTTTGAGAGTCCGGCTATTACAATTTTAAAATCATCCATATATTGGGAATTTTGGAACCCATCTATTATTCTGCAGAAAATAATACACTGTGTGGGCAGTGAAGAAACTCATTGCCAAACGTACTTACTGACATCACAAACTCTTACACCGCTTCACATTTAGGCTACTATCTCAAGAATGATTGTTGAGGCTTATGGTGTCTTCAGTAATCTACATTTCAAGTTTCAGTTGTTTTTTTGCTGCAATACAAATGTTAACTTTTATAGTTACTGTATGATCCTTGGCCTAACATGTGGAGATTTGCATTTGAGTCATAACAGCATGGCTGGAGGTCAATGGTTCGCCCTGTGGAGGTTGTCTGCAGGGGTTTAATTGCAACATCCACTATCAGGTTGCTTAGAGATCTGAGAATCCATGGGCAAGCCTTGTGCCAGACCATAAAAGAAACATCAAGGACTCCTAAACGCTGCAGCCAATGGCTTTGGATCAGGAGGAAAGTTTCCAACTTGGCCCCAAGATGTTTGGGAATGATCAACCTGTGGTGGCCACACAACTGATATCCTCTTACATCAACTGATGGTTGGCATTTTAAAAAGTGAGGAATACCTTCAAATGTACAAGGGATATCCTCCATCTAGTCATATGTTCTAAAATGATAGTCCTGTAACCTGAAAAAATGTTAGTACCTCGTTATTGAATTATTAAAAATGCTCACAAGATACGGATACAACAACTTGATTTCTCTTCTGTGTCTGTTGTGGGGAAACGGCTTTGCTTTATCCTGACACCTCTTATCGACAGCTCGGTGGACGGATGAGCACAGTGCATGCTCTGAAAACTCCACAGATATGGAGGCCATTTAGTTCTGCTAATGAAGCCATTGATCATTGTTAGCTTAATGACACTTTCTAAGTGGACTGTATACCCACCAGAATTTACAATGTGTTTTGGCAGCACTCTGAAATATATATTTTTATTTAAAAATAGAAGGAGAAATACTGACATGCATACGGTACTGTCATTTTAACTTCACATTAACCAACTATATATCATTGTACTAAAATGCCCGTGGCGGTTTTGCAGTTGATTCAGGTCCACAGAGTAGAAATGAAAAGTTGTGAATGCGACCCTAATGACCAAACATATAAATCCTGCCCACATTAAGGAGATCAATTAATTCAGCCCTTGCTGGGATGCAATGAAAAGTCCACCACCTCATCACTTTTTCAAGATTTAGTATACTCCATGTGCAAACACCTCTCAGTGTGCCTGCAGATTATTAGATCACTATATCAATGTTGTGGTTTATTCATAAATCGACACTAGAGGTAGGTACAATTTCTCCTCAGGGCTTAACCGTGAGTGTAGTGTTTGTGTCAAAAATAAAAAATCACTTTGTAGCTGTCAATCACATATACTACCCTTATATAACATGTATAATATAAATGTATAGCTTCCACCCATGTTAGCAATACATTGTCTGTATTTAGAAAACTGTACAGTAAACCCCAAATCAAGAAGTTTTGAGGAAGAATTACACATTAGTGTAATAAAAAACTACAAAATACAGGACAAAAACACATACATTTAATCATCACACTTCAGTGTTTCTGAAAAACTTGTTTTTATGTCGAAAATCTATTTGATAACAGCCACAAATAGACAAGAGATAAAGTCTTCAGAAAAAAAAAGAAAAAAAAGCTGCTGTCTGTGGCCCTCACAAGATTTTAATAAACATGACCAATCAGACCAAATTAAGTGATTGGCTGGAGAGCATGACTGGAGTGTCCAGCCGGTAAGGAATACACCACTGAAGCAGACACGATAGCCAGAAGTTAGTGAGTCACGGAAAAGTAGCTTTGATGAGAGGGTCAATGGGGGGGTTGGAATGTATCAGTTGCTTACCAACCCTAGTTTTAACATAATATTAAGGTACACATAATGTTCCTCAGCACAACATTCAAGGATGGAAAATAAGTCATCTTGGGAGCTTTAGTATTGAAAGTATTATTTTATGCCACTTGAATCTTTTTCATTTTGGCTTTATTCACCACAAGTAGACTGAGTAGTGTAGAGTATGGCTCTAAAATGGCTATTTTAAGATTGTCTATGTATCTATCTGCACATACATATAACATTTACATGTTAGCATGTTGACATGAGTGCACATTTCACAGCCCAGGCTCTGGATGTTGTCGTTGTCACATAAATCATTCCCTGATGACGTGACCCAAATATCTCACTTTGTTCACTACATTTAGCACTTGGTCTGCCATAAAGAATTAGGGGAAACTTTCCTTCCGATCCTTTTTGGTTTTAGCAGATATGACAACACTCTTTTAAGAGTTAAATTCAATGTCATGCTGCAGACCATAATAGATTCTGAGCAGTAAGCCAGAACTATAAGGAGACAGGACGACTAAATCATCAGGGTAAATCACATGGTTAATAAAACTGTCTTACACACTTTTAGTTTTTTACCATAATGTGATAACCATCTAATGTGATAACATTTTTTACCATGATTCAAATCAAATATGGACGCATTCATGTTTTTACGCATGCAGAGTTCTATACTCTAAGAGCTTGCCTCTGTGTGTATATACACAAATCTTTGCCTTGTCTATTTTCAATCCAAGCATCAGAAAATTAATTCTAATGCTTTGTAGAGTATGCTTTGGCAACTGCTCTGTAATTTACATCTCATCCAGTGTAATAGCCAGACCAATGTTAAATTCATCACTGTTGACACAATCTAAAACATCCCTATAATGTTTTATCCATAGCCCATCAATGTTTTCAGATCCAGTTACCCTATCGATGCTGAACGGCGGGGCCATCTTACTGGTACTGAATTCTTTCCAGAATGTATTGGCTCTATGTTGCTGAAGCTTTTTGGTGATGGGCCTTGCTCTTTTAATTAAATAAGTATGAACCACATTTAAATGTAGAATTTAAGTGTTTCTTGTGTTCATACTCTGGGTTTCCCTTATCACAGCCAGTTTGAAAAGGTTATCATAGTTCTGATCATAAGTAGACTTGCAATATTGAAAATCCAACTTATATGATCTGTTATAGCCAGTTTATACAAGATCTCCACTTACTATTGAGCATTGGGTGCAGACATACAGTGATTCATTCATGAAGGCTATATCTACAGGCAGCAGTATGTTGCTGTAAAAGAACTGACTAGCATTTTAAGGAGTGCTAATGAAAATTCTTCCTCATTTCTACGTCATTCATAGGAGTGTAAACATTTAAAATTACAAAAATATTCTTATTGTTCATATTCACCAGAATAATAATAATAGTATCAGTAGATCACATTTCTTATGCCAAAGAAATCAGATTTTAATATGTTAAATTGGTTATACATTTATTTAATTTATGCTGTACTTAATTTAAAACGTGCTGGAAAATCTCATCCTTCTTGTTTGGGAAAAACAGGTTCCCCACAGTTTCATTAATACACAAAAAACTGCTTGAAATAGTCCACTATAGTTATAAATGGCTGTTTTCTATTCAAGGCCACAAGAATATAGATTAGAGTAGTACATATCATTTTGCACATTTGTATTACATGTTCATTGAATGTTCACTTTGCAACTGGCCTTTCCTCAGAGCTCTCAGTGCACTTCAAGACACAGAGTGTGGCTGGTTCAACGGGGCAACATGATATACCAACATGACCAATTCATTAGGCATTCACAGCAAATAGTTTGTGGGCAATCAATGCAACATAATTTGATCTGGATGAGAGATAATGCAAAGCCACCACTAGCCTGTAGCTACTTGTAATACCACTGCATGAGATAGTGAGGGATTAGTGCATCAGCAAATGTCAGTGTGTGAAGGCATAGGAGGGGAAGGAGCGAGTGAATGGATGGGTGAGTGGGTAAGAAAATGATGAGGGTCATGAATCAGTGAATGAGTTGCTCTGAATAAGTGAGACAGAGTAATTGATGCAACGCAGGTGGGATGGAGTGACTGACTGAGTGTGCGAAACAGAGATTAAATGAGAGAGGGAGGGAGGCCGGGCTAATAAATGTGTGTGAGAGACAGTAGTTGAAATTTTGTCCGACTGACTCATCGACTTCAATGAATCGCTCAATGACTCAGTCTGTGTATAGATCCCAGCCTCTCCGTAAAAACAACATTAAGCATTTTGCATCTCTGCCTCGCGGCTCCAGGACAAACGGATCTGCATTCTGTCTCATTTGCAGTCTGCTCCGGCATGTGGCTAGCTTGAGGGAGGCGGACTTATTCTGCCTGAAAATTATTCTCAGGAAACTGGAAGTATTATTGCTCCCAAACAGGGTATAGCAGGGATTTGTGGGTAACAGCACAGTCCAGCTGTCCATGCATGGCTGCCAATATCATTTTGATGCAAATAGGTCCACATAAATGACTGGGACAATACAACTCATATGCAGATATAGGTGGCAGAAAACCGACAGCATCGCCAGGCGGGATGAGGCCGTTATTATTCTTGGCCGGGGACTGAATTTATACAGAGCCATTGAATTGTATGTTGGGGTTGAAGGGGAAAAAAAGCAAGATTTTTGAATTGATTGAAAGTGGGAGATTGGTAGGGAAGGATATTTCCTATATGTTGTGCTCCCCGCCATCTCTCTTTTGCTCTCAGTTCTCCAGCGTTTAATGCACTTTCATCTTACATTAGCTAACACTGCTGCTGCTCAAAATGCTACAGTTGGAACAAATAACACATTATCTTTGCCTTTGGAAACATTTAATTGCGTATGCTCTATATATAGCAAGCTTGTCATTAAATTGCACTTATAGAAATTATATTCCATTAAGGGCAGTTAGGTGGAACTTCTTAAGTGCAGCGACTGTGTTGGCTTTTATGCAGCTTCTATGTGTGCACAGCAGGAATTTTCCCATTGCGGCCAAATTGTTACATCTGCTCCTGGGACTTTATCCACTGTGCCCTCCACATCCAAGGCAATGGCTTACTAACCTTTGCCTCTTCCTGAGTAGAAATGTGTGATGGAGCCATGACAGAACATAGACTGTATATAAAATTGGTTGTAGACTTCTACCACTGATTGCAAGAAGTTTGTTCCAATATAAATCTATGAACAAATGAAGCAACATAAACATATTTAGTTTAGTTTAGTAGTTTCTAGTTTTAGGTCTTTTTTAATACAGCATGATGTTTATTTTATAAACTAGGTCCCATCTAAAGTCAATAGGACAGTAAAGAATGGTATACATTGGGGTATGGATACCTTCTGATTGACAGCATATACCAGGTGTAGGTATTGGCCACTTTATTTACCAATTCATCTAGTCCCTGTTTGTTCTTTGAAACTTTTTCTCCTCCATTCACTGTTGTAATGACTCTTTGATTTAGAATAGTTTTCTTTTATCTGGGTACTTTAGATTGGATTTTGTTATCAGTTAGACTTCTGGACTAAAACAACCGAAGACAAATGTTTATTTTCTCTTACTAAGACAGAGCTTAAATTTCCAGAGTTTTTGTTGAGAAATATAGGCTTAAAATCAAAAAGGTGATTGACTAAAACAAGGACATTCTAAATGTAGAAATAGCTGAAAACAGCAGCAATAGTCTGCATTGGTTGGTTGAAGGGTTCTGCTGCCCCAATAGGCCAAATTTCAAACTGTATAATATTTTCATAAGCTACACAGTGACATGTAATCTACACATTGCAAAGTGTTCAACACGACATTTAAGAGGCACGTCGACAGCGGAAGATAATACAACTTGCAGACTTTAGAGACTCCTGCTGTGAGTAGCTCAACTCTCGCCCAGCTCTATTATGAGACTTCAAATATTAAAACACCCACCCACACACACACACACACAGTCTCCTTGGAGACCAAAAAGGAAGGCAGCGTCAGCTGAACATTCATCATGATCAAAGTGAAACCTATGTATCCTTACAATACCCTTACTCTGACACACAGCTTAAAGATTCCCTCTCTTCATCTGCACCCAATCCCATACTTTGTCCCGTCTTACAGAGTGCAACCTCAGAGGAGAAGCATACAATGCAAGGATAGATGTCAAATGCAATTAACCCAAAGAGCATCCAACACTTTACTTTCCCCTTTTATCTCTCTTCACAGGGAGATTTCTACAAGGCCTCCTCATACAAGCTGTCACCCTGTTATACCCTTCTTCGTCCTCGGTTTAAGAGAGATTTGATCACCTCTTGGTTTGGTTAAGACAGAGATGAAGCCACGAATAGTAATGATGCTGTTTTGTACTGCGGAAAATGAAAAATTGTGTTTTTTAAAGATGGCACATATAACTCAAAATGGGCCATTTCTAACTTTGGCTTGTTTTACACAACTTCCCTGCATCCATGTATGTTGCTTAGATGAAAAAAGACAAACACTAAGTCACAAAACTGTCTAGTTTCTGTCTTTTTTTCTTTTAGCATCCATGGTAAACAGAGCTGTCCAATTATCAGCTGTAAGACTAAAAGGCAAGATAGGGTAGGAGGTGAAAAGATTTCAAACTAAAGAAAGCAGCTAGGGAAACTAATTGTAATTTGGTTACATCTGCAAAGTTAGCATGGGGGTAATGAGGAGCATCTGGCCGGTTGGTTCGCTAGCAAAGATAGATACTTTTTTGTGAGTACATTTTAGAATCAGTGATTCTGATTTCAATAATTTCTAATCAAAATATGCTAGCCCAAATGAATGTTGTTGAAGCACGATCACAGCGACAATTCCTTCTAATTTAATCTCATTCCCCTGATACACACAATCCTCTATGAACTTTAGCATTTTTATACAGTTGCCAATTTTTGTTGAATAAATTGGATAAATTGGTTTGCAGCCTAAACGGGTCTTGGGGGAATATGTTTGTTTCTTCATGCACAAAGGAACTAGGACTAATTAGGACTGATTTCTTGGCATAACATTTTCAATTGTAGGTATTGTTTCTTTTCAAGCAACCAAAATAGTATTTTTATGTGAGTGTTTATTTACTGAATCGTCCAAAAGATAATAGTTTCTGTTGTAGAGATGTCAAAACACTAGCATATGGTAGTATTATGGCTATTGGCTGTTTGGTTGTTTTTTGGTTCATTGGTTGGTTGGTTGGTTGGAGGGTTATTTTGATAACTGGTGGGAGGCAGCAGGAACAAAGTGAGCTAAAAAAAAGGTTTGGGTCTGATATCACATCAAATCACATTTTTTCTTCCACGTCACATTTTTCTTTCTTTATAAATAATTCTGTCTTCCCAGTCAACTTCTGCTCTGCCTTATGCTCTGTCACTTCATACTTTATACGCCCTACTTTTTCCCGAAAGGGATATGGAGCTTGAGACCTCTAAGACAGTCGCTCCCTTTTGAAAAATGATGTAAGTTTAATCATAAGACAATGATTTTCCTTTCGGCAAATTTTATAGACGCAGGTGGTACATTTTTACTTCCAAGCCAGCCTTCCCGCTGCTAAATCATGCAACAATCCCCGATGACCTTCTGAAATATTAAGATAGGAGCTATTCTAATCTAACTTGGGTCGATTTTTAACCATGAATGACAAAGATAAATGCACATAATCCAAGTGAGGTCAGATTGTGGAATATTATGACATTACTGCAGTGCTAGTTCTAAACTTGCGTTTGCTTGGCCTGTGTTAATGCTCCAAAGCTTAAACAGTCAATGGTGCTGTGAAGTTAGAAAACTTTATGTTTATCATATCTGGTTTATCTGCAATGAAGATTTAATAGTCAATGTTCTTCTTAAAGTGAAACCAAATTTGCTTTATTACAGTTCACGTGTGTGGTTGCTGTTGTTTTTTCAAACACAAACATACACCCAAACATATACAAACATACACCAAATTACTGATGGAGGGGGTGGAGCAAGACAGAGATGCCGTGTGATAATTTTACCACTCATATGAAACCGGACATAAAAAGCACACTGTACCATATAATGCCATGATTGTAGTTCTCTGGGAAATGTGTGCCAATCATGGAAGGTTAATTGGAGGATAGTAATTTAAATAGTTATGTAAAATCACTGCTATGGTCCTTTAGGTAAGCCCACAAATGCTATAGTTTCAGTGAGGAGCATCGTCTCTTCCAATCTGGTTAAATGTCAGCGATTTCAAGAATGTGCTCAGCATTTAAAAGTGAACACCAGCGGCTTCTTCCCTTAGCACTGATGATACTCTGACTGAGCACGACACAGCTTCTTCCATGGTTCTACGTGAATGCCATGCCATTTACCAACATGATCTAATACTGTGTTCAGCTTTTTGGTTCGGGCAAAATGATGCATCTTCTGCTGAAATATTGTGAGTGGTTTCTTTATTATAGGCACTGACAATATCTAAATTAAATTTGCTATTGTGTTGAATTGCATGGTATAAATCAAATGTTCCTGATATTGCATCCACCCCCTGGAGTTTGCAGAAGGATTTGATTGATAACCACAACAAAAACCGACTCAGTCCGAGATAAAAACCTTACTCCCTCAATATGAGATCTCACTGCTCGATCCCAATGAAGTCATACAAAGCTTTCCAGGCTTTAGAAGCAGCTCTCTCTGCACTGCATCCTCACACTCCAATCACACACCCCAGGAGGGAAAGTTAGATTCCATGTCTCCCTCTGATGCACAGGGATTCTCAATTCATCTGTGTCCTCAAAGTGGAAATTGGCAGACCGTAGACTTAGTGCGGAGAAGTACTCCTTCCTTGCTGGCACACATTGAAATAATAAGTGTATGGCCTTAAGGGATTTACCCAGCTGTCTCATAAAAGAAGCCTCTCCTGATGGTATTTTGAAGTATATAGTGGCAACAAATACACACCATAAAAAACTAAAGGATCTTCTTACTGCAGGCTCTCAAAAAACTTTGAGCTCTTTGATTAGCATCCTTAGTATTATGAGACTTTTCACGCCCAGAGAAATGTGAGCATGGTTAAAATTGTATGAAAGCTGGCATGTTGTGAGTTTGGCTGGCCATATATCGTTGCTGCCATCAGGAGTCATTTTCAAGACACTTATCTTGACACTTTTGCAAACTCTTTTGACCGAATTTGTACAGATGAGATCATGGGAGTTGTTGCCACTTTTTCACCCATAGTCATCTTAGGTTGCTTGGTTCCCCTGTGCATTTGAGCTTTGCTGGGAGAGCCACGGCAACAGAATGTGCAGCAAATGGTAATGAATAATTGTGAACCATTACAAGTGACCAATATAAACTGTGGATGGAAATGAACACCAGACTGGCTAATTGCTATGGATACGATGAAAGTAAAAAGCAACCAAAATGAAAAGTCCTGTTACCTTGAATACATTTAGGGATTACTATGTGTTTTGAATATTATAAGTACACAAGTCAACATAGGGCAAGTCGATTTTAGACATGTTACTGAATAATTGTTACATATCATATCTTTATGGCGATGCAAAATCAGAAAACTCTAAACAATTAAAGTATGTTGAGTGGTTAACTAGATCTGAGAACTGTTTCTATCTACACCAGTATTTCGTATGATGGTGTAATGGAAAATGTATTGATGTTTTACTACTGTTATGACTGTTGCTGTGCACTTGACTGATGCAGCCTCAGCGTTCATGTCCTTTTGTTGACCCTGATCTGTGAAACTGGGTGCTGGGGTCAATCCCAGTTTCTATAGAAGCAACAGCAGATGTTTTCCTCTGTCTACCAGACTACATGTGACCTCAGTGTTCATGTTTCCTGTTTATCACACTGTATAAAAACCTTCTTCTTTCACTATTCGAGGTTCCACTCTGAGCGTTCATGCTGAGTGTGAAACCCTCTGCAGAGCTCACCATTAAAGACCCAAAGACAACTCCGGTCTGAGAAACTCTTTATTTTACACCTCGAGATACATTTCCACCACAATGGGGTTAAGGTTGTCCAAATGTAGCGTGTTCAGATTGGCTGATTGGCCACATCCTTAAAAGGTTTTCATTGAGGAGGAGGGAAGCGCTCTCCTTCCTAAACTGAATAAATTAAACTGTGACCTGCTAAATAATCGCAGATCAGATAAAACAAGGTCAAATCAGATGTTAAGAATTTACCATTGCAGTAAAAAAAAGCACTTAACATCCAACAAATTACAATAATACAGTATTGAACAAAATGTATGTAACTGCATGACATTTTATTGATGCTTTAGGCAGATTGTGGAAAAGGTTAACAATATACAAGTACACACATGTGGCCAGTCTGAACACACGATACACCATAACACCCACAGAATATTCAAACAGAGAAGCACATCTGTTGACCTTTGTGAAATCCTCCTGGACTTGTTTCTGACAAACAGCTTTAATGAGAGAGCTCAGTAAACATACATGAAATGTCATTGGTGGCATTGCAATAATATGTTTGTTTTTGCAAATCCAGTTACAATTTCAGTCACTGCCACACAAGTGCTAGTCCCATACATGATTTGTTACTTCATCATTTTTATGAGTCATCGTGTTTTCTATCGCTATCAGGAGGTGGATGAGAGGGCAGGGATCATGGTTGTCTCTGTGCATTCATTGGACCAACTGGTTTTAGTCATGTGCTTGATCCAGCACATGTTAACTCATCCTTTGTATTATTCTTTGGCACAAGCAGCACCAGGCTGAGCCGCAGCTGGTCCTTTACTCCCCCTTACCCACCGACCCAGTTAAGCTGCACAATAGCACATGGAATATGAGCATGTACTTTTTGAGCAGCCATGCAGGAGGAGATATCTGGACTAAGCCGAAAGCCATGTAGCAGCAAAAATATTCTTATCACACAAAAAATGGCATCTGTTAATACTTCAAGTTGCGTTGTTAAAAACGAATCTGACAGTATTTTTTTGTTAGAGAGGACATATTATTCTTTTTCTGTTTTCCATTTTCTCTATTGTGTTATATAGATTTTCCTGTAGTCTGGACGATATTTCTGTGTTGGTCCAAATTTGTACAATGCACGCCTAGCAGCTAGTACGACACATCCTCAAAACAAAACCAGGTTAAGCAAGAGTGTAGGCCAACATTTCCTTTACTTGCTGGAAACAGTTGACCAATCATAACAGAGTGGGCAAGCTGGCCAATGAGAGCAGACTTGGCTTTATTTAAGTTTTTCAGACAGAGGCTGAAACGAGGAGCTGCAGCAGTGGCCTGATATCTTCTAAACATTAGAACATGTAATCTCTTTCAAGTAATAACCCAAATAAAAGTTATGAATCTGAATATGAACACTTGATGTGTCCTTTAAGATGAGCCCAACCAGCTTCAACATTCAGTTGCTGCTTTTTATTTGCCGTGAGTATTTATGATCCTGTTATTTATAACAATAACACTCCTGTTCTGCTGCAAAATGAGTACAGGACATTTACTTGTAATGAATCAGGCAATGGTTAGAGCAGAACTTCATCAAACCTTTATCCTCTTGAGATGTTTATCTATGTATTTAACTCACTGAATCTTAACTTCATCTCAGGGTGATGTTTTATCAAATATGATGGATTTTTCTGCTTCCTTCCTTTGTAATATGTTGATCAGTTATACATGCCAAAATAAAACGTTCATTTGTGTTATGTTTTTGTGCTTGTTAATCAATTTCCACTTTCTTCTAAGGACATGAGGTACTCATCAATTCATTGCTTCTGAAGTAATCCTTAGGCAATGCTATTGGAGGCCTATGGACTGATGGGAAATAGTTTTGTTATCAAGTAGTCAAAAGTAAGAAGCATTATTTATTATCTTCATCTCACAGCATGCAAATGTTGTATGCATGTATCACTAGAAATTCTGAATGAATGTTTTTGTGTTTGAAATATCAGGAGAACATTAACCTACTTCATAAATTCAATTGCACATAAAACTCAGACATGAAGCTTTCATGTCTTGTTTCTTTCAGATTTATATTTACATCATATAAATAATGTTTTTAGAAGAAATTCTGCTATTCCCCCCCTGCCAGTCCCTTTGGTGGTGTAGATCTTATTTTCAAACTACTGTACCAGATATCTGATATCTGCCTCTTTTCCAGATAAGATCATTTAGCCAGAGAGCAGGAAAATGTCCCGCCAGGTGAAGCCAAGGACCTCATCATCCTTCTGCTGTAAATAATAATGTGAAGCACCTGGGCACAGGTCAGTGGCTGCATTTGTACAAATCCATTTCTGTCCATGCTTGATTGCCTACTTGCATAAAGACGTTTCTCTGGATTTAATGATATCCAAAATATATAAAACATGTTGTATCTCAACTTTCAGGATATTACAAAATTACTTGTTCAATTGTTTGACAACAAAGAAAGCCCTTGTAGGGCTAGTAATTCCTTAAATACTCACAAGTACTATTACATGTAACAACGATATAGCAACAGGGAGGTAATTTAAAAGTGGGGCACCTCAGTTTTTGCTCCGGGCCCCTTACATTGTCCAATATGCCCATGAGAACAGAGCAGCATGGTAGAATGGACTTGTTCTACACTATTGAATAACCAACAAAGTTATTGACGTACATTGCATTTCATTATTGTGCCAATTATCTGCTTTTGGTGCTTGTTTTTGTTTGAATAACTTTAGACTGAATTAACTTACAGTGTATTCCAAGGTTATGACTCTGCATCTCCTGAGCAAGGTCTTTGTTGTTGCTTTTTGTCCCAGCTGCTCAGAGTTCTCCATTATTCCATTATAATACGAACAAGTGTCATGATAAGAGGTGCCCTCAGCAAGAATGAGACTAATCCATAGAGAGACTGGGTCCTGATAACTGCTGAGAGCTCCACTTGGAATGAAAGTGTTTTTCTTAACAACAAACAAAGATACTGTATCAGTGGGGATAAGGAGGCGGTGTGGACAGACCATGTGAGACGCAGCTCTTAAGTCCAATTTGTGTTGATATACAAGCTGAACCTCAGATCGCTGGACTTCTTATTCCGGGGGAGCCGGAGAAGAGAAATTATATTTATGCTTTCAGGATCTGGACTGGAATCCCACAGTCACCCCTATTTGTTGCTCAGATGAAAAAGACACATGATAATCCAAACTCATGTTTTATAGAACAACAGAACACTTTGATAATGGCCCATTGTCTTGAACATGAATATTATTTGTTATTCAAAGTTTAACTTCACCCCTAAGTGTTGGTTGAAGTGTCTCATGCCATACCAATTAGCTTGCTGAAGTTAAATTATTTAGGTTGTGTTGCAAAGAGCAACAACTCCAGTAGCAGCACACACACTTTTGCCACAGGAATGTTGTAGGAAGTGGAGGCTTCTCGCCTTATGGATTTTCCTGACGGCCAAGAGCACAGTCATACTAATCATTTGAACCGCCGGCACAGGCCACCTTCACTGAGATGGCCGGGGCTGAAGCGACTGTGTCTGACATGTGGTGTTCCCAAGGTGTTCTACCCACTGGGACAGACGGCTGTCAAGGGTCAAACAGCGTGTGATAGACGGACAAGCAAGGGTCAGGAGATGATGTGGTGGTTTTAGGTTCAGCATAGAATTGGCAATAAATTCAGCTTTCTAGATTCCTACTCACGAGTGGTCACTGATGGAAGGAGGGCACCCTCCTTTAATAAGAGGATATTCACTTTTTCAAATACATATAAGTGTCCTGATGTAGAGAGAGCCCAAACATTGACTCTACATAAGAATTGGCCCTGCAAGGTTCAAAACAGTTTGAAACACCAGCTGATGTTTTGAGTCCTGCTCAACTCATAAATTAAGATAAATTTCATAATAAATGTGAAATTAAGACCAACATTAATGTATTAAATCAAAGAACAGCCGTTTTATTTAGTTTACAGTTCAAAAGAAACAGTTAAGTACAGTATCTCTTTAAGCACTCAGATCCGAGGTCATCATAGAGTCAATTGATGGACATGATTTGTGTTTTAATTCCAGTTGTGTTTATTTTTCCAGTCTGGTGGGAATCTCAGATAGTATAAATATACTTTAAGTTTGTATTAATAACTGGATGCATGATGGATGTTGATGCATTTTCCGCAGACCAGTCAGACGTGTCCTCTGAATTTTTATTTACCTCCTCAATCCCCGCTGCTCTTTAAGTCGGTCTAAATCTCTTTCTCTTTAATAGATGAACATACTGTGAGTCTCTAAAAATACTAATACTGCACCTGAAACTTTTCTTTTTAGCTCATTCGCTTTGCCATATTAAGCAGATTCCACAGATAAAAGGGATTTTCATGGTGTTTCAAAAACCTGTAGATAGGTTCTGTAAATTGTCACTGGATTGGATAAACAAACTAAAGTGAAGGCTTTGAAAGTAGCCCATTCAGACTCCGTGTCCCCAAGGTCCCTTGGGATGCACAAGAATTTAATTCCTGATGTGGAAATTGAAGACCTCACAGACACGGGGTCAGACATTCCCTGTCCACCATCTCTACATGTTTGTGTTTGCCAGGTATGTCTGACAGTCTTCCTCTCAATCTGA
Source organism: Paralichthys olivaceus (assembly GCF_024713975.1). Classification (NCBI taxonomy): domain Eukaryota; kingdom Metazoa; phylum Chordata; class Actinopteri; order Pleuronectiformes; family Paralichthyidae; genus Paralichthys; species Paralichthys olivaceus. The sequence continues at coordinate 13,731,988 of NC_091102.1, forward strand.
TCCAACTCACTACAAGGTTGTGTTTGGTTAACAGCTCTGCTCTTCTCTTCACAAGAGAGACAAACTGCTGCAGACACGTTGATCATCCACCTCTGGTCTAAAGGTGTTCTGGTACCAGGCACACTTACCTTACCTTACCGCCTGACCTTTGATCAACAATGGTGTTTGTAATGTCCCATGGTTTTAATAATGTGGACAGGAATACTTTCATAAACAATGAATGTGTTGGTTACCATATATATAAATAAAGGCTCTAGGTGACATTGAATTGTGGGAAGAAGTATATCAGAAAATGAAACCCACACTTTGGCTCACTGTAACCCAAGGCCTAGCTGAGTAATGTGTGTTGGTTTTGTCCTGTAAGGTTTTATTTATCTCTTTTCCTCTCCTATTTGTTTCTCTGAATCAGCACCTGATTTTTACTCATACATGTACTGTTTGTGTGGAAGTGGATGGACATAGTATTAGATGTTTATTTTTTCCATACAGCTGTTTGAGAGCAGTCAAGGGTAAAAACATAAATTGTTCCTACAGCATGAGGAGACATCAATGACACAATGTTTCACATAGGAAAAATAAACTGCATTTCATGTGGATTATATCTGTATGTACCATTTAACACTTGTATTGCTCTTCAGCAGATTAATTTAAAGAAAGCAAGAAGCTGGCTCTCCTTTCTTTAGTGAACTCATCCTCTATGACAAGGCCATCTAATATTTTGCCCTTCAGGCAGATTTGCTGTCTGCATTTCTCTTTTCGCTCTCCAGATGGCTTTAATGCCATTATCTTTGCTCCTCTGTCACTTTAATCCCCAAGGATTGTGAATGTAAGGAATGTTGATCGAGCAGGCCTTGGCAAGATCCGATTCACAATAACTGCTACATGTTAGCAATAAAGTGTCATGCTGTGGCTGTTGACACCGTCACCCCATCATTAGCACTCCGTGAAATTCTAGGACATTTGGGTAATTGGGAAATTAAAAGCATTTAACCATGGCAAACCTTACTTGCTGTTTTAGTCTTGTTTGTTCTAAATGAGTACCGGTGACTGATAGGAAATCTAAGGCATTTAAACCTTTGTTATGTCACATGGATAAGGGTATGTAATACTGTGAAACAGTAGCATTTCTATGCCCACTTTGGTGATGTGAAGGATATATGTTCATCAACAGTTATTCCAAAACTTCAAGTATTATTAGCCCAATGGCATAGGGGTAACCATTACCTTGTGTTCCAGTGTGGTCAGTGTCAGATCCTGAGCAGCGTGACTCCAGAATTACAGACAGAAATAAGAAGTGCGAGCACAAGAATGTAGTGCACATGGCTGATGTATCTGAGGATCATATAATGAAAATACTACATCCCAATGATTGTCACAAACACAGTCAGAGCAAAGAAGTACATGCAGTAAAAGTACATGAAGGCCAATGCAACAACGAATGCACAGACTTGCACATTTGGGTGATGAAAAAGCTTTGGCCCAACACAGAAGTCCAAAGTACAAATATGAGATACCCACAGCTGTGGATCATCTAAATAATATTCTGTACATGTAGAATATTCCCAAAATAATGACTCCTACCACTGATACTGATGTATTCTGATAATAGTCCTGTTCAGCCTTCGCATTAAAGTGGTATAAACTAGCCTGTATAACTTAGCCCGAAACAGGATTCTAATTCTTATAATAATCAGGCTGCGGCAAAGGAAATGTATCCAGTTGCTAATTGTCTTTTTCCCAAAGTCTTCCTCTCTTCTATTTCATCAGCACACTGGCCTTTATCACCAAAATCACTTACTTAACAACATCTTTCCTCTAAAATGTATCAGTGGCTACAGTTGCTGGAAATTGTTTTAACTGCAAATGTGCTTTTGCTGCTAGCAAAATGTTAAATTAAGAGGCTAGAGCACTAATAGTCAAACCTTAGAAAGGACCCAGACGCCGTCTTATCCAGACCCAAACATATAGCCGATTGATCATTGAGGATGTTGAGAGTTGTTCTTTTTTACCCAGTGCAGCTTTTCTAGCGTTTACGGCCTTGGTTTAGCTGCCCAGGGAACTCATAGACCAATTTCATGCTTTATTAATCATCTCATGTGATGCCACTCAGCCAATCAACTGTGTGAATTCTGATGAGAACCAGTTGGGCGTCAGACCTTAACAGACAAGAGAAGGAAGAATAGTTGATGATAAATCAGTCAGAGAAAATCAAGAAAACCAACTTCATATGGCATGCTCTAAAATGAGAAAAGTAGACAGAGAAAACTGTTTGTTTGGAAGAAAAAGTGAAACTGAATATACACTTTTTTTTTCACTGTTAGCAAGCACTTATAAAAAAAAATCTGTATATACTTTTTACCTGACATGAGAAAAGAGCATTACTTTTTTATTAAATAATCCAATGTGAAAACTGCAAATACATTTTGTTAGAATATCATTGTATTATACTTTCTTTGATTTGACAGTTGTTTGTCAGTTGTTGACACTCCGACCTAGATACATCTAATATTTCAATATATATTGCACTGAATCATAACACTAGTAGACAAGATGTTCTGACCTTTCTCTGAATTTTTATTGATTTTTTTCAGGAGTGGTCTAGACCAACTGATGAGAGCCATATACCTGACATAGCACTGTACATAGTATAGTACTGACCAAAACATTTAGCATTTTAATTTACAAGCCTTTTTGTATTTCTGCTTAAATGCCTGCTGTAAAATACATAACAATACACATAATGCATTTAAAGACACTAAAAAGGGAGAGACGTAAGGCAGCAAGAATGGAATGACAAAGCACTATTGCCCAGCTCAAATTACTGAACTACTAATGAGTCAGGTTTCCAGCGCAGAATGAGCTCCCTCTCTAGCCCACATTCAGTCCTCAGGCCACACAGCACAGAGTGGATGGGACTCATCACCTTTATGAAGTCCTAGAGTCTGCTGGTTCATCATTTTGGGTAAGCTGTTGTGGCTGGTTGAAAATGTCAATTCCTCCACCTCCAGATGTCTCCTTTGACCCTCTTCTTTCACGCTGCAGTAATAACCAAGTCCAGCGATAGAGTGGCACTGCAGTAAGGGGGGACTCGTGATTTGACAAAGGATATATAAGAGGAAGCGATGTTTTCCCTGAACCGAAGATGCATACATTCTGGACTAAAACATTCACTGAATAAAATCAGACGTAACTCTAATGCATTCTCGCCTGTGAGCTGATTGTGGGGTTGTTTGACCGCTGCGTTTCTCTGAGCTGTTTTCCTGGCTGGGCTCCAGCAGCAGTGCATCTTTGCCTTTTAGAATTCAGTCAATCGCCGCCCATTTCTAATGCAAAAGCAATAAACAGCCAGGGAGCAAGAAATTATGTGGCACACACTGGCCAACTTCACAAACCACCAACGCTTCACCTTACAAGACATTGTTTTAGTTTCTGTGAAAGTCTTCACAAAGAAAATATTAAAAGGTCAGTCTACTTATAAGTTAATATAATTATTAAGTTCAAGCTTTTGATTTATACTTGCTACAGCAGTGAGATTCAACAACTCATGCATTGAGAATTAGATATCCTTACTTATGTTGTAAATGTAGCCATACTGCATCACGGCAGACAGTTGGAACCACCATGTTTTTATAGGTGGTATATTGGTAGTATAAGTCTTTTTAATGTTGTTTTTACAGTTTTATTCTCTCACAAATTTGTTTTGTGCTATTTGGGAGCATACAGCATGTTTGCCAAAAAAGGCCCACATTGGTTTTTGGATATTTGGGCCAAATTTGCCATTCCACAAGTTGGCAATTGCGGCTCACATCCGTTTTGTTGGCTCCACAAGAAGGCCAGAAGTGCTGCATCATTGCCTGAAGTGTCCCACATCTGTATGCTAGCGCTGTAACCTGTAGAGGCCCAGATATGCTACAGCAGGTCATGTGAAGTTATATGCTTGGCGTTATTATGGTGTCACCTGGAAAATGGCTTTTCACTGTTTACTCTTAAATGCTCATTAATGCAAAATGTTGAAGAGGCAGAGAAGCAAGGGCGGGAGGTGCTGTGTGTGAGTGTGTTGCATTTTTGAGATATTATTCCAACCAGGAGTCACCAGATGTTCATCGCAGCACCACACATCATTAAGTTAATATCAGTCATTTAGCATGAGTCATGGATTCTTTTCCAGGAAGACAAATCGGCATACATCAGTGGGGAGGGTTCAGATCTGGGCTGCTGGCAGATTCTGTCAGACACAGATTAAAAGCATGTACAACACATGTACTATTATATTAAGTACCAAGGTCTAAAAAGCAAATCTTGAAACACTACTCATTTTTACATATAGCAGGCTGATTTTTTCCCCACTTTCTTTAACTTATAGGGCACATCCTTCCAGACATTTTTTTCGAAACTCCATATGACCTGACTCAATGCAATCTGTCCAAAATCGCTTCCCACTTGTCTCTGTCTTTGTCCCCTTGAAAATATCCTTGTCCCTTAAATATTTATCCTTGGGTCCCATGTAAGGTGCTATGAAGAAGTAAGTTTCTACTATTATTATTACTTGTTCTTGGGCAGAAATAACACATTTGTATACATCACTTATGTTTAACATTGTTATGCAACTTGCAGGGCGTTAGTTCTCTGTAGTGCTGCTGTCTTTGTCTGACAAAGACCAAAGTTACTTCCCTTTGTCTTTCATTATTTGTCCTCTCCTCGTCATCTTTGTTCTCGACATTGACTTATTCTTTGATATCTTGCAGTTTTCCATTCTATTTCCTTTTACACAGTGTAATGAATTCTGCCTGACAGGTTATTGAGATGCCAATATAATATATTTTTTCTATTTTTGGAAATGAATAAGGAAATCACAGGGCCTCACCCAGGATGCGGTGGGATTGTGGTTTTTCAGAAGGCAGCCTGATACGTGCCTGCAAAACACGGAAATGATCAGAATTTGCTCTCAGTGAGGATTTACTTTCTCATTTTTTCTGCATGACGCTTCTCTGTAAAGCCTCCACACATGTGGGCATTTTTCTCAGCTGGTGTGAGGTCATTAACTCGGAGATGCTGGATCAGTTTTGCCCCCTACTGACAAATCTCAAAGATGCTCATGTCTTGCATTTCCTTTGCATTTTGTATTTTGACCCATTAAACTTTAAAATATGAAAGAAATCAATGATTTTTCATTTCAGATTCAGCCAAAAGTTATGCATTTTGATAATTTAGTTTAAGTTATTTTATAATCACAATCAAAAAGGTGTCCTCCGGGTTCCTTTGTTGTTTCAGTGATCTGAATGACTTTGAGATGAAGGTAGTAATAATGTGAAAGGATCCAGAATAAGCACATTGTTTGATCCCTGAATTGTCTGTAAACTTATTATATTAAAGTTGTTATATTTTCTATCCTGTCTTTTGTGAGAGAAAGTAGTTCGGCAAGAGAGAAAAAAAGTCTTTCTCTGAAATCATCTGATGATAATTCTTGACCTGTTATGTAATTTTATGCATTTCAGACAAAAATATCTAAATATAGCATTGCAGCATAGCATATAGCACCATGACATCATAGTGACGACAGTGGTGTTCATGGGTTTAACTGTGAAGACACACACATGTAGCACCACATCCAGGAGGAGCGTGACAACAGCGATACATCATGTTCTAACAACCAGGACAGAGAAGATGACTCTGTCACCACCTGGTCTTAACAATGATCTATCTTCTCTTCTACATTTGACAAGAGTCATGGTCAAGGAGTAAAAAGTCTATAAGGGACCCTCGGGGACAGGCCGCACCAACACAAAGAAAGGAGGTGTGGGGGGGAGGGGGATTCAAGCAAGGTATTCCTTAGTGAGCTGCAATAAGTCTGATGAAGTGGTTTTCTGATTGGGTCAATATTTCTCTTTTATTTTAATGGTGTCATCAGTGTCACCACCAGATAAAGTATAAATTCCATTACTGTGTCTCAGAGGCATGAAAGAATAAAAACCTGGAGAAAAACTCTGAGTACTCACGTTAGAAACGTCAACTTTATTGAAATAAATGAGTAACAAAATGTTTCACACAAACCTTATTACTGACTTAAGGTGCAGTTTAAACACCAGCAACTACAGGAACATGCAGTTTGTGTAAATCATAGACTGAATATAAAGATGACATGACAGCCAAAGTGTCTCGATCACCCCCTGGTGGCTGGTTTTTAAGTATAGACCCCTCCTCTCCTGTGTTAGGGCACCGGACATGGACCATTCTAAACTTAATAACATTTTTCTTACAGATGGTTTCTGTAGTTTTCCTTTAAATTTGATTTTAAGCTTATTAGTTTATTAGTTAAAAACTGTTTGAACGTCACGATTGACCACTGACTGGTGATTGGTCCAGTAAGTATATCAGCGGAACTCAATGCCACAGCTGAACACCTCGATACCCTAAACTCTGGTTCTGAACGACATCAAAAGTGCAAGATGGCTGCACACACATCTGGGATGGTTCAGCTTCATTTATGTCTAATAATTTGAGGTGGAGACACATTTCCATCTTTATATACACTTCAAAATAGAAAATGATATATCCATGATTTGAAAATAAGTCCCCAAAAGCTTTTAAATGCTTTGGCTCATCTGTGAACTATTGTACATACTAAAAGTTCTGTTGTGACATGGGACTCAGTGATGAGGTTAATTACGCCTCACAATGAAAACAATATGTATCTGCAAACAACACTGGGCTGTTGTTCTTTACCAGCATGTTAAACTAGACAGCTCTGCAGAAGCCACTGTTTTCTGCAGTGGAGAGTTATTTACATGAAACAAGATAAGAATATATGTTCATTTGGGCGTCTGGCACATTGTGGCGGTCGCCCTCACTATCAATAACTAAATAATGCAAACCTTTGTTGTAGAAATCCTGCTTAACCATGTTAGTAACTGATGATTTGACGCCAAGCTAAACAAAAATCATGAGGCTGAGCAACGGGAGGCATGTATAAGCATACGGCCCCTGGTGTCACCTGACAACAGTAAGAAATAAGCAGGTGCTGCAAATGCAAATCCACTCTGACAGTTTAATTTACTTCTTTTTTATGGAATTGTCAACAGATATTTTCTTCAACCTGTGTTAAAATGTCAATTATGTGTAAAAAATGTAAGATCTAAGAATAAAGTTTTACACAGTCTTAAAATGAACAGTTCTTTCGAACCAATCAAGTCACTTGAACCACTCAAATTGTAGAGATGACCTCTTCTATAACTCAGGACTCTTTTTTTCTTTTACATCTGAATTATAGTTCTGCAGAACGGACAAATAGTGAAAACGAAGAAAAAGTCAGACTAACAAAAAGTACTTATGTGCTTTATAATCTTAAGCCCTTCATGACCCCGTGTTCAGGATAGAATTATCTGAAAGTCCTGTCAGATTTGCCGGCAGCCACTGCTGAGGTGGTGGTAATAAAGTTTTAAGAATTTCTGTCCAGTGGACGATAATAGTGGAAGGATAATAGTGATTTTCTTCTCTACATGCTGATACAATAGTCCTTATTGGATCTTTTTTTTCCTTCAGGGGTTGGTGCCACTTGTGGTTTTCCTAATTGAACCTTCCACTCTGCCAGGCTCTGCCATCAATAACATCTACCCCACCGCTCCCTCCGTTCACCTCACCCAGTCATCTGACCTCTTAGCGATAAGAGCCGCCTCTCATCCCCCCCCCCTCTCCTCTAGATTGACAAGCTGACACACCATCTCTGAGGTCAGCTGGGCTAATTGGTTTGCGCACATCTTAGATGGACCGTTAGGCCTCACAACTAATAAACTGAAAACATTCATCTCTCCCTCTCTCCCCCTCTCTCTCTCTCTCTCTGTCGCTCTCTTTCTCTTTTTGAGGGAGGCTGATGGAGGCGGCGATAATGGTCCAGCGAGGAGTAATAACGTCCAGTGCAATCTGCGGCTCACATATGTTGTAAGCTAAAATGATTGGCTGTTTAATCTTTTTGGGTCTTTCTCTCTTTTATCTCCTGCAAAGCTCACAGGGAGTGTAGCGTTGTGGATTGGAGGAGTTGGTCGTGAGTGGCTGTGAATGGAAGTAAAGCCTGGTTTTATTCATTTCAGGTTTGGATTCATGGTACAATATAGGAATTAAAATGTTGATATCGCCACGACAACAGGGACGTGTGAGTATCTTGCTGTAATCATACTCACCCACAGTAACTGTTACTTCTTTACTTTCGTTCACTCTGTGATATAAAATGATGGAGGATTTGCACTTTGCACTTGTGACTGGAAACGTCTACATTTAAAGAGTCTGTATTTACTGTAATTGAGATTGATCATTGATTTATATTTAACATCTTGTTGACTTGTGTACTCACATTATACAAAATGTTCAATCAGTGTTTAAACTCAGAGAAATCCCCAATTTTATTCATTTTTTATTTGTGTCACATCCACTTCACCCATGGCTTTGCCTATCACTATAACTTCTCAACAACATATGATGAATGAGATGCACAATGCTGGCTAGTGGTCAGTCAGCTGTGTTTTCCTTCCACTGTTTGTTTTCATCAATCATAATTTCTCACAATTATCTATTGCTGTTTGCTGCGTGAGTAAAACTTTAAAACATTACCTCATACATGACGATCATTTGCATCTGCAGTGGTGGTGAAGACAACAACCCCCATGACCCCTTGCTGCTTCACATTGTCATCAAACGAGGTCGAAGTTAAATCTTGATTGAAAGATAGATGAACTTGTCTTTTTTACATCTTTATTAATACCCTGCTTGTTCCTTGCCCTGTTGGACATTGTTCTAATGACCCTGTCACCATGTTTATAGAGTAGTCGGCAATGACTTTGACAGAGGTGGCTAAAAGTGCAAAAAGAAGACACAAATTGTAGTAAACCCAGAGTTTCACACTAAGTGGGGCTTCAGCTGGCGAAGATTCAATCGACTCGTTTGGAGGCAGGCAAGTGAGACACATGCATACAAAGCACAAAGTCTACTGCTCAGGCATTCCCTGTGGCAAACGCAGCCATAACAGTGATGGTTATTATCTGTGACAGGCTGCCACTGACCAATGGTGCCCTGTCATCTGCTGTCTGAGATGTACCTGGTGGCCAAAAAGAAACACCTCTCTCCTCTGCCCAATCTGTTGCCTTACACAGCAGGCAAACAGAGTAGGACATATACTGTTACACTTAATGTGTACAACGGTGACTCAGCTAACTGATTAAACTAATAAGTCAGCACGGTTTCCTGGTTGTAACGATTAGATGCGTCAAATCCTGATGCCGGAGCTGTGGCACTTGTGCCAACTTTTTAGTAGTTTTACAAGGGTACACCACTGATACATATAGGTGAGTCTGTGTATATTCAGCTCACCCTCAGTTCCCCATCAAAGACTAATAATACTGCACTCCATCACCCCCAGCCTGCCTCTCTCTCTCTCTCCCCCCTGGTCATCCACCTCGGCCCGTCAGGCAGCTGTAGCCTGTAATTGGGAGTGGAGCCTTACAGGCCGTGTAGTGGACGGCTCAGCGGAGACTGCAAGAGTCAATTACCAGAGCTGACAGTGCCGCGGAGAGAAAGGTACACCAGACACACTGTAGCAATCTGTCTGAGCAGGATGAAGGAGACAGAGGGTGTGTGCTAATGCGACACCAACACGCTACATGTCTCACCTCGTGGTAACAGTGACAGCTGTGGCATATTTCTTACGTGCAGGGTTTGGACACATGGCCCCGGAACGGCTGAGCCGCTAACATATGGCCGTTCCTGTCAGAAAATCAAATCAGCTCCAATACTGTTGACTAACATCCCGATAACACATGACTCATTCTTGCATATGTGTGTTTTTTCTCTTTCGGTTTTCACCATTCGACAGGAGACAACAGGTATTTTATAGAATTAAAAGCTGTACCTCAGTGCGACTGCTCCCTTGTCTTCAGAATGAATTAAATGTGTCAATGATTGAAACAGTGGCATCATTTTAATCAAAGACGATCCCAGGAACCCTTGCTTCATTTTGCTCCCATCACAGCTGACAGAATTTGATTCATGAGGTCTTCATTCTCCACGCTCTCAGACAGGAATGTGAATGTGAAACTTGGCTCTCGCCGGTCGCTGTGACATCTTCTTCTCCGTCTAGATTCTGCTTCGTTTCTGATGCCGTGTCTCAGTTCACGTGAGAGTCCTCAGCAGGGAATCTTTATTTAATTTTCCCTGACCTTGTTTTCTGCTAGACCAGACGTGTGTGCACACTGTGTGCATAACATTTATTGTGAAGACAATGCAAAAACTGTTATTAGACTTTCAGATGGTGGAGGGCTTTCAGTTCCATCAAATCCTCAGTGAACATCCAACCGTTTATCTGGATCAAAGATATGAAAATGGTCCACTGGACCAAAGCGCTATTATTTCATCACTGACAATAGAAGCTTCACGGTGCACTGTAATTGTGCATTTATTCTTTGTGGATTTTGTATTGTGCAAGCCGGCCCTTGGGTCTTTTGGTTTTCTGTTTGTTTTATATGCTCTTCAAATGTTACCATGTACTGAGAGACTTAACACCCATTTTCATCATTCTAACAAGATTGTTTTTTCTCTGTTGTGCCAATAATGCATCACCTTTTAACTTTAATGAAACTTTAATGATGTGCTGTAGCAGCGACTTGCATGCAACACTACAAATGTATTCAGCAGAAATTAAAAATCAGACAGCGTAATTAAACTGAGTGATTCAAGAACACAAGGGAGCACATAATGTCTATTAGCATCCGATCTGCTGTTCCCTAAACCTTACATCTGATTTCTGAAGACAACTATTACTGAAAGGAACAGGCTTCTGTTTTTTATGGTTTGCTGACTTGATTGTTTCCAGCAGATTTGAAACCTGTTCATCCTGCACCAAATTAAAATAAATGTTTAAATGTTGCCTTTAGAACTCATATTTGGGTATGGTTGAAGCTAACACCACTGTCACGTTAACTTTTTGGAAACATCATATTCATTTAAACGTGGAAAAAACATAATAGTGTGGAGCACTTTCTCCTCACAGCAAGAAGGTTTCAGCTGCGAACCTCCTGGGCAGCCAGGGCCTTTCAGTATCTGCATGGGTTTTTTCTTCCACTAACTTAAACATGCTGGCGAGCCATGGTGCACCCTGTCTGAACACTCAGTGTAAGCTGGGATTGAAGAATGATTGAAATCAAATTGCAAAGTATAAGCTGTATTGATAATAGATGGTTGAAAGTTTTAGATAAAGCTGTGTGGTTCAAAGCAATCAATCTGTAAAAACAGATTGTAAATGTGAATATGAATCTGTAGGTGAGAGACCAATCATGTTTGAACAAGCTTTGGTTGCCTGCAGGTAAACGGTCCACGTGGGCTGTTAATAACGAACAAAAGAGTCTTTGACCTGATATACACTGTCTTCACTGGAAGTCCCCAAATATTGGTTGTTGCCCCAAAGGGCTAATTTGTCGTCAGATCAAAGCTTGTGACTTGATGCACAAAAAACTTCAGAATATGTTGCTGTTCACAACAACACTCTATTAGGTGGCATTTCTCTGGAATACTTATTTTACTGTTTGAGTGGACGACAGGTATTGTTCTGTCATTACCGCAAGGTCTGATTAACTGAGTCTTAGCATTATGCAGTCAGAAACCTACGAGCTGATATGTTGGTTTTAATGACAAATATGCATAGGGATCCTTTATTTGCATACTGCAGCAAGCAATCAGAGTCTGTGGAGGAACGGAAGCTAATTTGTTTTTCACAGTGAGATGCCGCAGTTGCAGTCTGGACTGGGGAAGCTTGGCCTCATGAAATCTGATTAACTACTATTTTAATATGATAATGGTGAAAGTAAATGTGGGGCGACCTGTTTCTAAAATACAGGGCTAGCTGGAAATGTATCTTTGCATTCAAGAGTTTTGTGGGTATTAATTGTGTGTAGATTTTTAGAGGAGATGTGTAGGGTGCTATCAAACTCTGTGGTCTTCTGTATTAGAAATTTGTCTTTTGAGTATGTATAATTGCATGAGCAGAAGTGTATGTGGAGGACTGACACTGGCAACTTTAGGGTTTACGATGGATTAAGAGACTTTGAATTATGGCCTTAAGAAACCACAACTTTATGGTTTCTCATGTTATCTCTGTTTGGGATCTCACACCTGGGGTGTCTGTGTAATAATGTAAGAATATGAAAACACATAAGGAAGGGATGTCTCCTCCACTGACTGAAACTATAAGAGGGTAATAAATACCTTTGCATGCTCAGTGGGAAGGGGCTGTGAGTTATAAATTCACAGATTATCCTGTGTTCTTTGCTCATTTGTGCATGTTATTCATGTGATGTGTACTGTGAGTCCATCTGCAGATGCTGAATTAAACTTACAGAAAGAAGTGTTTGACTTTGTGCTTGTTTTCACATAAATTCCCACCACACTTCACACACAGTGACTGAGTAAACCACATAATGGGTATTTCATAACTAACTTGAATTTCCCTATATTCAACATTGATACTAAACTTTTAATGGATCTAAACATCAATATTTTAATTCTCTGCATGAAAAATATCTTAGATAGATAAATTGTGACACTGATCAGATTAGCTTTGCTGCAGCCTAGGCATGATTTCACCAGGATTAAGATTAGTAGAATGTGATGAACAGATTACCTGAACACCTGGATTGCTCAAACCATTAATGAGATTATCTGTGTACGAACCATCAGTTCCCCACTAATCCATCAGAATCCAGCAGGCAGGTGCAGCAAGGCACAGAAAAAATATCCAACAAAACCTTCAAAACGTAGAGAGGACTCTCTCCTGATGTAAATATAAAGTATTTATATATAAAGGGTTCATTCTAGGGTTAAGAAAACAACAGTTTGTACAATTTAGATGGGTGACAACATCACTAGAATTATTTTATATTTAATTTCTGCCAATAAATCCATTTCACCTACACTTTCCACACTGAACCTTTAAAGTACTATTGTAAAAGTGACAATAGAATTATGGGATGATAGTTGAAAGAATTAGGTTGAAATGTTATTTGTCTTTATTCTAAGAAAAATACATTTATTTACAAAATTCTGGTAAAGTGGCATCAGATGAAAGTTGTGTCACAGTTTGACACACACCCATTGTGGGTATGCAGGGGGAGTCGAGTGAACGTGAGAAGGTTTCACTTGTCATCACCTTCCAGCTGTGTAGCAGGGAAAATAGTCACTTCCTGTGAGGGAAATGGCGGTCCAGAGACTGTAAACGCCCCCACAAAATTTCCAACCTGGTTTCGGTGGTTATTAAACCACGCGTGTGTAAGTGCAATTTCTCAAAACAAAGACATGCAGATCAACTTTGTGATCAACTTTTAACCTCTGTTTCTTCTCCCACCTATGCAGGGAAAAGTGGTGGGAGTGTTGTGGCAAGACATCTGACACTTTGGAAGAGGCTGCATCCTATTTCAAAAAAGTAATTTCTCAAACATTTCCAACTATCACCTGTGATATATTTGTAAAGGGAAACAGTTCTCAGCTAATGTTAGCTTGCTAAGAGTCACAATTAAAATATGCATGGTCAATTCTAAACATCAGCATGTTAGCATTGTTGCTGTGCACATGTTAGCACACTGATTTTAGCATTTAGCATGAGAGGAGATCAAACCATTTTTTCTTAATTGGTTTTGCTTTTTTTTTTTATATCAAAACTAATTATGTATATCACACACTTCCCATTATAATATTTAATTCTATTTTTACATAACAGTGTGTTATCCCGTTGGTAATGTCCTCGTTCAAATAATTCATTGGTCTCATTTAGGCCCACTACAAACCAGTGGAGCCCTCTGAGGTCGTTTTGCCACACATAAGCTGTGACCAATCAGATTCACTATGCTAGTGTAATGACATCGTTCATCCCATGCCCTTGAGCTACTGCCGCTGACTTGCGTGTGCCAAATTAGATTTTTCTCAAACCTCTCAAAATACATTTTCCCTCCGCTGTGTCCCTGATCTGATAACATTGTAGAGGCAAATTTATGTCAATGTAAATGTCTTTTTGATGCCGTGTTGAATTTTGGGGTTGGTTGTTTATCTGTCTGCGGTGAAATAAAGGTTTCTTGGATTTGTTTTTTGTTGTTGTCTGACCCAAAACCTTGAATTTACACATTTACAAGCTGTAGTGGTTCATTTGTCACAACCCTCTTCTCTCATTGTGACAGGGAGTGCAGACGCATAAATATGTCTTAAACTACTGGATCCTATTAGCGGAGTGCTATGCTGCTGGAGTGCCATTACAGCCCCTGCTCTTTGAGGTGGAAAGCAGTGATCAACAGAAATGAAATGGCTGCACTGTCAACAGAGAGCTCAGATGAATCTGGGACAAAGTAATGAACACTGCCAGAGCTGCGTGACAGAGGGGCGAGGTGAGATACTCTGCTATGGCCGGACTCCAAGGCCCCCCCCTCCAACAAACACAAAGGAAATGGTCATGACAAAGAGTGGGCGGTCATCTCATGATTTTAAAAATTGAAGAGCTTCTTGACCTTGGTCGTGATTAACTGTCTGCCAGCTGCCTCTGCATGGTAATTCGGTTTGTTTGCCATCCAAGCCTCCAGCTGGATCTGTCGTGGGGCATTGAAGCCATGATTATAAATCCTGAGTAAATGGCGAGCATCAGATCGGTATGAGAGATCCAGAAAATTCTTTGGGCGGTACAATGAAATTGTGTATGACTGGGGTCTGATGTAGTACACACTCGGATGATATGTCATGTCTCCAAATAACCCTTCTCTAATCTGCTAAGCAATTTTTCACAAGGTCAAGGATGACTGACTTGTGTCTGTGCAATGCTTGTGTGCAGGTGTGAGCCCCGAGGCTCGCACACAACCCGCGTGTTTGCACAATTTAGCATGCACATGCACAACAACAAACGGCATTAATGAAGGGGGGGTGGGTGGTGCAGGTACACTCTGCAGGCAGATGTACTCTCTGTGCTCGGAACGTTTTCAAAGTGTCTGTATTGCCTCGGTTGCTGTTCTGCAATTTCACAGCTCAGGGTCTACATACACGGTGAGAATAAATTAAACAGTCTATTGAGCTGACTTTGTCTGCATCCAATTTTAAAATGAATTGCACGCGTTGAAAAATTAATCAAACAACACCAAATAAACGTCAAAGGACAACATTTTTTGTGCAGAACCCCGACCCTAACTCTACAAATTGAGCAATAAATGTATAAATAATTCACTGTTAAACCGTTTGAACCTTAATCTTATAGCACTTTCCCCACTTCATGGATTCTGCTTATCCTAAGATAGATGATGATTGTACATTGGATGCAATCATATCCATGCTACAATAGGGGTATATAACATTTGTATCTAGTACAAATGTGAACAGCAAGAAGAACTTTTTGTTGTATTTGGCTGAACAATATGATAAAAAGCAAAAGAAACCTCTGCAACAAGAACTTGATGGGAAATCAACAGAACACACTCTACATACAGTGCATGAAATAAGAATCCAGTTTAATTGTCAAAAAATTTATGAGAAAATAAAAGTCGATTAAATGCACAGAAATCCAGCGAAATTATTAATTTCATAGCAACTCATCAAAAAAAAAAACTGAATAAATTAAACCATGGATGTCCCCCGTTAGACCCGGGAGAAAATCAACCGAGCCCAATCTGAACTCGACAGGCACTCTGTTCTTTTGTGTTCGAACCCGGCTGGAGTCTGATGCAGTTAATGTAACCTGCATTTAATTTGTGTTACCCTGTCCCTGTCTCTGACACACATGGTTATTGCTTGTTTTCCCTGAATGCAAGCGCATGGATTGTAAAAAACAAAGTAGTACATTTTTTGTGCAAATCCAAAACGGCCAGTCATGATCTGCGCTCTAGTCCCAACCACTTATACCGTAACACCAATGACGGCCTCTTTGTAAACTGAATGTGGCTGTATTAAAAGAGTAGTTTGTGTCAACACACACACACACACACACACACACATAAAGATGCGTTAAAATAACTAAACTTGCTGGATGCTGGAGCAAATGAATATTTTTATAGAGAGCCTGACAGACCTGATCTGATCTGATCAGGCAGATGTAACACAAACATAAATCACAACTAGACTCCAGTGTGTTGTGTGTTGCTAGAATAACAGATATAATCGAGCTGTTCTTGTATTGCGTTGGTCTGCTGAGCACTTTGCTGTATATCGATCTCTTGTTTTCAGTTAATAGATTTCGTAAAACCTTGGTGTGTCTTTGAGAGCTGTTGGTGTTATATGGGCTTAAGTGGCTGTTGGTCACTGGTAACAGTTAGTAACAGTTAGTCAGTCACGGGTGTTGCTACTGGGATCAAGCCCTTTATTGTCCGCTTCAATGTCCCCATGCCCTACATGCCCTGATCCTGGTGTTCAATCATTTATCACTGTGAGAATTGCATCACCTCATCTTCTTTCTCCTGCTGCATAGTTTAAAAACTTGCCACAGTTATGTCGTTGGTGTAAGAATCCGCAAAGCTTTGTCATGTTAGCTTGCTTGGCTGCAGACTATCTTAAACTTTTATGAGCTCACCACCTGAAAGGTAACTGACACAGATATATATATATATATCATATTATGATTTAATAAATCCTTCATTTGATATAAAATATCCTATCAGGAGTATCCTGTAACCTGCAAGTTCATGCAATCATCCAATAAGCCAATCAAATGTCGGAAAAGGACAAAAATTGTGATTTCACTTACTTTGATTGACAGGCTGGTTTGAGGGTTTCTGAAACTGCTAATCTCCTGGGATTTTCAAACACAACAGTCTCTAGACTATTTTTACTCAGAATGGTGCAAAAAACATCCAGTGAGCAGCAGTATTGTGGACGAAAGACACCTTGTTAAAGAGAGGTAACAGTTAACGGCACTTTACAGTGGTGAGCAGAAGAGCATTTAAAAAAAACAACACGTTGAACCTTAGAGTTCCACTTCTGTCCACCAAGACCAGACATCTGAGACTGAAGTACACAGCCTGGTCTGATGAATCTGGATCTCTGCTGAGGCTGCAGGTGGTTAAATCTGAATTTTGCTCCAACAGCATCAATGGATCCGAACTGCTTTTTGTCATCGTTCCAGGCTGCTGCTGCTGCTGGTGGTGTAACGGTGTAGGAAACTTTATCCAGGTAAATATTTGACCTCTTCATACCAATCAATCATCGTTTGAATGTGAATGCCACACCCTATCTTAGTACTGCTCATGACCAGAATTTACCGTCCTCTCATGGCTGTATCCAGCAGGATAATGCACCATGACTCAAAGCCTAAGTCGCGTCAGACTGGTTTCATAAATATGACAATGACTTCCTCAGTGGCCTCCCCAGTCACACAATCTGAATCTAATAGAACACCTTCGGGATGTTGCAGAGCTGGAGATGGCAGCTTGAATGTGCAGCTGACAAATTCACAGAAATGATGTGATGCAATCACGTCAACATGGGGCGGAATCTCGAAGGAAGAGATTCCAGCGTTGTGTGGAAAGGATGCAACAAGGATCCAAAGCTGTTTTTAGAGCAAAGATCTGTTCCTATGAAAGTGCTCGATGAGTCTGTATACACAAAATAATAATACTATACAACACGAAATTAGTTTAGTGTAAGGTGTCGCAACATTGCTGCATGAGTGCTGACCTTTTATTAGTTTATAAAGAACTACATGGCCTCGCACCTGAGTACCTGGCAGAGAGGCTTTTTGGTTTATGAACCAGGGAGTCCCCTCAGATCCTCTGGTTCTGTTCCCCAAAGAAGAACAAAGACATTTGGTGACACTGCTTTCAGCCGTTACGCTCTGAGATGATGGAACAGCCTTCCAGGGGATCTGAGAGGAGCTGAACATATAGATATTTTAAGATGCCATTTTTTCAGCCTGGATTTCCTGTTTTATTTATTATGATATATGATTAATTTGAATAAACTCTATTTTTTGTATCATTTAATTGTTCTCATTATTAATTATGTCTTGTTTTATTAACATGTTATTGTTTTATCCTCATTTACTGAACTTAGTAATTGTTTAAAACGTTTGTTAATCGCTTGTAAAGCACTTTGAATTATAATAGATTTTTTTTAAATGTGATATATAATTGAGTTTGATTGAACAGAAAAAAAAAAACCAATAACAATGCTGACGTTTTTACTGAGGGTTACAGCTTCAAATGTTTTGCAGAGAATGTCTTTACTGTTGAGTACAAACTGCCTCTGGTGAGGTGGTGCCACAGTATGGGAGCTAGAAAATAACACACCTCACATTCAAGGAGTCATTTATGTATGACCTGACAAGTGTTGTAAAATAAAACAGCCACCTGCTGCAATGCTGTGGCGCTAGTGTTTGCTACAACTCAAGAAAAATATGTATTGTGCTGCAACATTTTGCTCAGCTACCGAATTATGACGATTGATGATGCATTATAAATCTGCAGGTACTTATGGATCTGAAGTTCTCTCCTTTGAAATGTTGCAGCCATGTTCATACTGTGTGCATAGAGCACAGTAGGTGGAGCCATCACAGAAATACACTGGCATAGAATATCTCCACAGTCACTGAGTAAACCGAGGGTTGACCAGTTTTGATCCAAACTAGTACCACATCATTAAATCACATCATGAATCACATCGTTTCATAGTGTTTGGACGGCACGAAACTTGAACCGCCTTTTTTTTGATGATACACATTTTTTTGATGCCGGCGCCGTTTTAGGTGGTAGCTTGTTACAGCAGCTCCCGTCGTGGTTTCTTGAAATTCCCTTTTTTTGTCACTTTCTTCGTTTGTGCGTGTCTTTCTTACTCATTGTTTTTCTGCACATTTCTTTGTTCTATTATATTTGGTACTGTAATGCATGTTGTAGTACTTTATGTGTATCATTTACTTAACGAGTATGTACAGTTTTAGTACATTTTATGTTTATTACATTCTATTTTAAGCTATTTTAATTCTTCGTATCTGCTTTATGGTACTTTGCTGGTCCATCCATCCATCTATCTTTCCATCTATCCATCTTTCTTTCTATGCAGATCCAAACCTGTTCCCTAAACTTAGCTATCACATCTGAAAGTCTAACCTAACCTCAAACTGACCGTAAGTCTTAAACTGTATTTTCTTCAGTTTGTTTCTTCAGTTGTTTTTTTTTTACAAATAAATAAAAATAAATAACCAAAATTATAATCTTGACCTTACCAATCAGCTTTTGTTGACTCTGGATACAAACCCAGGTTTCTGGTGTGACAGTTGTGTGCAACTATGTTGGAAACCTCAGAGCTGGCCAACTCAATTCAAAAGAGGTTTCAGACTAAATATATATTTTAAGCTTCCACCACTGGCACTACACCGCTAAACAAAGACTTCCTGTACCCCCCACCGTTACAATCCTAAACCCAGGAGGTTTAATGTGCTCGCACTACCTGAATGCTTTATACTGCATGTTTTTATTACTGGCGTTATTACAGCAATCATCACACGTTCCATGTTCTGCACAGTTGAACGGCTGTTTGAGTAGAAATGTTTGATAGAACACCAGTGCCCTCTGTCAGCCTCAGCCAGGATTTCACATCTTTCATTTTTTTCTCCTGCAGGTTACTCAGGCTCTGCATGCTTATGAGGACGCTGCATTTTCGTTTTAAGGTTATTTCAGTGTTGCATTCTCTCATGACAACAACACTGTGGTAAACATTGAAAGATATTTTTCATTGAGAATCTTCTGTTCAACCGTATATAGACTGTTTGAATTTTGAGTTTGGTCTAAAAAAGTATTTCACAGCCCTTTCTCTACTTGAAGTGAAAACAAACCTATGAATATAAGACAGTGTTTCTCAGTCAATAGTTCTTCTCTTGACCTTTGGTGAGCATCATTTGAAACCACATTTAACTTAAAACCATCTCAGCATTAATGACACTTTTTTTTTAAAGAGAACCAACTCACGCCCTAAATGTTTCTGGGAGGTGAATTTGCAGTTGTAGGTGTAAGAACATGACACGTTGCCACATGTTCGTGCAATAAGTAACCCTGTGGGTGTGCAGACAATGTGAGGTGAAAAGGTCTTGAGGCACCTTTATTCTTTGTTCTTGTGTGTGAAAGTGAAAATGGATTGTGGGAGAGAAACCAGGCCCCCTGCTTCATACTCTGTGATATCTGCTCTACTCCATTCTGTAGGCTGTGGCTGTTTTCTTCTCTGTCCACTAATATACATATTAAACAGTGACATTGTGAGCTACATTATGAGTTGATGCACATTCTACTCATGGCAACGTTCTCACTTTTGACTGACGAAAGTTTATATTACTGGTACAATTGTCATCTCTGATCTGCAACTACTGAATGGAAAAGCAAACATAGAGAAACCCCACACTGCAAACAAAAAGTGTTTGAATCTAGTTTGCTGTTGTTGTGTTGAGGAAGAAGCTGCATCTTTCATCAAAGTTACTAAATACACTATTTATGTATTATGTACAAAAGTATATGTCCTTCCCTTGAGCTGATGTAGTACTTTTTATGGTCTTCAATCAAACTGGAATTAACAGAAAACCACTTTATGGTAATTATTAGACTGAAACTAAATTTTAAAATCGTATACTTTGCCTGATGAACTGTCGTCACATTTAAACAGTGTCTATAGAGAAGTGTTTAGATTACAGCATTTTTTTCGTCGACCTTTTATATGTTGGACATATCTGTGGCTTCATTTCCTTTTTTGAATACTGGTGATTGATGGCTACATTTCAGGTCAAGTCAGACATGTATTTCACTAGTTTTGTATACTATGTAACGTCTATCATGGGATTTCATTGTAAACAGTGTTTTTCTTTTTGCTTCATCACACAGTGGAGCTGTTGAATCAGTTTTCTCACATGTGAACGTCATTTGGTTTTATGGAACTAATTAGGTAAGATATCATCGTTCTATTCCTGAATGTAAGTATTGAAATGACGCATAGATGGGTAGATTAACAGATGATAGATACATTTTCAAAATGATCAATTCAGACGGGTTTTAGGTAATTAGAAAGTTGTTTGATTCCCCCTCCCTCAGTATAAAAGTATTTTTCAAAGAACCATATTTTTTAAGAAATGCTATGGTTAAAAAAAATATGCAAAATGTAAAGGCCATTGTTAATGTTGGTGGTGTGTGTGGGCAGGTATGACACACAAAAAAAGATAAAGAAAGAAGATAATTAACTTTCAGTATTTGCTATAGTTACAGACTCTTTTATATTTTGTTACCATTGCTTCATATCATAATGTCTTTGGTTAGGAGGAGGTCTGAGAAACACTGCACTGTTCCAGGTGTATAGGAAGAAAGAACACCAGACACCAGGGAGCACCATTCAGCCACTCAAAGCAGCTGATAAGTGTATTTTGGTTGAGGTTACAGACATTTATATAGAATATGTAAACATATTTTTGACTTGTCAGTGGCTCTTTAGTCTCAGTTTATCAGAAAATCCATCACAACCAGAAGGAACTGCACAGTTACATGGTCCTAGAAATCTTTACGGTAAGAGGGACATAGAATGAGAATTTAAGCTTGATAATAAAGTCACTTTATATGACGGTCATGCCAAATTATTATAAGACATTGTCAGGTGTACGTTAAATTGGTAGTTGAGTTGCAAAATAAAACTACAAACAGCACTGTATCTTTTGTCACCACAGGGGGGAGCTAAAGGAGAAGTGATCTACAGCAATGTGCAGCACATAATGACATCACACCCCACTGGAAAATAAACATGTGAATGGAAATTAGGTGAGCAATGATGAATGGATTCTCACAGTTCAGGTGAATAGATTATGTGAAAACAAAATTACACTCAAAATACAGCAACTAATACCACTACACACTTTGGTACTGTTGCTAGTATTTTTAAGTGACAAATATATTAACAATACACATTAATGCATAAGTAGCAATTTTTTGTTCTAGCTTTTTGAATCAGTTTTCACCACTTGGATACCAACCTAGGGATCAGGATAAATCTAATGGATCTGAAAATGTTCAACTACATCAATTTTCATTATGTTTTCCAACTTTCATATAATTATTTTATGAATAATTTCTGTCTTGGTGAAGTATTGAAGACTTTTACCTCTTTAAGATTTAACAGATTAATTAAAAGAGACCATTTGAGGAATAGGGAATAAACAGGAGACCCCAGCTTCATAGTAAGGCACCACAAGCAAATCTTAAAATCTTTAAATGTCTTAATGCTGTTTTACTCCGTCATAAACTGATAGCATATCGTATTTAAAAGTTTAACTTTAAAAGGAAGTTGCTAAAGTGGACATATACAAAGCAGAAACTTCAGTTTATGCCTCTGAACTGTAGTGGAGGATAATTACCACATATCATGATGAGGAAATATTCAATTTAGGGACCAAACTCAAGAAAAAATACAAAATATTCCTTACCTTGAAGCTGTAAAATGGAAATTCAGTCTGAGAGAACTGAAGTCACTGTAAGAAATTTCTAATTCAACCTTGTAATTGTCTGCAACCTTGTAAATTAAATACAAAGAATCAAAGTTCACTTACAGTCACCAAAGAACAAAACCTCACATGATGCTTATGCTTTTTGAATGCAGTTTGACTTCTGAACTAAAAAGACTAACTTGACCTTAAAGGTTCATTGTGTACGATTTAGGTGAAAGGGATCTATTGGGAAAAAATAATATAAAATAATCCTAGTGATGTTTTCACTAGTGTGTTTCATCTTAATTGTATGAATTGTTGTTGTTTTTTACCCTGGAATGAATCCTTTATATTTACATACTTTAGATTTACATCTGGAGCGAGTCTTCTTTATGGAGGCCGCCGTATTTTTTACAGTCGTCCAAACTTGACAAACTAAACACCTTCTGAGTTTTTATGAACTGAAGGTTAACACAGGTTCTCATGCTTGGAAGGGTAGGGTGAGGTGAGAGGTATTCTGCTGCAATTTGAAACTTTACCACTAGATATTTTCAAATTCTACACACTGAACCTTTAAGAGAGGGTTGAAGGTAATTAATAAAAGACAAAGGTCAGATTAGAGTGCCAATTTAAAACCCAAGCAACACAGATTGATCTTGTGACCATCTGGTTGGGTCAGTGGACTCATTAAAAGTAGCTCCCCTGTGATCAGCTAGTAAAATACAACTATGATGCATCAAAATACAGTAAACAATGTAATAATACTAATGTAGAATAATACTGTGTCTGTCAACCACAGGGGGATTTTGAATGAAGACGTTTGGTTTGTTAAATAATGGATCCAAACAGTTCTTCAATATTTGCTCCTCCACTCAGTCAACAACACAAACTCTTGGACACAATATCAGCTTCCTACATCTAAGACATTTATTTTACTAGAAGTTTGAACAGATTTATAAAAGTACCTGACTGATCCAAACTAAAACTGACCCTACAACGAAAAGACGAGAATCTGAAAACAGAAATGGGGACAATAGAATTTGGTTTCCTGTTCAACAAAGCCTCTGACCAGGAGGACGGTCTATTCCTGTTCCAAACAGACTTCAAACATTTGAATTCAGCTAAACTTGTCAGTGAGGCCTCGCTCTGTCCTCGCCCTCTGGTGGAATCAACTCCCCACTGAAGTCAGGACAGCAGGTTCACAGCTCATCATCTGCCTTAGGCTGAAAAATTCAGACCTCAAGTCAACATCCCAGGCTTGAACTCTCTGATGCTCCATTTCTCAGGAAAAGAAAAATATAGCAAAATAAAGAATTAAAGAATCAAAAAGTGTTTTTCAAGTTTGAGGGTTTTGATTTACTTGCAAGTATTCACCTCTGAGAGAAACTATGATTTACTAAATAATTGATCTTAGCCAATACTTTTACTACCCCTGGTGACATCAGCTGTCTTAAAACTGTGTTAGGAAAGTACCATTTTGTATTTGTTGAATATTTCTGCTGGTGTATTTACTGCTAGACTTGTCTACTGTCTTTTAGATGTCTGAGTGCCCTGAATACAAACCAAATCTGGAGCTCTTGGACCCGGAGCATCACAGGAAACACCAGATCCAGTGAAATTCTCCTTCTCCTGTGCCTCTAACATCGATTTGAGTTGATCTTCATTCTTATATTACATTTATATTGCACATACATTACATTACTTTTACACTACCCCTGTCTACCAGGCCTCACAGCCTTATTTACTTTTGAATTTGTTTTACATTAAAACAAACAACATAACCTCTAGGTGGAGGCGATAGTTGAGGGATTGTTTAATTAAAGAATGGCAGAAAAAATTATGTTCATGTTTAAAAGAAGTGAACAGTGGCAGTAGGGATGTTATTACAGTGATCTTGATATTGGTGTCATGCAGTATCAATCATGAGTCTAATGGTTTGCATACTTGTGTGCACACGAGCAATGTCTGCATGAGTCCATGGCACATGTCCATGTTTAATGGTCTTGGACAAGCTGTTGTCTGAAGTAAGGAATGCAGAGCAGAGAGAGACAAAAGATGTGGTGTTTACACTATAGTAATAATAAATATGTGGTTTAATATCAACATCATAGAAATATTAAATCAAAAATATGATATAAATACTCTTGCTATCACTGTTATTGTATATATATGTTACCAAAACAGTAAAATGCATTTAATACTGTATTTTATTGGGTACACTGTGATCCCTTCCACATAGAAATACTTGAAAAATTCAAAACGTTATATGTACATGCACATATATAATTCTAATTGCATTATATACTGTATGTTCTTGGGTGCACTGTGATCCCTTCCCCATGCGTAACAAAAGGAAAAATTGTATCTACACACTCACATATCCACTTTTGAATGCATTTAATACGGTATGTTCTTGGGTCCACTGTAATCCCTTCCCTGTAAAATACCTGAGCAGTGTGCCACTCGTATAACCAGGCTGCAGCCTCAGAAACAAGAGGCCCCTTGTAACCTAATCGATCGCCGAGCAGAGGCAGACTGGGTCCTCGCTCTGTCTGGATACGATTCTCTGTGTGTCACACCAACTTCCCAGAATAGCCACTCGAGCGGGCGGGCTTGTCTTCTGCGCTGCGCTGCTCTGGAGGAGATGGAGGAGGAAGTCAGCGGTGGATTTAACAACTGTTGCTTTTGTCGCTGCTGCGGAACCAAACTACCTTTCAGCCGGCGCTGCGTGGCGCACGCCGGGCTGGAATGAAGTCTATTCCAGGGCGAGACATTCAGTCTGGATCAATGTGCAAGTTGGAGGGAATACTCAAACTCCTGCGTGTTTAAGGTAAATGATAATAACAATAGAGGGGTGGGAGCGAAAGACAGACACGTGCATGAATCCGTTTCCTGTATTAACTGAGCCATTCTGCTTTATGTGGCCGTTCAGCACCGCTCTGCTGTGAACAGGCTTCACCGACGCTTCAGACTTTGCTGGGGGCGCATGTCTGCAGCAGCAGCAGCAGACGATGGAGCGTCTGTGTGATGAATGGAAAAGCCAGACGGGCTCTGCTGTAGACTGCAGTGATCGGATAACCTGTTGAATTGCAGCTGTCAGTCAGTACCGAGCCATGCAAGCAACACAGACCGCAACAAACACTGCACTTAATGCCAGGAGCAGCGCGTTGGCACAATAGCCTCGCAAAAAGTCGCATTTTTTTTGCAGCTGGTGGTTATTTGTTTGCAGATATGCTGCTGTTGTCTGTCAGGTTAGCGCTCCCTGACGTCCCCCCTGCTTCATCTGTCTCTACATGTACACGATTGGACCTTATTTCTGCCGCTGATACTAATATTAACCTTAAAGCCATGGTGGACACAGAGCGAAGTGGTGTCAAAGGTGGCAGGCCTATCAGTGGGGGGGGGGTTTCGTCTTAAAATGTCTGATCTGACAATTAACATTTAGTTGTATAAAGCTACATGCATTTTAAAGGTGGTGGCCATGCAGCAGTTTACGCACGGTTTAATTTGCCGTTCCAACACATTCATGTCCCCCAATATCCCCGCAGCAGAAGCAGCAGTGGCAGCGCGTAATAGGCTCAGTTTGTACAGGACCTTGAGTCACATCTCCATGTTAAAAAAAAAAAAAGCTTTTCAAACTGCCTGCCTACGGATTTCCAGTCCCTCGACTGTTGAGAGTAAAGCTTGGCTGCTCCCTGCCGCTATGGCTAATTCCTTAGGAACCGGTGGATCCAGTTTGATCCATCCCTCTCTTTCTTTCTTTGCCTTACCAACCTGTTGAGTCGTCCCCCCTCAGTGCTCCTACTGCAAAAAGAAAGACAGAAAAGTTGAATGTGAGAGGCTCAGGAGGTGGTTGCGTGACTCCTGGTGAGATAGCACCAGTGTGTGTAGAGTGAATGCACAGGTCGGTGGGACAGTATCGGTTAGAACGTGGAAACTCGACGGGACGCGTCTTTTACGCAGCGACAGCCACCTGTAGGACTCGGTGGATGCGCTCCTCCGAAACCTTCTTCTGCTTTTCTTAACTTGCTTTCCACATCTTTTCTGTGGACCGTTGTTGAAACTTGTTGACTTTAGACATTTTTTTTTATTCCATAGTGTGATATCACTGGACGGAATAAGTCATTTTGACTTTTTCGTCTCTTTAAGGGAGGTGGAGACAACTTAACCACCCCCTCCCTTCGTCCTGGACTGAAATCACCGACTGTCTTTGCACAGGGGAGACACTTGAAGGTAATTATGTCAATCCAGCATTAAATGACATGTTACTTTCTTGTTTAGTTTTGTGTTTGGTTTGAATTCATTTATGATACAGTTCTGCATGGTCAAAGTTGTCTACATGTAGCTGCTGAGGAGGAGGGAGGCTCATTTAAGAACTCTTAAATAGTCTGAGATAACTATAATCTTAAATACTCAGTAAACTGCTATAAGAACATAGTTGAACAAAATAAGGATGTGGGACATTTGGCCTTTATATGTTATTTTCCTCCCAATGATGAAAGGGTTAAGTGTCATGTTCTTCAAGGAAGCCAGCACTTGCTCTGTGGTTTATTACGAATTAGCTATGTTATTTAACAGAATATACATAATATTAAAAAATAACTTTGACACAAGTCTTGCTCTTCCAAATTCATTTATTGTAACACAGTGTCTTTATGTCTGGGCTTTAACTGATTTTCTATTCAACAATAACAAAGGGTTTGAATGATAAAGATGGATTCAAACTCATAAAAATACCTAAATTACAGCTTAAAAGTAATGTACAAGTTATCAGCAACCTACAAGGTGACGGTGGTAACCATATCTTTTCAACATGCTAGTAAATGTTCAAACAAACATGAAGTTTAAAATCGAGGTGCGTGTTTAAGTTCATCTCTACACAGCTGAATGCCTTTTGTTAATGTTATTTGCTGCAGGGACTGGTCAGAACTTTAGTGATATAATTGTATCCCTGAGGCAGCACAGCTATTGATCTGTAATGATAGGGTGTGTGTAGATTTCATGTATTTTGTCTGTTTTTAATGGGAAAACTTTGGCTGAAATTATCTTTCACATATTGTCTGCATGAATGAAATTTGCAATTGTCTCATTTAAAATTAAATAATTGTGGAACGGCAACATAAAGTAATTGTATAACAACTTCTACACAGACAAGAATGTACTTTCCACAGAGAATATGAAGTGGCTGATCACAAACTTAAAATAGCTTAGAGAGTAGCATGCTAAATATACGAGACAGCACAGACCAGTGCCTCTTTTGTAGAACCCTCAGATTCATGCATCTACAGCTGCATAGCTGCTATAATATTCATGTGATTTGAAAGTTATTAATATTTTTCAGATTAATGGTGTTTATTTGAATACTTAATGAAGGTCAATCCTGTATCTGAACACCGTTGTTTACACATACCTCAGGCTCTATAGCTTTTCAAATGCACACATTCAGTTGAAGAATTCAAATTAAAAGCATGACATATATGCATCTGTGCAAAAAAGGCCTTTTTGTCACAGAAACTTAAAGGTCACATTCTTTTTGTTCCCTGCAGGACTCCCAAAGCACTTGAGATGGAGACTCCCGATGGCCACTGTGCGAGTAAGTCCTCGTATTGCTCACAGATTACAATCAATTCACGCTGACACTCACTGACCCACAATTTATGACCAAGGACAGAGTTTATTATCAAATGTGTCTGCGCTTTGTTGTTCTGATGATAATGATGATTGTGATGACAATGACTGAGTCTGTGTGTAATTGTATTACTCTGGCTTTAGTGTTCCTAACTCACTTTGACTTTGGCATTGTTTTCAACTTTTTGACATTAGGATGATACAAAAAACAACATTTATACAATCACAACAAAATCGAGGGATTTTCCCCTGGTGCAGTCTTTTTCCTGTTCAACCCTTAAAAGATGCATTTGCCACTTCCTGTTGAATGCAGCATATACTGGATATGCACTTTGTGGTGCTCCATTGCCCTTTGCTGGTTTCCTTTGGGCTGCTCTCTTAAACATAGCACCAGCCCCCCCATACATACTTTACTTCATCTTTATAACAGGTAGCGGGTTGTTGATGACACCATGACTTTTAGGTCTCCATTGGGGGTTTGTTGTTGAAGGAACACTTGGCAGGCGGGGTAGGGGTGTTGGCGGAGTAAGAAATGGAAGCTTTGCCTCTCCCTGTCAATCTGTGGGCAGGTTCTGAAATGATGGAACAAGGAGTTGGTTCAGTCAGTGTGAAACTGCGGAAAACATATCTTACATCTTTGTTGAGTGACATTTGAATTCTATTTGGTCTCACGTATTACTATGTGTATAGTACGATATGTTCAATACATTTGCAAGGCACTGATAACTGAGAACATTTTTTGTAGGTCATATTCTTGAACCATCTTCCACACTCACTACTGGACCCTACTTTACTATAATCTACTTGACCCTCTTACATGCTAACATGTTCCTCTACGCAGCATCATAGATCACATGAATATGCATAGCAATAGAATCCTTGGGTCTCTTTAAACACAACTAAGCTCTTGTACATAAATTGTACTAATGTTTGATAGTATATATAAGACAGTGAGATAGTATAAGTGGTGTGTTTTAAAAAAGGACGTATACATTTAATGGAAAACGTTTGTTGAAACTGGTCATTTTATGGCTCATGTTTGTTTAAAACTAACTCAAAGAGTAAGTGGAGTGTAATTCTTCCTGGAAGGCAACAATTGGTAATAAAATATTCAAATTGATCAAACTGTTTTATCACACCTCAGTTTTTTTCCCATTTAAAAACCAGGAATCCTTACATCAACTTAATTTTATCTCAATTCTTGTTTCATTTAGTAGCTGAACTGAGGGTTCGTCCATTCACTGCTGCAGACGTTCCCACATATCTGTTGCACTTGTAGTTTGATTTGCTTTCACACATTTGTTCAGTTTTATTTCCAAACTAGACTCAAGTCTCTTCCATCATGTGAAGTTTGGTTGTTTTCTTCTAAATTCTTGGGTCTTAATGTTGCTGTAGGATGAACGCCTGATCAACCAGTCTGTCTTCCTTTGTTGCTTGCCTTTTTTATCACCATTCTAATAGCAACGTGCATTACTACTTCCTGCAGTACAGCATTGTCCCACTAATGCTTCAGAGGGTGTAGTTTGTTCCAACACTGTCTTTGTAAGCCGTCAACAACACTTGCAGACATTTTTTGGATTAACTGTGAAAGCTTAATTTACCTTTAGTTACACAAATACACACACACTCATGCATAAAAACGATTATTGGTCAATGTTATATGATAGGATAACGTGTGTATAAATTATATTGGATGATATTTTTTGCAGTTTGAATATCTGATTAGCTTACAGCATTGTATATATTTAGCTTACAGCATTGTATATATCTTCATAAATTGTAGAACCACAACAACCTGGATATTGCACTGACATAATCTGAGGCCAATAAATGCACTGTGGTTGGCTTTGAAGCAGGTACCAGCTATGTTATAATATAATATAATAATTTAAATCTGCCTTTCTTATTAAATAAACACTCACTATTATTAGTAACTGCAGGAGCTGTCTTTGACATTCGCTCTCTCTTCCAACAATAACAACACATCACCCTTCTCCATCACATCATGCACCATGATGATGTATCTCACGTGCAGTTATTCTCTCATGTAGATTATTCTACTCTCTCACATTTTATCAACAGGCACATTTTCTATATGTATCACCTCTGTTCAATCTAATTATAAGCACACTCACGTCCCTATTTTAAATAATTCAAATGTTACTCATTCCATTCCCCGTCAGCAAAGTGTTAAATGCGTGAATAACAATGTTGAGGATGATTCAATTTATCTTATTACTACCCAAGAAGAATTTGATAACTTGATCATTGTTGTTTCCTTGTTACTCAAATGTTAAATTCAAGTCTCAAGCCTCAGTGGTATGAACATAATTAAGTACAGTTTTTCCAAACAAGTTTAACAGTGTAAAAAGTTCAGAATACAAATACTATTGTCCTACACAATAAAACTATATTACTATATTACAGAATATGCTTTATTTAAAATAAAAGTAACCATTCATTAAACATGAAAAATCTCTAATAGTGCATCAGTAATACACTTAATATTATGCTATTATGCTCAAAAGTCACTGCCATGACATTCTGAAGTAAATGATTGTATGTAATTGTCCACATAGTGATTGCTAATGTTGACAAAATGCTGGTAAATGGTGTATGAAATAGTAAGCTAGTTGAATTTCTGACTACAATCCCTAATTATACTGACATCTTAACAGCTTTGTCACTTGAGCTTATGCTAGTTTTACAAACTGATGAAACAACAAACCTCACACCCGCAAATCCTGAAAGTGCCAATTCAGAGTTTTGAAGCTGATGCCCTTTCAAATATTTGAATTGCTTGCAGGGTTAATTGGGAGATACGACCTTCTGTTCTATCATCTAGTCATTAGTCACCTCGACTGCTATGCTGCTAGTAGCAAAATAATTGTCCCACACTTACCTATTGCGATAAGATTGTTTACAATCAGAGACATCTTCAGATTTTCTTGTAAACAGTAAAAAAAATGCAGTCTGTTCTGGTTTGATGCCCTGTTTATTGCTCTATTCGATGGTGGTGGCATTATAGTACACACAGGTGCAAACATATCAAAGCTAATGGTAGCTGACTGAACGGATAAAGCGAATTAAAAATAATGAGCTGCATGAGTCCTCCACATAATTGGCAAACTACTGAAAACCTTCTGACATTTTAACCCTGGCATAATGTCTGTTGAGTTCAGCCTCAGCTCATCAATGAAATCCATCGGCCTGGGGACAAAAATAATCACGTTTCCAGAGCTCTTTCTCAATAATCTGAAGGGAAACAATATCACCTTTGAAAGAAATCTTCGCTATGTTCAAATCCCCTTATACAGTACACTACCATAAATTGCCTCAATTCACAAACTCCATTACTAGAGGATAGTTTCCTTCAAAGGCTTGTTCAACCAAACATGAATAGTGCACCCATAGACAAAAAGTAAAGAGAGTGTCAACAGTTACATACAGTATATGAAGATAACATCATAAATAATGTAAGTATGACGTGTGTCATGGTTAAATGTCATGTAAGTGAGAGAATAGGACTGTGAACATCAGCAGGTGTGGAATTGTACAGATCAGATTATTACCATTCCAAGCATAATATAGGACACACACACACACACACACACACACACACACACACACACACACACACACACACACACTACACACACACACACACACACACACACACACACACACTACACACACACACACACACACACACACACACGTAAAGACTACCACAAATGGAACACACCACGCTCTCTGGCTTATCAGCAGGTGCTTCTGTGGTTCTCCTTAAATAAGTTGTATATGTAAAACTGTTTCTAATGTTACTGTAAGTAGGTGAACAAACGCTCTTATTTGCTTAACTCTGTGTAGTTTTTATTTGCTGGGTCAGTGTGTTCTGAAACTATGTTTTGAGGAAGGTTCAGGGTTTGACAGGAAAAACCAGCTCCCATACAGTGTGTATCCAACAAGCCAGAAAGGAGGACCTTGTCACTGCGGAAAAAAAAAAAATCCAGTTCCGCTCACACCTTGACTTGGGCACTGTTCAGACATTTTTTGGCATCTTATTCATGTTCACCGCATCCACAATCAGGCAAATGGAGCTTGACCTTGATTTATTTTGGTTACTTTCAGAGCCTTGTCAGAGCATATTATTTTTTCTGGAACCTAGATATCATTTATAATTGCAAGTGCTCTTTTTTTAATAAGTTGTCGGACCAGAAATTGAATGAACTCTTTTATAGATTCCTGAGAAAATGACTGTACCTTCAAAGGTATTCATTCATTTGGCATTAGTGATGAAGTCAGCATTTATTACACATACAACATTTGTTCCTTTCCATTCGTTGGAGCAGTGAATAATCTCAATTTGATGTGTTGTTCAATGTACGCTTCCCCCGGTATGTCTCAACTGTTCATATCCTGATCTTAGTGTTCAGACAAGATTGACTCAGCATGTGCAGGGCACCAATGCAAAACTTCAATCCAGTCAATTCAAGCACGTCTGTCAGTTCTTTTGTCGGTAAAAATGCTCGTACTTTACTATCTGTGTGGTTGCATTTGACCAGTATAAGCAATAGATGAACATCATTTAAATGTGTCTTCTTCTGTTTGCTAATGATTCTCTAAAGACTAAGACAGATGTCCTTTGATGTCCTCCATTGATGCCATTTTAATGACAAATAAGAACTGCTTTGGAAGATTTTTTTTTTATATTATATGGCGGTAGTGCACCTTGATGTTGGTTGCCATCTGCCAATAAACCAAATGAAGAAAAAGAAGAAGAGGAACATATGTCAATATTTAACTAATATCTGATGTATGAAGGAATTTACCATGACTCTTTCTTTTCTTTTTTTTAATAGTAGTGTTAAAATGCTTCATATTTGGTTGTTATTTGAGCAATTTGAACCCAGAAAGCACAACAAAAATATTAGTTGCCTGAGACAGTTTAGCTGTGGTGCTGCTAGGCAGCTGTCTGCGCCTGTTACAGTAATGGAAAATCCTTCATGACAAATCTGGGCCACTCCTGTCTCCAAGACAGCATTGCCAAGGGATAGCCAGTGTCGGTCACCTGAGATTTCCTCCAACCCCAACCTGTGCAACCTGAGCCCAGACCGAGGGATTGTGTCATGGACATCGTCTCCCAGTATGCCCCACTCAGCGGGCCTGCCATCACAATGGAACAATACCACACAGGAGCTTGTCAACTTCAGCAGAGCTGTCACAACAAGAGGAGATCTGACACAGATTTCTTTATCATGTATGACGGATCACTGCAGACATATTCAGCACCTACAAATTGCAGTGAGGCACTTTTTGAAGCAGTTTTAGATGTAGCATGTAGCACAGACTTTAACATTTTAAAGAAACTTAATTTATAGAAATTTCTTCAGCTACAACTATAGCCACATAATTTAAAAGCACGACATGAAACAATTTTCATAGTTGTCAATATTCTTGAGGAAAACCTTTTAATTGTGCTCGTGGTGAATGAAAGCTCGCTGTGGTTCCTAAGGGATCTGACACCTGGGTCAGCAGGGGTGTTTGCCTGTTGCTGCTGTATTGTTCCATTGACCCTGACTGGGCTAGGGTGTAAGGGGATAAGGGATTGATTTGCTCTCCCTCTGAGTGGACACAAGGCTATCCATAGCCTGGGCTCTGTACAGCCTGATGAGAGGATGCAATCTGATCCACATCTGCTGGACATTACGATCCCATAGGTGAATGAAGACAGTTGAGTTAGTTGCCTTGTGCATTCCTAGTGTGACATCTATTAATACCATTCAGGTATAGAAGGAGACCTGAGAGGGATGAAATCATTCCTAATGTGACACAACAAAGCTTCTGTATATTGTGTAAACTGTTGGCGTAGCTAGGAATTTAATTTACTTTTGTTCTTTTTCACTTTCTTTATCTGTAGTTTTCAGAAACCAATGTTTGTCACTTTCATCATTATTTTTCTTCATCTGTGTCTTCACTCCTGAAACCATATCATGGTATTCATGAGTCCTTGAGGTTTTTTTTCCACATATAGCAGCATTTTGTTGTATTGCAAACCACAGTATTGTACAACACATTGAAGAATACCTTGTTTTCTGTATGTCTCCCAGGTAATGGCCAATGCTCTCCTGGTAAGGAGAACTCAAGAGTTTTACCAGACATGTCAACACCTAATGGACAGACAGTTCCTCAGGGTCCCAATTCCCCCCGCGGTGAGTGCTCAATCAATAGAAACATGTTTATGTAGTGCAGCAACAGTTTGCACACACATACAGTTTCTCATTTGAACAACTTCTGTTGTGTTTACCACAGAATTAGATTGTGTTTCTTTGGTTTGCAGCAGAGTGGGGGACTGTCTCTGCGCCTCCTCAGGATGAGCAATTTTGAGTGCTTAAATATTCATCAGGATTGAGCAAATGAAAGTCAACAAAACAAAAAACATGATCATTGTGTTTGGCTCTTCCTTATTTTACACAAGTTTATACAAGTTACACCTTGTGCAAATCTTTCTCAATAAAGCCTACCAGAGAAGGAATCAGATTACTGTTTCCCCTGAATATGAAGGTTGGCAATTTGAAATAGATTTTATTTATGTTAAATGCGTTTGCTTTAGTTGCATCAGGAGGTTTTACATGGGAAATGTGAGCCGATCCTGATGGTTCTGTCAGTGGGTTGCATGGTAGCTTGCCTTTACTGAATGATCAATGCAAATAGATTTCTGTGTATAAGCACAATATTAGTCCAATTCAAGAAACCAGGAATGAAGTTGTCTCAAATAAGATAAATGTAATACTTCGTTCCCCTTCGCACAATTATCTGATGCCTTAGATTTGCTTTAGCTTTGTCACTGTGACGTCGTAAAGTAAGAAAAAGGGAAACTGAGTGAGACAATGGGTGACAACTGAGAAAACTGTTTCCCACAAGTTTAGAGGAACAGGGTGAAGTTTTCACAGGGAGATACTCTCCGCTGATAAGATCTGTTTTCATTATGGATGTTGCTTAAACATTTGAGGTTTTCTTACAAAAGAAGGGCTGCGTCACATCTTCTGTTGAAAAAGAGCATGAAGCGTTGTCAAACTCCAAAACCCACAAGCTGCAACATAAACTGTGCAGCAGGTGAACTGGTGTTGTGAATTCTGTCTGGTCATAGAAGATAAAGGAGTACACTTGCACCGTTTAGACCATGTGACACTGTGGGTGGTGAGATAATGCCTGAATGTCTTTGTCATAAAATTGTGTTTATCATTCAACCTTCAAATCAATTGTCAGCCTTTCCTCAGATTCTCTTTGGATTATGTGGAAACTCAGATAAATCGCAGACTCCGCTGCACCGCATTCCAAAGAGCGGCCTAAATAAATGAAATTACTGCTTTTGTCGTAAAAGCCTTTCAAGTGAATCCTCATATGACCATTCTGTGCTTCTGACGATGCCACACTGGAGAGACAGATGTAGAGATGCAAAGAGCTGAATAGCAAGGACGTTCAGGTCTGCTCTGCGTTGCCAGGATACAGCTGTTGAAGACATGGGTACTGGTGTAAGTGTTGTGCACACACTGTGGCATTGGAAACACACAGCATAAGTTAAAAGAATGCAGTGTCTTTGTGGAGGTTTCTCTCTGTAGTCTGTACAGCAAAAAAGGAAATGTTGTCTGAATTCCTTTATTTCTTTTTGCTGGACTCTCAGAGTTAAATGAATGCAGCTCCTATAAAGCCTGAGGGGACAGTTGATGGATGAAGTCTGCTTTAGTAAAACAACCACATATGCTCACACTGTAATTATTTCCCCTGCAAATCCCAGAACAAGATCATCAGGTTCTGTAGGTTTTCCTCAGGTAGTACCCATCCCCATCCAAGTGCATGTTAACAACAAGATCCCCACAGATTTACAAACACGAAGAGGGAAAAAAAAGAAAGATGACGTACTAGATTGTTCCTGATTTTGTAAAAATTCTAGTTTTTTCAAGCGTGTGTTTGAAAATGGCTGTAAATTCCAAGACAAAGGAATTCCTTTATCTCAGAGAGCCACATATAGGTGATAGTGGTCATGCTCCTGCGGATGATGGA
The DNA here is from genome assembly GCF_024713975.1 of Paralichthys olivaceus. Taxonomy (NCBI): domain Eukaryota; kingdom Metazoa; phylum Chordata; class Actinopteri; order Pleuronectiformes; family Paralichthyidae; genus Paralichthys; species Paralichthys olivaceus. The sequence continues at coordinate 13,768,118 of NC_091102.1, forward strand.
CAAAAAGCATCCATCCTAAACTTTGATCTCATGTAATGTTTACAGAATTAGAAAAATGACAAGCTGATCAGCACACCCTGCGATATGTATATCATTTAAATGGTTGAAACATTTGTACAATATTTACATCCCACAATTTTATTGGGATGAGACTGGAGGTGGATGTACCCAAGTGTAGCTGTGGATGTTTGCGCACATTGTTTCCTACTGTACTGTTATTTTTTGGGTGTTTTGTGTTTATTTTGTTAGTGTTAGCGACTGATAACTGGAAACTCCAGGTGCTAAATAGCTTCCCGCCACAACCACCCACACCCACACCCTCCCACTCACACACACACACACACGCACACACACGCACACACACGCACAAAAACGCACACACACACGCACATACACACAATCCTTTGCCCTTGTCATCCAGCCGGTCTCCCATTGCTCGTCAGGCGTTCTAAGCTACAGGGCCTCTGACACTCCCTTTCTACCTGGGGAAAGCCAGGAACCAGACCAGCCTGTTTTCTCTTTTTCTCTCTCTTGTTTCCGTCCATCCATACATCCATCTCTCTAGGAGTTGAGTTGCTAAGTTACAAGGATGGCGCCCTTCCACACGTCCATTAGTGTTATCTCTCGCACAGCTAACCCTCTTAAGTCAACACATGTCCAGTGCAGATCAATCCCTCCTACCTCCGGTCAGTCCAGTACCTCCTGAAACTACAGCACAGCCTTTACAGTCCAGCTGAGTTTCGCTGAGGCTACTCATGCTCCAACCCTAAACCAGTTCAACTCCATCATGCAACCCAGGCCCAACCTAGGCAGGTTGAACATAGAAGCATGACTGTGGCTCTCCCAATATCTTGCCTCTCAGGATTACAATTATTTTTGTTTTTACAGAACTGACAATTAAGCAAGAGGAAGACACGGTGGAGGAAACTGACAACAGAAGCCCAGCACTTGAAGAAATAGGCCAAACAGGGGAGGAATTGGTCGTATTGGAGGATTCCATGACTGGCAGTCCGAGCAACGCCCAGGATGGATTGTCTGGACCCAATACAACGGCTGATTCAGGAAGTCGGCAACCAAATGGTACATATCTGTATATTTGTAAATGCCATTAAAAGCTTATTATGCTTTATAGAAGCTGTTTGGTATAATAGGCGCAATTAACATGCCACACAATTATTCTCTTTCTAACCATTAAAATCAGGGCGGTGTGTGTGTGTAATTTCCCCATTGAGTGAGTCACAAATCACCATGGGCGTGTTCTTTTTTGTTTTGTTTGGGTTTTTTTTGTTGAAAGACAATGGTTTAGACATGGAATTGTTATCAGGAAAAAGAAATCCTTGGAATCCCCCGCAACCTGTTCCAGCAGACGCCACTGCTCTGGTTGTCACAGCATTAGGATCACATTTCTCTTTTCCATCCGTCTGAAGATCGGAAGATTTGCTCTTACATCAGAAGACGTTTATTGCGTGCACTGAAGTACATCATTCCTAAAAAGGAAATCCACCTATACGTGCTCTGCAAGAGAGATAAACAACTGGCCATCTCCATTCATTATCAGGGAAATGTGTAGTCACTTTTTTCAGTGAGCAGTGAGAGGAAATGTGTCACTAGTGCTTCATATACTGTATCTGCAGTAAACCCATTTAATTTGATGTGCATATCTCCAGAATGAATTCACAAGTGGAGAGGATGCAAGTTTAGAAGAATCAAACATTTTAGTCTTAGTTTTTCATGATTTTCATCAGTATTCATCTACAGGAAGTTGCTGAAGGAGTCACATGAGGACAATCTGATAGACTGGATTTTTCATTTATCGTTGCCGCAGCAACAAGAACGGAAAAAAGAAGTTTAATCTACAAGTAAAAAAAACTCTTTGCTCGGCTGTTGATACTTTCTGAAAATCATCTTCCACGACGTGCAGTATTGACTTCCTGTGCCTGTCTCCATTAGGTGAGAGGCCATTCCAGTGCAAACAATGTGGTGTCTCGTTCACCCAGAAGGGAAACCTGCTGCGACACATCAAGCTGCACACGGGCGAAAAACCATTCAAATGCCCCTTCTGCAGCTACGCCTGCCGGCGGCGCGATGCCCTCACTGGTCATTTGCGCACTCATGCTGGTAAGACTCCTCTATGCCCGCTTATCCTCTCTTTTTTTTTATCACCCACTTCTGTTCCCCAGAGGAGGCTTCATTGATCAGACAAGCTTTAGAGATCAACCCATGATGCTTTTAATGCCTGGATATTTATTTTTAGAGATATTTGAGACGGACCCTTGCCAATTTTTTTTTTTTGCAAATAATTATGCCCACACTCTTCAATTCCTTTGTATCACCAGTCTGTCTGTGTCCTTTGGAAATCAAAGATCTCTAAAATATACCTACAGAGAGCCAAACCATGTTGCACCAGGAAGAATGTAGGCCCCAATGTTATAACAGTCCTTGTGTTAGAAGTAATTTTTCTATTTTTTATAAAAAGCAAACACTACAGGCTTGTTTCAGATATATCCTTCTAAAGCTGAGTGGGCTCGTGTATGAGCTACAACCATACATTCTGGTTGGCGACTCTCTGTTTATTGTTAGATCGATGCAGTGGTGTGTGTTATAGACGGTGCTGTGAGTGTTTTGTGGTTAGGTACCAAGGACATGCTGTTGCTTAGTTGCTTGAGTTGCTTAGGAGGAAACTATCAGTTGAGAAACATGAGGGGAGTGTTGCCTGTCTGTCTTAACTGTAACCCACTTTTCTAAATATCACAGAGGATGTGCTCTCCCCTCTGTGGCATCACTGAAATGAAGGTCAGGCCATAAAGTAATTTCTACTTGCGATGCCCCCATGGGGTTTAGTTTACTCATTCATATTAGTTCTCCCCATGTGTCAGGGTGCGTTGGATTTGTTTGTTTGGCCTCTTGCATGTCTGTAATCTCAAAAATTGTTTTCACACTTTGCTTAGCATACATTTTTTTCACAGCCGCCTGTCACCATCAACCACGACTATTTTCCCATTCTCACTTCCTTCATTGTACAGATGAACTTTTTTTTCCTACTGTTAAATCATTTGTATTAGTTACTCCTGTCATTCTCTGGTAATTGAGGACAGTGAGGAATCTGACTAATGCTAAGTACTGCTGTCCTGAGTACTGCCTGGTCTCTGGGTGATGCAAACCTGGCAGCTTTGGCTTGGTGCCCCGCCAGAAAGAGCAGGTGTTGCAGAAAGAGGGAAATAAAACATAAAAAGTGAGGTCAGGCGAGGAAAAGAAATATGCATGACAAGAGTGGGAGCTATGTGAAGAAAGGAACAGCAGAGCGAGTGTTGTGCCACAAGCCTGGTTAAACGTTGCTGCATGACACACATGGCACTTTGGTGGAATGACAATGCAGGAAAAATCGCAGCATCACAGGCAAATGATTTTGCATTTTGTAAGACAGAAGTAAAAAATTCAAGCCAGTTCCCGTATATTAGCCAAATACGATCAGTCAAGTGAGTGTGAGTGTGCGGTGTGGACGTTTGCATGAATAAGAATAGCAGAGGAGAGGAGGAGTCTTCAGGCCTATCTAACATCTGCACATGGCCGTGAATGTGTGTGCGTGTGTGTGTGTGTGTGTGTGTGTGTGTGTGTGTGTGTGTGTGTGTGTGTGAGAACAAGAAAGCAAGACTTGATTTAATGATGACATCACAGGTACATGTCAGCTCTAACTTAAATAATATTGAAACCCTTTATCATAAGCCGCAACTTTTGTTTTAATCTGTCAGAAGACACAAGTGTGATTCATAGACCACACGAGAATGGAATGACACGTTTTCACAGACAAAAATGACTGATGGTGTCATTTGGTAACAAGTGGGTTAATTAAAACACAGTCCTGGAAAGACAATCAGATATTTACAGCTGGAATATTCTTGACTTCCTGAGTGGTTTTTTTCTTATTATTATCTTTAAGAAATGCAACATCCTCTTGTGTGAGAAACTCACATGCACATGTAAACTACCACCTCTACCTCGTATTGTGTGTGCGCCTGTGCTGTTATGTGTGTCACCATCTTCTTGCCTCAGACCGAAATGACAAGTTTTGGTTTTCTCTGTTCTCACAGTGTCAACAGCTCGTCAGCTCATCTTCTTCTAGTAATAACTGTCACAAATATCTCACTGCTGCACTATGCTCATCATTAGTAGGTTCAACCAGTTCACTCACTGCAGTCCCTTTCTGAGTCATTCCATTGGTTTTGAGTAGTAGCTTGTATTCTACCACAGGACACAGTGTCAGCACTGTCTGTCTGGGTAAGATCAACTTAAATTCATTATGTGCAATAGATTGGTGATATCTTTGACCTTCATTTGACAATTATTTTCCTGTATCTGTTACAATAATGATAATGCTTCTACAAATAATAATGATGATGATACATTTTATTTATGTATTGCTTTTCAAAGAACTCAAAGATACTTTACATAGTATCATATTGTTGAGATCAGTCACTTGACAATCTCTGTGGGTATATGACTTTAAATAACCACCTCTCCGCTTCTTTTTTCATCTTTTAATAATTTTTGTTTTCACTCAATCCACTCCCACAGCGATCGTTTTGATAAGGCGATGAACTAGATGGAAGAATGGATGGGCTGAGGTAGATGTAAAGGATATGTCGTGTTATATATATTTCCACTTGTGTCGGTAGGAAGGAATTGAATAGAACAGAAATGGCACAATGAATCACACCCCACCTCCATAAAACTTATACACTGGAGTTGGGTTTCCTACCACCACCATGGGATGATCAACTCTGCTGTTCACTCATGTCGCTTTGCCCCAGCGGTGGGAGTCAGCCTTATGCTTCAGAGAGAGCTAAGTGTCTGCTGACTTCTTTGTGCACCGGTCGCCCACAACTCTGTCTGGCAACAGTTGAGTGGAATCCTCACACTGTAGTAGTGGAACACCCATGATCTCAGAGGCTTCGCTTCTGGTTTGTTTGTACTATACTGACTGTTCACTACTAGGCACTGCACACGCAGTCAATGAGATTAATGTGCCCTCCCTTGAATGTCTTTTAGTTGGCAAACCGCACAAGTGTAACTACTGTGGGCGGAGTTACAAGCAGCGCACGTCTTTGGAGGAGCATAAAGAGCGATGCCACAGTTACCTGCAAGGTATTGGTCTGGATCCAACTGCCCACACCAGCCCTTACACAGGTAAATCATTCGACTAAATCTGAAACCATGGAGGAAATTACGGTGGTTTGAATGTGTAATGGAAACAGTAATGCAGTGCGATGGATTGCATCATCAGAGCTGCATCTCAGAGGAGAAAATAGTGTATGGTATTAGCATCTATCATTAATTATTATCAGTATATTGTAATTAATACAGTTGTATGATTTAATGGAGGCGGGATGAATAAACGAATGAAAACAGATTCAGATCAGAGACACCTAAATACATTGCTACTTTAATACATGTTTTTTTTCTTATTTACCACTTTTTTGTTTTTCAAGAGTTCTCAAATTATTGCTGTACAACTTTAATAATTTAACTTTAATTACCAAATTGCTCAAGGAATATGTGTGGCACACATATGAGGTCGAGGTAAATTCATGGGTGAATTGTTGGCCATGATTTTAAGAAATTATGAAAAAGCCCATTAAAATTTCCTTTTCTCTTTCTAATACCCTTCCCCTCTCAATCTGTCAAGGTGAGGTTCCTAAAGAGCCGAGGGCCATGGCAGAGGCAAACGCCATGGCAACCTTCGATAGGCCGCCAGTTATTGAGAGGCTGCATAGCAATGTGGGCAAGAGGAAGAGCACCACGCCCCAGAAGTTTGTGGGTGGGTATTTAGAACATAGACTGATAGACTTTTAACTTTTATCTTTAGTGTGGAGATGGACTCCATGAGAAGCAGATGAATGAGTATTAAGTCAGTTGAAAAAAAATAGTGGGGAGTCCTGCACTGATGGATTTCCATGCAAATCATAATTATGTTGTCAGGTCATGTCACATTATGATGAATTGTTTTTATATTTCAACTGAACTTAACTGACTGAGTAATGTGGGCTTGCAGGACTCTTGTATGTTTTAGTTTAATTCTCACACAGCAATACCCCCTACTGCTGATTTTACTTTTTGCTAGTTGTCTGAAATACTAAGTTGACATATTCTTGGTTCATGTGTTTACATAGTTTCGTTCTTTTTTTTTTTTTTCTTTCCAAGTTTTATGTAATGCAAAACACATAATAAAACGCGGTGGCCCTGCCCTACTTATGAACACAGATTATTTTTTTCTGTGTTTGGTTTTATTTGCCACACTATTAGAGAAACAGCAAACTAGAGCAAACAGATGACTGAGAGGCAAGGAAATGTTTTTTTTCACTGTGGTTAGGCACACCTGTGGCTTTGCCATTGCTGTTATTGAGAGAAAACAGTTCACCGCATCCCTGTTCTGGAGGGGTTAAACAGTGCAGTGGTAGATGGATGGGGCTTTCCACCTCATGTGACTTGTACATACAGAACATCACGCACAAAAGTGTGAAAAACAAGCACTGAAATATCAGAAAGATGTCATTTTAAAGGCTAGAACATCATCTATTGCTCTTGTTTTCTTTCTTTAAATCTTTTACAGCATAAATTTTCATGTTTTAGTTTTTGTCTTAAAACTTGAAATTGGCATCATCATTTTAATTCCACACACTCTTTCATCCAGGTGAAAAGATGGTTCGCTACAGCTACCCTGATATAGGCTATGAGATGGGCATTAAGTATGAAAAGCAGGCTGAGCTGATACCAGCCCATATGATGGACCAGGCCATCAGCAATGCTATCACGTACCTAGGATCGGACAGCCTTCGGCCCATGCTCCACCATACAGGGCCCCCTCTCTCTATGGCTGAAGTGGTGCCCATGGTCAACCCCCTCTACCACCATGTCCTGCCATTGGGCCACCGTACAGAGCATCCAGGAAACTGTGATTCGCTGCCACCACATCCGCCTCAGTCCAATAACTTCCCCAGCCACCCCACCTCAAATGGCCCCACTGCTCTAACCAGGCAGGACAAGCCACCCCAGTCAGGGCACGAGGAATCACCCAGCAACAGCGGAGTCGACTCTGCAGACTCGGCTCGGAGCAGCCCTCAGGAGAGACAGGGCCACCATGGGGTCCATCCCCCTCCTGGCCTCAGGTCTCGAGTGAGTCCAGCGGTGATATGCTCAAGTGAGCGGGTGACGGAACCATCACTGAGAGCAGGGATGGGGACTGGGCTGATGCGAGTGGCCGCAGAGAGGCCCATGAGCCAGAGAGGGGTGAGGGTGTTTGCACGAGAGGGGCAGGAGCTGCGGGCCTTCCAGTGCAGGCACTGCCAGGTGCTGTTCCTGGACCATGTTATGTACACCATCCACATGGGTTGCCACGGTTACAGAGATCCACTGGAGTGCAACATCTGTGGGCACCGCAGCAAAGATCGCTACGAGTTCTCCTCTCACATCGTCCGTGGTGAACACACCTTCCAGTGAAAGCATGCGTGGGGATTAAGAGGAAGACAAAGAAGGGAATGGAGCAATAGCCTGATATCCATTCTTATCCCCAGACCTCTGAGACTGAACAGCTGAAGAGCACTGTATTCAAGTGTAGCACAATCAAAGACTTCTTTTTAAGCTACTTATTGTGAATCAGAACATTTTACAACAATCATATGAAGGTATGGGCCAAAGACACATTTTCTACATATTTAATTAATAATTAAATATAGAAGAAGGAAGGTAAGTTCATGTATTTTGTATAAAGCAGCTGTCAGATGACTATTTTTTTTCTTCTTCTTTGTCTAATTCGTCTTATTTGGAAATGTCTCCTTTTCTCCTTGTTCCTTCAACACCTTGTGGGCTTCATGTGGTGTATGAGATTAAAGTTTTAGTTCAGCACCAGTGACGTGAGTTAAGTATAACAAGACTTCTAGTCTTAATTCTGAAAAAAACAAAAAAAACAAATACAATAAATAATAATAATAATGATGGAAGTTATTATTATTATTATTATTATTGTTATTATTATGTTGAATACTTATTGTGGCATATTTTACAGCCTTTGTGTAGTTTCCTTTTTTGTCCATGACATCACTTTGGCCATCATGGTAATGTTTTCTCTTTAAACAATGATGTAATGGTATGGATATCTGGTGCTGTGTTTCTGAACTGCAAGCAGTTTGGTGACCAATGGACACGAATAGTTCAGAGAAATCTGAGGCATTAAGTGAAATCTATGAAAAGTGTTGGTACAAGTAGCAAATGAATAACACAAACAAAAACTAGTTTAACATACTAATTTGTTAACAGTATATGGTAATCATACATGCAGTTTCCCATTGCAACATGCATATTTGATTTTAATTTTTAAGCTGAAGTTAGGAAAGCCACAACTACCTCTCAGCAACCACTTTGAGATTTGCAGATGACGTGAGAGCCTGCATTGATCATATTTTACATATTGACTTTTTTGTACATTAGGGTTTTTTTCAATCACAATTCAAGCAAGTTTTTTAGTCAACCAATTAATTTTTGACTTTCACCGGCTGGTACAAAACCTTTTTGTGCCACTAATATCAACCTCGACTTTAGAAAAAAGGCTTTATCTCATGGAAATGATTTAGATTTTGTGTGTTGAGTTGAATGTACTCAAATACAATATACAATTTTCTAAATATAATCCAAGATTTAAAAAAATTATGTAAATTAATTTAAATATTTTGACAAGCTTCTGCATAACAAGCATTTCAAATGCAGACATTTTAGGTTGGATAAACTTACTTTCAGTTAGTAAGGCTAACTTGCTAACCGTTACAAGTATAATGAACTTAACATTATATAATCTGACAAAGTTACAGAATGTAAATTCTTATATTTGTAAATCTTTTTTTTTTTTTTTTAATTAGACAAAATGTTGTTGTATTATGACTTATTTCTCTCCAATGTATTCGGTTTGCACTTAAAAGTTTGAATTGTTGATGAAGAAGCAAAATCCCATTGAAAGGATAGAACACAAAGTGTAGCCTCATGGTTCTTGACCTTGAATCGTGATAACTTGTGGGCTGTGTTGCTTGCAGCGTTAGGATACAGCTTAATCGTTTAACTTTGAGTATCACAGTTTGTTTGATAGTGGCAGACTTCCACATTGTCAGCCGGGGTGGTAAAGTAACAGTTTTACTTTAATAACTTTAAGATGGTTTACCTCACTTTATGCCATAAGTCTGTCTCTTTAATGTTGTCCACTTTGTTTTAAGTTGAACTGGTTTGTGTGTGTATAAGTGTTGTGGCTCTTTTTGCAGGGTATTGGGTATCGAAATATCTGCTTATATCTGTGGTTTCAATGCCATCTGTCATCCTATTTGTACCTCATGACAAATACAGCAAAACATCACTGAAATACTTTGTCCTAGGCACCTTAAGATTCTGCCTTGAACAGCTTAAAATGAAGCTTAACGCTTATAATGTAGTCGGAAGTGAGGGAATTCTTCATGTGAATTTGCCTGACGCTGGTTTTAATATCAACATGATCTTGTTTGGCTGCTCATTCACTGCTTGTCACACACGCTAATGCCTTTAACTTTTCCTCACTCTGAATCTTGCTCTTTGCTCTGACGTAATGCTGCCATATTACTGTTCGAACTTTAACAGGCACCATGATAGAGAGTTAATGTGAGTTACCACATAGTTCTATTCTAAAGGCACTTCCAAAAACTGGTAGCATTCCTAGTCACCTCTGTGACCCTGCTTCAGCATTAAAAGCTTGTGCATGTAACATATTAATGGTGAGTGGGGGATTTTAATCACCAAATCTATTGTCAATCGGCTGCTGTATGTTGAAGTATTCAGATTTTGATCACAGGGTGAGTTGCAGCTCCTCCATAGTTACCGGCTCTGCTTGTGAAAGGACTCGGACGTGGCTGTGCTTTGTACAGTAGACTATGCACTTTAAGTCTGTACACTGCTTTGAGGCAGCATTGTCTGTAAGTTGTTACATTAAAGTGTAGGTTGAGTGGAAAACCCTCCCTGACAGAATAAAGCTCCTTTGTTATAAATGAACAATATCGAGAGAAATAAGGAAATAAGACTCCACAGAGGCTTTGCTTTGCTGTCTGCTGGACATGTTGTCTTTGGAGCTCAGTGTTCTACTTGTCCATGTTCAATATGTACTTTTGATCAAAAGGCAGCTTTTTCTCTGTTTACATATTGCTTCTCTTTTGCGCAAATGATGCCCAGCTGGCATAAAATACGTGCTGCCTGTATCGGCACTGGAAATTGTTTACAACTCGCAGCTGTAATATTGACTCTATACATTCGTCTACTATATTACTCATGTATAAATCAATCGAACAATAATGAAAATATATAAATATATATATATAATCATGTGAAAGCCTTAGCCATTTAGACAGGTGACCTCCTAAAAGAACATATCTTTTGAATTATCCCAAGGTAAAACAAAGAGATTAAAAATTGTATTTATAATTATTATTTACTCAGTGAGCCCTCATGTCCTATGAATGTGGGCGTTGTCACCCTAATTTGTCATTTAATTTGTACATATAAATGTTCAAATGTTTTGCTCCCATATGTCATTACACATCCTTTGCAGCCATATGAACAAAAACGAGTTTTAGAAAAAGGTCTCTGTCAGCTCTCCTTGTCAGTGAGGAGTTTACTTGAAGATGTAAATCGTTGGTTTTGTTTCACACTGCGGGGGATGTTTTCTTTTGTACATTTTGAAAGTGAATGTGCTAAATGTCTATTTTTCTGCTGAAATGTTCATACAAATAGTTTTGTGAACTTTGTGTGTTTTTTTAAGTTGAAAAATGTTTACAAAAATGTACATGGCAGGGTTCAGGTATATTGTATTTTTTAAGAAATAATATATGACCGGTGTATATTTTGGCACTGAATTTCGACTTTATCAATGTGTGCCGATTGATCATCTCGGATGTTGACGACAATTTTTGATGCGAGGGCTCTCAGGTATTTGCATAGGTTGTGTATTTTCATGTCCTACAATATGTGATTTATTTATCAAAAAAAGATGCACATGAATTAAAATTCTTTGATCATTTCTCTTGACTTAAATCAGTCCAGTACTGAATGTGGTGAAGGACATTGGAGGATTGTTCAGCCCGTTTTATTTTTTTCATCATCATCAGTAACAATACATGAAGACACACTGCAGTGAAGAATACTATGTATATTAGGAGGCATGGGTTTCTCTCTATTGACATGATTTTACTTCTTTTCCTGTTTTGTGAATTTTGAAACAGGAAGTGAGACATATTGTTGTATAGTTTTCTTCAAAACATGCAAACTGTATCTGACTTGCAATTAAAATATTTTATTGTGAAAAAAACTGCAGTGCTTAAATCGTGTGAGAGCAAATCAGGAAAAAGGAATAAAAAAGGGAAAATATGTCTTCAGACGTGACTTGAACACTAACTCACTTCTCTGCCACTCTCTTTATTTGATTTTGTGACTTAGACCATATTAACAAATTGGTTTTGCACAATGAAGTAAAAATCCACAATGATCAGATAGTAAAGAAGTTATTAAGAGACATTTAGAACTTGTTTGAGGTTCCACGTGTTGAAATTGGAATGGAAGGCTTTTAACAGTCAATCCGAAAATGTGGCCTTATCACCACAGGTCACTGTGTGTCAGCCCACAGTCATTTTTCTCACAACTATTTTTTCTGTCTCTGCAGCTCGGTTAAACGAGAGGCTCATTCAATTAATTCAATTCAATTATTTTTATTTGATTTTCTTCAGCACACATAATAAATAAATATATAAATAGAAAAATGACAAATAACAATACACAGTGCAGTGCAATTAGAAAATGCAAAGTTGACGTGCAGAAATGACCACACATGAAAGTCAACAAACCAACAACATGTATAGCCCAATCAATACAACCACAAAAACAGCAACACTGTTATCAATACAAAATTAAAAGATGTGTGTATGTGATGTGGACAAGTGTGCATTCAAGTGAGTGTGTGTGTATTGGGGGTAATGATTTTAGACACTGACTCCTGAGCTATAGTAATCAACAGTTCATTCGTGAAAATAGCTCATACAGTATCTCCAAACAGGCTCAGGAAACAATATACATTTCAGTTTCAAAATAAGTGTTTTTAATATTTTAACCATTCATTATATATTGCCGGCCTTTCACAGAGGTCAGTAGATGGGCTGATTTTATTATTTGCCTCTAACAAACTTCAAACCTCGGCTCGGTTTCCATTGAAATGCCTGGTGTTTGTTACTCCCTCAGTCTTCATCTATGAACAGGTGCGCACTAGAGCTTGTTGAAGCCTCTAAATGTCAGAGCAGTGTTCCTCACCCCCTTAGTTCTTTAATCTGTGTATTGCACATGCTCTCACACACACACAGACATAATCGCACAGCAAACGCACACAAAAATCAAAGCTGTCTGAGGGCGGTATACTGAGGCGTGTAAAGCCTGCTCAGACCCCAAACTGTATCTTTTCATCTTTAGATTCTTGTGTTTACCTGCCTGGCAGTTGATTGTTTGTTCCCATCCAGATCATATCTCAGTTTGACTCACAACACAGGAGTGATACACCTGCTCTCACTTTGTGGTGGTGTTCTTCTTGTAGAAAGCCCTTTTTTCAGACATTGAAGAAGAAAAAAGAAAAGAAGCACTGCATTTGAAGGCATTATTAACCACAGTTTACTGTTACTTTACTTACAGTGTTTTGGAACATGCAAAATAATTCTAAAAAACTGTAAACCATGACAGTACTCATGACAGAAATACTCAGATGAAATACTTATGATTGAGGTTTTGTCTTTGTCACAGAAGAGAATACAAAGTCTGAACACTCAATGTGCAGAAACATCTTTGAGCGGAGGAGTCAATCGTTTAAGGGCCAGATCAGCACTTCATTCAAATAATCTGTAATGTCAACTGTGGCTTGTGGCTCACATGAGGATTTGATGTACTATAGACGATCCATATAAAACAATAGCAGAGGACAGTCTGTGCTAAATATTATGGACGGACTCGCTGAGTGAAATAACAACACGCTCTGCATTTAAAACCTCTTAAAATACCAAAGCTCTTAAAAAATAAGTTAGCAGCTGCCTGTCAGACCATCATTAAATGTGAAGTACAGAGTGGTCCTTCGTCACATAAAACAATATTTTTCCTGCATATTTCAAAGTGCTTTATGTCTGAGCTCTGGAAAACGAACTGGTCTATGTTATGTTTTTTGAACCATTGGTGAGGATAAACCTGCTGGAACCACACGGCAGTAACATGACATAACATTCTCCTCTGACCTGTCAAATCAATAACACGTTTGTGTGAAGAGCATTGTCTGATTATATGTTTTGTTCCTGACATCATACTTGAAATTATCATCTAAAAATCAAGGACAGATCCAGGTATCCGCTGCCTGGGGTGCACTGGCAGCTGAAATCTGATTGGCCCCTGAAGTGCCACTATCCTGTCAGTAGTCTAGATTTAAATTAACTAGTCACTTACTAACAATAAATATGAGAATATGGGAAGAATTTGTATTAGTTTTATGAAGTACATAATGTGCTCGAACAAGGAACAAGTTCTGTAACATATTCAATGATAAAGATCTAAAAGTAAAGAAAGAATGACTTAAATGTTCCCTAACTGAATCAGGAATTTTGCATGAATGTTGGACATGTGATTGCCTCCTGTGCCCCCCCAATCCCCCCCTTACCTCAAGGCCAAACCAGCAGATGGCTGTAATGCACATTGACGTTGGTTGCCTTCACCAATACACCAAATAGAAGAAGAATTGTGGCCCCTTTATGGTCCCCTAAAAAATCCTTGATTTGCCACTGCTAAAATATTTCAGTTTTTTATACCAAAGTCACTTATATGTTTGATATTTTCTCAAAGAGTGTAGAACATTTTGTACTTCTGCTTTCTTAGAGTTATGAGAACTGCTGTGTTTGTGTAACCAGGGAGGTGACAGCAGAGTGTTAAGTGTCATAACGAGGAGAACTGAATACAAGCAGGAAAGAATTCAACCCGAGTGCTATTAGTGTGGGGATTTTTTTTCTCATCGGGACTGAGACGTCTTCGTGGCTCTGGTTGAGAGACTTCCTTTGTCGGGTTCCATTGCCCATGTCACTTCTTCTGCAGATCCTTTTCGCTGATAAGCATTATCTGGAGGTGTCAAAAACACTGGACAGTATTATCATCCGCACCTAAATGCACTGTGCATAAACACAGACACACTTCACACACTCAGATTAACACTGTAACACACTTATAGTGGTACTGGAGTCTGACAAACCTTCAGCTGCTTTAGAGCAAGTGAAGAGTAAACCAGGTTGACAAAAATACAGTGTACTGTGTAGAAATATGACTGTATAGAAGTATAATCTTTAGCTGGGTACTATTCTATAGTGTAAAAAATACATATAATAGATTAATATAAACATATTTTCACAAATGTGAAGAGTGATAATTGCTCTTTAAATAAAAAATAAAAATAACACATTCAATCATTAGAATCAGTTTTGCTTTTGTCTGAGTCACAAGTGGAGCAACCTGTCCGCTGGGTTTCAAGTTACAGAGCAGGGAGCACTTCCAGATCTTTTTCAGCCGAATGTGAATCCTCAACGAGGGTTATGCAATTGCCTGGGTGACGAGTCCCATTCCTGTTTTTCCTGCCGGGTAGTAGTGGATGTTTGGCCTGGCCCTTAAAGCTTCAAGCCAGCAAAGACATGCACTCTCACACACGTACATAACAGCAACCCACACACTCACACACCTAGTTTGTTTCTGTTACACACCCATTTTTTAGAAAGTATTAAGCCTAGTCGAAACATTGTAGACATCTGGTATCACACACAGTAGCTTTGTTAAAGTGGCTGCGCTGCTTGAGTTTGATGTAATGTGAGAACCTGGGAAAATAATGCATTTCAGAGATTTGATTGGCGTAATGTCGGTGTTGAAACAGTGGAGGCGAAGTGGTGGAAGTAGGTGGTGCTGCTGAGCTTGAGAACCTGTGGGGAAAGTCATGGCTTTGCACTGGGTGCCTGATCTGTGGCTCTCTCTCTGCTGAACCAACACACTGGGCTGATGCAACACATGCTGTGGAAGGGCTGCTGTTATTTTAGCAACTTCCACCTTTTTTAAAGATATGCCAATAAATGAAAAAAGTCGCACAGCAAATCAGATGTTCGCAGTTCGCTGGAAATGAGGCTGCTTTTTTGAAACGCCACCCCAACGTTGGTAAGGAGGACTTACTGCAAAGGCCTCTGGGCAAAGTTGGGTTTGTGGTCAGAGTGCCCGCGAGGTTGCAATAATATTTATGTGGGGAGGAAGTAGGACTGTTGGGGGGGGGGGGACTTCCACTTTCCTTCCCTTGATTACCATCGTCGTGTAGCCTCATCAAGTGGGGAGTGAGGCAAACAACGTGTGCAGAGACGAGACGCTCAGAGACAGAGAGGGCCCTCAGCTGAAAACAGCAGCTGCATCTGACCAGAGAGAAGACAAGGGGGAAGTCAGAAGAACAACAGTTCACGAGAGAGTAAGATGGGAAGTAAGAAAGCACAGACGCGCACTCATCAGATGCTTCTTGGGAGGCCAGACAGAGAGAAACGATAATAGAGAAACTGAGAGAGACAGAGTGAGAGAGAGGGATGACTGCATCTGATACAGGAAAGACGGAGGACGTGTCAGAAAGAGAGAAAGTGGGGTTTTTGTAGAGCGGCGCACACCTGCTGATCCGCTCGAGCTGTGAGAATACCCTGGGAAGTGAGTAACAGTCATGAAGCAGACAGCAGCCAGTTTATTGTAGGAACCTGACGTTGGGATGTGGGGATACAGGCACTGGTGGTTTGACATAAATGGATACACAGCTGCAATGAACTGAACTGAAAACAGGAAATAAGAGCCTCTCACACAAATAAATGGGGGGAGGTTGGAAGTTTAATAGCTACAGCGCTGCATTCAGCCACAGACTGAGAAGCACCAGTGATCACTGTCATTTCCAAAAATAAATTTGAACTCTACTTTTCTTAAATCATTTTCAGTTTGACTGCTGTTCCTCCACTGAGTATATTAGAAGTTTTCAGGGGGTGGGACCTTAAAGGGGTCGACGGAAGGAGTCAAAAGGCAAGTGCACGTACAGTAAACCAGAGAGTCAAAGTAAATGTCAGCCCTCCATTTGCACCACACACACTTCTGCTGGATGTGGGGGAGACACAATGTGTGGGCCTGTCCCCGCAGTTTTCTGCAGATAAGGACTAAACATCCCATCGTCATCCCCCTTGTCCCACCATTAAGGCTGCTGCACGCTAGAGGATTTTAAACGATTTTAAAAACATGGGGGACCACAGACATAACGTCAGATTTAACACATTTTTAATCTTATAATCATCAGAACTACAAACTAGATGATTCTGCAAGAACCAAAGGCCACACACTTGCCGTTTGTAGGAAACTATATTCACAGTGGTGATTCCAGAGACTTGAAATCTCACAGAAACTTGTGAGAAACTTCTTCTTCTTCTTCTTTTTCTTCTTCTTCTTCTTCTTCTTCTTCTTCTTCTTCTTCTTCTATTTCTCTACTGAGGTTGACAAACAACTTTTAGGTGCATTGCTGCCCCCTTCTGAACTGGAGTGTGGAAAACTTGCGACTTAACCTGACTTCAGAGGAAAAACAAACATGGAGGAGGACCGACTACTATGGATGTAGTCATGGCTGAGAAGGTGGCATTATACATCTTGCAGACCCATTCATAACAACAGGAACATTTCTGGAACATCCAGGCAACAGGTGGCACTGAGGTAGAACATGCAGGAGGTAGGACAAGTTGTAAAAATGTGCTGCAAATATCATATGTTTTTTTTAAAAGTTGTATTCCCAAGTTGATGTCTTTGTCTGCATCGTCCACATGTTTGTCACCTACTTTTCATCCTCCGGTATTTGTATTGTTTCAGATTTTTGTCTGTCGCATGTTAGAACCTACATCAACACGTCCACTCAATCACTGTGAATTCTGCGGAAAGTCCTGCTGCATTCTCAGACATTGTAAAAATTGCCCGAAATTGTCCAACTTACTCAGTCATTTTTTACTCAAATTTGAGGATGTCAGGAGTTCAGTGGATGTTAAAAAAGCAGCTTTAGTGGAAGAGTCTCAAATGGGACTCTAATCTTTCAAATTCAAATGGGCCAATGCCACTCAAAAAAACCCCACCACAAAAAGAGTGAAAAACATAAGTCGACTGAGAAATTTGCCAAATTTAAATCATCGTAAAAACACTACAATTTCATACACGTGACCTTATTCCCACAGTGTGCATCCAGTGAGTCAGAGTCTTTATAGTCAACATGTGTTTCTCATCGTGTGTAAGAAATCTACACAGTGGGTGACACATTACTCTACTTATCAGAAGAGGCTGGGACACAAGTGATACTAAAACTGAAATGTTGCAGATCAAGCTATTACGTTGTTCATGAAGGTCTTTACTACAAAGTTCTAAATACTGTAATTACATTCGATTTTAATGTGCTGAAACGTTCAAAAAATAAAATAAATATAAGGTGCCTCTTTATCTCTTCACAAAGCCGATTTCTCAAAACCTAAATGAACACCGCATTCAGGTAAAACTTGACACAGTTCAAGTTTGATGTAGAGGTTCTAAAAATAACAGGATTAATTAAATGACTCCATAGTCATTTAATTAGATCCTGCTGTTAATTAATTATATTTTTTATTTAATGGAGGAACCATCTCCTGCACTCTGTCGATCAGTATTTCACTTGTTCAGCTCAGCCTGAAACTCAGAGAAAAGGGAGAAAGAGAGTCGAAAAATAAAATGGTGCACTTACCTTTGGCATGCTTCTCACTTTTTTGTTTTTCAAATGTCAACTCTTCTCTTGTGGTTGCAGACTCTTGGGTCAAGACTCAGGTGGAAAGACTGAAACACTTCTAACACCCCCGCTGAGGCCCTCACCCAGCTGGGTCTTTTCCAGAACAAAACAGAAACTGTTAAATGTAAGGGGAGTAAAGACTTTACCACAAAAGAAAAAAATATTTATTGATTATAACAACCACACGTTGAAAGATTGTCTTTTAAAACTTGATTTTCACAAGTTTCACATTTATTTTCTTTCCCATTTTTTAATAGAAAAGGTTCTTTATTGTTAAAAATTGATCTTTTTATAAAACTGTAAATAAAACCAAATCATTTTCTTTTACGAATCACATCCTTCATTTTACCGTCTTCCTTCTGGGAGTCTAACAAAGGTCAGTTCACCTTTGGCACTAATGCACGGCTCTGATCATCACCATTCTCTGAGACCAAAGAAATTGAGAAACTGGATGGAATGCACTGGTAATTAATGTGATATCAGTGAACACTGCTCCATGTGTTAAACTTGCTGTTTAATCACAGTTATCTCCACGACAGAACATTTAGAAGACATCACGTCAAGTCAGGGTGATATGATTTCTAGAATACGTGATGTATTTCCTCAGTACTGTCATATAAAGCACTGAAAGGGCCAGTTTATGTTGAGAGTCTGTCTTTGGTAATGATATGTTCATATATTTCTATTTTTACAGGTTTTAAACACGAATTAGATGGTTTGTTTAAATCAATTGGAATTTGGCATTTTAAAGCCGTGACATTGAAATTGCTTCCATTTGAAAAGTCGCCACTAGAAACACGATCATGATTCTATTTACCTCTTTCTTAGCTGTTGTGTTCTTGTGGATGTTTCATGGTGAGAAGAGAACTGGGGCTGTTACTGTTTAAGCACAGAGATTTCACCAGATCATCACATTCTGTGAACTATATATTCATGGAAATATTTTGCATGAGCGACCGTGTATTTCTCCACTTTACAATAAGTTCATGCTCTATAAAATATCTCCTGACAGACTTTTTTCTTTGAACACAGGAAAAGGAAGTCCTATTAATTCAACCAATGAGTTTTTAAAGAGCAAAATCTGCATAACACAAAACTGCCAGTGTTTTAAACACTCAATGAAAGCACTCACATTTTGTTTTTTTTAACTTGAGGGCTGACGTTTAATATGTTTTTAAATACCTGCAGACTTATCATCTACTAATTGTGAGTTTGCACTTAAGGTTGACTGTTTTGAATGATTAATTCTTTGTGGTCAGATCTCTCTGAGATATTTCTTATTTGTTTTTTTAATGTTTATACCCTTGTGCGTTGTATTTGTCCACCCACCTCTAAAAGAAACACACAGAGACCACACACACACACACACACACACACACACACACACACACACAGGAACCATTTCATGTCCATCACTATCCAACTTCACACGCTTTCTTTTACTGCCATCCAGTGGTTACTTAGTGCAATCAAATGTATTCAGGATATCATATATTTGATTCAATTCATATCCTTAGGCAGCCATTAGGCAGATTTGATTTACAGTGACTTACAGTTATTACCAGTGACTTATCTGCACTGGTTTATTCTACTTCATTCATATGCATATTTTCATTTTAGAATATATAAAAAATAAGTTCATTCATCCATCTGTCTTTTTAGCTAAGGGTCCATAGCTTATAGCTCACACTCCCACCTGCCCAGTCTGACAGTGATGGTTTTTAGTTCTCTCCTGTAGATGGCAGCAGTGTACAGCAAACCCCCCCCCCCCCCTGCAGCACTAAGGCGATTATTCCTCTCATCTCCATCACCAGCCGAACAGTGCAGTCAGTCTGTCTCAGGCCATTACAACTTCACAAAAGTCCTCTGTGCCTCCTCCTCAGGTCTCACTTGACACGGTTGGGCCTCGTCTGAACTGTTGACCAGCCTGTAATATGCTATGTCAGCTCTTCAGTTTACAACACCAGCACAAGGGCACATGTCAACTATCATTCATCACTGCAGTGCAGGCCTCACTGTGTGTGTGTGTGTGTGTGTGTGTGTTTGTGTGTGTGTGTGTGTGTGTGTGTGCGTGCATTTTATAATTGTGATCATCTCACACATTAAATTTGTCAAAACAGCAAAAGCAGCACATAATAAACCACGGTTCATAAAGCCACACGTGTGCTGTGTAAAGAGCGGTGACTGCATCTGAGCTGCAGAGACATCCAGACATTCACATGACGGATGATAATGTTTGTGGTCACAGTGGATCAACAAATATCTGAACTTCCTTTCTAGCTAGGAGGGTGGGGGGGAAACAAGATGCATCGACCTCACCCTAAAACTGATTAGGGGGTTTGGGGGTTTTGAGCAATTCCATTACAACCCACTGAAGAATTAGCCCGCTGCACTCAGTGGACAGCGAGCATTCGTCAGCAAACTGCAGAGAGATGCGACTTGATGGCAGCCGACACCTTCCCACCCCCCACACCCACACCCCCTATCCCTAATGGGAAACAATTACACACTCAGTGGCTTCTTCAGTGACTTCTGATGAGACTCATTCACTGAGGAAATGGCCACATAATCATGTGTGTGTAATGTGCTAAATCTGCTTATTGCTCACTGAGTCAGACTCGTGCAGAGTTTCAGTCGACTCTTCAGCCACTAGAGTTCGGTGAGAGGAAAAATGTGAAGGAGGGAAACAAGGGTACAACTCAGAGATTTCGGGTTTTTTTCGTGCAATTTCGTCACTTTCAATGCAAACAATTCTCCCTCAAAGCCAAATCACTCCTGTGGGTTCTTCTTCCTCAGACAGAATTAATAACACTGAGGTGATAGAGACTTTTTATGATTCATATCCAGCTGGACTACTACACTGATGTGAACGTGCCCAAATTTCTCATCTACACAGGTTATTGTTTTTAGCTTTAGTGAAAGAATCTGTCATTTCCATTCAGACTGCTTCAGCTGTCTCAATCCTAGTGGGTTAAACTGATGGAAGTCGAAGGAGTGTATTATTCCCGTCAGGTCAAAGTGTAATATTGCATTTTTTATTTTCCTTTTACATATTTAACACATAATAATGAATATATTTTGTTTGAGCCCTTGCAAACTGCTACAAAATGCATCATTTCCTTTTTAAAGAAAAGGCAGAGAAATAGAGCACGGCTGTGATGGCGGAGTGATAATCATGAGTTTAGCAAATGTATGAAGACATGGTTATTTTAAGAAACATCATAAAGTGATGTTATCATGACTGTTACTTGTGGTGGGAATTTGCATTTAATTCCATGGTGAGGAAGAAAACAATTACACTGAATAATTGTAATCAAAGTATTTAATATTGAGCAAAGTGGAATCATACAGAGTATATTGAATACAAACAAAGTTACAGTATTACTAATCGGACAAATTGAGACAGAGTTCTTAAAGCCAAATGACAAATGTCTCTTTTATACACAAAGCTAGGGACACACAGCTGTCCTCAGACCCGTCGCCATCGATCCATGATCACGCAACCTGCTGCATGGTGATAAAGGTGGACATTGATCTCTCTTTCCAAAATGCACAAACTCTGCGTATTTGATCAAACAGTTCACCTGTTTATTCAACTCACAGATCACAAACATTTCCCTGTGTTACACATCATTCCTAGTCGAGCTTGATGCTGATTCAGGCCATTTCAACTGAGCTCACTGAGTAATCAGGGCAAACAGTTAGATCTAAAAAATCTCCATTACATTACTGTGTGAGGATTTCATGCCCAAACATATGCAACACGTCTGAGGCCTTGCAATCCTGCACGAGGACAATTAATCACATCAGTTTGTCTTCTGATAACGCACTTAACTGTCGTCAGCAGCTACAATTTTTCATAATTAAATCTACTGTGAATAAAAAATGACCCGATCTTTGCGGCAAATGTCCGCACTCTGTCAGCTGATCTGTATTTTTGAATGTAAACTCATCTGCTGATGTGGATCACAAAGCTTCCTGATTCCCCCACGAGAGTTCAAACTGGTTTGTGGTACAAATATTCTCATTTAGGCTCCGTTACAGAACATTTCCTGGTCTGACTACTGATCTCGCTTATGTCATGTTAGTTATAACAAAGCTGATGCAACGAGAAAGCAACAGCGAGACTTTCTTATGACACGTACAGGCTCAGATTGAAGCCAGTGGCAAGGTCCAAAATGGTCGTCTGGGATATTTTATTTTCATGGTCAGTTATACTGAAGTTAGAAGATTCTTCTGGTTAAAGGAGGCAACAAACTATGGTTCTCACTATACACAAGTACATTCAGTCAGATTTAATTAATTTGGTGTGTTTTAAAATTACATTTAAAAATGTGAGAACAAACTAAATCCTCTAATGTTTCTAAATGATTTCATTTCCTTAATTGTTATTGGCCAAAAAGAAAGAAAGTATCATAAAGGCAGTATGGATTTGCATAACACCAGCAGTAAAAAAATAATTCTGTGAAACTAAATAAAAAATGTATCTGTAAAAAACAAAAATCTGCAGTAAACTTGCCACTTTTTCAGCTGAACAATCAATAATGGTGATGAGCGGATTATTTTTCTAATAAAAAATACACATCCACATTCTGTGACGTCACAAGCATCCGTGGGGGGTGTCACTAAAAATGGAGCAGGGGGTCCAGGTGAGTAGAGACATTGTACTTCCATAAGTCATTTAAAGCTGGAGCCCAAAAATCTCACATTTGAGACAAGCAAATGTCAAAAAAAGAATTGGACTTTGATAGGGAAACATGCCCCAAAGCATTTTAGGCCTTTAAATCTAAAATGGAACAATTATTTTCAATCACATCACAACATAGATAGCATGATAGAAGCTATGCACTGAAATACCCCAAACCAGATAATGTAAAGCACTCACACCATGCTTAACGATGCTATCCCTACAAAAGAATCAAATGCCACCATTAGCACGAGGAGCCAGTAATTCTGACATTTAAAGATTACCACACAGGTTGTAATGTCTTTCTCAAAAGACACTTTAAATCTGACAACTGATTCTGATTTAAAAAAATGTATGGGACTTGTTATGTTGCAATCAAAGCTTCCTCCAAAAGTGTCCATTAACAATGAATAATGATATCAGGGAAACGAAGGGGAGGTGGTTCTGATTGATTTTTTTCTTTTTTATCAGTCAGAAAGTCAAATGATGTGTCATCTCTGTTTATCTTTCCACTGTCGTCTGTTACTCGAGAACAGCCGGCCGCCTGAGATGTCAACCGACATAGATACAATCAATGGCAATCTACGGCTGAAAATTGTCACCATTGCTGTTTGTAATTGTCATTTTGGAATGAGAATCTGTCTCCGGTCTCACATCTGATCAGAAATGATTAATAATTCTATAAATGCATGTTTTGAGTAGAGGAGCATTTACATTGTTAATGGAATGGAGGGAAAAAATTGACAGTTTGAGTGTTAAATGTACAATGTTGATAGAACTTTTTGTTATCAGTGTTTGCAGCGATTAGTGCAGGCAGCCATACTGATATTGATTTAGTATTCCCTCACTGTTTAAAAAGACTGAAATACTCTGAGGTGTTGTGATAGTCTTTTAGCCCTTTTATTGCGTTCCTCAGACAACTTCAGCATTATCGATTCAACAAGCCATTCTGTTTTGACAGTAACAAATGCCTGTAAGTGTTTGCAGCTGCGGCGTCTAAGAAAATGAAATGCATTTTTTTTTTTAAACAAAAAGAAGTATTCAACTATTTCTCTCTTTCTGTTTTGGAAAGATAGGGACTCAGAGATGGATGAAAGAAGACGCGTGGTGCTGTCTGTTATCGAAAGGTCTTTTGTACAGATGCATATGACTTGACTGTCGCTTTTGTCCTGCACAGTAAAGCAGTAAAGTGGAGAGTGGTGGCTTTCACATGTTTTTATCCATTTCAAATTCCAGTCTTAATATCTTCATATACTTCATATACAGATGTAGACAAAGGTCTGTGCAGGATATTGACTGAATACATCCCCTCCCCCTTCCTTCCAAGCTTGTAGGAGAAAGGACAGATTGCCTTCAGGTTGAGTCAGTGGTTGGTTTGTCCCATTTGGGCTACTGTAGAAATGTGCAGGTGCAAGATGGTGGACTCTGTGGAGGACAACCAGCTCCAGATTTTACACTAATAAAAGATAAGATATAGAAAAAATTCAAAAATACTCTTTTAATCCCAAAGGTAATTATGGTGCCAATTTGCCCAAAGTTTAGAACGATTTATAATAGAACACAGTGAATATAACAGTGGAATTTTAAGTCTAAAAATATTATTGAAAAAAATATAAAGTGTATGCAGAGCAATGCAGCACCAGTGCTTTTAACAGAAATAACAATAGAAAAAAATAGAATAAATTAAACAATTTACTTGATTTACTTAAGTGAAATAAAGCTAAACAAAAGTCAGTAGTAAGGTTAGAAGCAGTTATAGTTGTATGGGATATTGCGAATCATACTGAAATAATAATGCAGATAAAAACAATTAAAAACATATTACACATATTGCACATTAATGGTAATATTACACATGGAAAATATCAACAGAATAATACTGTACTCCTATCATATATTAAATGTATGTAATGTATGTAATATTTCTGTTCTACCAAGATAACCCCAGGCCCTACATACCGGGCTTTTAACTACGTATGGCTAAAAGTTTAAATTTTCTCCAGAGTCTTAACACTTTTCTAAGGAACATAGTTTACCAAAATTAATATATCTCTCATGGTGGTATATCTAGTCAAGATCCAGAGTTTGAGGTGTTTTTGTAAGTTTCAAACATGCTTCAATTATTTCCCACGAACGATAAAGAATATCTCACCCAACATAAAAGCTCAATAAAATCAGTTTAAAAACAAAAGTCTTGGTCGACTGCGACTACGCAGCAAATCAACAGCACGGCACAACACATATTTCAATCCTAAACTTCCTTCACATCTGCAACATGTGGCTGGGACAGTTTATCATACTGAAGGTTTATCTAAGTGTGGGGGAGAAGTGCTGTGCTGCAGGGAGAGATTGCCTTTACTCGCACGGCACCAACAGAGCAAAACAATGTGCCGCATGATAAAAAATTGCTTCATAACTCTCACATTGTGTGTCTGGCATCATTATGAGGCACAATAGCCTCTGGAGGGGCTCCGGCTTTTATTGGCGTTCCTCTTGCAGCAGCAAAGTCTCATCCATTAAACAAATCAGGGGGTTATGTATTAGATTAGCTGTACAGCAG
Source organism: Paralichthys olivaceus (assembly GCF_024713975.1). Lineage (NCBI taxonomy): Eukaryota > Metazoa > Chordata > Actinopteri > Pleuronectiformes > Paralichthyidae > Paralichthys > Paralichthys olivaceus. Next base: position 13,793,273 of record NC_091102.1, read on the forward strand.
GCACCGGGGAACGCCGAGAAGAACACATGAAACCTCGTCTCGTTCCCTCTCATAATCCCCCGGAATAAATTACCTAATTGACAGCATTAGGATGATGCTGTCAGGAGGTGCCTCTTAAAGCGTAATGTATAATGAAAATACACAACACTGTTAAATTGCATTTTCGGTATTAAAAATGATAAACGGCAGCCATTTGGGGGCATATTCAGAGTGAAGCCTCTCCTCGTAGCGCGCTGCCAGATCTCATTTTTCTACATTTCTTAATAAATTTGTGGTGTCAGTGATATTAAAAGCTCATTTCTGCTGAGAAATATTTAATAACACTTCCGTGTGATGGCAAGCCAATGTCACACAGAGAGTCAGGAAACTAAGTGGTGGCAGCTTGGATTTGCCCAACACCCCCACTGTGTCGCCGCACCGCTGCTTTGACCTATGAGGTGAGGAATGGACTGCCCCCCACTGGCAGAGGGTCAATACTGCAGCGGAGGTTCAAGAAGTGCCCCTCACAGTTCAGTGCACCATTCATTCTGCAACCGAGCTGAAAGAAAAAAAAAAACAACAGAGCCGTTTGACTTTGTTCAAAGTGAAAAATGTCTGCATCAGATTTTCTTAAAGTGTAAGGTATGCTTTGCACAGAGGGGAGTTGAGCTGGCTGTTCCAGGATCAGAAAAAGCACTGGCCCTGGCGTGTGAGTGAGTGTGTGTATGTGTGTGGGCGCGAGTGGTACGCCTCCCTATTAGAAGCCCACAAAAAGCCTTGAAAGGTCCCTGGGGAGGAGTGACCTGCCCATAGCTAAAAGAAGGATGTTTATGGACTGGAGTAGATTATTGCTCAGGCGTTCACTTTGATGTAATGTGAAATTAAAAGGAAGGTAAACTGCCTCTTCCAGTCATAGTGAACACCTGCTTTCCAGAGGAGCATAAATATCATCCTCGTGTCTCCTAAAATACCCCATAATGATAGAATTTACTTCCACCCGATGGTGGTGCTTAAAACCTGATGTCATTACAGTCTAATGTGTTTGAGCCTAAATTTGGCTTCATTTTCAAGATAAATATTTCACCTTATGTGCCTGTAAATATGCTTCAACTCTAAATATGTAATTAATCTGATAAATGGATACAATAGAAACTATTTTTGCAATGAATGTCTTTGGTCTTCCAGTCACTGGCTACTTAGTATGTGTGTGTTTGTGCAGATGAGAGAGAGAACCTAAGGTGGGGGTGACAGTCATGAGTCAGAGTGCATGATTTCCATCCAGATGTGCAGACATATTGTAACTCCGGGAGGCCTTCAACCTTCTCCCTCCCAAAGTACGAAAGCAGGCAGCAGCTGGTTTCAGAAAGTAATAACCTTTTGTCACATTGTTTCCTATGCTCCCATTAACTTAGTTCGTTTTTTCTGTCGCGGCAAAGTCACTGCTTTCAAACTGTTACAGATAGCTCAGCGAGCACAATGATGCCACTATCTAAACGTTTTATTTGACTTCTATTTGTGTCATTTACACCAAGCCAACCCCGGGGAAATGATTACCCTGGATATGGAGAGATATTGCTTTCAACGGTAATGCACTCTGATAAGTGAGGAGAAATGGGAAGCCTTGCTTTAACATGCAGCATGGAAGAAAAAAAGAATTTCCTAATTTTGCTGTCAAAATGTGTTTTCTTGATGCCTTATTATGTTGTATCACAGCCTTTACACAGTAAAGTGGCTTTAGGATTCGGAAGCAAATATTTAGAGTGGAGGGATGACAGGAATTCTGGTCATGTATGATGTTGGAGTTGTCACTTCACTCATAAAGCACAGAACCAGCAGTCAGATCCAGCATTACGCACTTCCAATGTCTATCGATTCTGGATTAGATCCTCAAAGCCCCCTAGTAGGATCATTCAGCTCTCTTTTACCAATTACACCTCCACATCCTTCTCTCAGCATTTATCTCCACAGTGTTCAGGGTGACAGGTGCAACGGGGCCGACGCACAAATTCAGGGGTTTTTGGCGTCTCCTATCAGCCAATGGTGGCGCGTCCGGAGCGGTGCCTGGTTGGATTCAGGGTGATGGTCGGGCACCTGTGCCAATCACAGCGTCCGAAGGAGGAGTTAAAGCGCTCGGAGGTGTGTCTGAGGAATACGAGTCGACAGCTGCATACTGTATCCAACTCCGGGAGTAATGGCATGAGTGTACTGCTTTATACTGTTTAGACGAGCCCGACAGTGCGCGCGTTTGGAAACTAATTTTCTGACCATTTCCGCCTTTACGTCAGTCACAAATTGAGCCCGCGGGCGCCGAGAAGCCAGCCGCAGAGCGGTCGAAACAAACTGTAAACTTCGTCAAAAGCGACTAAAGTCCCCAAAGTCCCAGGCTGAAGAGGTTTCAAACGCGAGCGACTCATCCTTTGCGGTCGTCTCAAGGAAGGATACGCCGCTGGACATGTGAATTTAAAGGAGATAATCGCCAGGCACAACGATGAAACCAACGACCACCCCGTGTTGCTTCGGCTTCCTCCTGACTTGCTTCTTGTTTGGGTCGAGCTCCTCTCAACCAGGTGAGTGAAAGGCACCCGTCTGCTGCCCGGCGCGCAGCCCTGCTGTCACTGCGTGGTGCTGGGAGCTCGGTGCGCATTGAGCGCAGCGGCACAACTATCCTTCGAACACACTTTTCCATTATTGTTCTTTTTACGCACGAAAGAAGTGTGTTTTTACTAATGCTCAATCCATTCCATGTGCCGTGATTTTGTTGGAGAAACGCCTTAAACAGGAGACACACAGGTGGCGGTGTGAGCTGACTGCAGGTAGCAGTGCATTTGGCTGTTGTGTTTAAACTGAATGAAGAATTGCTCTCTCTTTTTCGTGCACAGAGCGGCACTGTTGAATCTGGAGAGAAAAGAGAGCATTTAATGTCCATCACACTTGTCCTTTACACTCAGTGTGGACAAGCACACAACCCCGCGTTACACCAGGCGACTGTGATCTTGTCTTCTCTCCTGTGGATGTGCAAGCCTGTTCTGTTCCAAAAGTTCCGTCTTGACAGTTTTTATTTCTTCCCCTGCATACGCACTAATGTGTTCCTGTAATAGCGGAGGCATAATGAGCTGGAACCCCTGCGTCGCCTGTTGGTTTGTTGGTCGCTTTATTTAAAATATCGGTTTGGGAAAGCAGGTTGTATTTAACAGCACACAGTCGGAACCACAGTCGGAACCACAGTTGCCATTTTAATTTACACAATTTGAGATAAACGAACTTTTTTTCACAGTCACGTAGGGACTCGTTTGGAAACGTTCCTGTCGTTGTTGTGTTTCAGCACAGATCTGTGTAAGTCCCGCACCTGTGCAGAGGGTGATTTATTGGTGAACTTTCATCCGTATGCATTTTGTAATCGGGATAAAAGCAAAGCCGATTACCGTGAAATCACATTATTCCTCATATTAAAATGAGGCCCCCTCGGGGGATTCGCGTGGACCACAGGTTTGACAAGCAGTCGGCGTCGGGAGCGCACATGACATTGGCAGCGGCTGCAGCAGTACCATTTGCACAGCGCAGCGGCGCTCTTTACGCGCAGGCAGGTGCACTCACCAACTGATCGTGTGAGTGTGTGAGAGAAAGAGAGAGAGAGGTTTGCAAATATCACATAGTATTGAACAAAGACACACTGCCATCACCTTCAAGCACACGAGGATGGACAGAAGACATGTCCATTACGCACATGCGTTATTTTCCTCCATCCAGCACTTTTCTTTGCTTTCAGCGACTCTCTTCACACTCGCTTCGTGAAACTACTCTGACCACCTATTTCGAGTTGATGTTACTAATGCAGGGGAATTATTTAAACCGCATGTACACACATAAAAATAATACCCAATCGCGTGTTTAGTCTTTTCAATTTGTCAACACAAGTGTTGAAAATCACTAGCCACACTCACACACGTCTTTATTCTGTATTGTCGTTTTTTGAAACGAGTCTCCTTTGTGATTCATTTCACTGCTTAAAACACAAAAAATACATTAAAGCACAGATTATGCTGGTAGCTTAAAAAAAACGATTCGACATGTCTGCATGCGTTTTCAATTTCATCCCATAACCTGGAATTACACAGTTTAACACACAGACCCACCACACTAACCCGTGTTTGATACGAGTAAAGCGTTAAAAGCGGAATTGAGGGTGATTCGATTTAAATGTTCGATGTAGTTTTGAAGAGAGAGAGTGAAGAGGATGCTATCTTGTCGTTTTAAACTCATAACGCTGCCGTGCGTAAATATGATGACAAAAGCACAGAGTAATTACTGTTAGCTGTTGTGTTCATGCTGTTTCACGTTTGCAAAGAAAAGTTGGAGAGATCTTAGTCCATGACTGCAGACGACCCTGTTTTTTTTACACACAAGACACATTTGGAGTTTGGATTTGGGGCTAATTGGGACGAGATAACACCTTAAAATCCCACTATCGATCATTTATATATTTTTTTCATTTACATCAGTGAATCTGTTTTTCCCCCGGCACATTCTGTGTTCGAGCGAGCTTCATTTCAGGGAATGAAACGAAACATTTTATTCTAACATAAACCGGAAAAACTATGATTCCCCTCAGGATCACTTCACCTCACAGTGTTTCAATAACCTGTCTCATGTTATTTCTCGGAAACGAGGGATTCCAGCACACGAAGGTGACAGCGATGATTCTCTTTCACACACACACACACACACACACACACACACACACACACACACACACACACACACAGACTGATACCATCCCGGGTATAGGTCCTCGTCTTGTGTAAAATGTATTTGGAAGTTAAAGGAACAAAAAAGCCTCGTGTACACGAACGGAAGAAGAAGAGCGGCTTGTATGAATGTCAGTGCGCGAATTTCTGTGCGTGCGGATTAAGTTCTGTCACTGAGAGGGAATTGGCTGGGAAAGGCACCGTGTGCGTGCGTGCGTATGCGTGCGTGCGTGCGTGCGTGCGTGCGTGCGTGTGTGTGTGTGTGTGTGTGTGTGTGTGCGCAGGAGACGCACATTTTGGATTTCTCTCAAGCTTCCTTGACGCAAGCTCGCATCTCCCTCTAATGATTCATTAAAAACGTAATGCTCCGTGATAAATTGGGCTAAATTCATGTGAAATGTTCCACCAGTCGCGTCGGTTTGACATTTCTCTCAAATGTCACCTTTTTCTGCAATCAAACACCTGTCCTAGAGCCAAGCTTGTTCAGACATGAAACAGAAGTTTTCACATTAACACTGTAGGTAAGATGCTGAGTTGTGCCACATGATCCGCTGCTCTGCACTCTGCCCCTCAGTTTACTGCAGCTGGAGGACAGAGGTGTGAGATGCATATGGCTACAGCTGCCGAAACTGAACCATATGGCCATATTCCAAAAAAACTCTATCAATGTTGATGAATATTCATATAGTTTGTGCAGGAGTGAATTCACATCATCTTCTCTATATGCAGCTGTGTGTGTGTGTGTGTGTGTGTGTGTGTGTGTACGTTTTCAATTAGTGAAATCACTGCAATGAAGATAAAGTCCATCCTAAAATGATCCTCTCTCTCAGCTCTGAGGGATTCCTTCTCTCCTCGTCCGTATTCTGACTCACATTTGCTTCTTTCTAGAATGTGAATCAGAATGAAATGATAGTTAAAGTATATTTGGTGGTTATACCTGCGACTCCATCTTTGAATTTCTTTTTTTCCCACTGTTTGAAACTGACAGTGCACTTCCAGTGTGCAGCTCATACGAGAGTTCACAGTATATCAAAATGTTTACAAGGGGTAGAGTGAGGCACAGAGAGGGGCGAGGATTTATCATTTCTTTCTCTCCCACTCTCACCACGCTCTAGACTGACATTTCTTGTACACTATTCATCGTTGTGTTCTTTCTCTCCTTTTTTTTTTTTTACTTCATTTCTGAAGCGATGGGAAAGAATGGTGTCACATTTAGCGGCCCACACAGATCAGCTTCGCCACAAAGCCCCTCTTACAGTCATATCTCTGCCTGCTGTCGTCACCGGTTGACGGAGCTGTGACCCTCCGCTGCCAACCAGGCTTTTTTATTAGAAGAATGGCAGTCTTTGATTATGGGAGGTGATCCACTTCCATTTGTCAGGAAGGAAAGGGAAAGTGAAGCTCTTTTGTTTTTCATTTCCTCTGTCTCCGTCTGCCTGAGCATCTTCAGAGCATGAATCCATACAGCAAAAAAATGTAAAATAATAGAATGCAAAATGATCCTGTCTAGTTACAGCAAACCTGGGAACCAAGCTGATCAATGCCAGTTGAAAGATAAAAACATATTCTTCCCTTTGTGGTAGATTTGTCTTTTCTTTGCGATGTTCAAAAACTAAAAGACACAACCTTCATTCCATACGTTGTCATGTTCTATGTTGCTGTAACCAGACAAACTAAATAATCAAATGGCCAAAAACACATTTGCTCCAGAAGAGAAAATCTCACAGTTTTCATTGTGTTTCCTCAGTCTCTGGTGGATTTCACCCTGCACTCAGATACAGAATAAAACACCTTCTGCCTGTGTGTAAGCTGCACTGTGCTTTCATTGCAGTCGAGTGGAAACCGTTAAGTTTCCTATAAATCTCCCCCACTTCTCAACAAACTGCTTTCAGACCACTGGCATCAATAATACATGTGTAGCACCCACAATGCCACCCACCAGTCTCTGATGAAAAATCACTCTAATATTCCAACAGGGCCTGAATGTGCATGTGAGTCTATGACCTTATTGTCCCTATAGATGTTTTTCTAAATCTTAAATCTGTTGTAATATTATTTAAGTGAAGTCATATTGGGACTTGTGTACTTGTATCGTATCGTGAGATCACAACAGATTTCTTTATCCTGGATGACAAGACGACATTAAAGTAACTACGGCATTCCACAGACATTGTTTTCCAGTTTTGACATGTTGATGGCCTCGTTATAGTCGGACTGTCTGCAGCCCGCAGAAATGATTGGATCATATCCTATGTGACCTTTACAAGTGCCGCACCCTCATTCATCACCTGCAGTTATAAATGCACCATGCATGTGCGTCGACGTGGCTATTGCATGTCCTTTTTGTGAAGGATGTCATAATTGGATTGGAGTGTCACCAGTGTCTGTTCCGGCTCAATGTGTCCAGCTGTTTATCACTCGTGTACTTAAAATGCAAACTCGTCTCAGGCCTGGTTTACAAGCAATAGGATTACTGCGGTTTTGACGAGGGTTGTTGGGAGAGGAAGGCTTGTTGCCGGTTTTCTCTCCGTATATTTTTCTCAGCTTTTTATGCGAGTGAGATTTGTGAGAATGAAAGAGAAGGGAGCCAGAGAGAGACTCGCAAAAAAGAAATACTGATAGCCTCTGTGCAGGCCCTGAGTGCTGACTACACAGCAACCTGATTCCTTCATTAACAAGGTAGCACAACAAACACTCTTGCACAAAGACAAGAGAGGTCCTGCTTGATATCGCTGACAGTATCCCACCGCTACTTTAGACAGATTGGGGACTAACTTTCAGTAGTGGAGGAAATCAGTCCGTTGCGATTTAATTAGGTTGGTAAATGTGCGTTTAGGGCCACCGAGCAGATGCTTGCGGCATGAAAAACGACGAAAGTCTTGGGGCTTCTAGTAACAATCAGGCTTTCTGAATGTGCTGTAATGGAATCGACACAAACAACACTCAAGAAAAGAGGCCAAGTGATATGCTGGAATGCACAGTGCAGAAAACTGTCAGTCAAAAATCTCCACTAAGACTTTTTCTTACTGCACTGTGGGTGTTGCAAGGTTATCAGAGTGAATAAGTTACTTTTAGGAAAGTTAACTTTAATTTCTCATGGAAACAATCACATGTTTTATAGTTATTAGTTAGTTAGCAAAAACGCAAAGTGACATGTTACAGAAAATATTTTTTGCATCAAACAAAATAAGATGTCATTATTGCCTTTGCCAAGGAAGTTATGTTTTCATCCCGGTGTGCGTTTGTTTTGTATATTTGTTTGATTGTAAGCAAGAGTACACAAAATCAACACAACAGATTTCCATGAAACTTGGTGGAAGGATGCAGTATGGGTCAGGGAAGAAGTCTTTACATTTTGGTGCAGATCCGGATCAGGCGGCGGATCCAGGACTTTTTTACTCCACTGTCTATAACATTGTGAGGGCATTATTAAAACATTTGATGGATAAATTTAATAGCTCTCGATGGGAAAAAAAATTAGGCACATAAGGAAACAGAGACATTTGGTGCAGCTTGGCGGAGCTGTGCCCATATGCTGAGTGCCATTCTAGTTTATACCAAACATGCCAAACTTTTATTGTTATGTCAACATACATTCTTTAAAATGTTAATCACATAACGTCCACCAGTGCAGAGTGGTGCCAGTGCGCCTCACACATGCTCCACTATATTCACTCCCACACGCTCACACACACATACCCACGCGCTCATACTGCCTTCACCCATGGGCCATCACATCCTAAGTACAAGGCAAACGTGTGAGATCCAGACCTTTACTCCTGCGCTCGCTAAACAATGTGCATGTTGGGGGTAGGGATGGGGGAGTGATGGGGGGGGTCTTGAAGGCATCATGTATGTCTGTCAGTCTGCGAGACTTTTGATCCCCTTTGTTGTTGCTGCTGCTTTTCACACAATGAGCCCGTCTGTCCTCCGCATCCTCCTGGAGGGCTGCGGGAGGCTGTCAGGCACCAACCCCTTTTTGACAACCACATTTTTGAGGTTTTCAAAATGTTAGTGACAAAGGCTCTGGCAAACATGCGCATACGCCGCGTGTGTGTGTGTGTGTATGTGTGCGTGTGCGGTGACTGTGTCTCGGCGTTTGTGTGTGTGGCTGCATGGTTGGAGGGATAGAGGGTGACTGACAGACTAACCATGCTCCAGAGACTCTTTCTGCTCCACTGTCTGCTTGTTCCACTTCCTCCGCCCACCCTCTGCCTTCATCTGTGGCTTTGTAAGCCTCCACATAATGTGGGAGCATTAAAATGACAATGGAAATTATGGCTAATCTTTGTTAAGACACACTCATTACCGCCATGTTTCAGAATGAGAGTCCGACGATAAGAGTTGGTCCACCGTGTCTCGTTTTTTTCCCTCTGTGAAGCGACAGCCTGACACATTGGAGTGATGTGTTTTATTCTCTTTTTTTTGTGCGTGTTATTTTCTATTCCCGCTTTACAGCTATGGTGACGAACATATGAAAGGATGATAATAGCCTGACAACTTGGGCATGAAAGACTAGCTCTACCTTCAAATGAGCTTTTCATGCAGTTCTGCATGTGGGTGTGTGTTAAAGGGCTGATTTCTCCCGACTCTCCTCCCCTCTCTGTCTCGTTCCTCTTTTAGTAATCCCCTTCTAAAATATTCATAGCTAATCTGCATTTACAATGTAATTACAGACTGGCTTTGAGTGGTATTGGATATGGCCAGCAGAACACGGGCTTCACGCAAAATCTTGATTTGGTGATTTGTACGCCTGAATAAATATGGAACAGCCTTGGGATGTAGCTCAAAGTTTAACGTTAAAATTGGAAAAAACATAAAAAATTGAAATTAAAACAAAAAAAGGATGTTCTTAACTACTTCACTGGCCAGTGCACTTGAAGCAAGAGCTGTCAATCTTAGGAATCCATGTGAAATAGATATGTCTTATAGAGGCCTTGCATCTAAAAGGAACTGCTCCCTGTCTGTGATATCGCTCCGCACACAGAATAAAATATGTCGCAATGTCCCCCTTTGTCTTTCCGTTTTGCCCCCACCGCACAAACCCTGTTGCCATCTTTCGGGGTGCTGCTGCTGGCCTCCGTTTAGTGCTAATGGAGCGGCGTTCCCCGTGTGCTATTCTCGCTGGTCGATTTTTCACTTGTGATAGAGGTGAGGGTGGTGGTGGTGGCGGTGGAGGGGTGGCGTCCTTTTAAATGAAGCACTTGGCGTTTGTGACCTGTAATGAATGAGTTTGCAGTCAGTCATGGCAGCTGTAAGGAGACATCTGGGAGCGAGAGAGGCAGAGAGGGAGAGAGAGAGAGAGATATTCAGACTTCACCGGGAAACAGTTTATCTATGCAAGGCTGAGAAAAATGGCTGCGTCAAACATGCTATCGCTCCCACGAAAAAAATGAAAGGTTACACCACGAAGAATCTCACTGTAATACCATCAAGATTAATATTAAATCACAATGATTTAATGCTGGGAGAGAAAAATGTAAAATTGAGTACAACAAGCACAGTATAACCTCAGTCTGAACATTATTTCCAATGGTTAATATTCATCGGGGTGAGGATGAGGAGAAACACAGGTCGAACAGGCTCAGACAAAGAGAATGAACACAAAAAGAAAGTCAAAAGTAAAAATAATGCTTTTAGCCAGGGAGACATATTTGTCAGCTGTGCATCAATTCTGCACAAACATACAAAAAAAATCAAACATGGGAATTATACAAACATTCATAATAACCTAAATAAATACTACCCTTTTCAAAATGACTTGTGGCCTAACACGGAAAGATCGGTTGAGTTCACAAAGCGTGTTTTAGTAGTTTTGTATTGGAATATTGATTTTTTTATTTTTCTGTTGCCACAGAGAGAGAGGGAGTATGAGCCAGAAAATACAGGAATCTCAGAGCTCGGTGGAATAACCGAGTCGTTAGTATTGATCAACAGCTCTTTCAAAGAACACATTATGGTCATTTATGCCCCTTTTAACCTCAGCTAGAGATACAGTCAACTGTCTCCCAAAATTTTTAATTTTTTTCTGGGGATGTTCATTGAGGTTTTTAGGCCTTTTTAACAAGATCAGTATCCGCTGATAAAAGTCAAGACAGATCAGAGCATTTTTATAAAAAACTCATCATACATTTCATGTTTCTGTGCACAGGTAGTTTTTTAATATAAAATCACTGTTAAAATAAGAGCGCCTCAAAGGAAACGCTGTTTCAAGCCTGTATTAGTGCGGCTGTCACTGATGTGTGAGGCAGCAATCACCTTGCTGCAGAGCAGGAATAGCGCAGCTCTTTTTCCCCCCTTGGATGTGAAGGTACATAAAGCACAGGATGAGAGAAGCAGGAAAGGCAATTGACCTTGGCTGCTTTTGGGGGCTGGCTATATAGCCATACGGATGGATGCTATGGTTCTGCAGCTTTGTGGGAGGGATGGATGGAGGGAGGGGGAAGAAAGGGACAGTGCTGAGCGTGGCAGTTACCGCTTGGTGTGGAAAAGCAGCTTTTAAAATGCATGCATAAAAGTTAAAACTTGAAACATGCTGCAAAGAAAAGGATCGCTGTGAAAGTCATTGATCAGAATGTGCGTGTCTTTGGAACATATTCTTTCTTCTTGCAGGTACTTCAGAGTGCATGAGTGTAAATCAAATGTGAAAGGAGCTGACTAAGTGCACACTGGGTCCAGAGCCAATCCTGGCTCTTTTGCCCCGCTGCGCCAGCCTGTTTACCTGAGACAGGGGTGTTTTATCTCAGCATGTCACTAGTGCACGTGTAAACACACAGGGGGGGTACACTGCATATCATACTGTGCTCAGCCCCCCTGCCTTTGTTCCAAAACCTCTCTCCCACAGAGAGACATCACCCCCCTATGGCAAGGTGAATAAGGGTGCTGATATAAGATTATTTGTAGCAGACAGAGTGAGACAGAAACGAGGGGATTGCGAAGGGGGGGAGTGGGAGAAAAAAAAAAAAGAAGAGAGGAAGTCTCCTAATTTTAGCCGGAGAAGGGCAGCCAGGCGGCCGCGTGCGCAGGAGGAGAGGTGTCTTTCGGCAGGGAGAGGACATGGGTGAGTGTCTTGGGAGTCTTGGTTAAAGCGGTTGCTATCACAGGAGCTGGACGGACAATTAATCAGCTGCAGCCCAGAGGGGGTGCAGGGACTCTGACAGGGATACTTCATTCTGCCCGACACACACACACACACACACACACACACACACACACACACACACACACACACACACACACACACACACACACACACACACACACACACACAGATCTCCTGACTGACTCACCCGATGCTTCTCTTCACTCATTTCTTTTTGTCTTCATGGCACATCTTGTTTCCTCCTCCTCTGTTCTTCTTCATCTCCCTCCTCCTCTCCTCTCCTCTTATGTGTTTTGTTCCCTGAACCTCTCGTTAAGTTAAGACTTCCTCTCCTGACCCGGCGGCCGACTCCGAACTCTGAGTTTGAGTTTCCCGCAGCTGTAGAGCGAGGGACAGGGAGGTCGGGACAGAAGAGCAATGAGGTGAGATGGACTGGTGGCTATACTTCACCTTAACTGCCCCAGCCCTCCTCCCTGAGCCCATCCCTCCATTTGTGCCTCACCACCATCACCCTCTCCTCCGCTCTGTCTCGACACGGCTGGCACAGAGTGATTGATGGATGCAGATTTGACATGGCCCAGTTCACCTGAGGGTTTCAGCAAGGACACTGGTGAGATTTAGCCAGATGCTGCGGGAAGGCAGACGGGGAAAGTACAAGACAAAGAGTGGCAGCGGGGTGTAGTGGACACCGTTGACCAGGATACCTTGCCAGGGTTTCTGGGATGAGTCAGCATTTTCCTCAAACGGTGCACCTCTTAACAGTTTTCCATTGCGTCACCCTGTGGGTTTTCCACCATTTTTTTTCTTTAATAAATTACATCACATTGGCACTGCTCACTGGAGACGAATGTATTTTTTCATGTATGACAGGTATTTGCGATAGTTTCAAACCAGGATTTTAGAATTTCCTCGGCAGATACAGTGCATTTATCAGGTTCATCATAAAATCTGTTGAAACAGTATGAAACTGAGCTGTAGCCATATTGTTGTGTTTTCATAAGCTGATTTCAGATAGTGATGCACCTTTCACATATGAACAACACGGCAGGAGATTCTCTGGTCAAGTGGGTTCACAACAACACAGAAATCTCCTGAGGCGCAGCGTGCTGGAGGAAGGACGTTTTAAAATCTGTTGCAGAGATCACATGTCTTTTGTTTACAGAACACCAACACTGACCCTTATCACCAAAACCTGTCGACATCTTCATCCGTGCTTTCTACATGTATGGATTTCATCTTAAAATATGTGTATTATTTTTCCTTTCAGTTTTGTGTCTGTCCCATCATCAACATGCTCAATTGCTCGCAGCAGACATTTCTTGCTGTATTCACACATTCTGACATTATACAGTTTTTACCAGAAACTCCCTTAGATATTTACCTAATAAATGTCGGATCATACATGTACCTACAGTAAGTCCAGTACAGTTCAATTGCGTAGGGGCTGCGTGCTGCGTCCCCCCTCCAGTGGGGTCCTGGTCCTTTCGGTAAGCAAACACCCACTTGACATGGAGCCAGGCGAAGGGGGAACAAGGCCCTCAGTGTGTCCGTGCTCCAAGTGCTTTGTCCTGGAGGAGGCTCCCGCCGTGGCTCCTGGCTCCCAGCTCCACGTGACTCGCCTGGAAATCAGGGAGGCACTTGTCTCATGGATGTTGTCTGGACGGGGACGGGTCCTTTTCACATCAGACCTTTTAGGCAAAATAGAGCTGAATGGTTCCAAATGTTGACACTGGTCCACATGTGCTTAATTTACCAGAAAACAAACCGAGTCACTTAAATGAAATGTGCGTCAGAGGTATAGTGGCTGACTCATCCCTACAGAGATGGAATTAATGATGGAAAGAGAAATAATATTGCAGAGCAGTTTTTTTTTTTCAATGCTTTTTGTGCAACTTTCCTTTTCTTGCCAGTTCTGCCTTTACAACTTTGTTAGCTGCCTTATTCTTATCTGAAAACTTGCATATCTCCAGATGCTTTCTATATAATTCCCATGCAGCTAAACCGTAAATGCATGAAAATAACTTTCTTTCTCTACCACACTACAATAGCTGATCAATTTGAAAAATAAATGTATCTTACTATACAGTCCGTATTTGGAAGAAGGATTGAGGCAGACACAGCCCGAAAGAGGCGTAGAGTAAAGGAGTATCCTTTAACCACAGCACCACTCAGGTCCTCACATCATCATTTTCCACATGCTCGATTTTCACCTTCCACAGCAAAACACAAAGCTGATGTTTTAAGCTTCACTCTCACTCTGGAGTCCACTGAGGACATCTCAGTCTCTGAATGTGGAAAAACTATAAAATGGGGCCAAAATGGAAAGAAGAGGATGTCTTTTCAAATTGAACTAGCCTGAATGTACTCTCACTTTCTTAAGGAACGATTGAGAAAAGTACAAAACTCAGTGAGAGATGCAATTTCACCTCTGCACCTTACCTGCCTGCCTCAAGTCTTCCCAGTAAATAGGCAGATTCATCCCCTCAGTTCTGGCAATATCACCCAATCACTCTGTGTGCACGGTGACGAGTGTATTGTGTATGTGTCACCGAGCTGTCTCAGCACTGTGTCTGGCTATCTGAGCTGCAACACAACAACAACAACAACAACAGGTATCTTCTGCTCTTCCCTCTCACTGCCGACACACAGCACTTTATGCTTTTTGCTCTCTGTCTGGTTTGGCAGCAATGTGAAGTCAATAGGATGAATAAAACATACCTGAATCAGAGCCCTCTACCCTGGGAAATGTCAAGCTGTCAGTAAAGCTTAATGGGAAAACATAGGGCTGGTCCCGACGGTCGGACAGTTTATCGCACACAGCACCTACAAACCAGGCCAGTTGGTTTCTTTTGTGCATCACAAATACACAAGCTCGGGTCTGCTTCACCTGGAAGTGGTCACAGGTTGGCACAACCATATGTATCTGAACTATTGTATTTACAGATCAATGTTGCTATGGTCTAATGTTCCAGCATTATTCAGGAATTTAGCTTTATAGCTCTGTAGAGCACTTTTTCCCTTTTAGTTTGATTCAGTTTCCATTTCTGTGAAAACCTGTGAGGCACCCCTGCTGGTGCAAACCGCTTTAGGTGAGAGGACATCCTCCAAGCTGCATATGTAATGTTCATTCACCTGCTCTGTTGCTGAAAAAATACCATTTAACAGGCATTACTACACATTCTGCACAACACTCATATCAGCCAGTGGTGGCCAACCCCTGCAGCTAATTATCTTTAAATTAGGGCTGAGGTCTAGGTTTAATTGGGCCTCGCCATGAGGAGGGTTGAAGCTCCACACTAACTCCAGCAACTTCAGCTGCCAAACCTCATCAGCCTAATGGAGACTCAAACACTGAGGGCCCTCGGGGGCTGGCCTGACTTTCTGCCTTGTGCCAACTGTGCCAACACACACACACACACACACACACACACACACACACACACACACACACACACACACACACACACACACACACACACACACACCACTCACACACACTCACACAGGACTACCCAAAGACAAGTCAAATGATAGAGACATGATGAAGTTGAAAGCAGTTTGTGCATAAATGTGTGTATAACAGAGGAGTTGAACTTTTTAATTGCATGATTTAAATAAAGACTGTGGTGTGACTGCTGCACTGCTCATACCTGTCATTAACATCCGCCTCCAGTGATCTGATCACAAGTAGGCTGCCCATAGTTCATCAGTTCACACCTGGAAACAGAATATGTCTTCAGCTGCGTCTCAAGGGACCACTTGTGATCAGAGACACTTTCTTGCTCTATATGCAAATGTACGTCATTTCTGTTCGCAAAGACCAAATAATGTTGTTTGGAGCTAGTTTGACTATGACGGACAGATGTTTGTGAGGAAAAAAAGGTGTTATATATAGATATATATCTATCTATAGAAATACATCTATATACTTATATTATCCTAAATGTTTCTAATAATGTATGAACCCAAAGAAATACCCAATTTTATTCAAGGTAAAGGGACGTTTAATATTGGTCGCCTTTTAATTGTATCATATCTGCTTGACCTGATCTTTTGTCAGTCTCCACTATAGCTTCAATTAAACGGATGAGGAAGGCTAGGGAGCCAGGTGGCTGTCTTTTTTACTGGCACTGTTTGTATTGGTCACTTGTAATGGATCACAATTATTTATTGATGTCTGCTGTGTGTTGCAAAGTAAGCAAATCCAGCAACCCAAGAGGATTGTGGAACAAGTAATTTAGGTAAAGATCACTACTCCCATGATCCCACGCTGCTTCACAACATCATCAAACTATGACTTTTGTTTTGATTGTGAGACCCCTAGTGGCATAAGTTACATATTGTACATTTGAATAATTTAAAATGTAAAAAAGAAATGTACCGTATCAGTTGACTCCTTGTCTAATTTCGTGGTTTTGTTTCTATTACTTGTATTCAAATAAAACAAACAAGCTTCCTGTCCAACCTGTTTCAACAGACAGTGAACAGACCTTGCACTTGTCGAACTGATTTGAAATTCTAACTCCTGAATAGTCTATGGTTATCCTCAAGCTTGGCCTGATGCAGCACAAAATCTCCCCTTATTCAGCAAATCTATTACAAGAATTGGTCTGCTGGTTCTTTTGTAGCCATCTGGTGAAAGGTAGGCTGTCTGCCCTTTGGAAAAAAAAAAATACTCCTGGAAGAAAACAGGAGGCTGCAGCCAACCTGCACACGGATCTCATTCTTCCATGCCAGTGCCTGTTTTTTACCTTTATTCCCCTGCCATCTTCTTCTGCTGTGGAAATCACAACTCTGCTGTTAACACTCAAAAAAGGGAAGTCTGGAGTGTGTGTGTGTGTGTGTGTGTTCTTTCCATTGTTTGGAGTGAAATACTTGAGCTTTGGAAGCCATCATTCACGAAAACACACAACATGGTTGACTTTGGTCACACACAGACCCTATCACCCTGTGTGACTCCACATGCCCCCACATGTAAACCACAGAATACATATGTGTGCTACACACATTTTATACATGATTTGGCCCCAGGCATCAGGTTGGCTGCCAGGGGAACGTCCACAGAATATATTATAATTTTTTGTCCTCTCTCCATCCACCATCTGCCCCAGCATTTCCCCAACTGACTTGCTGTAATTGGAACAAGCAACCTGACAAAACTCTCTTTAGACCCAGTCAAACATGCCATCAGTTAAAGAGGGAAGGGAGACACTGTTTAAAAGTTCCGAGGTCAGACACTGGAGTAAGAGCAGGAAGGTGAGAAAGTTCATCCTTAAGTTGGCCCTTATCCATAATGAGCTGTAAATAACAAACAGCATAACAAACATATACAGGACAGAAAGGAAAATGAGTGACAAATTTGACAATTTTCTTTAACCATCTATCAGAGTATGGTAAAGGGGTAGAAGAGAAAACCTCACTAGGTAGTAACGGGTTTAATGAAAACACTATGCAAGTGGTGTTATTTATGTGATCTGATGAATAAGACATGGATGAGAGGAGAGCTGAAGTCAGAGCCCCTATAGAGTCATTTTCACCTGACACACCAAGACGTTTCCCTCCCACAATAAAAAGCCAAATTAAAATAGGGTAAATTTCTGCTGCTGGGATAAAGCTGGTTACTGAGTGTGAAGAGCAAAGAGATGAGAAACCATATGCTCATAATCACATGACAATCAAATCTCTAGTAACGCCACAGTAATTTTCAAGTGTTGATGGATCTGGCTTACAGTGTGTGGAAGGGAAAAATAAGAATAGAACATATTTTTTTTATTACTGAGTAAGTGACAAACATTTTTGGTTCCTTCTGAGCAAAAAACATAAACTGTAGATAAAGGTGATCAACATGATGGCGTCCAAAAGTGAAGCCAAAGTGTGTTAATGGCTACTTGGTAGCTGGCTGCAGTAGAAATTCCGCCACCCCCCATGTTAGTAAATGGGAGGTGGAGCAAACCCAATTAAAGTGCATGTCAAATAAATTCTTCTCATAGAAGATTGATTTTAATAGCAACATGGCAGCATCCTTCATCTGCTGCATTCCTAGACTGATTGTGTGGCACGACTAGACTGTCCCAATTCAAAGTCTCCTCCAAATGCAGCCATCAAATGTGTCCTTCCACCCCCGAGCAACAAAGGTGGTGGATCCTTCCTGGCCCAACATATCCCATGATTCATTGTGCCTCAGTGACAAACTGTTTTTCAAAGAGGTAATGGTGGAAAAAGCAAGCGAAAACGTCATATATTTTTTGAATTAAGTACTCAACCGAACAGCTACATAAGGTACACATGTCAATAAGACGTTGAAAAAGATGTTCAACACTTTTGTTGTTGGAGGATGCAGCCAACGTCGGCTGCGTAGACCGGCTCCTCCGCTGGATGCTGAATTGGGACACAGCTTTTACCTGGCTTTGTTAGGGGCATCATACAGAAGTATCTGCTGGATTACTGACGTGGTGTAGCTAAAATCGCCTTTTGTCTTCAAATGTTTGACTTTGCATAGCACCACAAAGCTTACTAGTGTGGCCCTTTTTATTTGAGACACAGACGGGCAGCAAACGGTTAAATAAAGACCAAGCAAAAGCAGTGGGTGTGTTTGTTCTGTGGGGCATGTTGGCCGCTGCTCCACATTGATGGCCAGTCTGTCTCAGAGGTTTGAGTGATGGAGAGGGACAGAGGAGCTGGCATGTCGCTAATGGGTGTGACACTAATGAGCTCTGAGCCAATGAATGAGCCCCCTCTTCCCCTCCGCTCACCTCTGATCTCCTCGTGTTTGCTTAACACCCTCGAAGATGAGGTGAGGTAAGAGCCACTACAGGAGGTGTTAGCAATGGAAAACGAAATCTAGAAAGCGAAATAACCCCTTTTTATGGGGTCATTTTTTGCAAGCACTCAACCACACTGTACTGGTGAAGAGAATTTTCAGCAACACTGCAGTACTTTCACCAGAATTTCCAAACACTTAACAGGTGGGAAAATGCCTCAAAATTGGCTCAGAACTAACCATCTTGTCTTTGTCCCCCTTTTATGCTCGTGGAAGCTTTTTCTGGTGCTTTTTACCCTTTCTGTTTAACAACCTGTGATGTCTCGCACTTTTTGTCCCCCTCTTCTCCCCACCCTGGAGAAATGTCACATGGGCCGGAGTCGTCCGTCAAACTGGCATCCCTGACAGAGGGGTTCGGCTAAAAGGCCATGCTCCGATTGGCACGGGATCCCCTGGCTGTGCTGTGTCAGAGCTGCTGCCTTCTACCCTGCTCTCCTCTCCCATATCCATGTTATTAGTATTCAACTCCCTCCAACAACCCCTCTCTTTCCCCACCACCACCAGCAACCCCATTTTTTTCCTCCCCCCACCTTCCTCTGCTCTCATAGCCCAAGTGTTGCTTCTATCTCCCAGAGGAGTTTATTTGTAATTCCCCCCCCCCCCCCACCCCCGCTAGTTCAGTGTGTGTTGTTGTTCAGAAGCGGAGCAAATAATTAAATCAATCTGTTTCTTTCACCTTTTTTGGTTCGGATAGCACAAAATGTAAGTACTACAAAGTAACCACTATCTGTTTTCCTTTATTTATTTATTAACTGATTGATGCTTATTGTTTCAAAGAAGAAAAAAAACTCTATCTCTCTCTGGTGTAACTAGGGATCGATTTGCTGATGAAGTGCAGCCAGAATTCTCTCAGCGGGATGACAACAACATTAATTGCTCATCTCGCTTTATCTGGTGCCTTTAGCTAATCACAATTCAGTTTGATGGGAATGAGTAGTGACCATGGGCTGTTAATAGTCGGTGCTGAGAGGCCTTGAGACCACCTCTTGTGTTTTTCTTTTCTTTTTTTTTTCATCCTGCAATTAATATTGATTACTCACAGAAACCAATAGAGCCAAGTCCCCCTGGTGACTCTGCAGGTTAGGGCCACTTGTTTTCTTTAGGATTCACTCTTTTTTAATTAAGTGTGAACCACTCCATTTGGCTGCTGCTAAATGTTTTTTAAATGTCACCGTAGTTCCCTCAGTTAGGTGATTATCTAAATGGCTTTTGTTACATAAATGTACGTAAATATGGTGCTAATAAAAACAACACTCAAAGGAAGCAAGGAAGCAAGTTACCCATCAGGGTTGCTGTGATAATCGGTGTTACTGGTGTTACATGGTGTTCATGCATGCAATGATTGTGTGTGTTTACCACCTGCCCAACTGTCTATTCAATTATAAGCATGAAACCCCTTTAGTTAATTTTAGTGAATGAGCAGGAGCGCCCAAGTTCATCTGTTAAAAACTCTTATTTATTTTTTCCTTTTTCATGTAGTCGCAACACTGTTGTTGTTTAGTTTATTGTCAGGTGGGTACATTTTCACACCATAGCATCCCTAGTGTATTTAGTTACGGCGTGCATGTAAGCACTTGTAGTTAACAAGGTTAAGAAGAATTCTAAGAGTAAATCAAACTGTCTTACTAAAAGTAACTGTGAAAGGAACAAAAAGTCCAGCTGTTTGTGTTTATGCCACAATACCAACTCCCAGACCTCAATTCAAAATAAGTATTTAGAAATTAGAATGCATTAACATACATCTTGGATGATCTGATCACAGGTGGATAGCTCTAAGTACGTCACTTCACACCTTGCATTAGAATAAGTGTCTTGACAACCACTTGTGATCCAATCTCTCCCCTCTGCTCACCATGCAAATACAAAAAAGTACTTAATTTCTGTTTACGAGCTCTATTGTTTGTGACCGGTGGGAGGCAGCAATACATGTGTGTTGATACGCTGGAAATTAAAAGTAGAAGAAATCAAAGCAGACTGGGTCTAATCCTTGGTGTGTGTAAGGCAAACCAAATCACCTCAGATGTTTGAAACACTCGTAATAAATCTTTGGGCTTTTCAACATGTTCAGACTTTGTTGACAAAGCCAGGTTACGGGACTTACTGCACTTTGCATTATTATTATTATTATTATTAGAAGACATCAGTTTGGTTGGCGGTCCTTTAGTGTGGCCTCCATGAACAAAATGCAAAAAGAATGTGGTCACAACATGGCCAAGATCACTGTTTGGATGATCCAAAGTGGACTAGTGAACGTGCACGCAAGACACATTGAAGGATGCATCTGATCACTCAGACCATAAAGACCAGAATGAGCGATGAGGGAGGAGAGGTAGTGGGACATTGTACTTGTGACATGAAGGCAGTCTAACTTGCCGAACTTTTCCCTAGCTACATTTGAGGTGGGTTGTCACAATGTCAACGTTGATTTTTTATTTTTCAATTTCAAACGTAGGCCAAAATAAGTGTAGAGCTGTGTACCATGCATTGATTCATGAAGTCCCACCTTGTTTTCCCCCCACATCTGTCTCTCCCTCTCCAACACACACACAGTTGATGGTGAGATCCACACGAGTGGTCACTCTTGATATTCTAATGCCAAGTTTGAATTGATGCACTCTGTCGCCTTGTGAACTGATCACCAAAACATCCATGTTATCTAGGTATAAACAGGACGTCTCAACCTTTAAGGATAGAAAACTCAACACCTGTTACTGAAACACGATGCAAAAAATGTTTGAAGAAACTTGGATTCTCAACAATGAGCACTGATGCAGTATCTAAATGGCTGAGCTAAATGCCTTTCACTGATTTCTCGTGGTACAAATGCAGAGAGATTGTGCGTAATTGTGCAGCACATGAGGCAGCAGAGCCAACACATTGGAGTGCAAAGAAGATGCTTTGCCAGATGTGTCCTCCTGATTATGTCCGTGAATGTTTGCTCATGTCTCTGAGCTGAAGCTACTCATGAAGTGCGTGCATGTGTTTGTGCATGTACAGATGTGTCTGTGCAGACTGATGCAAACTGAGGTGCTAATCTGTGCACATCTGTTTGGAGGGTGATACAGTATCTGTTTGCAGATGTACTGTACTGTGTGGCTGTTTGGGTGCAGGTCATCAATAAGGCTAATGTAATAAATTGTGCACGTGCCAGCTGAGTGCGTTGTCTTTTCATGCCCTGCAACCAAACTCCCTGGCCAAGTTCAGAGAGGGCAGAGGACCAAAAATGATGACAATTTTTTTCTTTTCTATTTTTGCCAATGTGTTTTGTTTTCCCTGGTGCGCACACACACACGCTCATGTTCAGGGGCACACTCGGAGGTGGAAGCAAAACGTTTAACTTTGAAAGTTGGGCTCCTAATTAGCTGAATTAGCTGTAGATCAAAGAGGACAATTAAAGGGGGGTGTTTGTGGTAGTGAGGGCTCATTAGCATCACAACACATGGACATGTCCATGAAAAAGAGAGCGGCAGAAGGAGTCTCATTATGGCACACCACTGTGCAAGCACTGGGCCACATGCAGGCAGATTGGATGTCAGGAGAGCGAGGGAGAGCACAACCACCTCCAGCACACACACACGCTAACTAAGAAATGCACTCACACACATAAGTAGACATGGATTCACTAGCATCTATAGTAAAATATATGCACACATACACACTCGGATATATGCTGTTAGTAATGTTTGCAGGCTCAAAGGAAAACAGAAGCAATTCCCTGCCCGCTCTCATCCAATTTCAATTAAAAGGGGAATTAACTTTGATGTGCTGCAGTGTGGTAGGAGCTCAGTAGACCAGCCTGCGTAGGAAAAGCACAAGCCCATAAGTATTCTTCAACTTCACCCTCAAAGTCAGACGCAGATTGTTTTCCGTTCACTCTGCGCTGTTTGAGCTCAGTACAGATGAGAGCAGGGAGGATTCTGTTAGGACTCTACCTTCGTCTTCCTCATTAGCCAGATCTAACAAAACTCCTGGCAACAGGCCGCTGTGTGTGGCTCTCCACATTAATGGCATAAGCAGAACAAAAGATCAAAAGGGTTCGGGATGGCCTATTATTTTAGCAGTCCCAGTCGCTGCTTCTCTGGTCCAGTGACATAGGTTAATGATGTACTGAAGCATATTCTTTAAAGGAGGACACAGATTTTTTTTCTTCTCCGTTTTGTGTGGTGCGAGTGTGTTTTAAAATCTAAGAGGTTGTATAAAAAAGGGTGCAGGGGGTTTTCACTGCAGGCAGAACAGTCGGACCTTAAAGCGTATTCAATTTGTAATTCACAGCAGGTATCAAATATATCTTTGTCCTCCTCCAACATTAATTTAAAAATTGTATTGTTCTTAAGTTTCAAAAATAATGACTAACACGCAATGCTTTCTTTGAGCAAACCAAAAAATGTTTTCTGCAGAGTTAATTTCACTTGTGCGCCCACTGTTGCATTTTTTTTCATTTTAAATGTTGCAAGAAAACTCTGGTTCATGAAATCCGTACCAATGCGAACAGCCTGGTGTTCCTGTTTGATCTCAATCTGAATTCATAATGTAAGAAATTTGTGATATGCATATTAAAGAGCATTTGAGTGATTGGCCCAGAGAGAGGGAGCATGGTTGAAACTGACAACACTGTTTCCACTTAAAAAGTGGTTCATTTAAAAAAAGGAAAACCACTGAGATGAACATGTCACATGACATAAATGTTTGCATACAGTGACTACTTGCTCGCTCCATACAATCTGTCATACATGTTTAACTCTAAGACAACATGGATGGCCATGTTTCCCCTCCAGAGCTCAGTGGACCTCATCAATATCATATGCAGTCTCCAGAAGAACAGCAGCAGCGAGCGGCACTTGGAGAGAGCAGCCTTGTCTCCTTCTCCCATGCTGCTTTTCTTTCCTGTCGAGGTGTTGAAAAGCTTCCTCTTCCTGCCACCGTCTCCCTCGTTTCCATCCATCTCTGGGGAGCGCTGGATCCGTCTATCAGCACAGCGCTCCAGGCCTCTGAAGGGTGGGACGGCAGGATTGAGGGGTGTGGAGGGAGCTCTGACTGACAGTGCTGATAATCACTGTAATAAGTGCAGGGTGAGGAAAGTGGGAGGTAAGCAGCTGTTTCCTAAATGCCACCACTGCCGCCACCGCCAGCACCCTCCACTCTGCTGATACTGCTGAGCACAGTGAGCGAGGAACAGGAAGGAGCGAGGGAGTGAAAACCATGGGAAGGAGAGAGGAAGGAGAGCAGGAGGGGATGCTCACTGAGGGCTGGCAAGACTTTGTCATCCATCCAGACAAGTCTCATTCATCTTCCTTTGTCAAATATCTGAAAGAATAAAACTAATCCGCAGTCTGGTAACAAAGTTAGGAAAGCCAAATAAATGGAAGAGCAGCGCGGCTCACATGCAGGACATCCACCTGAGACATGCGGCTCGCACAGGCAGTCTGGCTACTCCGACCTGATAACACGCATAAGATGTTCCGTGATGCACATGCCCCGCTCATGCATCTAGTTAAGCCCGAGCTTAATTCTTGCAGAAATCAACAAATGTTGCAACAGCACTAATAAAATGACTGGATGCGTTCCCTGAACCGAATCTGCACAATTTAATGTGGTAATCCATCCCATAATTTTTGCCCACTTCTGCTAAATATCGGCCAAACAAAGTGAAAGCACAACCTCTTTGACGAAGGTAACTACTGTGCACCTTGACGTCTGTGTGCGTCCCTGAACGGAGACCAATTATTTATTCACAGACAAAAATAAATATATACGACCTACAAATGTTGTTGAAGCTTTTGTGGTCAATGACTGTGGACATGTTCACCTTCACTTCTGTGGAGAGCATCATTTTGCAGGTAATACAAACATAACTTCTGCTAGTTTCTACATCAAGGACCTGAGTGAATATTTGTCCGACTGCTTAATTCACTCATGTCGAGGAGAGGATGCTTTGGACTCAAGCAGAGTGAAAAGAATTGTTCCATAATTCGAGTGTCTGACACTTTCAGGAGAGAAAGAAAGTTGTTAATGACATTTCTCTTTAATGAGCTTAATGTCTTTATTTCCTCTCCTTTATTCTACCATTATCATTGTTATTTCCCGTCATTCTTTTCTCCATTGCCCCTCTGTTCACATGCTGTTCTCATTTTCTCTTTAATATCTGCTCATTACACTGAATAAATAGTATTGCGGAACACATTGAATGCAGCTGTTATCTTTAAAAACACAGCTGTAAAAGTACAGATATCCCTACACATGGCAATTACAATTTGCGGCGGGCCTTTGAACTAAAAGCACAGCTAATCACATTTTGCCCGTGCGTCTGCCGGGGCCTGATCAGTGCTCATACAATACAAAAGTGCTGTTAAATCCCCCAGTGTTTCTGTTTGGATGGCTCTGTTTTCTTCAGCAAATGAAGGGACATCAAATTGACTGACTCTATTTAATTGTTCTTCACTGAACATTGCTCAGTCAGCCTCTGATTTACAGCACTTTGTTCAATTCTATTGTTTTCAAATCTATTAAAACATTTTTGTCATTTAGTATCTGAGCCATTAGTCCAGAACCTGCTGCACTACAGCAAACCACCATATCTCCACTGTCAATCAGAAAGCTGCTTTCAGACATACACTAAACTCTGGGCTGTATGTGGAAATGCAAAAGTCAGAGTCCGATATCCAGACTTTTCTCCTGCCAGCTCCCTATTACAAACTTCAGATAATGTGACAATACAGCAGAGGATTCTCTGGAGGATTTCATGATTCAGCATGTTCTGCCTCCTGTGTCCATAAGATCCTCAGTCTGCGTTTTGGGGGTTTCTTTTTTTCTTCTTCTTCTTTTTTTTTCAGATAAAACACATATCTTAAGACAGAAGCCCCTCCGTGCCACCCCTCACTCAAACACTTTTATTGTTGTGAATGCACCTGATGTTTGAGATCTCATGCTCATTCCTTCATGTGTGACAGGGAAACTCCAGACAAAGCTCCAGACGCCATTGTGTGGACATTTTCTGGAATTCATATCTGAAGACAGCTGGTGGCTACTCATCCACTAAGGGGAAGGTTGTCGGTTCAATCCCTGCCTTCTGTGCCCTCTGGCTGAATTGAATCCGCAGATTTCCTCTGACAGCTGTGCCGGCAGTGTGTGAATGGTGTGATAAGAAAAGAAGCACATAATGTAGGGATGAAGCGCTTTCAGACTAAAACTGTTCATCTTATTGCGATTGGACCTAAACATTGATCACAACATTGACAAATACATAGGAGTGTGGACAAAAATAACAAGTTCTCTTCATTAAACTAAATCAAAAGTGATTAGAGACATGGCGGTAAATAAAGGAGAAAGTCACAGATGTTACTTTCTGTCAGTATCTGTCAGCTGAGTGAGTTGTTGTCTGAGAAATGGCATTTCTAAAGAGCAGTCCTACTTGAGAGGCCTCAGATAACCAGCTACACCTGTAAAACAGGCTGTGTGCCATCTGCTTTCATGAGATAACCTAGTTGTACCACCTTTAAGACGGTTTGTCCCTGTGGCCAGCAAACCATGCAACTGCATGTTGCTTTTGTTGAAAGTCATTTCCCTCTTTGTCCTTTGCAAGTGTTTTGCATCTCTCTCCAAACACAGCAACATGTTAATATTATCTACTCGTGTTTGAGCCTCTACAGGTTCTCAGCGCTCAACTCTCTTGAATTCTTATATTTTAAGTATAAAATTAGAAAATGGAAATCCGATAAATGAATAAAATGAATACTAGCTGACAATTTGGTCTTAGCTCAACAGTCATCCTTCACTCACACAGATGTTTTCTGATTTGACCTTTTATCAGGACTGTGTGTGTGGACAAATTGGCTTCGATTGACAGCTCTCTACTAGAGTTTGTGACTTAACTTGCACACTGCACACAGTATTCACTGGAGTTTCCAACCAGAGTAGGACTAAAAAAACCCAGCTTTCTGGTGTGTGCCCCCCTGCGCTGCACTGCATGGTAAATACAAAAATGTATCCCTGTTATATATACATTGTATAAAAACTAGGAACTCACTAACAATACTATATCAGTGCAAATGGCAATTAGTAAAAAAATATATTAATATAATATATGAACAATAGAAGCAATATTCAAAAATATTTTCAAAGCTGTAGAACTAACAAGGAATGACTTAAATATGCACCTTACTGAATCAGGCATTGTGCATGGATGTTGGACATATAATTGGCCCCTCTGCGTAGATTGTAGCTCCTTTATGGCCCCTGAAATTCTAGATCCGCCACTGCGCATTAGTCAGTGTTTGTAATGTTCAAGGCTTTGCTCTTTTATGTTTTTAAATGTCTAAAAATCTTATGGTCTTAATGACCTGGCTAAATTTAATCTTCTTTGTTCTCTATGACAATAATTTAACAGTGGATACCTGGCAGCTGTCGAGCATCACTAATCCACAAGGCCTGTCAGCCTTGAGTATGACTGAAGCAGCAGCATTTTGATGAATTTATTAATTCTGATGATTTCCAAAGAGGTGCAGAATAAATCTAGAACTGGACAAAGAGAGAGAAGGAGAATTTATTCCTGCGCAAAATGTCTAAAATAGCTTTTGGCGACATTGCTCTGTCCTATGAAAATCAAAACCTTCTGGATCCCCCCGGTTCTTCTCCTTGCCTGCCCTGTTTTATTAATATTTCCTCACAGTGTTACCCACTTTCATTCTTACTTCCAACTTGTTATCCCTGCCTTTTTGAATTTAATTTGCATCCATTTAGAAATAGATGAGATGCCAACTCTAACTCGCTCTTTTTTGTTTCTAAGTGATGGGCGACTCCCAGCCCCCCGTTTTCTCTTCTTCATCCAGTAGTGATCAGTCTAGCCAAATAGTTGGAATTAGCAATGTAAAAATGTGCTGATGCGCTGCCAGCTGGAGCAGATGCTCAAATTAAACATCAGTGCCAGATTTTTTCGACCGGCATGATGCGGAGCTGGAAGACTAACACTGAGGAGGGAGAGGAGAGGGAAGAAGAAAACAGGTTGAAAAGTGGGAGAGGGGAAACATGTGCTTGTGAAAGAGGGAAACAAAGAAGAAGGAAAAATAAGAGAGAGAGAGAGAGAGCGGGTAGGGGAGAGCGAGCATGGGAATAAGAAATGGCAAATTCTTTAGTTTCAGCCAATTAGGCTGAGAAGCCACTGGTAATTAACTCTCGAGGGACCCACTGAACAGTCATGCACCTCGTTTACATAATGAGGATGAGAGAAGAGGCTCTTTTTCTCCTCTTTCTCTTCCTCCCTGCCTCTCTCTTGTTCTCTGTCTTTGGCCTGTTGAGCTACTGCAGAACACCACGTCCCTCTTTTCCTCATGACCATTGTCATACAGCTCCCACTGACCTGATACACCATGGAATACTGTGCATTCAGTGGGATTTGACTCACGGAAATGAGAGGAAATGGATTTTTAACTTCAGATTGTTCGTTAAATGGACATTAAATCCCAAAGATTGATTATCCTCGTGCACTTTGCCATCCATATTAGACGCGCCTCTGTGTTGGTCTTGTTGTCATCCCTCCTCTCAGATTTCCAAACTCTCTGCATATAAAGGAGAGAGTTTGATCATGTAAATTTATGATAATCCCTCGGACTTACTCTTTCTGCCCTTTGCCCCACTCCAATACCTTTCATTTCCTCCCTCCAAGATATGGAAAGTGATGGAGTCACACTTAAGTCCAGGAGCCTTTTGCCTCACTGAAAAGAGAAAATGAGAGAAAATTGCCAAGTGTTGAAGGGCACACCTCTAGTTTTTCATTGCTACAGGTTAAAGGGGCATTCCCCCCCCCCCCGTAATACACTCACTTCTTCCAACCACAAACTCTCAGACCACCACTGCCTCAAATCCTATTTTCTCCTGGGCTATAAATATTAAAAGATTTTTTTTGCTGGGTCTCTAACTTCATAACATATTTAGTCTGTAGTCCTTTGTAATGAAATGCTAAAAACCCAATTTCAGTGCACAAGCTCATCAACTTAAAAAAGCTCTGGATTTCCCTGCAGTGTACACGACCCATCGAGCTGTAATTTACACACGATTCAGTGTGCTCCAGTGACACGGGATGGAGAAGTACTTCCAGTGCATTGATTATCAATAAGTGCTTTTCCAGAACAAAAACATGCACATGCAAGGTAGGCGTGTGTGATGCACATGTCAATGAGACAGAAATCATCTCATCTGCAAAGACGACCCTGAGCCGCATGATGAGAAAAGTTTTTGTTTTTTTCAAGTTCTGGTCTCCATGAACTCATTAAAAACAACTTGCCACATTTTTTATTTTCCCATTACGAGGTTGAGAGCAGCTCAGGGGTAGCACGAAAGCAATGTAACAGGAAGAAATTCATATCTTCAGGTTGTGTGTTTTCCTCCCTGCCGCCATATTTTTCCCCTCTCCCTTTGATGGCGGAGTCGGGATAAAAGCGTTAAGTTCACTTCCTCTTTTAATAAAGGAGGCTTAATTTAATTAGCTTGCGCCGTGTGAGCCTGCTATCAGGCCCTTCTGTTCCCGTATACCCAAGGTTTCTGACGCTCTGAGGAAGAGAGGGGAAGAAAAAAGGGAAACTGTCGGGTGGTCTCCAAGGAGGAAGTGTCCTTTTAATCAGACTTCTGCTAAGATCCCATTACCAGCTCCTCAAGAGACGGAGGGCAACACATAGACAGATGGACGGACATACAGGGAAGATGATAAATATATTCAAGAGTATGCAGCATTCACAGCCCTGAGATCAGAGGGGGAGCTTGGATGACATAGTGTGGATTAAAAAGGGCCACGACTAGAATTAGCACAGTAGTAGCAGCAGTTGTAGTAGTAGTTGTAGTAGTACCCATCAGTATACTTGGTTTCTTTTTTTTTTTTTTTTCTTTTATTCATGCATTTTCCTAGGATGTAAACTTGAATCTAAAGTAGAAAAATCTGGGGTTGCATTCATATGTGTACTGTAAATAATTAAGGAATTCCTTCCTTATAAGTGTGTGTAACCTTGCTCCTGTTTCCCTCTTGATCCCAGAGCAGGATGTTGCAGGATAAAGTGCTGATCTCCTGCAGATAGATTTACATCCCTGTTGATTTTCAAGGAAATCCTCATTCATTAAAAGGAAATTAATATATGCTGTTAATTAGGCTACATATTGTACCGTTGCTCTTTTGAATACGACTTTATTAGCAACTAAATCCCTCCTTCGAAGGACACACGTTTTTTTATACACAGCACATGAAGGTGGAAGACAATTGGAAAACTGCATATTAAAAGATATGAATACAAATATTATATTAGCCCTTTCCACCTGGGCTATATGAAAACGTTTGCTGCTCAACATCAAATGCATCATTGGATGATGACAACGATAAACAATTTGATGATGATACAACTTTCCCAAAAAGTGACAATATTACATCAGATATGGAATATGGGCAGCAGCGCCTCAGAAGTTAGAGCAGGTCATCCACAAACCAGACAGTCGACGGTTTGATACCTGCAGTATCCGGTCCGCATGCTTAAGTGATCTTGGGTAAGATACTCAACCCCAAATGTGTGAATGATGTATTATAGAGAAATGCAGAATGTGACAGTCAAATACAGAGCATACATGAATATCACAGCAATGTGTCAACAAATACTTTATGTAGCAAAGGGAATTAAACATATATTATATTTGATTCATATTTATCATCTAGCCTATTAATATATAGAACAAATATTTTGTTATGAGCATGATCTACTTAAATCTCTGACACTGAAAGCTCTTTAGATTAAATTTGTATTTATTTTTATTGATAGTGCTCTTTGACACTTCTACATCATATCCAATATCAAGATATCATCAAGATACGTCATTGTAAGTAATACAAAAATAAGTTTTCTACATACATTGAAGTTTAAAGCTTCAAAACATTAGATTTGGATTTTAAATGAAAGTAAAGTCCAATCAAGATTTTATTCATTGATTGATTTGAAATGGTGATTTGAAACAATTTTTTTAGGTTTGCCAATAAATCAATGCACAGAATTAATAAATGTTACTAACATTGGTATTACATTGATTATACTTGCCCTGTGAATATTAATGGTGATTGGGGCAGAGGGTCCATGCTGTGGTGAGGGGAAGGGGCAGCCTGATTCTGTCAGTGCATGGCCAGTTGTAAGAATACATGGCCCTGTGACTGTCAGTCTTCGCCCTTAAACTGGGCCAAAGTCATGAGTTTACATCATCAGGACTGTACAGAGCCACTTGGCCTTCTTATCATGACACAATTGCTAAAGTGCTGCATCAAGGGACACATTCAGGTCAGCTTTTTAAAGATGTGCTACTTTAATAACAAGAAATAGTATTCTAATTACGATATTAACACATTGAATTGCTGTGAAAGTTGTAATCATGGCCCATAAACGTACATAGACATTATCTGTAGTAGTAGAAAATTTGGTAGATTTGTTTATATTTGTTCAGTATTTCTTAAAACTAGAACTATATGCAGTTTATTCTTGATAAAACAGGTGAAATTACTTAAAAATGTTAAGATAAATATGTTTCTTAAAGCTTTATTTCCAAACCTGAACTAAAAGTTTCCTTTTTTAACTTTTCTTAACTCAGCAGAACATGGAACATACTCATTTCTTCCTCATTTTCTGAAACCTAAAAACGTTCTGAGTTGTACTTGTTGCGAGCAGAGCCCCATTAATTATTACAGGTGAAACATTTTTAACCCTCCTTCTGTACTTAAACTAAATAGTACATCACTCTCATATACCCGCATCAGTGTCTGTTCTTGTTTTCCACTAATATTTCAAGAATTTAATTATGAGCGAAACATTAATGCACACCTTAACATCTTATGCCCATGCCAGTGCTGGAGACCATTCTTCCCCCTTTTTTATTTCACAGTTATTGATTGTTAATGAGTATGAATGTCTCCTCTGAGCGGTGTCATTAAAGGACACTGAATCCTAGTTGTGTTAATTAAAACTTAATGGAATGAGGATTAAAAAAAGAAAAACAAAAAAAGACTCTTTGGCCCACAGCCTCATTACTGAGTACTGTTAGGAAAATATGCTTTTCAAGTTAATTAGACATTTCATATACTTAGCCAAGAGAATAAATTGTGTTTAAAAAAATCCCAGAATTTTCGTGTTATATCCAGATATCTCATAATTTTAAGATTGCTGAGGAAGCCATTAATGGGGAGCAAGTTTCAGTGTGCAGTTTCATTACAAATGAGTTGCCCCATTTACAAGTGCCATGGTGCTGCACAGTGGTGATAGGATAATGAAACAGAGAATGGGGGGGGGACTACTGTAAGTCATCTGCAGGTTCCTCATCATCTCAATTTGTTCCAGTAAATTTGGCCCATCTGTGTAACCCTTCTGACCCCTCATGACGCATGATAACTCTTAAGGTAACAAACCTCCGCTCTCATTGGATGTTCGGCAGCGGGATGGTTTATTTTCTGCAGTGTAACATGCATAATGTGTGGGATGATATGGAAATCTCCCTGCACCTGTGGGACAACACAGCACAAATCTGTTTCTGGCTTCCACTGTTTCATTTCCTGTCGCTGTCAGTCCTGCTGCTCCACATCACTACCTCTGCAGGGAGCGGCATCAGGGGGTCAACACTTCACGCCCAAATTAGTTATTAGCCAGTGGCTGGGTTTGTAGTTGGGTACAAAAGTTTTTTTTTTCTCTCTGGACCTAGTTACGTCAAGTGGTTATAATCAATATTTATATATAGTGTTGCTGCAGCAGCGTTATAGTGTTGATTACAGGGTTTTTTGTCTGGGGTTTGTTCACATCGACCAAACAACAGGTAGCAATATTTGATGTTTGCGTGTCACGGTGGCCCTGCACGAGAGGATAATCTGTCCGGCCCCCAATCACGGTGGCTGACCCAAGTCTGATCTGAACAATCTTAACATCACCAACAGGATCTGAATTTCCTCTGATTTTGAATTCTAGATATCAAACATGACATTATTTATGATCCGGCAACAATGCAATCGCAAGATATTTTTTTTTCTGCAGTCATGATTGAGCATGAATTTTCCCAAGTCTCTGTAATCGGCACCCAGAAATCGCTTGTTTAACCCCAAAGCATGTGCTCCTACTTCTTGACTGGATGGTCTAGTGTGTGTTCTCATGATTCAAATATAAACAATTTGTTACATTGGTCATTATGTGTGTTCTCCAAGTTTTTTTAATCAATTGTATTTAACAACTTCTTTGGATGGTCATTAACACAGTGTAACCCATGTAAAGACTCATGCTGGGACCATGGCACCAACAACTGTGTGACAGGGTAACACAAACTTCACCTTTTATTAACTGTGTCGTGCTTGGGTCGGGTGGTTGGATCTTTGAAATGGGAGACCACTGTTTTTTGTTTTTTTTGAAGTGAAAACAATATTTTCTTTTATCCATGACTGTTAACCACATGTTTATTATTGTAACATGACATGTCCTCTTGCCATAAGGAAGAACTTATTTTACTTATCTTTTGTGACGAAACGAAACCTTGACCTTTCCGCATGCTGAACTGCCTGCTTATTATTGTGACCAGGACGATTAAGGTTAGGTAAGCTCCTGCTGGAACGTTTATGTATTGTAGATGAAGAAGCTATATGGTCTGGTTTATTTGGTTCCATAGGAGTGCTGTTTCAGGAGACAAATAACTTATAGATTTTTCAGGTTGGAAACTGATTCACAGAGTGAATGGTGCAGGTTAGATTAAAACCTTTAAAATCTAAAAACCACATCACGAAACCCTCTCCTCCTCCTCTTGTACGTCTTTCTTTAAAGGGCAAGAGATTTTGTTTTATACGTCTGTCTGTCTTCTCTAAGTGACTTGACTTTTCCAGCACAAAGAGTGCTTCTGTCTGCTCTCCTGTATGTCTCTCTAGCTGCGCTTTCAGACACCATGGAGGCCCCAGGGCTTTCTGTTCAGATAGACGCTCCTCCAGCACTTTGTCTTTCTGATGTCTTGTAAATTCTGAGCTCCATGGCAGGTGATGTGTTTTTCAAGATGATATGACGAGGTTGATGGACTCAATTTATTTTTTTTTGCCGGTGGACAGCTCGCAGCCCTTAGGCCCGGGGCGCAGTGCTTACCTCACCTGTGTGTGTGACGGCTACCTCTCTGTGTGTCCACACTGCCAGTGATGCTGCCGGTCCTATCTGTCTACACTGAGTTTGCCTTTCATAATGGCTATCAATAATGGAATGACTGAGGGAGATGCAGCCAGTGGGCCAAATGATGTATGTGTTGTCAACTATAGAAGTGGTAAACTGAAATGTCAGTCTTACTCCCTTTTGGAGGAAAAGCATTAATTAATTTATTTAAAATTTTGAATTCATTTTTTTAATATATATATATATTATATATAACTATTTTTCAACTCTTTTTTTTTATTTTTACTCGGTCAGCTTGTGTGCTCACATTATCCAGAATGTCTCCACCAATGTTCTAAACCAGACAATCACCGTCTTTTAGTCAAGGCAATGGGATGCTCAGTGTTTCCCACGAAATCCATGGTGGTACATCTCCTGGTGATCCGTTTCTGTTTCCTGTGCTTGAAAAGGACAACACAGTTATCTTGCACCTATCACCCTTATGTCTTTGTAGGTAGTGTACTAGAGTTTAAACAATTCATTTGAGTCCATGACACACAGAATGGGGACAGACGAGTTTCACAGCATACTTAAATCTGAAGACACTTTCTTAGGTCTCGACTTTACAGTATTATAGAGAAACTCAGCAGTTCCCTCAACGAGGAAATATTGGCGACTGTGGAGAGAAAAAACTAAACTTCAAATTGGAGGTGTGCTGCGTTTGCACAGGATCAAATTACCTGCTTCACAGATAATTATAATCAAAGTTATTATCTGATAATGTGGACATGATAAACACATATACTGATTTGGAAACATTTTCGTTACTGATATAGTCCTTTTCATAAACCATTGTATTGACCGAATTGCTCTGTCAGCCTAAGAGGATATATAAAAGTTCCCTATGGCATTTGTATTGGAAATGTTGCAGAAAACAATACACGTGTATAGAGTAACTGTTTGTACACATGTTAATAGATGCTAATCCACACATTTACACGTACCAATACGTACTCTGGTTCTCATACCCTTGTTTATTGTGCTTGTCCGTAACTTGCACTTGCTGGAACCGGCAGCAGCTGCCAGCTGACATAAAGCTGCAGTAAGAAGTCTCTTCTTTGTGCCTTTATGACCACTGTAAAGATGCAGCTCTGCCTCACCCTATCTCGTTCAAGCCGCCTGCGGCAATGTAGAGCAAGCTGGCTGTCTGTACAGTTGGTATGCAAAAAGTTTTCAGCCAGCTGCAGTAGTATATACAAAAAAAACAACAGACATTAAAATATAAAGATAGAAAACCCCTAAAGCTTAGCAGTGATTATGTACTGTATGGCTAACATAGCCTCCTGGACAGCTGATAAAACTTTTAACTTCTTCATTGCACTATACTGCTAAAAAGCCCACCTGTATTCTGCTTGGGATGAGCTGTTTCAGGGGGAGCAGACGGCAACTGACTCGTGAGGACACTCTGAGAATGAAGCATCATTTAATCTGTCTTTGAGTGATACCAGAGGCCACCTCCCCATCATTCACAATGATCGCCTTTACAGATTGCTATGCCAACGTATCTGGCAGTTTTCATTCCTAAGAGCCAGTCACAGAAAATAATAGGCTGCTTTGGCCAACATTTATGATGCCATTTCCTCAATTGCAGCCACACTTGACTGAGTGTCTTGAGTTGTTTGTCACCTAGCTTGGGATGCAGCAGCCCTCCTCGAGTACCCTGTGAGCCTCTCTTGGATAAAACTCATTATCCCAGTCTGCTGCTCTTCAGGAAACTCATTATCCCATCCATCACCAGTGGACTCTCACACAACAGGATGAATATGCCCTCTCATCATTTAATTAGATCGCTTTGCCTAGAGTTTGCAGGAGAGCACAATAGCGGCCGACGCCACTGTATCAGCTGTAATTATCTATCTAATGTGACATCTATAGTTTGACATCTGATACTACTGTTGGTTATCGACTCCCTATTTGGAGTATATACACACTCATACCTTCTGACAGCAACATGGCAGTTCTGTGTGGTAGCTGAAGAGCGAGATGAAGTTGGCTCTCTGGCCCCTTCTAGTCTCACACTATTAATTTCGATACTGGTTGGAAACTGAGTTGAATGAAATGAGGCCTCAACAGAAGTCTTCGTTTGCTGTTGTTCCCCCAAAAAGATCTCGCCATGCTGACAAGACCAGTAAACACATTAGGCTACGCTGGGGGCCCCAACCTGACCTTCGCCAGAGCATTGCTTGGTTTTAACACATAACTATGTGTGATGCTGGGTTGCGTTACGACCCATAATGAACTGTGACCACAAGTCGTTGGGTAGATGGATGGCTTCTGGTTTCTCGGTCCCACCACTTCACTTTCTCCGTCTTCTGTTCTATTTTCCCACCCCCACCCTGCTCATTCATTGCTCCTCTGCCAAACGAATGTCCAATGACAATGGAGGGCCCTTGGACGAGTGGGAGAATAGATTATTGACTGGGACCAGAGATTTACACTGGAGCCACGGGGCCAAGCGGCCCCAGAAGAGATAAATGGGACATGTAATTGAGTTTGGTCACTCGGTTGTGTTGGAGTGGTTAGGCTGGTGTTGTACCCATGGTGGTGCTGGGTAGATGGTTGTACATGTAGGGGGGGTGGGAGGCACAGAGGTTTATGAGCCATACAAAGTGGCAGTGGAGGGTCAGACAGAGGGCAGTTGGACACTTGAGTTGTAGAGACATCAGTACCATATGGCAAAGGGGGAATGAGAAAAATGTGCATTATAGATCTTAATAGGACACTTTAAGAACAGGGGATTCATTCAGGACAATGACAGGACTGGAATTCTGGAATGAAAAGCCTTATGGTGGATGGTGCTAATAGCTGAATTATTGCCAAATTTATGCTGTACAAAAGCCAAACATAAGGCACCAACTGTTTTCAATAGACACTTATGACACAATGCAGGTAGATGTACTTGTCAGAGGTAAAAATAAAAGATAACACTGTCCAGCATCACTCAAAGTGAAAGGGAGGAAGAAAAATATTGAAGATTGTTTTTCCTCACAACTCAAATTCAACTCTAAAAATAAAACAATTGAGGAGAAATCATTGAAAAGCTTGTGCTTGTTAAAAAATTTTTTTACAACTGTATTTTGTCAAGACAAGTGTTGTGTGGATATTGTTTGATTAATGATTTGATTCATCCATGTCCATCACATGCGAAAGTGCTTTGGTTGTATAATATAGAAAAACAATGCTATATCTTCACAGCTACATCTGTTGGACAGAGACAGTCTGTCTTATCTTATGTTTCATCATCGTCCTCTGCAACACTGCTTGATCACTGAAGATACACTTTGCTTTTACTCTGGTGTGGAGTTCAGTCAAGACTGAGACTGATGGGAGAGATGCACTGTTACCACAGTAACGGGTGCCCTGGCAGCAGCGTGAATGTGTGAGCCAGTGTGTGTGTGTATGTGTGTGTGTGTTGGTAGAGGTAGAGAGGGTCTGGGTAGAGACTTGGTTTGGTGTAGGATGGGGGATGATGCTCATGGCATAATAATAAGCTCAGTTACCTCTTTAACCACAAGTCCTATCACATAATCACTCAAGCGCACACATGTGTTAACGTTTCTCTGTTAGTATTGTATAGAAAATGTACTCTTTTCAGGTAAAGTAGCTAAGGAGGATGTAAATAGATGAACAAAAAAAAAAACATACAACAGAAAAACAATGATTTCATCTTTGTCATTTTACAGCTAGAGTCGTTATATTAATTATTTTCTTAAGCGGGTTGTGATTGAGTAATATTGTATAATTTATCACAGTAATTACACGTTTATAAATATGCAACATTAATAAGTCTCTCATATGAATTGGCATTAAACATGACATCAGCAGCGGGGGGAATCCTGTTCTGCCGTCAAAGTTTGTTTTTTCTCTCTGATTGGGCGACTCGTCGCCGAGTATCATAGGAAGCTCTCTATGTGACATCGGATATGATGTAATCATGTGTCTCCTTTGGCACTGTTATTACCTGACATACGTGAGTGCTAGCATGTGTGCCCTGCGGATGTGAGTGAAAGGATTATCTGCTGGCCGACTGAGACCATATGAGCCCACCTCCTCTCTGTAAAAATAATCCTAAATTGAATGCAACACTTTCAGAGTTAGAAAAATACCCATTGTTCTGTTTTTCGCTTTTCAGAACATATTTTGTCTTTGTAGTAACTGCAATGCATTAGGAACATATAGTATTGTAAAAATGAATAAAGCCTATTGATATGTAATAAAAGCTGCAGTCATTATGTGCAATGTTTTCACAAATTGTTGCATTAAGTATAATCATTGACAGCATGCTGGCTCTGAACAAAACCATTTGCCCACACTACAACACCAGCCAAATGACTGACTATTATAATCCTTTTCTGCTTGCTGTGAGGTTTCCCACAAGACTGTTCTTATGCTGGATGGAAACCAGGCTAAAACACGAATACAAGTCTCAAGTATTATTATTCACCTAGATCATCAATGGTCACCTTGTTTTCTCGGACAGTTGGCCCGCAGAATCCCAGGGCCTCTGTAGAGGCTTGACAAAAGTGCTCGAAAATCCCCCAGTGCCGAGAGACAAACATTACAGGAAGCTCTCCCTGTGGGGTTACTTTCTCCACTAAGGGGAACATGTTAAATACAGTAGCAGCTGAGAAGAATCAACCAAAAATGTAGATAGACAAAATAAAATCCTTCTATTCATTATCTATAGCCCTCAACGTTTTAGAGGGCCATGGGGACAGCTTGAGCCTATGTGTGAGCCTGTGTGTGTATGTGTGTGCGTGTTAACATGGTCAGTGACAGTGTATTTCTTTGTGCCGGATCCTTTCCTTGACGCACGTGGATGGGTCACATTGGTGTGTGTATATCCTGTCAATTCAAGTCCAATGGCAGTGGTGATTTTATGGTCTTTATTTCTCCACTGCCCGCCTTTGTTGGGTGCTTCAATAGATAGATTCTTAGATTAGATTTTATTGTTTACTCGTCCTCTGCTGTGGGTTGACTTCGTAAGACAGGGCAGACTTGAGAGCTGATGCTGCATGACACATCTCACATCTGCCACCCGTCTTTCGTGCCCTTAAAAGCAATCGGTTTTGGGCTTGTAGAGAAGGCCAGTTAGCTGTCAACTGAATGGAGTGACTTGACAGTTACAAATTCCACATTTTGATGTAATGTAGAGGGTCTGCACTCAAGGGAAAGTCATGTTGGGGCATTAGCAGTAACATTGATTGCAGCTTGGCCTTTCCAGCTCTGGACGTGTAGTGTAAACCCAGTATCCTCTGCCCTAAGCAAAGTATACTAGTGGATGAATAGTGAAAGCATAAGATATTGAAGAGATGTTAAAGAGTTCTTGGTTGGTAAACATGTCCACTAGATATCTTGCAGCGGTAATGAGTAATTTTATTTTCTAAAAATCTAAAGTGTGCGAGTGTGTGGGTGTTTGCGAGGAACATCCTGGCATTGCCTTCGAATACCTACAAGGATCAGAATTTGCATTATTTATTTCACCCCACCAGCCCTGTTGCTGTAGTTACCAACTTAACTTGAACAGTTTTAGTTACAACGCGTCACATTGGCAGCTCCATGTAGGGACTCTTTGTGTTATTTATGAGTTGTGACTCAGTGTGAGGAGTGGCTCTCAGGATGCACATAGGTTTGGCATGATGCTTGCTCACTGGGTCCAATAAAACATAAAGGCACAATTTATTCATTCATCACAATTCTCGCACTTCTCATGCACAAGACTGCCATATTTACAATGTCCTTTTCAACTTCCCATGTTTGATACTCTGACACTCTGTACCGGTACAAAAAGGTTAGGGGATTCAGAGATGATGTCGCTCCTTGGAATTAACCGTCTGCATTCAAAATGCATCAGCCTTGAAGCGAAAAAAAAAAAAAACAGTATGAGAAGTTGCTGAGATTGCAAGTAGTAACCTCCCTTTTGCTAAGGCCATTTGTTTAATAATATTGATCAGTTTCAGACTCGGCTGACTTTTAATGAACTGCGAACCAGCACTATTGAAGTTCAGGTCAATAGTGGGAAATATATAATTAAACACAATGAGGTTTTTATTTGTGAATTGAATCGAGCGGTGCATGGAGATTTAAGAGGTGAATGAGCGGGCCAATAAGCAGAGACAATGACAAGGCTTAGCTGGATGAATGGCCTTGCAGGAGTTTTTGTTTTTTTGCACTCTAGATAGGAACATGATGTTGATGATGTTCCGTGTGGTATGAACATGAAATGGGGGTAAACGGTTATTCTACCTTTATGCCAGGAGATGAGGTAGCTGGATCGATGTTTTTGTATAAGAGAGATCATGGTAACACCAGGGATCTTGGTGTCTGAAGTCATACATCAGGTCAGCGATTTGGCGGCTTTGTTTGTTTCAATGAAAAAAAAAGAATCAAATGGAGCATATTGAGGGGACTTAATGGCAATAAAGCAGGATCTGTTTAAGAGGTTACTGTGTAAATGAATACTAATTTAAGGGCCTCACATACTCTGATGATAGGTACCTGATCATGTCAGCTCGCTAATTTCAATTTAGTTTTTAAACTCTTATCTCATATTTTCAATCTCTACTCTCATTGACCCAATAATGATGAAATTAATATTTCATTGTCTTCCATTTCAACCGGCATCTGATCAAGAGTCATTTCAATGCCCACATTTTATTCTAAACATTAGCAGTAGTGGTCATAACCTGTAGGCAAATGGGTTCCAATAGAGAAAAAAACATAATTCTATGTTCTTTTAATTTGATTTTAAATTTGCATTTGTTATTTTTCTGAGGATTGCTTGAGGGTTAGAGTCAAATATTAATCTGTGGGTACTGTGATGCAGAGGGAAACCAGCTCAGTCTTCTTTTTTAAATTCACTTGGCACATCAGCCGGATTCAGGAAGAGTAACAAAGGGTACGAATTGGTCAAATATCTCCTCTTGTCTCAGTTACTGCTCGAGTACCTAGCTATTGTCTTATTGCTTACTATTGAAAATGAACTGCCTTTATTCCCTTGTCTTGAGCTGATCATGCCCTCAGGGCCAGTGTGCAACACATTCATGGAGCCAGTCACATGGAAACCAAGTCATGCAGTGTGGTGGGAAAGTAATGGCCCAGTTACCAGTGGATTAAGAATGTACTGTATAAGCATGTAACGGCTGCTTTGATTTATTAAAATAGTGATGGTACAAATGTATTTCTTACAATGTCCTTAGGGCGACACACAAGAGCAGGCTGAGATACAGAAGAACTGTTCTCATTGGGTTTGGATACTTGGAGGAAGATGCAGCACAGCTGGTGGAATTATGCCAGTGGAAGAAATGTTGCCAGGGAAAAGATGAACTCTAGTGATGTCTTGGCTTGTCCAGGCAGCATGTCCATTAGATTCACACCACTCATGATTAGAATCTGGCCTCTAATCCATGAGTTTAATGGAACAATAAAGACGTAACACACAGTGGGGCGCGATGCAGCACAATTACAGCTTTCAGCAAAAGCTATAGAAGATGTTGTCATGATTTTAACACATCCCAGCTGAGCAGAGTGGAGTAGGTGTGTAATTTTGGACAGATTCTGGCTCACGTCCGTGTTTGCTTTTGCGTCCAGCTCCCTGGGGAAACACACGAGTGCTTTGCCTCTTCAAATACACCAGCTAAAGAGGCTAAAGTTGACATGGATCTTGTTGTCTGCTCCAGTGGCAAGCTGCACTGATGTGACGCCAGCTGACAGCCGATGGCACCTCTCAGGCACGTCCACTTGTATGAAAGCTCACCATCATAGAATCCATCTGGGAGTCACATTTTCATTACTTTGGTGCCGCTATTATTATTATTTTTGCTTCAGCAACTGCCAGAGGGAATCTATCGTGCTTTCTTTCACTGTATTATTTGCTTGTTAAAATGTCCTGGGTAGTTAATAAGGTAAATAAGATGTGGCAGGTCTCTCAATGTAAAGTCCAAGATGACATTTTGGCAGGGCGACTTTCACGAAGGAGTTACCAAAGAGTCTTATCCAGAGACAAGGACCTGGTCCAGTGCAAGAACCGTGTAGCACACGTACGCATATTTATTACTATCCTCATGATGAAGTGGTCATTTTCTGATTAATTAGTCCTGCAATAAAAGAAAATGCCATAACACAATAGACTTAAATGTCCTTCAGGGTGGTATAGCTTCTGGATGTATGCCTGTCAGGTCAAAATGCACATGTAACTGTTATGTATCTTTACTAATAAATATCATGGTGCCTGTCAATACAAGAAAAGTAGATGTAGAACATTGTGCTTTCCAAGATAATAGTCATGTGTGAGTAGTTTACAGTGATGTGGTCACAATGATGAAAAAGGCTCATGCTTCATTACAGCTGGAAACATGCAGCTAAACAGGATGAAGCGTTTTGGCAGAGCTTTGTGCCCAACAAGTAGTTTTCATATGCTTTCATTCTGACAGAGACACAAACAATGTGGGTGACTTAAGGATAAAATCTCATTCAGAAGGAAAATTTGTGATGGTGAGTTGCCGCTGCAGAGCTGCTAATCCTGGAAAAAGTTAAATTCCTCCAAAGTGTTTGTCTCAAAGTGGAGTACTGTTGAGGCACAAAAGAAAAGTGACAGACACCGCAAGTAATGTATAGTTTGTTCTCTCTGGCTTATGAAACAAAAGATAGCATAAACAAAAACCATTCATTTTTGTCCCTGGAATTTGCACGTCATGTATGGCATTTTAAAAGGTGAGGATTTGTTTGAGCTAGTCGTTTTGGCTAAAACCAGCTTTGAGTAGCATTGTCATCTTTATAGAGAAGCAGAGAAGCAGCCATTGCATTAGAGAGTCTAGAGTGTAAATCAGTAAAGTTTATTTGTATATTATGTTTACAAAATGCTTTGCATCACTACAAAAACACAGTATTAATAAAAAACATGTTTATAAAAGTACATGTTAAAATCAAACTTTAGCTGAAATCACACAAACAAAATTGAAAACTTGAGGAATATGACCATATCAATATAATATGTGTTCATTAATTTAGTATGTCTCACAAAGGATAAGGTTATAAAAACTGAAATGGCCCTTGATTGGAAAAAGGTTGCCCACCCCTGCTCAGTAAAGCATGGACAATCAGCATGTCATTGTTGT
Organism: Paralichthys olivaceus; assembly: GCF_024713975.1. Classification (NCBI taxonomy): domain Eukaryota; kingdom Metazoa; phylum Chordata; class Actinopteri; order Pleuronectiformes; family Paralichthyidae; genus Paralichthys; species Paralichthys olivaceus. Next base: position 13,836,208 of record NC_091102.1, read on the forward strand.
TTAATTTGGAGACTTGCTGGGACAGCAATGTGTGTACTATTATTTGTCTTTCTACATGTATGAGTGTGTGTGTGTGTGTGTTTTTGTGTGTGTGTGTCCTACAGGGAAAGAATGAATAACTGGAATCACTTTTTGACGCTGATATGACTCCAGATACAATCTTTCTCCAGCAAATTCAAAGCTTCCTTCCTCTGGATGCGGGATGTAATATGTCTCAGGGGGAAACCACAGGAGTTTGCTCAAAACCCCATCTGTTTAGCTAGTGAGTAAACCTGATGAATGAGATTCTCTGGTGTCTCATGCTTACTGAGCTAAGCAGAGGAAAGAACAGAAGGGGAGTTGTAGGGTGAGTTAGAGTGCACGGGCGTGAGCTTTAATTAGTCTGAGTATGTCTGTGTAATTACAGTAACAGTGTAAAAGAGTTTTGTCCTCACTTTCCTATACCACATCAAACTTGAAGTCTGGTTAAGGTGGTGCCAGAAACGTAATCACATAGTTCAAGCAGAGCCTGTTCTTGCCTTGATGGTGAAATAAGTGTTAATTATTTTTAGTTTGGTATAAGGCATTTCTATTAAATTGACTCTCAGTGATTCTTGTTGTTGATTACACTTAAATATCAGGAACTTAAAAGTATGTAAAGTGAGTCTTTATGAATCTCCTCACAAGAGTAGGCCAAAATGAGAGAAATTGGTTAAATTGCTTAACTAGCACATTTGGGAGATGAAATCATCTGTTTTCAGTTACAGAATCTTCAAGTTTATATTCAGATGTGATGAAGATTTTTTTTTAGTTCACGTACTCTTTTACCTCTCATCCTTCTTCTGTTGGCAACCGTGGTCAAGGTGCATACTGGATCTGATTCTTCTTCTTCTTCCCCAACTCCATATATTATACCGCTCATCCTCTTTTTGCTGGCAGTATTTATTTCATATCCTTAAATCAGTGGCTTTGAAACCTTTGATGACCTCCCAAACATCACATTGACTTTACTGTCTAGAATGTGGATCCACAACCAGAGCCTGTCAGATCTTGTTGCGACAAAACAGTTCGCGCAAAACATTTGAAAAAATATTTGCATTCTGTAAGATTTACTCACATTGGCTGAACCGACTGGAGTTTTGTGCACATAACTATAATCCAGGAAACATCAGGCATGGGTTGGGTTTCAAAACAAAATAACCGAATGCCTTTGTGGTTAAAGTTTGGCCCGTTAAGTTTTCCTTCTGACCGGTTCGGACAGAAAATTGGGGCCTGAGCTGCACTCCAGCAGGTACTGTTCACCCCTGCTCCTGTTTTATACTTCAGTATTGGCAGAGGGAAGCCACATACCTCCCAAATGTCAACTTTTCATGAGCCAATAACATTCTTGTTTGATTTTGTACAGCTGGATTAGAAGAGTGCAAAGTTTATGATCAGTCAAAATCAGTAAAATGTTGAAATTTGGTTAGCCAATTTTAGCTAATATCCTCCATAATTCAAGTAGTCCATTGTTTATATTACTTTATTTTGATTAACAGTAAAGATTAAAAGAAAACTAAAGCCTCCCCTGTTTTTCAAACTGTTTATGAGAACTGATTTAAACAAAAACTCAGGTGCCACAAGTTTTCTTTCCTTTAGCACATTTATTTGAATCTCTAATTGCATTCATAGACACAGACTGGAACCGAGCACCAGCAGCGACCACAGAGCTTCTGTTCTGTGCTGCTTCACTACCACATGGAAAACAACGAAGCAAATACAATTATCTGATGTTGTAAAACGCAGAATGGAACAGTAAATAAGTTTTATTACAACAAAGCTAATTGTCTTACCTTTTCCGCCGACTGCCTCCTTGGGTTATGCATAAGTTATGGGACTATTGGACCTCAAAGCCTCCTAGGCAGGCCAAGAATCCATTCATTCAGTGTGTTAGACTTTATGTTGGAATACTGGAGCAGATGATGCTGCAGATGGCTGAGTAAGGGGTGGGTTAGCAGGGAGGGGAGGTTGCGGTTGGTTTGGGAAAGCGGTAACAGACTGATTTTCTCCAAGGCCTACCAGGTTCTTGCCGCAACACCAACACAGCCTGTGACCCAGATCCCCAAAGACAAGCGTGGAGAGACGATGCTATCAGGGACTCTTTGTTGTGAGTGGTTTCTGGGCCTCAAGTTGATGGCCTCTGTGTGTGTGTGTGTGTGTATATATATGAGGGAGTGTTATAAAGCAATGATATTAATCGCACTAAACTGTGATAAACCATTTGACTCAGATGCATTTAGACACACGCACACACACACACACACACACACAGGCCTCCCCCTGCCACAGCTGTACACTATCCTCTATCCCTCAAATACACACGAACACTGTTTCCCCCCACAATTTGCTTTTTTATTCTCCACCTGTACTTCCTACTCAACCTTCACAGTTATCAAAGCCTATATTGCTTCTGTTCCACTGTCGAGGGCAAAGTGATTTGTCATGATTTGTGTGGACACAGGAATTCTTTTTCCTCTATGGATGTGCTGTCTAGACACTGTGCTCTGCTGTGGGAAATTCATAAAGCTCGGGCCACCTTTATTCTTGCAGCCACTCATACAGTTTTCATATCACTGAATCAACTAATGTCAACTTTAATAACTGCTTAGTTTTTTTTGTAGAGTTAAGTTGATCCTATTAAAAACTGTTCTCTTCTTCATAGGTCATCTGTGCAAGTACCTTATTATGATATTTTTGTTAGGTGTGCCATTCTAGTTATTTGTCAAATTATGATGAAAGTCCAGTAATTCTGGCACCGGTACTGTTTAATGGATGGAGTCTTAGTGTAGGGACAAGTGGCTAATGTATGGTCATTTACGTTAGAGAACCTTTGGAGGAACATATGGACAAAGAAAATCTTGCAATGCAAGTAACCTAAATCAAAACACAGAAAAAATACGCAGAATTTTTTTTGTCAATAAATAAAAGATCTTACATTTACAACAATGGTAAATTGTGTGTGTGGTATAACCTCAGATTCCCTGATGAACTTCTGTGCTGCTTGTACCTTCTTTGGAAACGACCCCACTAATTAATTAATGTCATTTCTCAATTATGCCACCATTAATAACACATCACACATCAGTGTTCAAGATGAAGCTATTCATCATTTTCGTTGAAAGGCCTCAAACATGAAAAAGTCATGAAACGCTGATGCTTTTTTAATTATAATTAAGACAGAATTGAAAGTCAACAGAATTGCAGAATGTGCTGTGATTGGTCAGTCTGTCTTTATTTGGAAGATATGAACCTATTTGATGCTTCGGTAATCATGATGATCGTGATGTGATTGTGTTGTGTTGGATTATTGAACATAATGCACTTTGTTTTTCGAGTCCAAAGCTGTGAGTAAGGGGAAGCCCTGTGCTGTAATTATGCTCGTAGGAAGGAAAGACTCAACATCCCACGGGGCCTGGATCCTGCTTAACACCACTATGTTTTTCTGTCTAACGCTTTCTGGTTATTGACTGGCTTTGTGAACCTCCGCTGACTCTAAGCCACCACAGGTCTTTTCTTATCAGATCTAATGCATCTCTCCCTCGCTTCTCTTTATTCATCCCTCACATCTACCCACCAAAGGAGCTCAGCGATTGGATTGTGTGCATGCCTGTACGTACATGCATTCATTAGTGTATGTGTGTGTCTGTGTGCGTGTGTGCAGGCGCACAGGGGAGTTTCATACCGAACTGCAAAGAAATCAATAACCGTCTCTGCGTGACAGCACAGAACAATAGAGGTTAAGTGAATTAACACAGCGCTTTGTTTCGGCCCCTCGCACCTCAATGAGAACGTTCTCATAGATAAATCAATTCACAGCTATATCTGCTCTATTGTGTTTGTTCAACAATGCCTGTGCTCAACTACACCTTTAAATCAGGCCAACGTGTGTATTGTTTAAGCTGAACATGACGTGACTACTTCACCTACATCCATTAAGTCAGCGAGGGTTTCCTTGGGTTTGACCATGAGGGTGTTGTTATCATAGACTGTATATAAATATGGACAACCTGTCTCCGTTTCCTCCCACGATGTAGAAAAGAATGCGGATGCAAAGACTGCCATCTTGCATGTTAGGAGCGAGAGTCTGCACAATACAATCAGAGGATGGAGCTGTGGCCCTGTAGATACATGCAATTGACCAATCACAACTGAGTCCTAGCTATCAATCATGATGTTTCACCCTGTTTTTATGGTATCAAATAAGTAATTGAAACCAAACTTGAACATACATCAATGTGATATGAGCAAAGACAGAAACCATTTATGAGATGATTTATTTGGCTTTTACTTTGATCTTTAGTTCTTTAGGTCCATATCACATCGATTAACATGGCGAAGGTGGGATTTATACCTGTACTGCAGCCAGCCACACGATGACGATCCAGATGCTTTGGCATCATATCATCCATTGTTATAAACTGCATGTTTTGGTGTTTCTGTGTTTTTTGCCAGAATTTGAGTTTACCACCTAAAGTGATAATTCACTCACAGTCTACCTTTTTCAATGTGAACCACGCACCTGCTCACTGCAAAACAGTTCTTATTTTTCTCTGTCATGGTGAATTTGATGCTGTGAAAACAGCCCTCGTCAACCACCAAACTTTTAGTATCATCTGTTGTCCCCATCTGTATGAGGTGACAGTTTTCAAATTATTATCCCATTTTGACTGTGAAATTGATTAATGAGAAGTTCAAATTTGTATTACAAATGTATTATCTCATCTGATGAGATTTGAAAGTTGTGAAATCAACTTTTTTCCCTTTTATGTATTTATCTTTATGTCAATTCCGCAGTAGCAGCATTGCAGTTTGGCGACTTCCTTGCAAACCCTGCAAGTGTGTCACATACAAGTTGATGGTTAATGGTGATTGGTGAATGATAAGCAAGATCTAGTTTCCTGCAGATCTTGAGAGTCTCCTCATTTTTCATTCGTATTTATGCTTTCTGAGCAGATGCTTGCCGACATGATCTACAATAATAGGAGAGTTAGACAAATGGAAACTGATTGGATTTTCTATCTGTCTCATGGGGATTTAGGCAGCCATTCACAGACTGTTGGGGAGAAAAGATAATATGCTAATTCACAAATTACACCGTAGTTACAGTTGTCAGTGAACATGCATTAACAGCCACACAGGCTGAAACGACAAGCTGGAGTCTTTGTTTTTTTCAGTTATTTTTAACCTTTGCTGTTTTCCCTGGAGTTGTGACTTAACTGCTGTGGCTTTGTGATTGATACAGCTTTAGGGTTTCACTTCTAAATGCCACACCTTTCCCCGGACACAATGGATTGCTAACCTTTCTGCCGGAGTTAGTCTTTATAACGACTGGGGATTATTGACGCTCATTAGAGTGACTTGCTAATAAGTAACATTGCCCAGTTTCTTGATATTGGCTAGAGGAGGCTGTGGTGTGTATGGCTGGTGTTAAAAGCAGGATTCAAACCCCCTCAGACCAGGCTATTGGTTCCTGTGTTGTTCCTTTTCATGGCTGATTTTCTGTCTTCCCAAATTTGTATCAGTTCAGTGGTAAAGGAGGAATTCATTATATAGTTGCACTTTGACTTATGTCTCTGCCAGTTTATCCTGTTTGCTTTTTTACAAGTTGTTTTTATAGAGAAGGGGGGGTGTATCTAACCCTGTACTGCCAACACCACAAAGGAGTATTACCATAAAAGTAAATGTCATACATTAGAATTCCATTAAAGCAAAATGTGCTGTAAAATCCTGCTCAATGCAAAATAAAACATGAAGTAAAATCTTGTGATCATACAGTATGTGTGATCCTCAGACTTTATGAACGTGAGTCTAAACACAACAGTCTGGGGAGTCAATGCATCTGCAGCTTAATCTTGTGGTGCTCTGCCAAACCTCAGAGGAAGGGTTTTTCGATGTAATTCTTTGTAATGATGGAGTCCTTTGAGGACTGAGGGGCCACAGTTGGTGGAGTGGTGACAAAACCCACTCCACCTCTTACCCCCGGTCCTGCAGACCATCCTTTTCCCCAGGAGTACAGGTCCGCTTTGTTGTTGTCTGGAACGTACAGCTGGGGAATTCACTTCCACCTGTTCTGCTCTGTGGTCGACCCTGCCAAAATATACTCATGTGCTTGGCACCGAGGTGCAGTGTTCCTACGTACTGTAAACATGTAGAGCCAAAAAACAACCTCACAGTGAAAGGCTGAGTTAAGATTGCCATGACTGGGGTAAAATACATTTTTGTTTTAACATGATTTTGAAAGTCCTTGTGTTTCTATGTTTAATCGCTATTTGGAGAAATTCTCTCCTTCAGCAATGTGGGCGTCACTTGGCCTCAACATTTGGGCTGTAGCCTCGCAGTTTTTTATCTACTCTATTTACAATGGGAAAAAAGTTACCATATTTCTTTCCTCCTCACATCTTGTAGTGTAATTTGACAGGAAGCTAAAATGTGACTGAATCTGATCATCACGTCTTACCTCACAGCCTTCACATCTCCTCTGATGGTTGCCTGTTTTCACACCATGTTCTTTAACTTGGTTCTTGTGCAAGGCTGGAGTTTTTTTTTTTTTTTTTTTTTACTGTAGAAGTGACAGTGGTATTGCAAAATCTGCATCACCTCAGGTTCTGGCTTGGGTGATTGTTAGCATTGTTATTATTATTGTTAACATGGGTCGTCTCAGCATGCCTCACATTTATGTAAGAGTTGCAATTCAGCAAGTTGGGGAAAAAAAAGAAGCCTCAGAACTTTTAACTGAACGGTCAAGACATATCACAGAAATTGTTTAATACCAGTTTTATCCACATTTTAACGTGTGTTTCAAACCCAACAATCAAAGCAATCAACTCAGCAGATATGAAAGCTCCTGTTGTGTTAAGTTAATGAAATCATCTCTTTTTCATAGTGTGGTCATATTGAAGAAGGAGGGAAGCCAGTTCCTGTGAAGACCCAATAGCTGCTGCATTGATTTTCCAATTCAACAACTGTGACTTTATCTCCACAGATGAATCAAATCAAAGGAGAATTAGGGAAATGTATCAAAATGAACATGGAATGTGTAGCTGTATCTTTGATTTGAAATAATAATACATCAAATAGTTATACAGTAGATGAGATAATATCCATCTGGAATTATAATTAAGAGAAACTTGCTACGATTGAAAGCAATCCAGAGGAATAGCTTAGTAGTGCTTACCTTTACTACAGCGCTACAGTGGCTCTGTAGAGCAAATCAGAACAACAAATGGGAAAACAACCAAACACTTCAACAAATCAAAAGACATCTGATCGTCCCATCAGTGACAGTCATTGTTGACAGAAGGTACCTCCCATTTTAATTAGAAAGTAATGTTTCCTTATTCGCTGTTGTGGTTTTTTCTTTGTTTTTGTGATGTGTCATTTGCTTTTTTATATTTTGATTTGTTGTTGTGATCTGCACTTCAGGGCCATGGTACAGAAGTGTGAGGTGAAATAATAGTGCAGCATGATTACATTGAACAAGCTTTGTAAAAAGGGCTAAGAAACAAAGGTACTTTTTATTGCATAGTTGATGAAACGCTGCTATTGATTGTGTTGTATTGCATTATACAATTACGATTAAATTCACTCCACAGCCTCCATTACTCACAGATCCACAGAGAGCCAAGAGTACACTCTTTTATTACTAGCTTTTGGAAAACTACATAAAAGTCTTCAAGATGTTGTCAAGAGTTGTAAAAGATGGTGTTGTGTGGAGTTGGTCCCACATGTTGTATTTGCCACAGTCTAACTGATGGTGGATGAAGAAGCTCTCAATGTTGATCGATTAGCTGACAGAGCAAGGCCTGTATTAATACGCCGTCGTCGGATCATGTGCCTTGGGGTTTAAAAACCAATCTATCTGTTGCTGGATGTGTTTTCTCCAGAAACCTCAAAGCAAGATAAAGACAACAAATATCTCACTTTACTTTGGCAACTTTTGAATCCCACTCCTCAAAGGCATCTTTTATTTTTCTTCTCAGACACACAGAGAAGACAAGTCCTAAGAGATACCTTTTTCGTCAGGTCTTTGTTTTTACTTGTGTGAAGACTCCATTGCCATTCATGTCATCTCGTTGGGGCTGTCACAACCTCCAACATCAGCTGTTTAAGGAGACAGCGTTTTCTGATGTCTGGGAATTTTGGAGCGTGTCTCTGTTCCTCTTGATGTTCCTTAGCACTTTATGTTTTTTTAAGAAAATCCAACTGTAGAGACTTCTGGATCACTAATGAAGATGCAAACCTCAATGCTAATTCAAAGCTACGAAACTCTTGAATTATGAATGAATGGGCACAAGTGACCTGATTTTGATTCTGTATGTGTGCATACTGTATTTTCATGTTTGAAAAATAGGCTTTGAAATGCAGTGTACATATTTGACTTAAGTTTGCTGTCATTACTGACTGGACATTTGTCTTGGAATCATATTTAAAAACCTAAATATAAGGTTTCTGACTGCTCCTCTTTGGCTTCAAAGTGAAAAGCACATCTCTGCATTGAGTTGATTTAATGCAATATCGATATGCGTCCATTTGTATTCGTATGGCTTGATCAAAGCGTTTTGTGTCTGTATTCTTTCCACTGGGATGCATTTATTTTTAGACACAAAGCGACACAGAAATTTGATCAAAGCAGCAATATAGTGAGACTGTAAGATATTCAAGGCTCTTAATGGGAGTTTTGACCTCTGGTGTGTAGTATTCCCACAAAGATACAAGTGAGTTTTCAAGGCTCATGTCCTCTCTAAAGTATCTGCTTGTTGGTTTTTCTTCTTAACGCTGAGTTTAGAAAATGGATGAAAAGGAAAGTCCCTTGAGGTCAAAGAGAAAAAGGCAGAAGGCAAAAGCATATTGAGACAATGTTTTATGAGTTCAGGCAGAAATAAAACAGTAACGCATTGGTTATAAATGGCTCATTAAAGACTTTTTCATCTTTACTGTGGAAACTACTTATAGTGATCAAGTCTCACTGGGTTGGATTTATTACTATAAGCAGATATCTATTATAACCCTTTTTCTTCTTCTTTCTATTCCTCATGCAGATTATACGAGAGCACATTAGGACCATTGTATGCACAAAATAGATCTACAGCCATGTGAGGGGGTGAATCTATACATTTATAAGACAAAAACTCATATATTTGCATTTTTGCTGCAAGTTAAAAATTCTAAAATTATCTGAGACTCAAGTCACATATCTATGAGATTTTCTGCAGAAGGATTTGACTAAATCCTGGGTGTGTATTGATGTAGTTAGAGCCGTACAGTTTCCATCAGCTCACTCAAGACAGATAGTAAAGCAATGCTCCTCTGCCACCTCTGCCACCTTCGCCACACAATGCACCTCACCATAACCAGCTCTCTCAACTTCCTGCCTCATCAGAGCTACCAGCTCATTCTCACGCCTGCTGGCCAGTCATTCAGCCCCGTTATCAGCTCTTTGGGTCTGTCCTGCATGATCTACCATTCCCACTCTTCCCATGGCCTTCACCAGAACCATCATCTTCTTTAAAAGATCTTCACAATGTCACTTGTAGCAGTGTTCTGCATTCAAAGTATTGTCAAATGTTATTGGTTCATCTTAAACCTTATTGCAAGGTAAGCTAATTTTATTAGGTTCCCTGGCATGTTTTTTTTCCTGATTGAACTTGTTACTGAAGTTTTTATTCAAACAAATTAATTACTTTTTAATCAGAGAACTAATTCTCACAACATCACCCTCCACCTCTGGCTCTGTAATATGTTTTGACTTCTCATCTAGTTAGCACTGCATCTTTATTATTATCATGTAATTTAATGGATGCCTTCATTATCCACAGATATACAATATTAAGATGAAGTTATTTAACACTTTGAAACCAATCATTTTTCTATCTTTTTCAGAATTGCAGTTCCACAACCTTAGCTGTGCATTTATTGTTGTAACCATGAACCATGTTAAGGTGCATGAGACAAAACACGCATATGTGATAATTCCAACAAGTTTCGAAATCTACTGATTTTGGCTTCAAGGCAAAGGACACACAACCTTTAGTTAAAAGATTGTCAAACTTGGACAGAGTCACTGGCGGTAGATGAAGGGGTGCAAGGTTAGGAACCATGCTCAACTCTGGTAGATGCCTCTGGGCAAAGTAGCCAGTGTTGCCTAATTGGTTCTCTAGTGGCCATGATCACTGCAATATTTTAAGAAGGTAGACAGAGGTAGAACCAGGTGGAGATGACATTAGGATTCTCCTCCACTGTCTGACTGTAAAATGTGTCTTTAGCAAACCCCCCCAGGCCTGATAGTTTAGTCATGACTACTTAATGTTCCGTTAGTCTTTGCAATTATACAGGGATGTTATTCGTTGTCACAGCAACAGAGAAACATGCTCCGCCATGAATCCCATCATCACTTCTCCTACTTTATTATAAATGCTTTTAGGCCACTGTAATCTGTTTGTTCAGAACACTGCCACAGACTTATTTCAGATTCTTTATTTCAGATTCCTTTAGAGCAGGAGATGATCTTACAAGCGAGTGGGGGCGTTGATGTTTCTAACATGCGATGGACGCAGTAATGAAAAAAACCCAAAAAGGATAGAAACATCTCAGGATGAAGCAGAGGTAGAGGATAGGGACGATGATGTCAACTTGGAAAGACAACGCGATTTAAGAGCTTTATGGCTGATTGGGGCCGACACTGGTGTTATAAGCTATAAACAAAAAAACATTGTATCCGCAGCTGCTGCTACTCCACCCTCTGCTGAGATTTCTGTGTTGTTGTAAATACGACTTACCTGTTGCATTCCTTAAATGTGAAAGGCCAACTCCAGAGAATGTCTGCACAATTGGGTAAGGGCTATCGGGGTTCATGTCTGAAATTGGCTTATCCTCTTTTTCTCTCCCCCTTCGACCCCTCTTGACCTCTCATCTCTCTCTCTCCATCGTTGTTTCTTCTGCTTCAATCTTTACTTCATCTCTTTCTCCACCCTCCATCCCTTTTTCTCCATCCCTGTTTTGGAGTAAACTCTGCAACCTTTTTGTCCTTCATGCTCTTACCCCCTTATCCTTTTCCTTACCTTTCTTGCCTCTCCTCCAACACCTCCTTAGTCTCTTGCTCCTCCCCTTTCTTCCCTTTTCTTTTCTCTCTACCTTCTCTTCCACCTGCCTCGCCCACTCCCCACCTCTCTGCAAGAAGGATGATAACACCTAACTTTGCTCTGTCAGTCAGGGTTATCTTGTACTTTTCTCCTTATCACTGTAATATGACACCGCCTCTCATTCCTAAACACAACAATCTACTCTGCGCATGCCGCAACACTGGAATAATTGTTTACGATCCAGTGCCCAGTGAAATTTGCTTTTAGAGGGTGAGAGAGCCATTATTGAAGTAGAGCTTGCAACATTGATGTTTCTCTCAAGCAGCAGAGTGTAATGGTTGAATTCATTATTGTGTTTCTTTATGTTATTTATTTATTTCACGTTGTATAGGCTCAGACTTGGCTTTTTGTTCAGGGCGTTCTGAAAGAGATTGAGAGATGAATTGATTAATCTTGAAAGTGAGTTAACGATCCGAAAAGCTCTGTCTGTCATGTCGAATACTTTCGGGAGAATTTAAAGCCAAGTTCCTTACATCTTACTACAAGTACAAATTCTTAGTTCCGCACAAAGATAAGCAGCAAACTCACTTTTTGTGTGTCTTGGGATTTTTTTCATTATATATTACAAACCCAGATTATGCAAAGTACTTTTAGTAAGACGTGGGTCTGCAAAGCGTCACTCATCTTATCACCTTAAATCACCCTGCAGTACAGCTTACAGCTCTTTTTTTATTTTAGCCTTTTCTCTGTGCATAAAAGGCATACTGTCAGGAAGAGTAATAATTTTTTGTTGTAGGGTATAGATCTTTTCTTTATCTCTTCCATTATGAAAGCTCCCTTTAAGGCCCCAATTCCATTTTTCTTTTTTGTCAACACTATTACTCGGGCTATTGGATTTGCATACACACAGGTACACATCTTGATGTCACGCATGCCATTAAATTGCAATATTAAGGTGGGTGACAGATTTTAGTAAGGTGCTTATTGTGCGTTCATCTGGTGTCGACATGAATGCTGTCTGAAGTTGGAACAACTTGGAAAGTCCACAAAATTCTGGTCCACAAGTTGCAGATGGGATTTCTTATCATATAAACACCTTGAAATAGTAGTTTCTACTCTGAACTTGTCAAATAAGCACATGAACACTTCGAATTAGGAACAACATCACAACTGGGGGATATCGGATCCTCTGAGGAGTATGTGAATGCACCATTCTCCGCTTCTTCTCAAGATTTGTCACTGCTGTTCATTCGGGTTGAGATCATGTGGATAGGAATGACCATTACATATGATTCATATCATTTTCATACTCATCAAACTATTCAGTGACCCCTCATACTGATTCTATGAAAGCAGGGGTTGTCATCCTGGATGAGGCCTCTCTCCAAAATGGAAGGTTAAAGGTCATCACTCTGAATAAGTTGGTATTGATTTTCAGTGACCCTTCCCTGTAAGTGAACATGTCAGGACCCCCACCCCCAATAGAATGACAGAGCCATTGGATGCCCTCCCACTCTGAGTGTCACCCAGTCCTGTATCATTCTTATAGATCTATATGCAGATGCCCCTTCAGTCGATGTTTCTTGAATAATGGCTGCCAAGTCAACTGGCCTTACTTAGGGCTAGGGTTTACCCTAGCAGTTAAACAAAAAAGAGGAGACAAAAAAGCGTGTTACTTATTTTTATGTTTGCAAAAAAGTACAAAGTTAAAGCCCATAGTCCCCAGTCAAAAGGAACTCTGCACCTGAAGCCCTGAAAAATCTCATCAGTAGTTTGGGTGAAACTTCCAGGGTATTGTGAAGTCATACATCATATGATATCATGATGTGATGTCATATCAGGATGTATGTATGTATGAACCTAAATATGTATAGAAGCATCTTTATTCATTGTTACTGGTTTTCCTCCATTTGTGAAGGAATCAACAGTGAGTAACGGAAAACTTCCCAAGGACAATATTTATTGCAGGGTCATTGTATTTTCTTTCATTAGATTACACGAGCGTATGTGATGCTGTTAAATCAGTATATGTATTAATAATCATGCAATGCTGAATGCAACCAAACTCTGCTATCGCTTATAACCAGGCCCTGCAGCTAAATAACACCCCCACAAACTGCTGACTACTCCTCTTTTCAACATATGGTTTATTGACGCTGTAGTCTTCATGATGGTTGTGGATGCGAATGTTCACCCACATGTGCACATCTCTGACTTTATGAGTTTCTATGTGTGAGTCAGTATGAGCCTCGTATCACATTCTCATCCTGCACTCCGGATGATTTATCTGCAGGTTTGAGGTCCGTCAGCAGGCCGAGCAGTCACAAGGCATTTGGGTTATGGCCTCCTAAATCTCAGGGGAGCGTATTGACTGCCTACAGTGAGCTAATTATTGATGCTAACTGCCTGTAATGCTGCCAATGCTTTAAGAGTTACTGGCACCACACAGATAAACCTTTCAACCGCTGCAACTGTTGTACGGCTTGTAACTGTTCAACATTGGAGGCACATGCACTAACATACTGTACATGTGTGGAAATACAGGCAGAGACACACATACATACACAGTATGGCTTTATTTAGTCAAATCAAAACAATGACTGACATCTGAGATTATGAATACTGCCCTTTAAGAGATCTTAATATTTCATTTTTCAAGTTTCCTAAATTGTGAAGTGAAATTAAGCTAAAATCCAGTTAAATCTTTATTTTTATATCGCTTACAAGTCTCTGATGTTAAAAACAAACCCTCCATCTGGGGGATAAAATGGGGATAAAAATTTGTTTTACTGGAGAGAATGTTATGAAAGTCAGTAAGTGTCTTGATTGCCACCTGGTGGCGGGTTGCAGTAAAGATCGCAGATCATGCCTCCTCCATATTAGTAGATGGGTCATAAGCCAAACAAAACAAATACATGTCAAATTCCTATTTTCTCAAAGATGGTCTCTGTCATTTTAAGTACTTGTTATCCCTTTGATGTATGTTCAGGTTTTTTTCCGGTAAGTTGGGCTTTAATAAGTTATTAGTTGCTATTAAAAAAGGCATGGAACTTCACGTTTGGTGTAATGCATGTATCAACGGGACCTCGATACCGAGCTCCTTAGCCCAGTCTCCTCAGCACAGACTCATTAGCAACATGGCAGCATTTGTAGCCAGGATTTTTTACTTCAATTCAGGATAGTGGGAAGATGTGGAGACACGGCCACCATTTTTATAACCTTTAATGGTTGGGTCTTGCTTTAGACAAACACTGGCTGTCTTAGGACGTAACTAAAGAGATAATTCCTAGTAACTAGACTAAAGACTATCCCTTTAGTCTAGTTACTAGGAGAACAGCATCCAAAATACTTAAACATAGCCAGGACTTAATCATATTGTCCATTGGAAAATGCATCATTGCAACTTTTCAGGCTGGAATCGAGCAGCAAGCATGAGGACATTATTCTGGGCCCCCTTCTTTTTTGGAAACAGTAGCACTAACAGAAGTGCTACTAATCACGTTAATCATGTTTCCATTTGTTATGCATTTTAAATTTGAATGGAAAGAGAGAGAGCAAAGGAGAAATACAGAGCCCTATCTCAATTCCTGCCACACACACACACACACACACACACACACACACACACACACACTGCTCATTTCACACTCAGATACCCTGGGTGTTGTTAATAGAGGTCACATTGAGATGGGCCCCCAGTGGGGCTTTTACACACTCCTGTATCTAACAGTTCCCCTTTATGATCATAAAAAACACACACAAATACACACATACACACACACACAGAATGACCCTTCTTCTGGTTTTGTATTTGACTGCATGTTGTTTGTCTTTCACTGGGTCAAAATATTGAAAGCCTGTGTTAGTCTATAGTTTGATAGAGTGTGTGCATTCAGAAGCATCCATATGCTCTTGAAAATACAGTATATGTCGCTCATCTTGTTAACTCCACGCCCAATGTTCTGCTGTCTCTCTCAACATCTATCCGTCTCTCCCTCTGTCCATAGTCAGTGATATACCAGACTGATCTGTTGGCCCAGCAACACTTTGGACCACCCCTCCATTTGACACCACTGACAAATAGATAGCCAGCCAGTGTGTCAGGCCTGTGACCCTGTCATCCCTTAGCTAGACTGATTGGATTCCATTTGTCCCCGCAGAGGAAAGGCAATGATTACAAACAGATAAACAGAGTGGGACTGCATGGCGGTTGGCCAGCAACTTGACTGCCTGAATCCCCTGTGACAGGGGAGGAGATTGAGAGTGTGTGAAAGTGGTAGGCTTGAAAAACAGGGAGTTTTCAAGGCCGGGTTGTTTACTGCGGCGGTGCGGCAAAGGATGATGGAGGCAGCAGCGAGCACTCTGTGACTGTAAGGAGTTTCTTTGAAATTCCTGACTGTCTTCAAGACTGCATTTAGTACTTGAACTGTCCTCATCCTTAAAAAGCAATTAAGGGAAGAATTTTCTTTTGTGTAATTATATCTTGCCTCAAGATGGATTTTAAAATACTCGGGTGCTTCAAATGCTGGAGCAGTGATTGTAAATGGCCGTCAGGATAGACTCCTGAAGTAATAATACAAACACTGTTGTATTTTGTTACTTATAAACTTCCATAGAATATTACTGATTAGAGAACATTGTTTTGTTTGGGGGCTTTATTTATTGCATATCGACCATTTTAAGCTTCTTTTCGTATCTCGGAAATGGAAATTTTTTATTTTATCATGCAAAACCGTTGCTGAGACACTCCTCCACACATCTACTGCAGTGCTATGGCTTAATCCATTTTAAACCTTGAAATCTTTCACATCATCACTTACTGCATGACCTGGCTGACATGTTTTGTTTTTTCTGATTGTTTTTTTTACCTGAACAGACATAACAAACAGGCTGAACAGGTTAGTGAAGGTTAGTCTGTTGTTATTGTTTTAACCGTGGTTTGCTGTGGAATTATGTTGTACCTTGGACGTGTACGCTCATGTCTCTGGTGCTGGTGCAGCTGGGACAGGCCCTGTTAACTTGGCTCTCCGGCGAGTCCCAATGACAAGAGGCTTCACGGGCCATAAACCAAGAGGGATGAGGGAGAGTCGAAAATGGCCGACCGTCTCAATTTTCTGCCAGACTGCCTCTTGCCTTTTCTCTTTTTTTTTTCTTCTTCTTCTGCCAGCCTGTGTGTGTGTGTGTGTGTGTGTGTCCTTTATTCAGATTATGTTGTCCTCTTCTGTAATTCAGTTTTTCTGTACAGTTAATTTTGTCTTTATTCTCTTTTTCTCACACACACCTTCCATTCTTCCTACACTATTCTCAACACACAACACACACACACACACACACAGGCTGCATGACACTGATCCTGACAGGGGCATATTGAAACTCTAGCCTGAAGGTTAGGATAAGTGTTTGTAGAGAATGGATTCAGAGTTCGAGCTAAGCCGTGCTTGAGACCATACATGCGCACACATACACATGCGCTGTCTTGCAGTTGCTTGCTGAGCACCGCTAAGCCAGCCATGCAGAATGGCAGCTTCATTATGATTGCTGCTGGCATATCAGGTCACAATTATCAACGCTGGCTTATTCACTCTTTAATTGCCTCATTTAATTTGTTCACATTTGGTGACGAACAATGTCAACCTGCTGCAGTTGAAAGCGATTAGCTCCAAGGACATGTAATGTACACGTCGACCACAAGCCCTCTGAGTGTGTGTGTGTAAACATGTATCACAGCATGTGTGACTTCACACTCAGGACAAGTGTTCATTCTGAGGATCATCAGAGACATTTTTTTTCTATTTTCTTCCAGTTATACAGCTTTGATCTTCAGGTTTTATCACTAAACTAAATATGGAGGACTCCTCACACATTTCAGTGCTTCTAAATGTAAAATACATACATTGCATGTTTCCAAAGAAAACTATCATAGTACCTGTCAATCATATCACTTGCGGTTGGTATCACAATATCCATCAACAAATATATTGATATTTAGCACAAAGAACGAAAATACAGTAATTATAGTACTGTTATATTGTAAATTTTTAAATCAGCTTTAAACTGTCTTTGTTAGAATTCACTCTCAGTGGTAAATGATCTGAATTAAACTCTTTTCTAATGTTGATGACCACTTAAAGTGTTTCACATTTAAGTTTTGCCATCTAACCAACACATATTCATGCAGTGCTTCTGTGTGCTGCACTTTCTCTATCACATATATGTATTTATACACTGCTGGCACAAGGACACATCTGCATGGGGGAATGGAGAGACAGGGATCGAACTGCCAACCCTCTGAGGTTAACTACTGAGACACATCCACCTCAATATTCCAAAGTTTTGGAATCGAAACTCGTTTGATTGTTTTTACATTAAATACGATTGTGAACCAAAGCAATCTTGGAACAGAAACTGGGCGTCGCCGTGAGACTTCCACAGAGAAAGTCAATAGAGAAAAAAAGAAAGGCCACTGGTGTGAATTAGCTGCATCAAGAAATAATAAATCCTGCCATGTCAGCAGTTTTGATGTCGGGTTTTCAATATATTAATCTACAGGCAAAAATATCTATAAAGTTTAATTAGTAGAGGTCAGTCGAGTTGATAGTGGTAAAGGGAATTGGGAACTGCATTGGAAGACAAACTGGAACACAGTGGCGTGACTGGGCTGAGGCTCCTTCAAGTGCAGCTGACAAATGCTTTTTAATGAGATAATGGCAGCAGCAAGGGACAAGACCAAACCGTCAGATGCTTAGACTGTTAAAGTATATCTGGCTTCATTTCAAGAGAACGATACATGATTGGTGTCACAAGTCACAAATGTCTTCTGTTGATCAGACCGGGAGGTTTCCTTCGTGGGCCACATATAAGACGGCTTCCTCTGAGGAAGGTGGCCCCTGAACTTGGACACAGCTAATGTCTTTAATCCTTTATGTTTGAGTTATGTCTTCATTTTAATAATGCATTAGCTAAAATATGTTATAGCCTGTCCACTACAAATGTACTTGTTTTGATTTCAGCAAAGGTTCACAAATGCTACATTACGTGAGCTGGAACCCATTCCATAGAACAGACCACATTTGTGTGAACATCGGCTCCTGTTCATTGACATTGATGTTTCCTGACAAGACTCAAACAAACAGGGCTTCACTGTGTGTGGAACTGAAGAGGTGGCTGCATTGTTGACAGGTCAAGAACGTTGGTAAAGAATTTCTTCAAAGGTTTTGTTCAGTTTAACTTGATGTTGCACAAACACAGCGAGCACAGACGCAATGAAAGATTTCCTTCCTGCGCTGACAGCCTGCTTGAAATTTACATAAGCCTTATGCTGTGGGGAATAATACGTAACTAAAGTGTAACTGTCTTAATGAATGAATCCCACCTAATCCTGTTTATATGTGTGTGTGCTCGTCTGACATGACACATCTTTTGTCAGTCAAGTTCACTCTTAAGTGTCGACGACAACTTTATGTTTGCATGAAATTACACTTGCATAGAAGCAATGTGTGTGCTTTTCACCGCCTGATGTCCACCGCTCATTTAACAGTGCATGTGTATATATGAGTGTGACACTCAGGTCTCTGCATGTGTGTGACACAGTCTCATTGTTAAGTCCAGTGGTGATGCAGTCCTCATTAAGATTGATGAGGAGTGCCTAATGTCATGGCTGGGTTAGCAGCCCATTGGTGAGCTAGGAACAGAGCGACCCTGCTACTGAGCTCTCAGCTCCGCAACCCACCACGTAATTACCTGGTTAAACATCAAATGAACACGGTAATTTATTCACCTTGGTTATTTATGAGAGGAAATATTTCTCGCCTGCCCTTTTCTGAAGGTGAGACAAACTGTTTTCAGTTCACCTTGTTAATCAGACCTGCCAGGAGTCTGGAGGAGCCACTGTGTTTTCCTCTGGTTTTAGTAGAGTCATCTCATTGACACATTAGATTACAATTGACAATTACTCATGTTTTAATGCCAAAAACACTCAGTCGAGTAGCATAGCCAAGGCAAAATACCCCTACAGTAAAAAACACAACCTCTGTGTTTGTTTTCTTAACTTTAATTATTTTTGTTTCCCACATCATTCAAATTAACCACACACAGATTCTGACTGTAAGACTGTATATATAATCTGTGTGTGTGTGTGTGTTTAACCTTTCAGTTTCAATTGTTCATGACCCCATCCATTATAGAAGTAGCCCAGCATACCCCAGAACGTGTCAGACCTGCAAAAGAGGCATTTGAATTTGGAATACTGACTCAATTTATTTTAATTTCTACATAGAAGCATATTAGACCTGTAAATGTAGCAACATGTGACCAAAACAAATCATAATTGGTAACTAATATTTAAAAATAAAAAAACAGAATCATTGTGCAAATGTATAAATACAATCAATCAGACCATAAATTGGGAATCCTTACAAGAAATGCTGTAGGATTTAGAAATCTATGTTTCTACCAGGATATGTCTGACCTAAGTTAGGGGTTAAGAAAAAGACAAAACCAAGAAGAGGGCTTTGGACAATCGCTGTTCTCTTACTCAAATCCTTCTGTAATACCTCAGCTTGGCTAATAAGCTTCCCACAGTGCACAGGGGATTGACTGAAACGGAAACTCACAGCTTCAATGATTCAAGGAGACTTTCTTTTACAAAGTGGGCCAGCAATGTGCAGTGAATTCCTCATGAGCGGAGGGGGTGGTGGGGAGAGGTCTTCCTGTGGGGAGAGGAAGTGAGAGTAGAATACTGATACCAGCACCCAGAACCTCCTCATTAGGGAGCACCATATGGTATTGCCACACAGTTGCCTGTAAGCCAGCGGGGCTGGAGCCTGCAACTGGGTGCAGATTCCTAACCACAATCTTGCTTGAAATAGAAAAGGTTTTCTGCTTTGCCAGTCAATTATTATTAAGTCAGGTAGGTTCAGAGAAAGTATGGTAGAGGTGTATTAGCCAAATCTGTTACCAATATGTTCCAGTCTTACCTGACAATCATGATGAATCACAGCATCTGTCTTGCATTAAATAACTAATTCAAACCAAAAGTACTAGATTAAACATAGATCAGTGTAATAAGAACTACCTAAAATGACAGAAAGCAACTTTGGGGTATGTATCTAACATATACTGTAACACGACTTTTTAGTTTAGTCCATGTCTCATCTACTAACATGGATGAGGCAGGCTTTGTGACCTATACTCCAGCCTTCAGGGGTGATCAAGAGGATTTGGCTTCACTTTTGGGACGCTGTCATGTCGTCCATCTTTATTTACAATTCATGGTCTTTGGACTTCCAATCAAGACTTGCAGTCACTATCAGGATCATTACTCAAATGAACGCACCATGTGAAGTACAGTTTACAATTAAATCATACAATATCAACTAAATTGATGTCATCGACCAGATTGGGGGTCAATGTGTGTTCCAGATAGCAGGTTAGTAAATTAACCACTGACATTTTCATGTGAAGGGCAGGGAGTGGTCTGGACAAGTATGGGCATTCTCTGAGTGGCCACCACAGTGGGGGCCACCTTCCTTTATATATCTTAGTGTGTAAACATCGCATGAATCTGACTTGAGTAAAGCACATAAGGGATTTGCTGGGAAAGACACAATATACTGAGTTCTCAAATGTTCTCCTGGGTTCTAGACTGTATTGTATGTGATCGTCAGTAAGATTCTGTGATTCTGTTCTGTCTCTGGTTCACAGAGGGAACGTGGCCAGTACGGCTGAGTGGTTGAAAGGGAATACTTAACACAATTCATGCCCTTCAGCTGTTTTTTTCCTGTCAAACAGAGTTGGGAGAAAAATAATAATATGGTTGGCATTATGTCTACATATGTCTTCTTTTCATGGCTCGACCCAGAGTATGTCAACTGTGCAACAGCTCAACCCTCTCCTGATAGATAATGAGACCATGGAGTAAAAATGTGTGGAGGAAAGATAGCCTATCTCTTTCAGCATGATCGCAGAGGATGTAACAGCCATCTTAGCTGACCGGTGTTGCAGCAGGCTGCATCACTCAGACATGATGGCTTTTGGTGGAGTCTTTGTGTTTCGTTTTGTAAGTGTGAAAGGAACACTAGCAGTTGCACAGATCAAAGGCTTATTAAATGGCTTCGGAGAGAACTGGCAGCCCAATTGCTCTTTTCTGCACGGCTTCAGAAAGCGATCTTCCATTTACTCTCTGAAACTCTTCATAGGAGCAATTGTGATATGGCATAAAACGCACAATATGCAGGTAAAAGAGTCTGCGTAATTCAGCGCGACCTATCTGTCCCTGGATTTTTATAGACCATTTATAAAGGTTTTAAAAAATGGCAGCCAGAGTTAATCTTATGTGGTTGAAATGCAAGCTCATACTTTACATTTTCTTTTATAATGCTGGCTCATTGTTGAAGAAAAGTTCCTGATTGCCTGGGATTTTTTCTCTCTTAAAGAAGAAAATAAAACCTGTTTGATGCTAGCAGATTGTGTCAGGTACCAGATATTCCAACTGAATAGAGGGAGAGTGATCTCTCACTGACTTTCCATCGGTTTATCAGTGTGATCTCTTAAAATCATCAAGATAAACTTGTGTTGGTCTCGAAAGGCAGCGAAACTGGTTATGTCTACTTCCTCATCTGTTAAAGTTGTTTACCATATGAAACAATAGCGTCACTGCTCAAAACAGTTCTCTGTGACGTTTGGTTTCTTAGTGTTTTGACTGTGTTTGCTTGTCTGTCACTTAGGCACTTCTTACGCACTGATTTTCATGAAACTAGATGGGAGGATAAATGGTTCTTTTTTTTTCTTTAACATTGTGAAATAAGTCATTTTCAAAATTTCCACCATTTTCCCAGATAATTATTTATTGATATAGATGGAAAAAATCAGGCTTGTTTAGAGGAATGATATCTACGAGTGGGTGACATTTTGTGCAGATCCAGATAAAAATCCAGATCAAATGATTGTAAATGTGTTTTCATGAGGGGACTCTGTCTGTGCCCCTAGTTGTCAATATTATGATCACAGTTTCCTGTATTCATAGGTGTTCAACTACCATAAATATTTGAAGAGTTGTCATTGAGTATAGTATTGTACTGGAATATGATCTGAAATGCACCAAGATACATCATAAGATTTGAAGACATTTAAACTTGATGATGTTAAAATTGTGGTTGTTGCGACTGCAAATGTGTAATTTGGCTGTCATGATATTTAGTGTCCCAGAAACTTCCTGTTCGACGTGTACTTTTTTAAATGAGTGGAAAGGGTGTATCTTAAGTGCCATTGTGCAGTCTGTGCAGTGTGGACTTAGAACAAGCCCGAACTTGAAGCCATTACCTCCTTTCCGTGATGAGCAGACACCTGTGTGCATTTCACTTTCTCAATCATGCCGAGAGTTTTCATGACACTCATCGATTCCTCAACATCCCTCACCCCTCACACTGGGTAAAAATGACCTGAACTGAGAATTGATTCTCACCATTATTAGTTCCAATCCCCCCACTGCTTCACCCACAGTCACAGACCTGCAGAAAGGTCAGAGAAATTACCTCCCCTGTCTCTCCGTCAGGACTTGGCCGCTTCTCCTGCAGCTATTGATTTGTGAATTTGATAAATGTTTCAATACTTCAGCTTGGTCTTTTTGCTCAGTATGTGATTTTCTTTTCCTTCTTGTTTTGGCAGGATTTTATTTGCATTCTTGTTTGGCTAGATCACCCACTGTGCAGTTGATGCTTTGAATGTGCTCCCAGATGTGCTTATTCCAGCGTAGTGCTTCATTTGGGAAAGTTGGTTAATTAGTGTGTCTGTATTTCAGTGGGACTGGGCTCTGTTTTGCTGCTTCAAATCCACACACATATCTCTGAATGTGTAAATGCATGATTGTGGATAATATTCCTGTGGGTGTTCGTGCCTCTCTGCATAATTGCATTGCAAGGAACCATCAGCCATCTCCAGCTTTCTGAATGAATTCAGGACAGACTGTTTTTCCTGTACCATGTAGCATCAAACCATAAGGATTCATTTTTTCAGCACAGATACCTCTTAGTCTTTTCTGTGACTCTGAACCTTTTCAATAATGTACTTTAACACTGTATATTTACACAGTCCTTATTTATGTACTTTCTTCTTTTATCGTTGGTGAGAATTTGATTTACTGATGCCAAAATCTCCATCACAGCACATGATGATGCACTTTAAAGTTGTAATAATTAAGATCTTCATAATCATTGCTAATTCAATCTTCTTATGATGGATTTTCTGTAGGTGGCACTTTTCTTTTAGCCTCAGCGGCAACTGGTGCTCATATCAGTGACCTAGCTCATTCTGCTTGTTTTTTCCATCAAAGTGCTTGAAAGTGAGAGATAAGTGGCAGAAAAACAGATTTCACATAGAAAAGTTGCAAGTACTTTAAGTGAAAATGATGTAGGTGTTTTTCAAAAAGCTGCAGAGGTATCTGGGTTCTTACAGCAGACTTTGACTCTGTGTTTAATTTCTTAGAGTGAGTTAGTCTCCCCGAGCAGGCTGAACTACATTCTGGCCTGAAGCAAAGTGTGTTTAAAGACATGGAAATTTACTGTGCTGTCATGTTTAAAGGCAATTATGGGGAGAATATTTGTCTTTTCATGCTCCTCTATTGCGTTGTAATTAAAATAAAATAAAATAATTCTTGTCCTACCTGTCCTAAGCATGTTCCTGTCACATACCGGTTATTCAGTTTCCTTATACATACTTACTGTACCTTTTTAAAAGGTCTCCACCATGCACACAGGCTTACTTTAATACACATTACACCATTTACTGCTAAGTTTTGGTGAATTAAATGCCCTTGTGCACGTGTGTGCACAGATGTAGGGTATACGCACTGCACCCCCAGGAGTTGTCTCAGATCAATAGGTGGTGGACGGGGCAGTCATCGATCAGCTCAGTGCATGGAGGCTAATTTATGCCACTGCTCCGGCGATCCCTCCGCACTGAGGCACCAGGGCGTGAAATTCAAATTATTATTACAGCCAGGCAATTCCATTATCTGGGGGAAGGATATGTCGCTCTGGCACATATTGGCTGTCTTCCCTGTGTAAAGGGAGAGAGGGAAGAGAGGAGGAATGGGGGCCAAGGTTAGCCCTCGGTGGCCATGGAAGTTTGTGTGTGAGGGTGGGCATTATTACCCTACTTTATCATGGTGGCCTCAGTCTCTCCTTTTACAGTAACCCCCAGCCAACTCCCCACCCTCACAACCACAATCAACAGAATTAACACGGTCTTTTTGTGACATGACTTTGCAGTTCGATAGAACATTATTGCTGCTTTAGCCATTTTAAACCGTTCATCATTTTTGCTTTTAAAGGCCATCTCATAATTTTATAATATTTTATTTTAAGACCCTTAATTAAACACAAACCTGTTGAAACAAAGGTAAAACTAGAGGATTATCATTATCAGGGCTCAAAGCACCTGCATAGCTGCAGTAATAAGGCACATTAAAGGCCCTTGAAGAGTTAGACCACAGTATCTGTTGGATATGGATGAAGTGATGTGTGTCCTTCAATACTTCAAACCACTTGATGTATTTCGGATGAACAACCAAGCTGTAGATGTGGCCTCAGAAGACAAGTGTCCACTGGGGCACTCCACATCCCCGAGATTTAAATTACTGTTGTTTGACACGCCTAGAGGCGTATATCTTTTTTTTATATATATACATATACATATACATAGTGTGACTTTTCGATCAGTCTCAAATCATATTACCTATTTTAGCTATAACTGCCGCCTTCACTCTTCTCGGACTGGATTTTGAGTATGGCAGAATGTTCTCTGGAGTTGATTGGTGGGTGAAACTGACATTTCTAGTTGAGTAGGTGCTAATGGGCAGGACTGGGTTAGTGCTTGGGCCTGAAAGGGTTGGGTTGGTGTTGGAGTCAGTATACTTACACCCCCCACACCAACTGTGGTTCTGCTGCATGTTGCGGTTGTCAGTTGTACACATCGGCTGCAATCCATTGCAATTCTGAAGTGGAGCTGCTGTTCCCGGCGCCATGTTTTTACACATGTATATTTCATAATAAAAACCTTTTGAGAACAAATTAATTGATTCGGTCAACAGAAACACTTGAGTGCTTTTATTTTGAAACGTGTAGGCTACAAAAGATATGGCAAACATTTATGTTCATGACAGATACGCATTGAAATTGTCCTGAAAGATAATTTTCAATGTCTTATTGAGCTGTGTGCGGAAAGCAGAAAAAAATCATTGAAACCTCGAATCCCTAGAAGAGCAGTGCAGCTTCTGTGGCTGAACCGCAGTCAGTGTGGCAGCTCTAATCTGTTGACATGTGCATGGAAATGAAAAGCAGGCCGTTTCACAGCCTTTCTGCAAAGCAACAGTGTGGCCCGGGCATTGCTTGAGACATGTGACCACTTACCCCAAAAGCACTGAGACAGGTTGCCCTGAACTGCTAATGTTAGCTATATGTTTAAAATTAGCATAAAGCCACATTTTTTTTACTTCTGAATATAAAAAATGGTCAATCAGTGTTTTCCCAGACAGGATATGACATCAAACCAAGCCCGTGCACTATTACCCTCTGGAGGTGAAGATATTAGTAATTTGACACATTACTAATAAGTAATGTCTTCCTTACAGCTCTCATTCTGTGAGCACAGGCAGATCCAGCTGATTCTGACACAGGGTGAGCGTATGTTGGCCATTTTGAAAGCCTGTATCAGAGCTGTTGACAGTATTGTATGATGAGCCAAACCAGTAGGCTACTGCATATCATAGTTTCACCTCCCTGTTCTGCAGTTGAAAGTGGAACAGCCAGAGCTCCACCTGTTTTCATTTAGCTTGTGTTGATGTGTAAACTTTGGTTTCTTAAGTTTCACCTACAGAGAAGGTTGTTATTGTAAGCCTGACATTACTGATTTTGTCAGGGAGGGGCAGTGTATTCACATTTAAATGGAAATTTCATTCGACAAATGGAAAACTAAGAAATGTCAGTTATACTTGGTTTAATTGATTACCCCTATCAGATGAGAAATATTCTTTGAGTTTAATTCTGTCATGACTCTTGCGTCATGTTCTTCACCCCGAGGGCACCATTCCTTACATTTTTTTAACGTATTTCCCCTGAGCAGTTTCCTTCCCCTGTCATCACTCGAAGATTAGCTACTGTAGAAGTTTTTAGTTTAGTCAAAGAACTTACATTTTTCTGCTCTGCCTTTGTGTCTGTATTTAAATCCCAACCCCACTGACCTGCTACTACTTTGGCCGTATATGTTCCTGCTGCTTACAATTCATCCATTAAAGCTCAAATACAACACAAGGCATTATTTCTCTGTAATCTCCTTATTGTTCAGGAGAAGCCAATCGAGTATTACCTGTTTAATTACGAGCAAAAAAACAATCACCGACCACAAAACTGTGGATTACGTGTCCCTGCATGCTGATAGGAGCACTAGATCAGAAAATGCTGGTATGGGTCATTTTGGAAGGCTATGACAAATGACATCCATTGGCAGTGGAAGATTAAATGAGAAGAAGCAGGAGGTAGAGGGAAAAAAAGAACAGATAAGAAGTGTGGAAGTGGAGGGACTTTAGAGAGACTCATTAAAACCAAGTACCATGAGTACCGGACAGTGGGTTTCTCGATGTTCAAATGAAGGGGCTTGTTTTTTGGCCCTGAGTCACAATTAATTAGGCCCTCAAGGGGCATCAACATAGATCTCCTTCTGAAGCTCGTGTGCAGGAAAGAAAAAAGAAGGAAATGAAAACGGGGGAAAAAGAAAATTAGAGAACTAGATTTATAATCAGGTTTTTGAAATTGCTCAAGAGATGCATTTCATTGATGGGACTGAGGGTCATGGCTGTGTTGTTTACTGACATCCTCCATTAGAGCCATTACGAACCTAATATAAACAGGTTCTGACATTTGAAAGCACATTCAAATAGAATCATCTGCATTGCCTTCAAAAGCTACAGTATTTACGCATGTGTTTCTCTTTGTACATGCCTCCAGCTTATATTTACCTCCTTTTCCTTTTCCAAAACTCAATGACTCAACTCTGGCTCTGAAGTTTATTGGAGAAAATGTGCAGCAACTCATAACTCCTACTGTTTGAAGAAAAACACTTATTTTTACGTGCACAATAGAGTGCAGCTTCAGCCACAATTTCCTGTCTGAGCCTGAAATAAAACGAACAGAGTTTGAGCTGAACCCAACTGGCATTTGGAACCCGACCCCAGCCCAATGTTTTCCTATTGAAATTCAGAACATTTAAACTTCACACAGAAAGACTCCTGTTGAGTTGGGATTTGAACTAAAACCCTCATGCTATGGCAGGGCTAACCTTGCCAACCTCAAATCCAAAATGTTTTGTCCTAACCTGACTCATCGACTCATCCGTATATATATGGGTCCCCATGGGTGCGTGTCAGGTATCCCTACTTTATTGTACATGGTGTAATTCTCAGGACGGAGAACCCTCTAAAGCAGGATTTTGATAGCAAAGACTATCAAATTTATTTTAAATGGGTCAGTGGTTAAGAAAAGAAAAAATGACCTTGCACAGTAATTATCTTACAAACCATGCCAGAGCATACATGGGAATATTGTTTGAGTGCTGCAGTATTTTTTATAGATAGGTATATTAGAAATAGTGAAATGAACAGAACTCAGCAGCTAGTGACATTCCACCATTTTTTTAAATGCTTTGTCAATACGCATACTTTCTGTTTGATCGTGTATCGGTTGCTACATTTCCCCAGACCAAGCCTCTAACATTTGGAGGGGTCAACCACTTATACATGTTGTTTTGTGTCACATTTTTCTCATGGTTGCCTAAATGGGTTTGACCTCTCTCTCCCTCCCATGGGTTTCCTTTCTATGTCAGCCAGTCACAGCGATAGGTGTTTAAGTGGCAGGTAGCAGGACAAGCTTTTTTTTTTTCCTTTCAAACTGGTGATTGATTCCTCCATCTCACTGCCCTGAATGCGTTAAACATCACCAGGACCTCTGCTACAGAAAGATTGTTTTCAGCCGCTGCTGCCAAACCAAATAGGCAACCAGTCTGTCTGGTAGAGAAAGAATGAGAGGATTCAGACTTAAGGAAAGAAAACATGTGGGGGGTTAAAGAGACATTTGGCTGTTAATTTTCGGTCTTAATCGTTTTTTCTCCTTCACCATTTCTTCATTCGCCCATATGGAAATGAATCACAGCTAATAAATCTTTGAGATTTCTCCGCCTGCCGTCCTTAGCATGCATTTTGGTTTTAAGTTTTCTAAAACAGAAATAAATCAAGCCATGATTGATGTCCACTGCCTTTTTCACATGTTCTACTCCGAAGAAAAAAAACAAAGAGAAATGTGTCACTGAGATAATTACCCAGTTGGAATGTACATGTGTGCATCACTGACGCACATCAACCAAATCTGATCTGTGTATCTGCACTCAATAAAACTGCACCCAGAGATCTAACCCTGTTTTTTCTTTCTGTCTCGCAGGTAAAGTGCTAATGTCTTTATTCATCCCCATGGGTGCAGCCTCAGTGATGACCACAGATGTGATGAGTAACACAGCTTCCTTTCGCGGGTCACAGTTTAACACACAAACCCGGCAACAGAGACACAGGGAATCATGAGGCTCTGTGCATTAATATGCCACACAAACACACACACACACACACACACACACACACACTCACACACACACACTTGAGCAAATGCGCAAATGCACTCACATGAAGACGCACAAAAACTTGCCAGGCATATAAGGTCTCTATTTCACTACAGATGGAAATTACTTTGACTTTCCATTTACCTTTAAATGCGAACATTCATGATTTATATAAATACAGTAAAAACAATATAACAACATGACACAACAGACTCCAGAAGCACACAGGGATTGACCTTTATGGTGTTATATGTGTCATCTTGATGGTATATACATGGTATATACACGCACTTATATTGCTCTATAACAACTAAACAGCATGCACACACATCTTTATTTACATTGGCACACAGAGCATTGTTTGCCTGATGGAGTGAAAGGAAACATGGGCAATCTGGGAGGTAAACTCTTCACTGCATGTTGGCAGTTGGGGCAATATTTGTGTTGTTCGACTGCCTTCACGAAGGTGAATTACGCAATCAAACCAAAATGTGTGTTTGTTTTTTTAGCTTTGCACTAGTGTATTCATACCAGACACACCCACACATGACATATGCACAAGTGTCAGAGACAACAGAGAAAATGTACGTCTGGCTGTAGGAGCGGCAGACGTCCATTTTCAGAGTTAACTGCCAAAGTTATGCAATTAAGTTTTCTCTGCACATTAATGTAACTGGTTGAATGTAAAGCACAGTTGACTGAACTTACATAAAATTGACCTGTATATTTTTTTAGGTCAAGTTTTGCTTTGCTCTCATGTTCTCATATTTTACAGTTGATTTTGCAATTGTTCACCTGTCCATGTGGGCTCAGATACAGATTTTGCAACACTAAGTCCCACAGTGGAAGAAAAATAGGTCATTCAATTGGGACGCGGGAGAGATTTCTATCTATAATGCTATCGATATAACTGCGTGTAGGTGGTGCTGAGCAGAGAGGTGTGCGCTGAGGCCGACTGTAGGTAGATGCAGACAGACAGGGTTATTAGGTTGAGCTGATCTGAGGCACAGCAGCGTCAGAGGTTGCCGCAGCGTCTAATGAGGAATAGATGAAAGAGAAGAGAGGACAAAAGAAAAGGAAAGTGAGAAAAAGAATTACAAAGAAAGTTGAAACGATGTGATATTCAAATTTTCCACATACATCATAGTTAGTTGATTCACAAACCAGGTGAAACTTCCTGCAGCTGAAATATGTCTGAGGACAAAGAAGGGATGGCTTCTTAAAGGAATAGTTTTTACATTCTCCTTCTTCACTAATTTGCCAAGAGTTAAGTGATGAGAGGTTTACCACGTCTGTCCAATAAGTTTGGAGCTAGAGCCAGTGGGGGATTAGCCTAGTTTAGCATAGAGGGCAAACAGCACACCAGATTTTTTGAACTGCGGACAAATCTAAGCTAGCAACAACCCGTGATTCTCCATTACAAGCTAAGATAATCGCAGTGTGGTTCTAGCAAAATGAGTTTAAAAAAAATTAAGAACGGGACAGAAAAGGTTTCAAGAAAAAATTAGTCGAACTCAGCTTCCTTCAAGCTGCTGACTTGTTTACAGCTGCCCACACTACAGCACACACACTATAGACTGGGAGAAAAGAAGAATGTAATTACATGCAACAAACTTTGTAGAACATTTCGTATAGATTTGCGTATAATACCCAGTATTCTGCATTTAAATGTTGGTGGAAGTGTTTGTTTGCATTACTTAGATAGCTTGCCCTCTGCTTAGAATATAAAATCAACAGCAGGATGCAGTTTTTTTATTTAATATTGTCTTAATACTGTATCTTTACTCCTGAATCTTTATCTCCATCCTGCACCACTCAGCCTTCCCTGCATCGATGAAGTCGCCGCAGAGCATGATTGATAATGTGACACTGATATTGGCTTCTCGTAGCCTTAGCAGTTCGGAAGGCCGACCTGCATAAAACTGTATGGAAGTGTCCAGGGTGACAAAGAAGTTGTCAGAGTGGAACACTGAGGTTGTTTTGCATTTCCTCTCACAATATTGCACATAAACATTGCAATTTGAGGAAAGTAAAATGTTATACTACTGGATAGTGACTTGTGACAAAGATTGTGAATTGGTTCAATTAATTCTGTTCATGCTGTGTGACATACTCAAATTGCAGCCCCAAATGTTTCATGCAAACAAAACACTTGCTACCAATTAATTTCCCTTGAGTATATTTTTACTTAATAAAGAAAAAAAGTACATTTTTGTTCCAATGCAATGATCAAGCAATTAACTTCAAAATGTCTTTGCTTTTATTTGTCATGGTTTATTCATACAAACCTTGTGGAACTTGTGCAATTCAACATTACGTCATAAAGAACACACCTAGACCTACTTTTAGCTCTTAGTGACACACACTACACAGATGATTTAAACTAAATGCTGTTGTATGCGTGTGTGGGTGGGTGGTTGTGTGTATGTGGTAGTGGTTATTCCAGTCAAAGCCTCTCATTAAGATGTCAACACACATACACCCTGCCATTCCATTGTTGACTGTTGGCATGGATACCTGGCACTCGCCAGTAGACGTTACATGTTTGTGTGTGTGTGTGTGTGTGCTAAAAAGTAAACAAGTGAGTGCGCAAAGCCCCACAGCTCCAGCCAAGGCAGTGAAGCAGAAAAGGATCAGAATAGTGTTTTACATCCTGTGAGAATAAAAAGTATGTATTAAAGAAAGAATGAGAGAAAGAGAGGCTGAGAGAACAAGAGAGAGAGAGAGAAAGTTGCAGTGAAAGTGCGTGGGGGTGGGGTTGGAGTGCAAAAAGCAAATTTAATCACAGTGAGTCAATTTACTCTGATTTGTTCTTCAGTCTCATCAGGGATTTAAAACATATTGTAGTATGAGGTGATGTTTAAAATAACTCCTATATAGCACGCTGGGAAGAATGTGACAGTGCTGTGTGTGTGTGTGTGTGTGTGTGTGTGTGTGTGTGTGTGTGTGTGTGTGTGTGTGTGTGTGTGTGTGTGTGTGTGTGTGTGTGTGTGTGTGTGTGTGTGTGCGCTGAGTAAATTAGTTCCTTAATATGCTGAGCTCAGGAGAAATTTAATGGTGAGTAACCATGTGTTGGCATTAAAAAAAGAGCAACAGAGTGAGAGCCATAGGGTGAGAACTGGCAGAGATCATAAACTGGAGCACAGATAAACCAGTTAGGGTCATGATTGTGAAACAAGACATGTGTGTGAGAGAGAGAGGGAGGGAGAGAAAAAGAGAGAAAAAAAGTGTGCAGAAATATATATGCTTCTATACAAGCCCACAATTCTATCCTCTGTTGCCTGCATTGGTGCATTTCATGACACACACACACACACACACATATACACACATGAACACACACACACACATTTATCACACTGACATCAAACTTGGTGACTGATAGCAGAGTCAGGACCAATTATTCAAACACACATGGTGAGGAGACAGATCTGTCCAAAAAAATGTAATATTAAAAAAGTACTTACATTGCTCTCTCTCTCTCACTCTCTCTCTCTAACTCTGTTCCGTTCCTGCTGTGACATGACCCACAACATCGCGCTTCTCCCAAATACCCATCGTCGCTGTCCCCTTCCTCCATTTTTTGGGTATCCTTTTTTTAATCAGCCCCGACATCAAAGGTTTGGCCTTCCTGTTTGCAGGGAGAGCAGAATTTGCAGAGGTGTGTGTGTGGGTGTGTGAGGTCACAAGGACCTTGGGCTGACGTAGCGTCCTGTTCGACCGACCTGCCACTCATTAGTGCTGACCCGTGGTTGGCTGGTGAGGAGGTGAGGGGAAAGGTCGTGACCTGAGTGGCAGCCTTATGTCTGCCTGGACTAAATAACCATATAAGTGGACAGGAGCAGGTGAAAGAGACACCAGACAATCGCAGAGACACCAGACAATGGCAATATGTACATTTCACACACTCCTGCACATCAAGGATGCATGAAGATACAACACAAACTATTTGTACTACTATATTTGAGTCATTATCACAAACATTGACATGAAATATAAGTCAATGCTACTTTTATTCATTGTAATTGGGGACGGGACAAACATTTAAGCTATGTATTTTTTCATAGCATAGTTAGTGAAGCAGTGTGCATGTTTTCAGCTTGTTTACACACTTTGTGTGCACGCGTGCACTCCCAGTCACACTTTTGTGGCTTGTGGTTCTTGTGGCAATTAGGGAGGAAAGTTCTTTCTTCTCTGCACAAATATAGTTTCAGGTTTGCTTTGGTTTTTATCTGGTTCTCTTTTCTTTTTTTAAGCCCAGATTTTTTCCTTGATCTTCACTTGCAGAACCAAGATCTGAACCAAGGTTCATGTCTGTGTCCCATTGTCAACATTTGATATGGTTAGTTTTGCTTTCAAATTGCAATTTAGGGAAAGCACTAGAGCATCTACCTATACTTGATATTGATTTGTTTGTACAAGAACATGCATTTGACATCTGCATGTTGTCAGCTCGGTGGATAGTAATCTTCCTGTTCAGAAAATTAAAGATCTGGTTCATTTAATTAATTATGTTGCCACTGTAAAATCTATTGGATGCACCGACTTCGTGATTCAGACATTATATAGAGTTTCTGTAATTGGTCCGAAAGTTTTCACTAGCAAAAGAAACAAACAAAAGGTTTCACTCTGCAAACAAACTGAATCATGTTTTTAGTTTGATCTGGACTGACACCACCTCTGTTGGTCGGACTATATTTCACACCTGTTATTTGGTTCAGACTAAACTTGAAAGTCCGAAGGTTCAGACCAAACAAGGTAAGTTTGAAAGCCATCCTTACTGAGCTATGGCTGTATTCCTTCATATCACAAGTAAGACACTTATCATATGAGCGTCACTGTGTGTTAGATCTGGTGACTATCTTCATAAGACAGAATGCAAAAAGACTCCCTCAGTCTTTAAACTCTGAGTAAATCCATTCAGCCGTGATCATGGTCACCGTGTGACCAGAGTTTCTTATTACAATCACATTGAACTTAAACAGATTAAGAGCAGTATATTGAGTATGAAATGACATAAAGGATTTATACCTGCAAAGATAAAACACATAAAACCTAATCACATAACTGGAATATCATAAGCTGCAATGGAGACGTCTCAGTCTGTATGGAATGATAACTTAGCTTTCTAAGAAGTGGATTCATGAAGTTAATTCATGATTGTTAACACGTTTTGATCCAATCGTCTGAACTAATCATCAGCCAGGCATCATACATTTCCTTGGTGACCTACTTGTTGAAAGAGAGCCAGGTTTGTGATATCAGAAAGCTTCCTGGCAAACACAGTCTCTGATTGTGCTAAAGGCCCCTCGTCTGGGGGAAGTGTGTGTAGATGCATTTTTATACAAATGAATGCTCTCACTGGTTTGTAGATTTGCATGCATACCTGCAAATGTGTAATGATGTGAATTTCCTTATTTGTTCCGTGCAGTGGAGGAATGCAATGACGCAGCAGGATACCCCAATAAAAAGTAGTAAAGTAGAAGTAGAAAAAAAAGAATTACATTTCCATAAAGACTCTGCTTTTTATGTGTATATTTTTAGGTCCAATATGTTGATATACTATGTTAAAGTGCAATAATAAAAAATGTCTGGTAATATAGGAACAAGATATGACATGGTAAAAACAATTATGTGGTATATAAAGGCTAATTCAAAAGCAATACAAATTGCTGAAATAACACAGGTCTCCTAAGTAATACATTTATTAAAATGTAATAATTAATAAAATAAATGTAATTAATCTAAATTAATTGAATACATTCAACTTTATCAAACAAATGAAACTGAATTTAATTGAGTAAACTCTACTAAATTAAATTAATTGTATTAGGTGAATCAGTGGTGGAATCAGTGGTGATATCAGTGGGCAGGGAGGGGGGGGGATTTTTTCTCTGCATGGGCACATCATCTAACTTTACACAGCTTGAAGTTGAGTATATGTTCTTTTCTCAATATACAGTATGTACCGAGCACTATAGATTTTCTCCTTTTATATAACATATAGTCTGTGTTTTTTCCATTTCCACAGTTCTTAATACAGAAAGCCAGTCTCAGGCTATCACTCTTCAACCTGCTCTCTGTATCTTGGAATCGATAACAACACCCCACTTTCCAGATTCAGGTTATGAAACAAACCTATATGTATTTTAAAGCAGCCTCAAGGTTGTAAACACAAAGACCAAGGGTAGTAAGTGCCAGTGAGCAACACATCGAGCAATTTTGAAAACAGCATCACCGGCAGCTAGTATTTGTTTCTGTGGCACATTTTAAAGAGGAGAATTAGGTGCAATGTATAAACTAGTACACATGTGAGAAAGGTGGATTTATAGGAAGAAACAGCTGGATAGTGAGAGCTCATTATTTAATAGCTGAGTGCAGGAAATCAATTTTCACGTGTGGGCTTAAGCATGAGGATAAATTAGCATATGAGTAAACAGAACACCTCACTTGTGCATATTCTTAGCCTCCCCAGGGACTTGTGTCCTCAGATTCTGCTTTTAATTTTTTACCTTGTTGTGTAGTAGTGAATAATTGTGGCTACAGATGTGTGTAGAATCTTCTGCATTAAAGTGCAAACCAAAGAGTGTGTGTGATGCTGTAAATGTGCACGTTTCCTTACACGTGCACCTGGAAATTGAAGAGCAAGGAATGGTTAGATTTGGAAACGAGCTGAAATTGAGGTTGAATTGAGTCTTAAAGGTGCAGTGTGCATGAATTGTAGTTTTCTTCACCCCAGAAAAGGCCCTTCATATTTAAATACTTTATATTTACATCAATCGGACCCTCTCTACGTTGGCCGCCATGTTTTTTACAATAGTCCAGACTGGACAAACTAAACACCTCTTGAGTTTTAATGACAACTGAAGCTACCACAGGTTCATTTCCATGTTTAGCAGGGGAGAGTGAGGTGAGGAATGTTTAGCTGCAACATGCAATTTCAACACTAGATATCACAAAATTCTACACACTGTACCTTTAAATGACTTGGATCTGTACCAGGTTTTGCAGAGCATGAAGTAACACTCATACACGCTCAGCAGCAATGCATCCCTGCAAAACACACGTAACAAATAAACGTTTGACTGCACAATCAATAAAAGTCTCTTTCGTTTCAGCTCTACTTGTCTTTCCAAGGACAGAAACATTTAGTTACATTACATTTGTCTGGCCCATCAAGGCCTGGCTCATATGTCCCTGTTAATGAACTAAAACAATGTGCTGTCTTGCCTGATGGAAGACAGCGTGTGCACGCTCAGTGTACCCAAGCGAAGGCACACGTTCCCCCTTTAAAACATCAGTCTCTCCGACATCCACTGCTGCCACTTGACAACTTGCAACAGTTGTCATTTTCGTGTCTCTGCTGTCTGTAGTTTTATACAAGGTCTATTCCTCCCACGGCTCACAAGGGGATTTCTTTCTTCCAGCCCCTTAGTGGTGTTGTCCCATTGTGCCATTTACATTGTGCCCAGCTCCAGGATCTCTTCATGAGGTGACACCTGTGCCAGGTTGTTCTTCTCCAGCATTCACCGCCTTTTTAGAAATGGTAATGCTCTGTCCTTGGTCTGGGCTTTTGTGTCTGTTGACACTTTGTTCATCAGCACAATTCATCTGCATTCACATCTGATTTTAATAAAGTACATTTCAAATGTAATAATTTACCAATGGTTTTTTAGGCTTTCAGCGTGTATTCTATGGGGGAATCTCTCTTGGCGGCCAATTTCATTACAAGAGTGAAAGCGCTGCATGAATCTCACAGCACGGTCCCCCACACACTGGCACACACTGTGAAATAAAAGGAGGCTTCACTGGTAATTTGTATGGATCACATCCAAACTTGGATATCTGTATATAGGAGCACATGCACTTAAAGGTGAGGAGAGAGGCATATCTTTTGGGAACATCATAATAATGAGAATTCATCATGAAAGCTGCACACTGCAACCAAGCGGTTGGGTTGACTCTGATGATTGATGACCTCCGCTGAGCTATTATCAGTAGATGGGGGTGACTCAGAGTGACAAGTATCCTGGGGACATGGACACGAAGGAGCTCCACAGGGAAAGATGTGCATAAAGTGCAGGAGAATATACGACAACTGACTAATCAAACGGTGACGCATGACCGGACCCCCCAGTTTGCCGAATGATCTATCCTCTCTGATGTATAGACTCTCAGCTGGGAACTTGATATGCTGACAGTTATTGCCTCATACTTCTAATTATTCCACTTAATCTTAAATATAAAATCTTTTTATGAAGAAGAAAATCATGTTTGTTCTCTGACAAATCAAAAGTTGAATTCCTGAGCTATGAAAAAGGAAAATGATCGCAGCTCATTTGAACTAATAATACCAGTCTTAAGACAGATGATGCTATATGACAGATGTTACTGGATCAGTTCTCTGACTTCATTATTAACCACATTGACTTGTTTTAACTGGAACTCAGTGAGGCGCATACCTCTGCCCAGTAGTCCCATTAAAGTAAATCAAGCTGCACCAAATTTCACACACTCATAATATAAAAATATGCCTGAAATGTTTGATTCCCGAGGAAAACTGTAAAGATGACACATTGTTAAAGACATTGAAAAGAATCCTGAATCCGCCCCCAGATTCAGATCTGCACCAAAATGTGTGTTCTACCCTGACCCATACCACATCCTCCCTGAAGGTTTCGTGGAAATCCACTCAGATGTTTTTGTGTAATCTTTCTCACAATCACACAAACAAACAGATAGGGGTGAGAACATAACCTCCTTGAGTTATTAAGTGTTAGTATTTACCATTATTCTGGAATAGCCGCTGTTCAGCTTCATGCTTGTTAGTCTTGCTTTATTTTCAAGGTCAGTATTTATTCTATTAGTCTGTCATGTTGTCAAGGTTTTCTTAATCATCTTAATATTGCACTGAATAGCAAAACACGCTATTCAGTGCGGGAATACCCCCTCTTATCTTTTTGACAATGAGTTAAACTTATTTTCTGTAAAACAAACAGCTTTATCCACAAAGAGTTTTTGTGTCCCTCTGCCCTATGGCTATTTTACCAATCTTAAATTCTGTGTCACATCCCATGAAAATAATAATAGGTCTGGCTCTGGGTGATCAGAAGTGATCAGGACAAATCCAATTATCATTACTACTGATTGTAACTGCACTCATTGTATATAGTGAAATACATATAAAAATACAGTGCTTGTGGCAATACACACTGAATTAATGCAAATACATTAGAGGACATTCAAAGGGCAAAATAAAAACAACAAAGAGCATAATAACAGAATTATTTGTCAGATTGCACAACCAGTGCTCATGACTCTTGTTGCCTGAGGGGGAAAACTGTCTTTTCAGCAGCGTGATGTGTGTTTCACTGCTGCGGTTTTATTACTGCATTTATTATTTTTTTCTGTTTTGGGTTACAGGCGGAATATTCAAGAGATGTGGAACAAATATTGTAGCCTGCGTCAGATTCCAAATGTTCAGACTAAACAGTAATCAGTATTTTTTTTGGGCATAATTGTTATGCACATTAGTTTCCCCCCATTGCAGAATTTATCTTGATTTTTTAAAAATAATTTGAACTCATTTAGTCTGTTGATTATTCAAATTGCAAAATAAAGGACGTCAACTTTCAACCAGAAAGCAAATGAGGAAGTAGAATTTTGTGAGTTACTGGAAGTAACTTCGGTTTTGTTTGAACAGCAAATGGGGGCCGGGAAGATGCTGTCACTCTCACTGTGGCGTGTCCCAAACCTGCAGTCCCTCCATGTTAATTCAGCACTAACCCCGTACCCTGTTTTTTGTTGTTGTAATTAAACTTGAAGTATCTGACATCCCATCCTACTGAAACGTTTCCATCATCTTGAAACTCTGCGATCACAAAGGCGCGCGTGGCCGAGTTTGTCTTTGTTCATTCCCTCATCTGAATGAAACTTCATCTGTTCTGGCTCGCCTCCAGCCTTTTTAATTTGACAGCGGCCTGACTGACACTTGTCATGGGCTGTGGAGATAAGAGCGCTGACACGCAAACACACACACACAAACACATATCCAAAAGACGCTGCTGTTTGATTTTTTTTTATTTGCCAGCAATGCCCACAATTTACCAATAATTGCTGCTCTGTTTTGTCTTGTTTGTGTGTGTTTGCGTTTAACAAACACAGCTGGTGTGTGGGCACGTGCACGTAGAGTACATGCATGTGTACAAAGATGCAGTGATTAATAGTTCAGCTGCTGCAGCTTGGAGTTGACAGGAAAAGTCGCCCGCAGTCATCAAACATGATGCATGTTGGTGTGATGCAAAGGGGAGATAACCCCCAACAGGGAGGTGGACAAGGGCAGTGACACTAATTTATCCATTTGACTGAACTCCCTGTGTTACAAAAGCTCGGGGGCGTGGCGTGATTGTCTCCCGCAGATTACCATACACTGCAGGGTGGAGGAGTATGTGCAGAATGAAGAACTTATTTTTAAGGCACTGACAAAAAGCTGCATCACACAGCAAACAGAGAGGTAAACAACATAGAGCATTTTATGACTACAAAGCAGTGTGTTGCACTGATGCAAACACGGTGGAGAAAACTCTGTTAGCATTGAGAGTAAAACAAACAACAAAATCATCTAAATTACCCCCCAAAAAAGTGGTTCCTGTTTTAAAGCCAGGAAACATGTCTGGTGTGTAGTTGAAAAGATGATGCTGCAGGTTCTGGGTTATTTCAGTAAAGCTACAGACAGAAGTGCTTTTTGATGTGCGAGATTAAAGGGATTTGGCACTTGAATACCTTCTTGTCTGGACGCTCCTCAGGGTTGTCTGGAAAGGACGTGAAGCTGAAAGCTCCTCTCTTTCTCCTCTCATTTTTCCTCCAGTCTTTCATCCTTGTGATTGTTGGACCTCAATTTTAAAATTTTTTTTCTCAGATTATCATTCTTGAATCTAAATTTGGCTTTCTACCAATGCGATTCAAACTTTCTGTAGGGAGACTGTGCACATCTTGATGTATGTTTGGAGAAGAGATTGTCAGAGATGTCAGGATTATACAGTGAGCAACACGGCGGACAGGTTGGTATGATCATTTGCAGTGACTAGACAAAATGTTTGACATCCGCCATTTGTTTATTAGTTAAAGGTCCAGTGTGTAAGATTTAGGTGAAAGGGATCTATTTGCAGATATTAAATGAAGAATAATCCTCATGATGTTTTCACTAGATCGTTTCATCTAAGTTATATGAATTGTAGTTTTCTTTACCCCAGAAAAGGCTCTTTATATTTAAATACTTTATATTTAAACTGAGGGGACCTGAGGCTGCCTTTTTTACATTAGTCCAGACTGGACAAACTAAACACCATTTGAGTTTTTATGACAACTGAAGCTACCACAGGTTCTTTTTCATGTTTGGAAGGAGAGGGTGAGGTGAGGGATGTTTAGCTGCAACATGCAATTTAAACACTAGATATCACAAGATTCTACACACTGTACCTTTAACAGGATTATGCAAAAACTACCAAATTTTGTGGAGGGGTCGGACTTGGCCCAAGGAAGACGCTGAGGAAGAACTTGATGGAATGACGTGGTATCCGTCAGGGAGGAACCCTTCCAACAATATCATACTAGATTTTTTTCAAGGGATGATCTTTAATAATTAATTTACTCCATGGTGAAAAGGATTTCTTTCATTTATATCATTGTTTAATGTGAGCAGTTTATAGAACATTTCTGTGTACATGGTAAAATATAAGTATCTGATACCAAAATGCAATATGATCATATAGTGACTAATCAGCCTTGATGGGGGTATGCATTCTCTGCATGCCTTGCTAGGGTTTTCATTGGCATTAGCATTTGTTTGTTTGTTTGCAGAATAACACAAAAACTATTGTAGTAATTTCCTTGATTTTTTGTGGAGGGCTGGGATACAATATTTTGTACATATGATTTTTTTTTTTACATTAGTGTCAGTTATAAACATACTGTACTGCAAGTGTTGACACTATGCTCAAAACTGAAAAGGTAAATAAACATAGATGCGTGTGGCAGTTAAATCTGATCCATGCTGGATATTTGGGCTGAATTGCAGCAGAAATGGTTTCCAATGTGCATCAGTTAGGCTGAAGGTTAAAAGGCCAGAAAAGGCCACACTGAGAGACTGCTGCCATGCTTAATCTGTGAACAAGAGAATTAAGCGGAACTCATTGGTATTCCTGTGAACTTGCAATAAAATGCAGTAAAAAAACTGGTTTATAATCTCTCTGTCATCTCTCTTCTGATCAGAGAAAGCAAACAAAGCTCAGCAAACCTCAGAACAATTCATAATTCATGGCCAAACGAGCTTCCCTCTCTTTTAAATCCCGTAACACCGGAGTGTGCAGAATCTCCACTGAGCCGACCACAAGATTCCAGTTTGCGTACTGGTTTTGTTGAATGCAGCATAAAAGTTTCATCATTTAGGTTGACTGAGTTCTCTGAATGCAGCAGTACGTTGCACTTGACTTAAAGGGATTGATTGTGCCCTGTGCTCTTCTTTTTCATCTTCAGATTGAGTTCTTACTGACTGATGAACACACACTGTATGTCTTTGAATTATATTGAACAGTATGTTCAGATCTCATGGCCTGTGTATGTACTTGTATGATTGGGGAAGAAAGACATCTTTGAGTTCATGAATGTATTGATGCACATCCCTGTGTGCTTGTTAAACATTTGTGTTTGTGTGTGTGAGTATTCATGTGTATAATGTACATTCATGTTTTGAGTGTTCATGTATTTTCAAGTTTGCAGACAGTGGCAGTTGGAGCGTTGTTTGGCTTTATTCCAATTGACGCAAAGCCTAATGTCTAATCTGTGTGTGTGTGTGTGTGTGTGTGTGTGTGTGTGTGTGTGTGTGTGTGTGTGTGTGTGTTGGAATAAAATTGGTGTGCAGAGTTGCAGAGACCCAGTGTGTGTGTTTTCTTCTGTTTTTTTTTCCCTTATGTCCTAGAACATAAGGTTGCTTATGTTGCTGCCTGAAGATTCTATCATTGACACATTTACTCTTTCAATTATTTATCCCCCAGTAAAGAATTGACCTCATACACAGTGATCTTTTCCTGAACCCTAACCGACCTAAAACTTACCAAAGTGCCCTATAGCTTTACTGCTTGTAACCATGGTGATGATGGTCCGGTATGCTTCCTGAAATTGTGTCAGTGTTTCAGGAGAAACCTCATATGAGTAATTTCAAACAGAGCATATGGGGAGAATTGGCCTACTGTCATGCAGGGTGGACAACCTGTTGCATTGTGTGTCATAACTGCTGCAGGACCTCCGTGCACTCACATGTGCTCACAACATAGCTCTTGTCTCATATCACAGAATAAAAGGTGAAAGTCTCAGTAAATAAAGAGCAGTGTCAGTTCCAGCCATTCAGAGTCAAACCAGTGAAATAACTCAGAGCTGAGATTTGTTAAAGAGAGTAGGTTAGCGTCATACTCCTGCTTGGTGTGAATCCATTTGCTGGATTTGTGTGTCACCAGTGTTTAGTGTCATAGGTTTTATGCTTTTGAGAAGGATGAATGAGAAGAAATCAGACTCGGGGTGTCACATTGAGATTTATTTTCAGCAAATAGGATCAATTTACACTAGAAACTGTAATGAAAATAAAATGATTGTTTAAAAGAAAATATTAGTGCATAAGAAGTTGTGGGATAGTAACCATAGAGAACCAACCAACCAACTAAAACTGGTGGTTATATTAAAAACCTGCACCTCCTGTCTGATCAGAAAGATGTTGTACACAGTAGTGTATGTTTGCTCCTTTCCTGTTCAAGCTGTTTTTC
Organism: Paralichthys olivaceus; assembly: GCF_024713975.1. Taxonomy (NCBI): domain Eukaryota; kingdom Metazoa; phylum Chordata; class Actinopteri; order Pleuronectiformes; family Paralichthyidae; genus Paralichthys; species Paralichthys olivaceus. Next base: position 13,878,773 of record NC_091102.1, read on the forward strand.
TACTTCAGCAAGTTTAGACATGCACCTATCAGGACTGTTAGTGCCAACGGTGCCAACTGAGTTTGGATGGTTGGTTTTGTGTGTTTGTTTGTTTGTTTGTTTGTTTGTTTGTTTGTGTGTGTGTGTGTGTGTGTGTGTGTTTTTGTGTGCGTGTGTGTGTGTGTCTCAGTGTGGGGGGACAGGCATAACTGATGTTCACCATGTATATGTGTGTCAATGTTTGAATTAGAAATTGAAACAGAGAATTAAAATGTATGTACGTTTTCAGTTTTACTAATTTACACTGTAGAATACCTGCATGTTTAATTAGACACAGATTGGCTTGGACTCATTTTTATCCAGATTCTCTGCTCTGATGCATCTAAACTGTTTTGTATTTCCTGTTGCAAGGAGCCACTGGGAACCTGAGGTCTGAGTAAACAAGGTCTTCAACAAGGACATCTCGGAAAATAATTTGAAAAGACAATGAACAGGAAGGGGGGGGGGGGGGGGGGCAGTGATCCGATCATGTGTCTGTGTCTGACTGAATACTAGATAAAAAGACAAAGTAAAAACTGAAAATTATTTTTCATTACATCTGCCAAGGATATTTTATTTTCACCTTTTCCTCTTTCGCCCTATTTCTATTAAACTTGTTGGGAGGACTGGGGCATTGGAGACACATATTCATGGTGGTGGAATTTACAAATATGAGTTTCTGCACTTGCAGATAATCAGACCACTGCCTTTAGTGTTTGAGTTTTTTTTAGTGTGAGAGCTAGACAGATGTGTGGAGGAGTGTCTGGCCTTGGTGGCGGTACGAACTGTGACTCCCACTCTTCTTTTAGGACCACTTAGGAGATGATGTACTCCATCACAAGCTTATCCTGTTAAAAACATAAAGAGCTTTGGTTGACATATTTGCAAGAATGTTCCTGATAACACATTTTGCACACATGGAGCCTTTGTTTGTATTAATGTTTTCGCCCCCTGTCAAATATCAGTAGGCTACAGTGTCTTTACTATGCTGTTTTGCTTTTGCTGGGTGGTTAGCATACAGGTATCATTTAGTCCGTTAAACAGAGACTTCTATTACTCTGTGTGTTCAAAAGAGTAATGAAACCAGACTTTACAGGCTCTTAAAGGTGATTAGGTGATTTGTAATCTAATACACTTTGTCAAATTCTGATGATACATTAAAAAAACTGGTTATAATGCACAGCTCTGGAACATCACACTCTTCCAACCAATCAGCAACCAGGGTTTTCTTGCTCCTGCAGAGGACAGGGGAAGCGAGATGGAGAGAGCGACTTTCATGAGAACGTTCCTAAACCACACAAGCTAACAGCACACTAATCCTATCTTGGAGCAATTTTGGATAAAACGTGGAAACATCAACTGTTACGTCTAAAATTAGATATTGAAATTATTCCACTGCGTTCTTCTATTGAGGGATGAGAGATACGGTAACGCACTCCACCATTACTGTTCCAGAATGTAACAAGTACCATCAGCCACTGGAAATACTTTTACTTCTAGATCATGGGAAATTAGCACCAAAGACTACATCTAAGACATAGAAGACCTGCATGAACAGTGCAGTATTGGTATGGTGAGCCTTGGCAATGTTCGTGCATAAATTTGGGGAGTGGGGCTTCTGAAGGAGCTGTAAAGGGAGGGGTGTATTTGTTTATGTGTTGAGTTCAAATATCAACAGTCATTTCCCCAGAATCGCTTACCCCACCTTTCAGTTTAAAACTAAAACAGCCAGTTAAGAGGCTATAAAGCGGAGTTAGATGATCTTTCTGGGCGGGTAGTCACTATTTCAAATGCAGTGATTTTACTCATTATTTAAATAGAACACATGAAGTGGTGGAGCTTTGACTCTGACTATTCTGGTCTAGGTTTTACTGAGAATTATTACACTGGCAGGAGTGGAGAGTTATAGTTCTGAAAGCAGACCTCCTCAGGCAGTGTCACAGTTCAGTGAATTGTGGCACCGATGAGCATTGGGCACAGATCGTTGCGCAGACTAAAGCTCCAAAGCAGACAACAAAATGTGACAGAGTTGAAATGCAACATATCGGAAAGAAGGGTTATTGATGGAAATGCATTATCTTTACGTTTCTTTTTCATTATTTGGCTTTTATTCCACTGGCTTAGCTGGATTTCATTTGCGGCACCTGGCTTACTTCCTACATCCCTCAAACGTGTCTCTCGGTGAAAAGTAAATCTTTTTTGCATGACTTTCACCATGAGACCTAACATTTGTCTAAAGATCGTTCACCTTTATATTTTGTGGTAATGTCGCGGGTAAATGTAAAACTCAGCTGATTTCTCTAAACTGATTTATCATTTCTAAAGGTATTCTGCCTTAGATTAAGGCTGACCTCAGAATTGTGATCTCTGACCTGTGCCACCTCTTGCCCGAGGCTTTTGACTTGTGAAAGCTAAATTGGCCACATATTCTTCAAGGTAAAAGGGGAACCTGCAAGCTAAGCATCAGACGAACAGAAAGGCTTCACCTCTTTGCTGTGGCCTTATTAAATTTTGTACATGACCTGAGGCATTAGTTTTATATAAACACACTTCTATCTACTGGTTTGCTTTATAAACATTTAAAGCACTTAAAGACTTGCTGTTCATGTGGATCAGAATGATGGAAAATAAATTTGTGAGTCATGGTTCTTTTAAATGCCTGCTTATTGTTCTGGCCCCTGCTGCAAATGGAAGTGAAGGACTGCTCACAGTTTCTTTCTTTTCTTCTGTTTCTATTGTGTCGAAGCCTCATTTGCTGTGCATTGTACAAACAAATCCCTGCTGAGCAACATTGAACAAGCTCAGGACCTAATTTCCTAAAGTGTGTAACCAAGATCATTGAATCACTTTGTAAAGCACTTGGTGCTTCCTGTTATGAACCCTCTTGTTAAAGCTGAAAGCAGCAGAACCTATAAGTTATATATGGTTCCTCTATTACTGATATTGTCAGCGTTCTCATTCTCACCATTCGGCCCTTTTCTTTAATTCATGCTACATATAGAGACATCTTACAATTTACTAAAAGGGCACAAAGAGAGCACCTTCTTCCGCCAGTGCACATCAGTCCCCTTATGAAACCACTTTGAAATTCTCTTGATCCAGATTTTTTTTGGGATCTGCACCAAATTGCACACACTCATAAATATCAGTCCCCTTAACATGTCTAATATATTTATTTTAATCGAAATAGATGAATTATTCTCAAAAATCTATGGAACACCCAATCTCACAATGAAAAAAATGATCTGATCTCGAACTGCACCTACATTAAATCGGTTCTTCTCTGACAAACTAATAAACAGAAAGACAAATGGAGACTGAACCTTAACCTGCTTGTAATAATAAAACTTTGCAGGATGCAGCTTTATGAATTACACACTTAAAACTAGACAGGGGAAACCTGAGAAATTGGCCTTTTAATGGATTTATCCCTTAAACAGCTTGATTTTTTTTATAGATAATAAATATTATCTAATATATTTTGTAACATTGTTTACCTCATTTAATTGTTATTTCAAGCCCCAGTGTTTTTTAACAATTCAAATCTGTTTCAGAGAAGAAGGTTTTTTAATTAACAGACACTTATTTATTGTTCAATATTACTAAGACAAACAAATATTATCTTTCTTGTAAGAGTGCTGATGGAGGAAGTGTGTGTCTGTGGACGTAGAGTGCATAAATAGTTTTGGCAATCCAATTAATTTGTTTATTACTCTGCTCGACAGGCTATTTGACCTCAGTGACAGAGAAAGTTGGAGTTTATTTAGCAAGCTGAAGACCTCCATATTAGAGCTGCCTCACGTCTATAAAATGGAGAGCGACAGAGAGGGGTGCAGGTCGACAGATGAACAGATAGATAGATATAAGAGTTGATAATCAGTAAATGCACCTATGCAAACATCAAGCTCCTGTAGTAATTAGTATCTCACTGTATATTAATAACTTGAAATTGTCACATGATCGTTGTTCACGGGGATTAAAGCATGCCACTACGATTCCCCTCAGCTCTATCAAGTGTTTCTGTCTAGCATCTCCTTGTTTTGTATTTATGACCTGCAGCTTTATCCGATATTGCTTTTTCTGCAGCATTGTTTCAATGAGCAGCAGCAGGCAGTGGTTTTCAGTGAAAAGCAGTGATATACTGATTGTAAGCTACCCTCAGAACTCCAGATATTTTAGACTTCATCAAAGCATTCACTGTAGCAGCTCATGTGGCAGATATGTGGTGGAAATAAGACTTATTTTCATCAGATGGCCACAAATACATCAACTGCTCATACGTAGAATAACTACCATTGAGCGTGGTAGAGAGTGCCTGTTTTCCACATAAGCAAAAAATCTTTGGTTTGCTCTCCAAAGTGCAGCAAAAACTAGATTAAAAACTAATGACAATTGTACTAAATAAGTGACAATGGATATGGACCTCTTTATGCTTTATTCAAGACACCTGATACGTGGCAGATCACTTTGTATTGGCATTTTTACAAAACATTTAAATTGCTCTCTTTTTGAGTAATTAATTATAGTGTCTTTCAGGAGAATTTGTAAAAAAATTTAAATTAAAGGATTCTTTTTTTTTTTTTAACCAACAAAGGTGCAGATAAAATTGTGGTAGAAGTATGTGTGTACGCTTGTCTGCAGGTCATTCTTTCAGGTTGCATACACCCGCACGTGATTGCCTTAGGCTTGCTGCCTTACAGCCTTTGCACGTGGACAACAATGTGAAAAGGTCTATTCTTACCCCAAACATGATCTTATCCTAAACCTGAACAAGTACTTTCACAAACTGTCACTGATCACTGAGGCCAGAAAGTATTTTAGCCTGTGAGGTTTCTGACAGAAGACCCTGCAGGCAGACTTCTCCTTATAGCCGTGCAGACCACAGCTTCACTAATATATAAAGATGGACGACACAACTCCCACTTCCTCTCACTACCTCAGTAGATCACCATAGATCTATAATCACTATAGAAATCAACCCAATATGTCCCAGATATGAACGCTGCCATCTTGCACATTTGGAGTGTGCAGCAGTGATCGGGGAGCGATCTGACATACACACGCTCGACCAATCCCGAGTCTCAGCAGTCGACTATGAACAGCTGTCTCATCACACATCAAATTAAATCCAAACTTACCAGACAAAATGAACACCTGAACAATCATCACTGTGATGAGAACTATCTAAAATTATTTGTACAGCCAAACGGTGGTGATGGGGATGCTTTGGCTTCAATTTTTTGTCATGTCTGCTATCATGTCCCCATCCAGCAGACTATGGCTCCACCAACAAGGCAGGGCAGTACGGTGGCCCTGAGAGCTCAAACAACATGCAAGCAAAGAAGACGTCTCCATCAATTTGACAACACATGGACTGCAAATACACACAACACAAAATGTGCAGAATTCTGGTTTGGAATGTGAGAGGAATCTATACAATTCATTGGGACTAAAACATCTTAATTTTTTGTCATGTCTGCTATCATGTCCCCATCCAGCAGACTATGGCTCCACCAACAAGGCAGGGCAGTACGGTGGCCCTGAGAGCTCAAACAACATGCAAGCAAAGAAGACGTCTCCATCAATTTGACAACACATGGACTGCAAATACACACAACACAAAATGTGCAGAATTCTGGTTTGGAATGTGAGAGGAATCTATACAATTCATTGGGACTAAAACATCTTAAAAAGTAACTTTAGTTTAGTTTGTTTTGTCCATCACTGCCCATTCCTGGTTATTCTGCCGCAGTAGTATTAGTGCAAGGGCTCCCCCTCAGTCGTAATGAACCATACAGAAAACAGGCTGTGGCTGCCTCCCCTACTGCAGTCATTTACTGTTTGCCTTTAACACCATTAGCCTGTTAGTATTTAGTTTTTTTTTCCCCAATGTTCAAAGTGGATGCTTCTGCATTGAGAAAGGGAAGGAACAGACACATGGTTTGAGTTAAGAGAGCTCACTCTGTTAGAAGGTGTTAATGTTTATTACTGGTTTTAACGAGCAGCGCAACAGTTTGTGGGCTCTTTGCCCAGAGCTCTGTTAATTGATAGGAGAATGAACGCAGTCTATGTTTTTAGTGCATGACTTGCAGGTGGCATTAACATTATTCATAGAGCAATTCAAAGACAAATGTATGGTAAATGACTCACTGGTATAGAGCAAGTTGTTGTGTCTCATTCCCTGTTCCCCTGCAGAAGATTTTCATTTACTGATAATATCTTCTATTGATGCATACAGGTACTTGGAGCAGAACTTTGCTAACTCATATTGCACCTCTCTCTCTTTGTTCATACTATTTTATACTGGCCACCAGTATTAGAGGCGAGGGAGGGTTTTATTTTATGGTCATAGTCTGTGTCAGTCTATGAACAGTAAGATATGAATTGATTTCCATTTCTGTCCAACGTTGGACAAACAGATGTGGAAATGAAAAAAGAAACCCTCAAAATCTCAGGGCCAAACTGACCTGAGTTTGCTGCTAATTTTGTGGAGACTGAAGAAAAGCACAAGGATACAAGCAGACATTGAAAATGTTCTCAGTACTGACATATAACTAACAATTCACAAAAGGATGCAGAAATTGTCTTTAGGTTCAAAACTGCGTCATGTACTTGGTGCATCATTGTATTGGCTGTTTGAGGTAATTTCAGTCTGAGAAAACAACTTGTTTGAAAGAGGCTGCTCTTGTTGAGATAGTATGGAACATGAACATGAACAAGGGTAACTGGGTGGACATATACACAAATGCGGTGGTTTATAGAAATATGAATATAAATGCTGGAGCCGAAGTTGTAGTGTTACTGTTGTTGCAGCAATTTAAAATGCAACTGAAGGAGAAATGGTGTCAATTTCCAAACACAGCGATTCTGGATCGGCCACAGCGGATGTAAGGTGAATAAACCCAGGTGAAAACCCCAAACCCTGCACAGTAAGATGGAAACAACTTTTTCCTGAATGGCGTTAGGGCCACTGTCAGCCTTGGGACGGAGGGTAATTGACAGTGTTTTTATGGGGGTGTGATTGATTGCCTGATTAGGGACTCTGGCAGTAGCACACCTCACAGATGGCAAATTAAATAGTCGACAGATCCCCCCTCCCAACCCTTTACCCACTGCACAAGCTCAATACACCCCCCGAAGCTCTCCGTGTCCTCGGCTGAGTTGCCCTCTCCTCTGCTTCCTCAACCTATACTCTTTTTGTCCCGTCTATCTTCATTGACTTCTATTCAAAGGTCTGACTGATTCAGGCTTACACTTTGTCCATTTTGTGAAAATCAAAAGTATAATCAAATCAACATTGAGTTTTAATCAAGTCTATGATATTTATTTTCAAGAATTGGGGTTAAAATCAATTAATACAATTATAGTTTTCTGCTTAAAGTCACTCTGTATCATTTGTACTAAGTCTTCCCGACATTCATAGTGCTGGATTTTCAGTTGTGTGCGTTGGTAGCAGGGGCACAATATCTTAAGTGCGGTGTGTGTGTGTGTGTGCATATGTGAGATGCACGTTTTAACATTCTGTCATGTGGCGCGTGTGTCTGCGCAGCACAGAGGGAGCTTGTAACCACAGCCAGTGCATCATTAATGCTGTCTCGTGCAGATGTACCATCATTCTTGACAAATCACCAGGGTCCGCCATCAGGAACATTATGGTCTGCGCTCCGCATCAGAAATACACATGTACCATGAAAGGAAACACAAGTTTTCTCTCTTCAAAATGGAGGAGGCTTTGGGGGGATGGGGTGGTTGAAAGGCTCTGGGGTCTCAGTGAGGGCTAAGTACTCACAGAAAGAAAGTAGGCCCGTGTTTTAATGCGCAGCTGATCAAGCTTTGATGCGCTCCCTAGCTTTGTAACTCCTTGCGTTTTCTTCTTCTTCTTTCTTTTCTCCCATCTCCAGCCCAGCAATGCCCTGCCTGCTCGTCCAATTACCCTCAAGCGTGTCTTTGTTTTATCTCGCTTGACTGAGTGTGTTTTAATTTTTAATTTTTTTCATCTGTAAGGGCCAGTGCTCTAGCAAGCAAAGGTTCTCCTCCTTTAGCAGGACAGGATGTGGGCGTCAGATAAACCATATTAACGCTAATATTGCACTAATGGCTTTTACCTGAGTGTGTAACTTTTTGCTGCCTCGTCACTAAAGTGTCCCGTCGCTCCACTGGTTTGGAAAGCGTCTGTTACATTCAGTCCACGGAGCAATCACGGGATGCAGATGGAGCAGGAGCTTGTCATGTCTGAGGCTCCCTGCAAATGCCCTTTGCAAATGCCACAGACAGTGACGGGTAGGAGAGAACTGCAGATCCATCTCCATCTCCATCTGCATGCCTGACCAACCCAGGCGCTAGTGTGTCAAGCGTTGAACTTACGGTGAAATGAGCTTTGTAATCCAATGATATCTTGTCAGCTCAAATCTGCTGCTCAGGACGTGAAGTGCAGGTATATTTTTCATCTTTTTCCTGGAATGTCCAGGGGAAGAGCTGAAGGTAACATTGAGCGAGCTGCTGTGTGTCACAGAGGAGACTACACATGAGGATGAAGGAATATAAATGCAGTGCACATACATCAGTTTGGTGTGGTTCTAGATCCCACACACAAACACACACACACACACACACACACACAAACACACACACACACACACACACACACACACACACACACACAAACACACACGCACTGATACAGTCTCCCACAAACTGAGTGTCCCTGCTTGGTCTGATTTTCTTCCTTTTATATGTCCCTTACCACACACTTTACTTCTTAGTGAGTATGAACAGAGCTCAGGAGGAACAGAAACAGTAGGGTTTGAAATTTTCTGAATCAAACACACTCACTCACACATTGTGTGTGTGTGTGTGTGTGTTTGTGAGAGAGTGTGAGCGCGCTCTCAGACTAAAGGGTGCCAACAGCCCTCAACCAGAATTAGGATTAACCTGCTGATTGATTCTGGCAACACAAATATGAACAGGAGAGAGAGAGGAAGGAGGAAATGATGAGAAACAGCATTGGCACTATCTCAATCTGCATCACTGCTCTCATGTGTATGTCCGTACGTGTGTGTGTAAGCGTCTGCGTGCCTGAACTTGAAGTCTCATCCTCTCTTGTCCGTTTTAGATTTAGGATTACTTAACTGTAGAAAAAGGATGAGAGACAGAGCGAAAGAGAGAGAGCTCTTTTTCATACACACGTACACACACAAAAAATGTTCGCTGGCCAATTGCCAGTTGTTCATGCCAACAGTCAACAATGTAATGACAGGGTGTGCGTGTGTATTGACATCATTATGAGCTGCTATGGCTGCAATTACCACTGCTACAGACACTCTCACATATGCTCTCTCTCTCTCTCTCTCTCTCTCACACACACACACACACACACACACACACACACACACACACAAAAGTGTAATGCAAGCCACGTTTGAGCTCCGTTAGAATTCAGATCAATTGTTGGTGCTCTGTCTCACAAAGACCTTTATGTGCCTAAGATGAGGACTAGGTTTGCTTTTCATGACATAAAATGATGATTGTACAGTTGCACAAAGTGATTTGACATAATATTGATTTTCCTTTTGTTTTATATAAATGTAACTGTTCACCAGAAACTGAAACCAGTCCCTTTATCTTAAATTAACAGCTCAATCCTTTCAATGAAATGACACAACAAATTAATTGAACATGCTCTTTAATTGCATGTCCAAATTTAGGCCATTTAAGCATCTATTTGTCCTCAATGTCTCAGATTAAATGCAAAAAAAGTTAACTGCCATAAATATATTGTAAAATATTGTTTTAAGACATTACTACATTATGCAGTTACAGAAACAGTGAACATGTGCTTTTTGGAGATGAGATGATGTGTGATTCAAGAGTTGTGTTATGTGTTCATCAGAATTTCCTTGAAGTTTATCTACCACAATATAATACTGTACTGTGAGCATGTAAAGACACAGGTGGAGCACCAGCCAACAACCGTTAGTTATTTTTGCTTTTCGCCCGGTGGAATCTTCACGTAGCTTCTCTGTCTTCCCCCTGCTCTTTTTCTTCCTTACTTTCATCTGGTGGCTCCATGGAATTGATTTCTACCCGCCTGTCTGCTACCTTTATGAGCAACGCACCATCTGGGGAGAGGGAAAAAACGAGAGCGATGGAAGGCCCTATTTTTCCTTCGAGGAGGGTTTCACACTCCTCCCGCGAAGGAGGCTTTTTGTGCTCACCCCTCTCGGTTTTTTGGAAGAGAACAGAGGGAATATGTGGGCACAAATGCATCAGGTTCGGTCTGGCTGGGTTAGCTGGAGGACGCTGAGGAGACGGGTAGCCTGTGGTAACCCACAGAATCAATTCACCAACAGAAAACTTCTTCACTGCACTAAATGATAATACACCTTGAGAGGCTTGGCCCCTGACACAGGAGAAAAATTGCTGCGATAGAGCTATTATGGGATATATCTTTATATACATATATATATATATATATGTGTATTTTTGTCAGCCAGCCCAAAGTTGGCTCAATCATCGTGTGTAGGCCCGTTGTACCTTTGGGGGCAACACTGCTTTTCCTCTGTGCCTTGTAGAGACAAAATAGTTTAGCTCATTCTTGTATAATGCTTTGTTTTGCTTTCCTTGGATTGAAATTCTTCTTAAATCTAATCTATTCTAATGATGTGAGGTCATAATGCCTCATAATACCATGATCGTGACCTATAATCCAGCTGTAATTGAGCTTTGCTGTTCCCAATGAAAAGCCGCATGTGTATGTTGGGTCAACTTCAAACTTCCATCCCTAAACAGGACAGGTCCAAAAATTACACCTTGGAATTAAACTTTGTAACTGTTATAGCAAAAATCATACAAGGTCATAATGTTCCCACTGTGAAGAATCTGTGGGAACTTTGGAAGTTGCAAGATCTGTTAAAAAAAATCATTAGAAAAAAAACCCAAAGAAAACTAGACAAACAACTGAACAGAGCCACACAAATGTTTCAGTCTTTTTGATATTTCCAAGAATCAATAAGAGCTTTTGGGGAAAGGCAAGTGAAAATATGGTCAAAACTCCTGAGTCAAACATTTATTTAATCACATAAGGGAAAGCTGTCAAGTAACAGTGGGATTGTGTGTGTGTGTGTGTGTGTGTGTGTGTGTGTGTGTGTGTGTGAAAGAAAAAGGCAGAATCAGATGAACCTGCAAGTAAAAATGCCCTAGATGATGTTTTCTCTGCGCAAAAGTTACAGTTAATGATATGTTGCATTGTGCTACGTTGTGTTCTTGTAATTCTGTTGTATTCACTGTTTAAGCATCTACAGTATTTAGGGAAGTTGATCCTGTCTATCGTGTAAGAAGAGGAAAGTAGAAAGTGTTATTCTTCCTTTACATTCACTATAGTATGTAAATGACCCTTATGCTGCGTTCACACACCAAAAATCAAGCTGATTTTCATTTCACAACACTGATTGGCTTGTCAAATAAATCTATCACTTGAATCCAAATATTTCAGTTGAAGTGAGGCTGAAGTGAATTGCAAGAAATTTGCGTCTATTGCATCAATTCATTTGTATCCTCCACATTGTGTACAGTGACGCTAAATTATCATTCATTCACCCATTGACTTTAGTATGTGTGAAAAATGTGCTTCATGTTTGTCTGAATGTACCATTAAAGATATTTCCTATGATGCAGTAACATGGGGGGCAATCTGTTTTAAAGTCCATTCATAAACTGTTGTTTTAGAAGCATAGTGTGGGAGAAGGTGACTGATGGGATAGAGGTTAGTGCTCTGTGCAAACCAAACACCTGGACCAGGGTTGAGCCAGACCTTTTTACCCAACATTAGTACCTGACCTCACTGATGCTTTTGGGGCTGATTGGAAACAAACTGCTGTATCCAGGTCCCAAAATCCTGTGAAGAACCATCACAGTAGAATGGAGTCTGATATATCACATAGTATTGATGGCACTGGCATTGGAAAGACACATAACTTATGGCTGTAATGTTTGGGCGCCCTTGTACCTCACTTCAGCTTCTTGAACGGTGGCAGTTTGTCAAGGAGCCACCTCCTGCACATAATTGCCTCATTAGACCCACATCACCACCACCATCACCTACTTCTTGTTTTTTGAAGGTGGAAAACAATGACAGAACTCAACTCCAGGACAGAAATGCGAAGGACTGAGTCTTCTTGTTTGTGGGGCTGGGCTGGTTTGCTTCATAATGACATTTTGTCACTTCTACTCTTACATCTAGAGGCAGTAAAGATGTGGACTCTCTTATAAAACACATTGCACTTACTCGTTATAATAAGACTAATCTGTTCAAGTATTATGGGTACTGAGGTAGTGCCCCCCCCCCCCCCAAAAAAACATACTTTGGCCTCCTCGATTTTATAAGAAACACATCCCCACCAACTCCTTGCGATTTGTGAATGCAGGACTGTCTTTGGTCTGAACAGCAGGGGAGCACTGACATCCTTGAGCCCCCTCTGAGGTGCAACCTCCAACCCTTGACCTTGACTCCATTGGTGTTCCCCTTTAAAAGATCAAATCCCCATCAATGCACAATGTTTAATCTGCAGCCATGTTTTCCATTATAGCAGCATGGTAGCAAAGCTTCTGAAGGACATGCATATCTGCTCTCAGTATGTATCCCACTGACCATTCACTAAACCCTTCATCAGCATATTGGCCGATAAATAAGATGAGCATCAGTGTTAAAGCAGATTATCCACAGTTCTCTGTGGTCCTCGCTATCAACATGCAATATTCAACACTTGCAAGCAAATGCATTTTCCACAGTCTTTTACCCCACCAAGAAACGAGGGCTCAGACCCCTTCTTTTTCATCTCTCAGTTGTTGCAAAAGGCATCAATTCATCTAAGTCAAGTAAATTCTAAAAGCCAGTCGAATTGTTGGCAGATTATTAAAGGAAAAAAGACTTGTGTTGTCTGCAGGGATTTCGAAACAATGGTTAAGGATTTTCTTGAAAATAATAAACAGAATATCATCTGCAGGCAAAATTCTCAATATAATTAAACTCGGAAAATGACAAATATTTGTGCAGAATACTAAGAAGTAATGCTGTGATAAACAAGTTGAAAAAGTGAATGTAAATAAAAATGTAATCATTTAAGCATGCATAATGACAAAATGGTAATACTTAAAATCACCATTATAATTACACATTTGTATTATATTATTGTGATGCAATGAAGAAAGAAACAAAAGCAAGAGTAACTACATCACTAAAAAGTCCTATTTAAGTGAGCAGTTATGCAGTAACAGTTATAGTTTTATTCCTCTCAGTAGAAAATCAGGATGTCAATTCACAAATCTTTATGAACTATATATTGCCTCATGATTCATCAATATATATCTCCCAGTTTATTCTCTAGTAACTCATCATTATCCACTTAATTGTCCTGGCGTTGGAGTCATTAGAGAGAACTACTTATTAATGACTCATAATTTATCCGGTCGTTTCAAAATCACTTTTCATTCTTTCCCTATTAAATATGCAGAAATGTGTGTACCATAATGCCGACAAGTTAATGTTGCACTAAAATTTGAAGTGTTTGTGTGTGTGTGTGTGTTTGTGTGCTCCCCCCTGCTATTTCCCCTCATGTGTGACTTTAAATACTTGTGGGAGGGAAACCTCTATTAAATGTCAAGCAGAAAGAGCTGATGCTGCAGTCACATCTATAAGGGTCTCACCTAGTGAAACATTTTAAATGATAAGGCTTTCAAGCTGAAGCTCACTGACGCAAATGCACTTTGTTTTTTTTCCTTTGTTTTTTGCGCACAGAATACACAGTAGTGCGTTGAATCCATCACAGCTGACATGCACTGTGCATTTCGTTTTCAACGTGAGATGCAGTTTCTTCAATGTCATTTCTGCTGTATGGCACATTATGACTTGGTGAGTAACAGAAAAGAAGGGAAGAGGAAGTGAGGATGTGGAGGCAGAGAGGAATAACAACAATGGCGATGTTTTACCTTCTACTTTGACATTTACTAGAATCATGGTCTAGTGTTGCAGATGCATGTTGTGCTCTGTAAAAGGTGCTGTCCTTGTGTGTGTCTCTCTGACACTTCTACTAAATCGGAGAAACCAAAAAATAGAAAGTTGAACATACTCTGCTTTGCATTGACTAGGACCAAACATCCTAGTGTGAGGTCTACATTTGTTGATCTCTATTTTTTTAATCATTGATTACACTGTATTAAAGAGATTTTGAATCATCCACAAGGTGTGATGGAAAATGACCAGTCCTTAGTTTTGTATTAGAGCCACTTACCCCATTAAGACCTGATGTGCTGAATAGAAACACACTCTAAAGTGTTGTTAAGAAGCAACCTCCTAGAGTTAGTATAGTATACATGTGCCTGTCAGGTCAGCTCTTAATGACTTACAGGGTGAAAAACTTTGAATAAAAGTTTTTCAGTCATAATATTATACAGATAAATTTGTAATTTTAAGGTTCAGGTATTTATACAGGGGGGATATTAGAAGAGCACTGGTTCTCCCCTCTGTTTAAAAAAAAAATATTTTTCTCATAGGGTTAGGGTAAGCATTAATACCAATCATGACTTTATCACGTTAAATTACATCTTTATTTATAAGCAATTCTTCTTGATTATGACATTTTTGATCATCTCAGGAATAATGTTCTTCAATATGGCCCCAATAATGCTCTGTAACAAAAGTGGAGTTATATTTACAAATTAAATCAAAAAGGATGTACTGTTTCAGTATGCACTCTTATCTGCCAACTGATTCTGAATTACTTTCACTTGTCAGTGCCATTGGTTTGACTTTGGTGCTGGTGGAGTGACTTTGTGATTCTCTCTCAAAGTCATCGTGGTGAATTTGGGAGTTGGTGGAGGTTTGAGCGGAGGCAGAGCAGGCCAATGACCGAGAAACTGTAGCTGCGATTGCTGAGCTCTGTCGCCTCCTGTGATTGGTTCACCGCCAGCTTTTGTGGTTTGACTTCCAATCGACTTCAGCTCCAGATGTTCCCGTGTGTGTGTGTGTGTGTTTTGGCTATGGATGTGACCATATGCATATTTTCATTGGAATGCTGGAATTGTGAATTTTTTTTTGATTTTCATCTAGCCGTTGGCCTTTTCAGCTTGCGTTAATGTCTTCTGAGTGGTGAAACACAATTATGATTGTTCGAGTGGCACAAAGGCATTCTGTGGCATAGGATAATTCAAAACATTAATGACAAATGGGAGGTCAGTCCCTTATAATGAAAAAAAGCTATGGACGGATGTTTTGCATTAGTATTCAGAGACTGTGCGAGGTGAAATTAATCATAGCAGAAACTTAGATACCATCAGTGGTACTTTCAGTACTTTCAGTATAAACCGAAATGTAATGCAGCTAGAAACACTCACGCTCTTGCTTTTACTCCACCAAGATCAAAATCTCATCTTCTCACTATCACCAACGCATTTTCCATCTACATGTGTAACCCTCAGCTGAATGCTATAAGTTCATAGCTCTTCTCTGGAGATTAGGAAAACGTGTCCTGGAAACATAAAAAAAAGTCTCAAAGGAAAATAAAAATTTAGCACAAAAAAGGCTGAGGGACAAAGTTGGGACATTACAAAAGTTTAATTATAAAACAAATTAACTGCTTAGCATATTGAATATAGCTGATTTGTGTGAGCTTATCTGGTCCTCTACTTTCTCAGCTATAATAGTTGTAACAGTGATTTTATTTTGTGATTTATTTCAACTGAAAAAAGTAATTGGACGTTTTATTTCTTTAGATAGTTAATTTCCTTTCTCATGCAGAGCAGCAACTGTGGCCCTTGCTAATGAACTTTCAGATTCTCTTCACAAAGGGCACAGTCCTTTCTCCTGCTGACATGAGGTTCAAGCCACTGCAGGCATATCATTTGCTGTAATACACATCCGACTCCATTTGATTGACTGTCTCCATTTTGGTTCTGTCAAATTGGTCTCTCACTTTATTCTCTGAACAATTATCAACCTGATTAAGGTTAAATAACATCATATTCTGCCATGCAGCTGAAAGCCAGTAGAGCCTATTATTGTTAAAATACAGTAGAATAATGACAAAAAAATGATGGACTAATTCCCTGCAACAGACTCGATTAGCTTTGGCATTCTGTGGTGAGCTCAGTTTTTTATTTAAAAATCCTTTCTTTCTTTCTTTCTCTGGCCTTTCAGTTGGACCACCAAAGAAAATATTTTTTTGTCTAATTTTTCTTAAAGAAATGAGGCAAGATACACAATAATTATCTGACTACATTCATCCCTCCATTGTATGTATGTGTTTAGCCTCTCTTTGAAAAAACATTACAAAGCCCTCCCTCCACCTCAGCATCCACCACCAGGCCCTGAGTCTATGTTTCCCTGGAGGGGAACTTATTATCGCTGCTCTCCCTGCTGAGCTAATCTCTGTGCTTCCTTGTTCAGAACAACAAGGTCAGAGTTTAGATGCCAAACAACAACACTGTACATTTGCTACAGTCACATATTAACCCATGTTACGCTGTGTGGCTACTTGTGTTAGACACTGAGCCCTAAACTGCTGTCTTAATGAGAAGGCTACCGGTAGGATTACTGTGTCTAAGCATACGTAGGTGAATGTGTTTGTTTTGCTCCCACTTTAAAGTCACTACATTACTGTGTAATGCTACTGAGTGATGACTTTAGGTACAGAACATTGACAGTTATTTACCCACCAAATCAATCTTTGTCCTATAACCAGACAAACCGAGGCAAAACAGAGGCAAAAGAATCTGACACCCCTTGTCAGAGGTGCAGTACCATTTATAGCCCATAGTATGGTGGCGGTGGTGTATATTTTTGTTTTGTTTTTTGAGGGGGGTCATTTCCTGCAACTTCAGCCTTCAGCCCTGATGGCTCACTTGAGTTGCACAGCATGAGGTTAGGCTCTTGTCTAACATCCCTAACGGTAAATGTTCTGCTATTATAGCACAGTGCTACTGTAGAGTGAGTAGGGGGTCTCTGTGAGGGCTGTGAGGGCTGATCGACGCTTTTCACGACAGGCTTTGTGGATGACATGTTCCTATATTCCCTGGAACTGGAGGATAGAAAAGGTTGAAGCTTTAATTGTTGGTGCTTTGCATTATGTTTAAAATTCCTCAGGTTTTTACATCTGCTTCTCTACACTCATTATCTCAGAGTTTCACCCCACGTTATTTCTTCCTGACAAATAGCTCTGAGACAGTATTTTAGATTACAAGGTAGAGAAACTCTGGGACAAACTGCTGCCTGTAAATGAATAACATTTGCATAAAATATCGAAAAAAATGAATAATGAAACGCACAAATGCAAATGCAACATATGCAAAAGAAATGCATTTTTCTTTTCACTCCGGTCAGAGAGTTTCATCAATTCAGTGTGCAGTTGTTGATTTAGAATGCTACAATATATTAATACCAAATACATACATTTTGCTGTATAATTTGAAATGTAGTCCTGTGTTAGATCATGTGGGGAACAAGACAAGATCATGAAAGGTAGTTCTGCTTTCATGTGCATGCTGTACACACTGTTTACAACACCTGCACCTTTTCATGCCAATTCCAAAAATAATCTACTCCTTTTCATTGTGTGTGTGTGTGCGTGTGTGTGTGTTCACGGCAACACTCAGTGTACACTCATTGACAATGAGCCGCAATATGTCTGCCAATAATACCAAGAAATTGCAGTAGGAAAATGAAATAATGAAATCAATGTTTTTCATTTTAGAAACAATGTCATAATGCTGAACTGACAAGGTTAGTTTTGAAAAATGTATAAAAAATTGAATATGGGCTGAATATTTCATATTAATTTTCTATGTAGTCATATTCTATCAGTACCTCTGTAGAAAGAGTGTGTTTGCGATGCAGATAAATAGACGGACAAATAGAGATGATGAGAGAGAGGGGAACAGTTGGGTTTGAATGGGCTGAAGTATTTGTCTTAAACAATCTTCACTTTACAGGTTTACCCAGGCCATGCTTGCAGTAATGTGTTTTTGACTCCCATTGACTCTCAATTGCATTTCATTGAGTGCGCCGCAATCGCCTTTCCACTCTCTTTCTCCCTCTCTCTTTTTTTATTGCATCTCATCAGCGGCGGGGAAACAGCCCAGCTGCCGCCGTGATGCCACTCACGGCCAATGTGCCCTGACAGATTCCAATTAAGTTGGAGAATGTAACGTATGAATATTAGAAAGTACTCTGACACAAACATCATCCCCTTCTTTTGTTGCATTATGCAGCTTGTAGCCGGGGTCTCTGCTGGTCCACCATTTCCATAAAGTTTATTTCTCCACCACCTCCCCCATTTCTCGCTCTGTCTCTCTAGTGCTCCCTCTCTCCCCTAAGGCTGTTTGTTAACGGCTGTAAATATGCCCACCATGCACGCATAAACTCCCCATTTAAGGCTCACGATGTGGTTTTGTCAATCATTGCATCTCTATTTGGCTTCCCGTGCTCATTCCTGTAAACATTTGTGGGTAGAGGAAAAGAATGAATGAAGAATCACCACAAGAGAACAGAGTGATAAACACAAACATATATGATATCTGATTTCTATGTGCAGTGAATTCTATCCATGTTAGCAGAACAGCTAGATAATGTCTTTTAGTCGGAGAACATACTCTGACAATTCAGCTCAAAATCCTGCCTGTGGTTTTAGTTTAAGTTTTGCCTGTTTGTGTTTGTGAGTCTGTTTGTCTGACACTGAACTGGCAACCCCAATACTGCCAGCTGGTATAAAATCAACGCACAGCTCAGCAGTGCAGCTTCATTCTTACAGACTTCTGTTGCCCCTGTGCTGAATGAGAGCATTGCTCTCAGCTGCCAGCTCCTGCAAATGTGTGTGTGTGTGTGTGTGTGTGCGCGTGTGCGCGATTCATTTTTTTTTCACATTGTTAGAGGCATCAGGCTGAGCTAGAGCCAAGTTGTTGGGCTATAGACCATGTGTGACCTCATCTCAACCTGGCAACCCTCTGATGGCGATAAGAGGGATTGCCAATCTTCTTGTCTGTCTGCCTACTGTAAGTGCATTTGTCTCCTTGTCTGTGACTGCTGCAGCCTAACTCCTCTTTAAACATGAGCTAAGTCACAGACAGCAAAGGAAATTGGAATAGATGTGAAGACATTAGATGGGCACCGTGAAAATGTTCTGTACTGACTGTCATAAAGACCTAGTCTCAGACATATCAGGAGAACACTGAATAAACACATATGCTAAGATTGTCAGATCTCGTTTTTGATGTTGCACCTTTTCCTGCATTTCTACAGTGATTATAATAGATGCATCAGAGATCTTTGGAGGGAGACACCCAGAGACATCTGTTGCTGCACTTCATCATTCTTGGACTGTGGCAATTACAAAGAAGACACACGATTATCTGACCTTTCTGCCAGTGCTTCATCCTGAAACCTGATAAGGATGATGTTTTCCTTGTCCCACTGAATGTACAAATGTGCATAAACAATTCTAACACAACATTACACCCTCAGAATCAGCAGATTCATCACATCTTTCACATTGTGCTTTCCAAATTGCATTTCCAGCCGTACTCATAAGCTGCTCATTTAGTGTTAATATGCACACATATACATATTGATTGAATTAGTTCATATCTAACCTGCGCAAAGGGATAGACACATATACATGGACGAATCAGACAATTGTCTCATTGGGATAGTTCAGCAGGAAAAAAAAATCACCCATTATCTACTCACCACTGTGCAGATGGTAGGGTGGGTGTTTAGGCATTTCAGGGGTAAACAGTGTTTTAGCAAACACGACGTCTTCTTCAGACGTAATAAAACAACAGAAGAAAACATAACAGGCCTCCATACTGCTCATGTGGTGTCATCCAAGTGTCCACAAGCCCCAACATTCATATTCGAATCAAAACAAGGTAATTTATATCAAGTTTAAGCCTAAAAGTCAACTACTGACAGTGGAGTTGCAAGAGGACGTAGCCACAGGAACATGCAGCCCATGCGTGCCCTTGGAGGAGAGTATGTGTGGTGGGACATGAACGTGCCCCAGAGGAGGCTATCATAGGAAATTTAGGCTAAAAACAATGTAAATGACGTCATTTTGAGTCTAATATGAATGTCGGGGCTTGTGGACACTTGGATGACACCACACGAGCAGAATGGAGGCGTGTTGTGTCTTTTCTGTTGCTTTCTTACATCTGAAGAAGAGTTCACAATCGACTTCAATTGTATTGGATTGGCTGCAACGCTGTTTAACCCTGAGACTCAAGAATTTTTTTGTGGACTCAAACACTTGACCAACCCCTCCATCGGTACAGTAGTGAGTAGGTGATGAGTGAATATTCATTTTTCAGTGAACTATCCCTTTAAGATCAAACAAACAACACAACACAGTTTCACACTCACTTATTGACTCCTTAACACACACAGCAGCAACAGCTACATGGGGTGGGTCGTCACATTTGCTTGTTCTGTCTGTGGGAGTGGATTCTTTCTGAAGGAAAAGTCTCATTGTTGTGTTTGCCTGAGGCTAAAAATGCTGAAATTGTGAATCATTACACTCAGTGTGTGAAATTGTTTCATAGTAAACAAAACCTGTAAAAAATGCTGCAAAAGCTGTTGCACTTTGATTTTTCTTTTACAAGTTCCCATGCTTCACCATGCATTTTTTACTACAGCTACTAATCCTAAACTGAATTTAAAGAATGACACATTCACAACATGACAAAATGCTTATGCAACTGGAGCCACTCACAATAAAACTTAACGCAATTCAGTGATGTGTGACCAGGGGAATGCAATTACCAGTCCAGTGCATTCTTTTTAAGCTTGTTTGGCCCACGGGAGGGAACATGTGGATGATGACACGTCTGCTCTTCAGCTCAGAGAATGAGGAAACTTACTTTCCCCCCAAGTTTATATTTGATGATGTGGTAATGTCAGATTTTTTAAAGAATGCCACAGCAGACTAGGAAATGCAAAATATCTAGCTGAATTCCATCCACTGTCCTTGACTCCTTCCTTCACCACTGTCCCAAGCCTTCTTCCCCTCTCACTGTGATAGCAGCTGAAGCAAAGATGACTGGGGCACCGCCGGGGTCAAGGCTGACAGCTTGGTTGCTAGTTGGATATCCAGCCACTAGCGCCTGAAGTCAGGAAGTTGGCTCAGTAAAGCATGCACATCTCTACATGCATTGATGTGATGGCTGCTCTGACTGGACCAAAGAAAGCAGCAAAATACAAGAAGTCTTAAAAATGCACGTTGAAAAATAGCAGTTTATCAGTTTCAAAGGCATTCAACGAAGATATGGAGGAGAGGAGAGCACTGGGGGCAAATTATGTATTGGCAACATATCCTCCCCTTCTGGCTAAAAGAACAGTGGACTGTGTGGAAATGAGTGTGTACGAACACACATCCAAGGTGTGTTCATCAGAGAGAAGTCGCAAAACTAAAGATACAATTGGTGATATTGGTATTTTTTCAAATGCACTGCTTGAAATTAAATCAGCACCATTCTGCAGTGCTTGTAGTGATGCCTCTGTCCTGGCTACCTCCAGCTCTCCTTAAATCTCCTTGTCTGTGTTCTCCCTGTTGACATCCAGGGAAATAAAGCCACATACAACGACACATCTCCCAAAGCGAGAGTTGAGTAAAGACCATTGAATGCCAGAACAATGGGGACAGTTTTGTCACCTCGAGGCCCAGAAAGCGACCAGGGGAATGTTTTGTTTTGGTGCCAAAACCAGGCACGAGGAAGTGGGGACTAGGGGGATGAATGTGACTGTTACACGGAACATTGTTTGAGCCTCTATCTCTATTACCATAGGCAGTTCATAATGTTTTGGTGGCGTCACGCTGGTTGCAGCACTGCCTTGGTGGTGATAGATTTGTGTTTTTGCAACATTCAGTAAACAGAGTGCGGGTCTGGGTTGGACATTTCTCATGGGTTATTCTGTTTCTCTCCTTATCTATCGCCCTTTGATTCTCACTCAGTCTCGGTTTCTTGCTCTTTACTGCTCTTTGTCTGTATTTCTGGTGGTCAATATTTCTCCTGCTGTATCTCTATATTTCCATCGCTGTGTTTTTACTCTTGTGCTTCTTCGCTAAGCAGCGGAGTCCATCCCCAGAATGGGAAAACCGCATCTCGACACACAGGGGCTGTTATTTTGACCATCCATGCTCTGATAGTAATATGCGGTCTGCTCTCTAATGTTAGCCTCAACCAAAAGTGGACCTCTGCAGCCAATTCATCTTTGAAACACACACACACCCACACACACACACAATGTACTCTAAACAGTGTCATCCGCCCCTGCGTGTCCTCAAGTACGCACATGAATGCACAAAAACCATACATTTTCTCTCCCGCTGCTTTTCCTGCATCACTTGCTGCAGCCAGTTGACCTCAGCACTGGGAAAACAGGTTTAGTGATGGGATCAGTGGCCAGTGGCAGGCCCTTTCACCCACAATCTCATCACCCCTACTTATAGTAAGTGGATGAGAGATGGATCGAGAAGCGGGGAAATGGTGGATGGGGAAGTGCACTCATTTGAGGGTCCTGGTGGGCTGGTGAAGGGCTCCAGGTGGTCTATGAATCAGTGATGGAAACAAATGGTTTTAAAAGCAAATTGAAAGACACATGGAAGAGGACTCTGTTGTAACTGGTATCAATTCAATTTATTCAGCAGATATGAAAATTGTTTGGATAAGTTTGTATATTACTGAACAATCGGCACATCTGTGTGACTGACAGCTGTTGATACACTGTAGCATGTGCTGGATTTTCCTGTTGTAGTCTTTACATTTAAAGCAACACAATGAAAGATTCGCTCTTTGCTGCACTCCCCTCTCCCAGGTTGGATGCACAATTCACAGTTGTTTCGCTTAGTGAGTTACCCTAGCTCCTGGCTCTGGTTGTTGGTGTGTGATGTATGACATACAGTTATAATAATAATAATATTTTTTTTTTCTATTGCACTTTTTAATGTAAGAAATAAAGTGCTTTACAACATATATGAAATTCACGATATGAAATTCAGAGTAAATAATAAAGATACAGATAAAGTAAAATTCATGGACATCATGTGATCCATCATGGTACACCAGAGTTACATAGTGCAGTACCAGACGTCTCTGGAGTTCTTTGTTCTGTGGCAATGACAGACATGCTACTCTCCCTATAGGTGTACCTTTAAATCTATTTTAAAGCTGTTTTAAGGTACTTTTTTTTTTTAATGATTTAGTGGTTAGGGTTCCCATACATATATTAAGAGGACAGGGTTAACCTGTTTGTCCAAATTACAGTCTGGACACATTGACATGTATCTGCCCTCAGGAACTGTCAAATTAAAATTAAAATCCTGACAAAACCAGAGAACTTGGTCATAACAACATGAGATCATTTTAATATTCTTTCATGTCTCTATATCAAAACGGAGCCAGGCATTCATTAAAACCAATGTGTTCTTTCAGTGTGGGGAAAAAAGGAAACCGACTTGATATAGTCAGTCGTCTTGCCTTAATCATCACTGTAAAGTGTTTGCCGCTGTAAATGGCTGTGGAAGGAAAATGTTGAGGAAACCAAGATATTTAGGTAGGAGGAGGAGAACACGGTCATTCTGTGAGAGCTCAGGGGCTATATACACACACTCATCTCAAGAAATACAGTACCTCACTTCTTTGAACACGGAGCAGACCAGCAGTCATTTTCATGTTGGCTTCAGACTTTGCTTAAAA
Source organism: Paralichthys olivaceus (assembly GCF_024713975.1). NCBI lineage: Eukaryota > Metazoa > Chordata > Actinopteri > Pleuronectiformes > Paralichthyidae > Paralichthys > Paralichthys olivaceus. The sequence goes on from NC_091102.1 coordinate 13,902,527, forward strand.
ATACATCAGTCAGAGAGATGAAGGAGAAGGCCTTCAGAGGCACTAGAAAAGAAGAACCAAACGGGGATTCATTGACAGATTTGCCCTTTACTCCCAGCTGTTACACAAGTCCTCTAAAGAGCCCAGTCATAATGGAAGCATAGCAAGATTTCTTTTATTTATATATTTTCGACACCAACGCTATGCAAGCCTCTCTGCACTCCTCAAACGGCCTGCGTCCTACCCCATGTTGGTTTCCATTGTATTAAAGTAGGCTTGTTTTAGACAGAAGTTGGGAAAAAAAATCCCCTGTGGTGGCTTGAAATCCCATTTGCGAAGTGAGCTGCGGTACATGGGATCAAGCGTTGCTGCTAGACAAAGAAAACTGAAAGCGGGGTAGAAACAGTGAGGTTACAGACAAATCTAATTAGATGGAGAGATGGGCAGCATTAGAAGAGAGAGGCAGAGACAGAGTAAAAGATATGGAGAGAGATGGTGCCGGAGGGGGAGCTGACTCATACATCACCAATTTTTTTTTTCTTCCTACTCAATGGGACATTTTTGGGATTTCTATAAACACATTCCAAGTTTGTTGAGAAAATATATACAAAAATAAATAAGGCAGAAGGTTGCTTGACAGGTGTCAGGCTCCCTCCTCCACCGCCAAGCCTCTCTCTCTCTACATGCAACATGGCTTCTTCTGGCTCGAGAAGGTGACTTTAAAAGAACCAAAGCGAGCTTTTAAGTGATTAAACCTCACAAAGACGACAGCGAAGCTTTGATTTCTAGACCAAAGTACCAGGAAGAAAAGCTTTTTCATCTACCTCTTATATTTGATCAAACTGAACTTCATGAGGCCGCCTGGTGGGCTGCTACAACAGTGTGACCCAGGTCAGCTTGACCACAGACGTTAAGGGTTAAAGCAGGGTGCTGTTGAAGAAACTGCAAAGAAGACAAAAGCTTCAGCACTAGTGACAGTAAAAGGTCACATGCACATTTAAGCTGCTTTCAGACGTGCATGGAAATCCAGACTTTTGCAATGCAAATATCCCGGAGTGAAAAAAAAGGTGTCATACATGTAGAGGATGCAAAAGATGTTGACTTAAAAGACGATGAGATTCAAGAGCTCTTGGCAATAAGGGTTGACACAGGTCTCAATGTGCTGTAAACAAAAACACTGTGCTTTCCAAAGTGGAATTTATACGTCATGTCCTGCCTCCTGCATGCTCTACCCAGATGCCTGAATGTTCTCTGCATTTTTGAGTTGTCTCTAAGTGTCTGACACACAATCTCCTGCTGGGTTCTTTTTATGTGAACGGCAAACTCCAGAAGACCCAGTTTCCTGAACCTTCTCCAGAGTTCATGTCCAAAAGCTCAATGATTTGAGTAACACAAAGGTTTGACTTCAGCTGCTGAAACTTTCCATGGCATTTTTCAAGCCCACAGCTGGTGTGTGTTTCTTTAAGTTGAATAAAGATTGTCAACGTTGGTCTTTCTGCAGATGGACTCAACACATTCAAACGAGATGTGAGAATGAGCACAGGGGAAAAGGTGATATCATCGTATTATACCTGCTGACATATTTGGGTGGAGTTTATCCTTAAGGCTGCAAATGTACTAAAACTTTTCTTCACTCTGACCAGGCGAAGAAGTCCAACATGCCAAATCATAGATTAGATGTGATTAATTCACTGAGGCAGCCACTCTGCACTTTCTGGGAGGCTGTTCAGTTTTGTTGGCCTCACTTTTGCCCACAAGTGCCCTTTTCTTCCTATGTCATGAGTGAGATGAGCAGCAATGAGAGTTAGCCAGACACTATTTCAGATTGGTTCAGGCATGTCATAGTGAAGTAGTCAGCACTGAAAGGAGAAGTGAAGTTTACACACACAGCTCAAACAAGACCTCGCCAAGACTTTGTGGTACAACATAACACTCAGTCTGTTTTAAAACTCACAAATAATCAGCACTTCAAGCACTGCGCAATGCAGACTCACCATGCTGGTGGGTGAGAGCTGGGTCTCACACTCTGCCCATTTTGGTTGTCAGCTCTTGTCTGCTTCTGTTGAGAATACAGCTGAAGAGCGCTGATTGCTGTAGGGCATTACGGTTGTTGTAGTATCCCCATCCTGACTTTTAGCTTGCAGAGCTTGCACAGTGTGTAATGAAGCCTTAAACTGAATACAAACAAATGTGAGATGAGAACAGATGTGTGTTATGCACCGTCAGTGTCATCTTTACCAAGTTTAAAAAAACAGTCAGGAAGAGAAAGAATCGTGAGAGCGAGTATTGAGATAAATTATTTCTCAACCTCAATTATACGTCAGATGCAGCTGCTTTTTTCATCTCTACAAATTCTGAAGTAGAATCCTGCACAGGGTGGAAAACCCTTGTGTAACAAATATATTCATATAATTTTGCGGGTATGGGCATAGAGGAAAATTAAATAAAGTCGGGTGAGAATTTAAATGATGCATAAATGTGCAGTATTTGTTATCATCTAAATCAGCCTGTATGAAGCCAGTCAGAGATTTATATATTTTAAGAGGCTTTGCTGTATGTAAAAAGTTCCAAAAACTATAAGCTTGCAATGATTATCAAATACTTTTCCAAGAACACAAATTAAACTAATAAAACGAGAGGACAAGGAGGCGATTGCCAATTTGATGCGAGTCCCTGTGTATTTGTTTTGTAATACGGGTTACAGGTCGGGTTGCAAGTACCATGTCAACAGATCCAGATTAGATTTGGACACAATACTGGGAAACAGGTTGGCTCCAGCACCGGGCTGTGCAGGTGCAGGTTTGCAAAAAATAGACCCATGTATGACTCTGTCCTGATGCCTGAGAGAGAACTGTAGAAGGTGGTCCCTGGATGCAAAAGCATTTCTAGCTTAAATGACAAGTGCTACACTAATAGGAATGATTGTGCTTTGCAGTTAAAACATCACTGTAAATAGGTATTGAAGTGAAGGTGCACTGCTCACATATCTCAGTATGTTACAGAGCAGCTTCTTCTGTGGTTTTTCATTGAGCATCATCATCAAGTACGGCTGTCAGAGGCAGCTGCCATCTCACACGCTTTAATGTGAGCTCAAAGCTAGCTTGAGAAGGCAGGGGGAAACCTTTTTCGCTTTGTGATGAAAACAGAAGGAAATGCCAGGCATCACCTCGTAAACAAGGTTTTGATTTGAATGTTGGCTCACAAAACGCCGCTCTTGAGCTGTCTCAGCGGACTCACTGGCAATCTGTAAATAAGGAGACCAAAGGGGAGAAATATCTAATCGTCCTTGAAAAGGATGTGCCACAGTTTTTTAATATCTTCTGCCCCGATGCCCAGAGGTATTGCGGCGGGGTGGGCGGAGAGTGGGGGAGGTGTGTGTGGCGGGGGGGGGTGTGCTGTCGGTGCCGGGTGATGGGGCATTACTCTCGCGCCATTGACTTCATTACAGTCCCTCTCACATATCCATCCCTCACCGTCTCTAAATGCCCTTGCCAGCCTCTAATTCACTTAATTCCTTGATTATCAATTCTGACGGCATTCGGGCAGAAAGGTCAATACTTTTTTGTCGCGTGTACCTGAACTTTATAACACAGGCTCAAAAATGGAGGCACCGGCGTCATCAAAGCAGTGCCAACAGGACGGAAACATGATGTATTGCAATCATACACTACCAGTTGGTTTCATTAAATTTTCATGGCTCACACACTCACAGGCATATTGCGAGAGAACACACAAAAAGGTATGCATCAGCTCACACGAGGACAGGGGGGAAGAAAAGAGCATGAACACACTGCGAACGCATTTCTGCACTTGCTACGAACACCCATTTCCCTCTCTCTCTCCTCTCTCTCCTCTCTTTGCCCATCTCTTTGATGAGATCGAGGTTGCCATGCCGTGAGTGTACGCGGCACACGAACAAGTGTTTCCCCCCGAGGAGATGCTATCTAAATGGGAAAGCAACATGACAACTTTGCTCCTAACAGCCACATAATCAAACACCACACCCACTGTTACACGCCGCCACTTCTGTTTGGGAGGCTTTCCACTTCCTGCTTTATGCATGTAAAATATACAGAACAACCTCCTGTCATCTTCGGCTCTAAAAAAAAAAAAAAAAAACCTGCATCTTTAGTAGGGTGTCCTTTTGTCCTCTGCAAGATTAAAATTAAATTTGTTGGACTAACTTAAAAAAAAACACACAAATTAAGTTTTTCAAATTAAAGTTAGTAATTATGTTAATATAACTTTTGAATGTTGAGTTGCACAAAATTCATGCCTTTGAGTGTCAACAATTTTCTTTTTTCTGGAGGATTTTCATATTTTTGTGCATTTTCTTTTCCATGCTTTTTAACTTTAGAATGTATTTCAATCTAGTTTTGTTTTTTTCATGGAAAGAAAAACATTGATTAAGCATTAAGGCCTTTTGAGGTAAAGCCATGTCCCAATGTCATTGGAAGTCTAGCATCTGACATGATTTAGTAAACAACCATGAGTCTTGTTCACCGCTGACTGCTCTGATGCTCTGTCCACAGCAGCTTGATGGAAGCACATTGTCAGAGCTTCTAGGTTTGTTATTTTAGTTGTGCGGACATCTATTTCTGTCTGAGCACACTTTTATGTGAACAGATGAGATGTAGCTTGAGATTTTTCGGAACTTTTCCCCTTTAAATTTCTCAGAAGACACTAAAGACTTCTTCTTCTACTTTCTATTTCCTGCATATGTACACACGAGCATATTGCTTGCAAAAATGAATATGAGGGCTTTGGTTCTGTACCCAAGATGCTTGTGTAGTTCTGTGTGTATCATCCACAAACCAGTGTCAAAGAGTTGCCCTTGTATGATTCTTGAGGAATCCAGGGCCAGTTTGTTATGCCGCTGCACTTCGATAAAACTGATAGTTAAGCTGGTAAAGTGTCTTGCTGTGTCATCCGTGTGAGAGGTGTGAGCTGTCATAAATCTGCAAGCTGCTGTCTGGAACGCGAGAATTGAGAGAAAAGCTGTCTCTCCAGGCGAATGCATACAGTACTCCAGCATCATGTTTAGTTTTGTGTACTAAGTGTCTGTGGGGGGTGTGAGTGAGTGAGGCATATGCATAACAGACAAATGTATGTTTGTGTGTGTGAGAAAGATTTAGAGACTGTGTGACAAGTGGAGGATGTGTGCATTTTTTATGACACCTCATTGTGTGTGTTTGCTTGTGCATGTGTGTGCATGTATACATTGACTCAGGTATGTGAAGAGTAACAGCTGACAGTCTTAGCTTGCAGTCAGCGCAGGTAATCCCACGTCACCACACGCACACACACATATACACACACAGATAACACACAATCCTGTATGAGAATTTTAAAGTGGGATCTGTTACACTACATGCAAAGCTCCACCAAGCCTCTGACAGCTTGCCTGGGCTGATTTGGCTGATTCGTCTGAGTAGTTTGGCTTCATTTCTCCCCCTTGTTTCTTCTCTCGCCTTTTTCTTCATCAATCTCGTTTAATTAGTTGTTTCAGCCCGAGGAGGTTTCAGCTCACCTGGTCCCTTTTTTCCATGGTGGCAATAATCTATTCCAAACAATAGTTGTATAGAGCTGCGGTTCATAATAATCAAAGTTCTCTGTTGTTACTTGTCACTCCAGGGTATACTGATATGTTTTCAAAGCCATATAGGTGCTCTGTGAGACTGCACTCAGATGGTATCTTGATCAAACAGAAGGTATGGTCTAATGATAGATGAGAAGACATGAGATCGTCCTCAGTCAGTAGAACTTAATGGCTTAGGATCATAAATGTCTGCACCCCTCTTGAGCCCTGTTCCTTTCAGAATGCAGTGCAGATTGCTTCTCAAATAAAGGGAACGGCTGAAAACACAACCACAAATTCAGACATGATGATTCAAATTCAAAACAACATTTGTCCCCAGACGGCAATTCAAAGGTACAGAGAGTATGTCACAAGTAAGAAACAAGAAAGACTAAAAGAAATCAGTGCAATGTCCACTGACAGTTAAAAATCATTGCAGTACACTCAAATTTAAGTTTTTGTTTTTTTACTGTTAGCAGCACAACACAACAACCACAGGACGGATTACCACTGAACTTAGTCGAAGCAGGTCAGAGAAAAATCCATCAAATTTTGGATCAAGGCATTTTCAATTGCTTTTTTTTTTAGGTTCTCACCAATTTCCCACAGATCTGGAGGAAAATAATCTGGAATATATGATGTCTATGAGTGTGTGAAAATTGGTGCTTCTTGATTGAATGTAAGGGGACTGTTGGGTATTGGAAAGGTCTGTGCTCGAACTTATATCTTGTGCCCATCTTATATCTTTCCAACTTGCATGCATCACTTCACAGAAAGGACAACTGACATGGTGTTCTGACGCCCCTGCATTTGTTCACCTCATGTATACATGCTGCTTGGGAAGGAGGCTGCGTGCTTGAATTAGACTAAATGCACACAGCCTCCTCTCGCTGCCCAGGTGCTGTGTGGCAGGCACTTCATTAGCCCGGCTCTGCAGATGGACGCTGATGGAAACAGGCTTTTTGAGCTTCATTCTTTGTGACTTGTTGTTCATTAAAATCAAATTATGTGTCAGGAAGCATAACTTGTACGTGCAGTTATTGCTCAACAAGCTCTTTGTCTTTCATCAGTGCGTGTCTGTGTTTGTCTTGCACAGTCTGCCGGACCAATTCGGCTCATTGTGCTCATTTCTGTGCACCTGACGGCTACATTTGGGACAAAGTTTTCAGAAAAGAAACAGATTTCTACCTCCTGCAGAACAAATGTTTCTTTTACTCATGTTTCATCCCTTTACTGCACAGATTATCAACTTGTTTTTCCTTTAGATGCGGGGCATCAAAGAACTTGAAGTGGTAATGTTTCTGTAGAGAATTGAGGAATAAAATTAAATCTGTGTTTTCTCACTCTCAGATAATCGAAACTTAATCCTATACCCATCCTCCATCAGTAAAGACAGAAACAAATTGGTTCACGGCCATTTTGGTTGACAAGGTGATCCGTGTGAAGATTAACAAACATGTCTTGACCACAAATGTCACTAAATACTAAATAATGAGAAGACTGAAGGTTAACCCTGTTAGTCCATTTTTCAGAATGGAAGGAAGGGGTCTTGGAGATTTTCTGGCCTCAAGAGGATGTAGGGATGTGATGAGAAAAAACTGCAGTACTTTCTTTTTAAGCGTCTCATTTAGTCTCCCCCTGAGATCATTATTACATCACTCACCTTCGACTAAAATTCTGTTTGAGGCCTCCTCTGTCTTTCTCTCTCCCTATCAGTCTTTTGGACTCTATGATCCCTTCTGTAATTTCCTCTTTTTTAACGGTCACAATTTGAGCTTTGAGGTTAAACTTTAGCACAGACAGAATGATAAAGAGTCTCCAGACAACAAGAAGTATTGTTTTTCTCCAGGCTCCAACTACAACTTACTATAGGCCTGTGGGTAAAGCAAGAGCAGAGGAACAGATTGGGCTGTATACAGTTTATCATTATCATTAGTTTAAGTGAATTCTCAAAGATAAAAATAAGGTGATTTACAAACTAATCAAAACTGATTAAGTAACATTGTATCTAACATATGTTAAAGAAAATTATTTTAAAAAAGCTCTGGCTCTGCCCCCTGTTTCTCATCTGCACCTCAATTAAATGGGTTCTTTCCTGACTCATACTCATTCTTCTACCACGTTTCTGGGAAATCAGTTCAGTAGTTTTTGCCTAATCCTGCTCACTAACAGGCGGGTGGACAAAAGACACAGACAACAAAATAAAACATGCTTGGTCGAAGTAAATATAACAATTAATTAATTTTTTTCCCTGTTTTTTTCTGCGCTGACAACCAGGCTGTAGTAAAGCATCCAATGCATTTACCATGATTGGTCATTGGTCATAACCCCTTGCAGGTAGCCTGTGTGTGTGTGTGTGCGTGCATGCGTGTGTCTGTGTTTAAGGAGAGGATACAATGGCAAGCTGTCAATTTGCCGCGGCATTGAGCTCTGCAGTCTTTTCCATTCACACAAACACACTCACACAGCTTTTCCGATCAATCACTTACTTTAAAGTATTTTAACATCAGCTGTTACCAGCATGACTGCTGCAGACCCAGTAAAAAGGGTGCATAAATGTAATTGCCTTTGATTCCAGCGACACCCCTGCCATTATTGAATCAGCCAACACTGGCTAGTTAGAATCGATACCAATGTTATCACAGGGCCCCAGGTGAACAAGATATAAAGAGAAAATCAGGTGTGACAACATCCCCTCAATCATCAATAGAGCTGCCTCCTCTTCATTTCGTGCCATTGACTACATATTGAATGCTGATGAGGGAGAGAATTGATCTCTGCTCTCGCTCGTTCTCACAGGGAGACGACTTTACATGGGCAGTGAGCGAAAAGGCAATCACAGGAAATGGGTTGACAGACAGAGGATAGGAAAGAAAGAGGGAGAGGTTTGAGGGAATTAAACGGTCCAAAGGGGGAGTAGAGTTGTGGAGAAGAGTTGCCTCTCTAATTGGTGGCGTCTGGGGGCTTTGAAGTAATCAAGACGGAGGGAAAACCGACTCGGGCGCTGATAAAACTATTAGTGGTTTCCGAAAACCAGTCTGGCATTAGCACAGCATTACGGTGTGTAGGAGATGCAGACGCTGGATAAGTGGACGGGATCCCTGATGTCTTTTGCATTTACGTGCTGAAGAAGTAGCTCTATTTCACAGCTTGCGTCACATCTGCAGGGTGCTGTCTGTATCTGCGACTGGTGTACACAGCTGCGGCTATTCATAATAATAATAATAACTGTATTTGTATTTATTAGATTTGTATTACAAAAAAATTAGCAGGTATTTAGATATTTTTCAGAAATCAGTCGTCTACACTGAAACTAGACGATAGCTCCCATGTTAATAAAACAGATGATAAAACTGAGCACATGAAAGTGTACATCTGGCCTCAAGCTGTTTGTTGACTGCCTCTATCCTAAATAATGAACTTCATGCTACATTGAGGCACTATAGGAAAAATCTAAATTGCAAATTGAGCACTATGATTCTAAGTGTAGTACGGACTACGGAGGGTATGTGATTTTGTATCACTGCATATTAACAAACCCATTCTGATGGCATTTTTTCTTACAGAATGCATTAGAGTGTGAATGGATGACACGTTATTTAATTTAACTTTATTAAGATATGTTTACACATACAAAGTGCAGCATACATTACATGTATTATGTCAAAAATATATATTCAATACAAATATAATATGTTTAATCGATTGGTGAAACTAATATAAATTTATATAATATAAATATAATTTTTGCTAATAAAAATGTTTATCATACATTTTGACAGTTTACTTTTTTCAGTTTCTATAATAGTCTTGATGTATTCTGCAAATGTGCATAGAAAACCTGTAAAATTGTGGCCATTGTTGGCCATTGTGCATTTATAAATACAAAATTCACCTAATACAAGACAAAGAGAATGTTACCTTTAAAATAAATTTGAAATTATAATTTGATGTGTTAATTATATCTAAACATTTGAAGGAATCCAGATGAGTTCGATGTATATATCATGTAAAATGTTGATGTGCACTTCTTTAATCTTATCGGTGACACAGAAGTAGATGGTAGAGACTTCTTGTTTCACAACTCGCACAGTAATTGAAGGATCTTGATGAAAGTGAATTTGGTGCCATTTCTACAATTTTCATATGGTGATGAATGTCTGTGTGGCACAGGCTGTTCTGGCTGCTGGCACTTCTGGTGATAACTCCTCCTTGCACACTGTGCGCCTTTACTTTCAGCAAATCGACAAGCGAGAGGCAAAACAATCTGAAATCCATAGCTGCGCATGATGAACGACGTAAAGCATTTCAAAATCAATCAGGATTTTAAACGTGTTCTCCTGTGCCACCAGCTTTATTGAGAGTCCATTTCAGCCAGATGACATTTTTATTTTCTCTGCTTTCCTTGCACCTTGATATTCATATCATCTCCGGCAGAAAAGCCCTAACAGGGAAATCATTGGGTGTTGTCAGCCAGCAGGAAAGTTAGACCATCAAAGATAATTGCATGCTAATGTTCAATAAGCCTTGTAAGTCGCTGAAGATAAGTGTGGCTGCCAAACAGCCTTGCCAGGGGAAAGCACACCTAATCCCTTGGCTGTGGCCGGGGGAAAATTAATACTTAGCTCCTCTGGCCAGACGCTTCCAGTGTGCATGGCAGAAGAAACAATTACACAACGGGCCACCAGCGCACAAATTAATGAATAACCGAGGAGATTCCCATGTGTACACATTCTAACAAAGATGCATCAACCCATGCACGAGCTGTACAAACTGCTGAAAATCGTATGGAAGTGGGATGTTTGTTCGAGTTCACTGGACGATGATGTTTAAGGAGGAGGTTGTTCCACGATGCAAAATATTCATCATGTTCACCCCTCCTCTCTGCTGTATCCTCTCATTACATGGTGGTCTGGATCTACATATGAGTTATTAAAATATACCAAAAAACAGATGCATATGTCAAGTAAATGGACTTCCTCGTGCTAGACTATTCAACCACAAAAATGCTACTCACATACAGGATTTTTTTGCATGTATTCTGCTGGCATTATTGTATTTAAATCTGTTAACTGGCCGGTTTTACTGTTTTATATTTGCTTGCCACTGTTTGGACACATTTGGACACTTTTGTCAACCTGAGGAAAAGACTTGGAGACAGCATTTGTCACTTTATGATCTCCGAAGACTGAACAATGGCACTTCTCCACACAATAAAACGGTACATGAAGAGATATCTACAGGATATTATGAAGCAGGAGGTTATAATGGGAGGAAATTGAAAGTACACAGAAAGAAAAGAGGGCTGAGACGGTTTTCTTGTCAAAGCAGGAAATAAAATGTGAAATTAAAAAGAAATGCAATTCTGTGTCCTGCCAACATTTTTCTATGTTGTGTGCAATGTATTTACTCATATTATGTTCAGTAAACATTTTTTTTAATGAATGAAGAACTAGATTTATTAATGGCAGTGAGTACAGATTTTCCTATAGGCTGGAAAGTTTTGTTTTAATGGATTGAAATGTCATGATTGACAGCTGAGACTGACTTGGATTGGTTCTCTCTCTGGCTCTAAATGTCCAAGATGGCATTGTTTGTATCTAGATAGCTTCATTTCTGGATAGTGGGAGGAAGTGGGGATGCATTGTCCGTCTTTATATACAGTCTGTGCTCTCAGACCATGCAGAGACTGGGTTTAGGTCTACAGTCCTGTCTGTTTAGCCAACACTTTGGTTAAGTTAACAAATACATATTGTTGGTGATGCATGCTTTATTTAACACATGAAGATCAACTTGTGCCTCAGTTTGGTGAAGTTATTATCAATTTCTGTTGCAATATGAACCATCTTCTCCTTTTGTTTGCTCTCTGTCATCTTTAAGTTGTAATGCAGTGTCTTTATTACTTCTACTGTCTGTAGAAACATACATGTATGTAAACATACACAGTGACAGCACACTCCATTCTGCCTGACCATCGCAGCTCTCTGCTGCCTAGTAATTTATGGCTGAGTCTGATATCTTATTACAAGATGTATTTGCTCTTGCCTCTAATAAGAACATAGATTACAGGCTACACTGAATTCACTATCTGCATCCCAGGTGATTGCTCGGCCTAGCAGCGTCTTAGCTTTTATCTTTTTAAGCGTCAGCACCTGGCTATTTGCATTCATCCGTTAAGCTTAAAAACAAATTATAATCGATCTTGGGCGTGATGAAAAGGGTAGTCCCACTGCACATAAACAGGAATGCAAGGTGACAAGGACAGCAGAATCACAATCAGTTCCTGTGATGCTGTACACTGCTGTAAAGAAGGACAGTAATGTTTGATATGTACAATTGGTCGGAGCCACACACACCAGGACGTTTTAACTTGAAATCTGACCAGAGATCCATGTTCTATGACGTGCAGCTGTGTCTCTGCTCAGGTTTTCTGTCGCTCTCAACTGTGAGCTGTCAGTAGCAGGAGAATGAAACAGAATTTTAACTATTAAACTATGATCTCCACTGTAACTAGTCTTAATTTTACTTCTCTGTCTGTTCCAGGTCATCTAACATTTCTGTACTAGACTAACTATAATCTGTTAATATTACAAAAACTCTTCTATGAAGATATTTTGGTAAATTTGTGTGCATAATTGACTTAGTCTGCTTGTCAGAGGGCAACACTTTAATTTTGGTCCTCTCCCTAGGGGGACTGTGTATTTTCTGTTGGGTTACTTTTAGATACCGTGACTCCACTTTGGAAGATAATTTGCACATGGCTGCTGGACGTTTAGGTCTATTTTTCATACACTTAACATGTTAATGAAAAACCATCGTAGTTGCACTTTGGGGAAATAATGAAATAAAAGATTGGAAAAAATAGTCATGTTTATCACGTTTTACTGGTTGGTTTATAATTTAAATCTTAATTCTTTTTAAATGATAAAAACTCTATTGTAAACCTGATTATAGATTGTTTTGTTAGCAAAGGTATCTCGGGAAAGTACCACTGGGTAACACTAATGCACACAGAGATTCCACCAGCAGTGCCTTCTGTCATCTCGACATATCACACATAAATATTAATCCTGTCTTCTTGTCACTGTGTTCCAGCAGTTTAATGGAATAAATTATCTCACCGTGGTGACAGCTTTAGACATGACTGTTGTAACATGCTACAAATCACAGTGTTATCTGACAGGCTGAGAGAGGAGGGAAACTCAGAGATGCTTGCTTGTGGATTAAGACATTGAATATGAATGGTATTGTTGTGAATTTATGTTGCATTAGGTTACTTTTTTTTTTTCTTCACAAGAAAACCTAAAATGGCTAATTGAATAAAGGTCATCTCCGTCATATGTGACCTACAACTTTTAAAAATCTTATAAAATTAATACAAAGTCAAGATCAGACAAAGGTTTAAAAAGTGATCTGAACCATTTCTTCGGTTGTCAGTGGTAAAATTCAATCTTGGAGCTGAATTGACGATGAATTAACCTCCGGGGGCATGGGCCAGTTTTTTGGGGCTTCGGGAGTAGACAGCAGACATCTGTCTTCCACACTGATTATAGTCCGAGTGGTTTCTTTAATCATGTGTCCAACATTTCGCCACACAAACCACAAACAGTGACAGTTTTTGTAGGTTCTTTAGTCCAGATGACATTTTCACACTTTAAACAGCTATGTGCAGATGAATACAGATAAAGTAAAAGTTTATAAGCGATGCATTTCACTCAATGTGTCCCACCTATGTTTATCTGGGTTAGGGTTAGGGACTGTTCACCTGTGGGTTACCGAAGCCTGCTCAAACGCAACTGGTCAAACTAGAAAAAACAGAAGAGCCGTCAGCTCCAAAATCGTGTCCTTCTCCTACAGATTCAACACATTCACATGTAAAGTCTATTTACAGAGATATGGTAAGATTTAGTACTTAAACATGATGCTTTTCCTTCTTATGAAAGAATGTGAACTCTCCTCTGATGGCACTTTCTCTTTTGCTGCTGAGTGTGATGTCACTTTCTCCTTGTGATACTCCTCTTCACATTACTAGCTTGTGTCACTTTTCTCAGAGAAATGCTGAGGTAGTATGTTGAAGCACCTTTAAAAGTAGCAGCCTAGTGACGTTGCAGTGACCACTTTGATGCTTGTGGCGTTCTTGGCACGACTGCTCGGTGAATGCAAACTTCAGATTCGTTGAGCTGTGCCTTGTATTTCTGGTGGGGTTGTTTGGTTTTGCTGATGTACATTCTTCACTGCATTTTACAGTGTAAACAGTGCCAACTACTGTTTTTGCTGTCCTGGGAAGAAGATCAGCTTCAGGAGAAAACATCACACAAGCTAAATGAACACATATCCTTAGATAATGAAGTTTGGATTAAATGGCAGGATTTAAAATTTCAATGCACGGATCATCACATGACTGTTTTGTGCTTTTGCATCAAACCTGCACCATTTAATTCAAATTTTATTTTCCTGTCTATATGGAGACGACTGAGCTCCCTCCTGCCTGGTGAGCTGTCTACTCCCAAACATTGTGTGGAAACTGACGAAGGATAAACCGTTAATAGGAAACTAATGCACACCAGCAGAGGTGCGTATTTGTGCAGGCACATATACAGTAAGCACAGGAATACACACGTGTATACATTACCGCCTTCCACTTGTGGAAAGCAAGGGGTCCAAAAGCCTGCTGAGAAATCATTTCCCGAGAAAGCGAGCGAGGCAATTCCATCACAGTGTTGAGGAAAAAGGCCCTTTTTTAATGGGGAAAAATGGGAGGCAGGGGAAGAGTTAGCAGTAGCAGCCAGGATAATTGATGGCAACTGTTTGGGTATGAGATTAAGATTCATGGGTAGGACCACACATGGGGGCTGGAAAGCGTTATGCGCTGGAGGCATGAAGGATATGAGGCAACACCTTGACTAGCCTGCTGGCTTAATTGATAGAGTGTCGTCCCAGATGCAGCATAAAAAAAGAGAAACCTTCATAAAAGGATTTCACTCACCGATAGAACGAAGGCCAAGGTAGTTTCCAGCACACTGGCTTGTTGAGAGCGACAGACAGACAGAGAGACAGACAGAAAGGGATGGGAAGGGGAAAACAAAGTGGTGGAAGCCCAGAGGCAAGAGAAGCAGGTTGGCATGTGGAAGGTCGGTGGTTCTTCTCCCCAGACCGGCTGGAAAAAGGCTTGTAGGGAAGTATGTGAGTTATACTCTCCCACTCCTCAACAACTGCCCTTCAGGAGCCTTTCAGCAGTTTGCTTAACACACAGCTGCCCCAGTGGAGCAGTTCAGTGGTCGACAGTAGAGGATGTAGCTCCTGCTGTGAATGTGACTCTACACATTGCAGGGAAAGTGCACACAGCTGGACCATTCCCAGTTACAATAACTTGTGTTATTTTCTAAAGGATACACAATGAATATCTCTCAGCGACTTCCTTCAGTCACTTCTTGATCCTTTATGAAGACAAATAGCTCCCAAAGGTGCCGGCTATAAAACACCTGGTACTTTACATTATGAGTCATCTCTCCAGTAGCAATTTGTGGGTTCACCCTTGGTAAATATCTGACCCACTGCACTGATTGTGATTTATACTGTAGAGGGAACAGTTGAGGATGGTTGACTTATAAAGGAAGTCATGCACAAAATTTGGTATGAGAAAATCAAATTGAGGGGAGATGTAGAAATTGGGGTCAAAACTGGCAGAAGATAAAAAAAGAGACAAAGGAAGAGGCAAATATTAATGGTCATGGACCCGAGTGTAATATTTTTAGCATCGATGTGACTGTGCTGTTTCCATTTCCATAAAGTTTCGATAAAGAAATGACACCATTTGGGAGAGCGCAGGCCTCTGGGCTAAAGACTGCATTTTACATCATATGCCAGCCATTAAATTTGGTCGCATGAAGGATTTCTTTTTCTGTACAATGTTGCTTCAAAATCAAATTGAAAAAAAGGGATAGAAATGGGAAGATAACAATAATCATTATGATAATCATCTTAAGCAACTCTGTCTTTTCATCCTTAAGCTGTGAGAAATTGTCAGTCTGAGAATTAATAGCACTAATTCAATGGCACTGATATGAGATTATCTGCATCATAGTCTTAATTGTTAATATTAATTATTAAGATAAGGCTTAACTTGACAGTGATATAAGAATGTATTACCACAGCAAGGGAGTTGCCTCACTATCTCCAGGGAGCAGAAATTAAATTACATTTACAATTTGGAAGTTATATTAATCTTAGCATATGATCACCTCTGTTTTTATGTGACCTGAATTTAGTGATTTATAATTGAACAGATTCATCCATACAAAACACAAACACTGACAAGGAATGAAAAGAAACCAGGAGTCTTTGTTAATAGGAGACATATTCTCCCATGTCAGAGCCAAATGCTTGTAAAGGCTTCAATCATTTGAACAGATGATTGAGGCTTTTACATTCATGGTTAGCACAGACTTGTGATTGTGTAAGTGTGTGTTCCTAGTTAAAGCTAATTTTCTTCTTTTTATCACTCTTAGCATTTGGTAGATACAAAGCACACAGAGGCATTGTAAAATTCAGCTATCCTGTGATTTATGTGAGAGCCTGTGTGAATCTAGATCATAATAAACCAAAGTTGAACTCTCAGCAGAGGCGTGTGTTTTTGTGTGTTTAACTGATCACCCCCTGAGGTCCACTCAAGTTCGTCAGCTTGTTGGTAGAAACAGAAAAGCTCAAGGCCACTGCAGAGAAGTGTGCGCACTAAGTCGTCTGTCCCTTTCACACACCACTAACGCTGTCACACACACATTTGCACCAATTTAGGATGTGAGCTGTTCATTTGACCCCATTGCTCAGCCCATCTACCATCTCTTTAGCAGACTTTGGGGATTTGAGCCACCTCAGGGGTTTACTCTTTCTGCTTTTAGCACATAAAGAGCACAGCATTTCACTGCATCTTACGTTGGCAGGAAGCTTCTGAGACGGCAAGAGCGGAGGCAAAGCCTCCGGGGAAAAACTTTATGAAAAAACTTCATGTGATAGCAAAGCTGTGACAATTGAATTGTTTTGACATGAAATATAGTAATCACATGTAAAGGCTCAAATGTGCAGAAATGTACACAGACACATGCAAGTTCTAGGGTGTGGATTGTGCCTGCACGTACAAACAAACACAAAGTATGTCCCAGGTTTAAAACAGGTCTGATGACATGGAAGAGCAATTACACACTGACTTTTTAAGTCATAAGTATCCATCCACCCATTATCTACACCACTTATCCTTTAAGGTTGCAGGCGGGCTGGAGCCAATCCCAGCTGTGAGGGATACACCCTGAGCAGGTCGCCAGTGAATCGCAGGGCGAAGAGACAAACAACCATTCACTGTCACATTCACACATACAGTTCAATTCGAGTCTCCAGTTAATCAAACCAAAATCTGCATGTCTTTCGACTGTGGGAGGAAGCTGGAATACCCAGAGAAAACCCACACAGACATGGGGACAAGATGCAAACTCCCAAACCAACAACCTTCTTGCTCTGAAGTTATAGTTCTAATCACTGCACCGTCGAGTTGCCTCTGTCATGAGGCAACTCAACAAGCTATCGACCATGAAGAGCTGACTGTATTTACACTGTTATACTTTGTATGGGCATAAAGAAACATCTTAACTTAGGCTGCTAAATTCATATTCTGAAACTCAACATGTTGTACATAGTAGAAAGAAATGATTAAGGGGAATGAAGCCTGACTGTGTTTGATTTAGTCCTCCAATGGATCACATACTGGTAATCCTGTTCTAACATTTATCCAACTGTGTTCACACCGTGAGCAGCTCCACCAAAGCCAGCCATGAGGTTCTTGTTGTGTTCGGCTGAGCTGTAAGAGCTCTTTAGTGGTGGACGCCTGAGTGTGAGTTAATCAGGAACCTTGCCTGAAAAGATATTTGATAATATTTGATCCACCTCACACACACAACAACCTAACTCTGCCCTAAAGAAATATCCAAAGCAGCTCTGGAGGCCCCTCACTCGGTTGCTCCACAGTCTTTCCTGGGGCAACAGCAGCTGATTTTGCCTTAAGAGAAAATATCCATCCACTTACTTGCTAATAAATGCTTTGGATAAAATGATGAAGGTGCTTTCAGTGCTATTTAGTTTTGAAATGCATCATAAAGTGTGTATATCTTATCATCAGCATCCCTCTAAACCTGGTTCATTTTGCCCTCCAGTGGTTGCAGCGTAATTGGTGTAATGGTGGGATATCAGCAGCTGGTGGTCATGCACTCATGCTCAGGGACAATTGTCCTAAGTTAATTGTTTAGTGTGTGGTATACACATCTAGCATACTTGAAATACTCCATCTCTCCTACTTTTCACTAACTTTGTCCAGCAGGTATTTTTCACAATAACGCAGCAGTTGAGAGGTGATAAACTTCTGTCAGATGCACAAAATCTTGATTTTCCTTTTTGATCCTATTATTCTTTCTACATTTTGCAGATATTGCATAACCCCCCCCCCCCCCCCCCCCCCCCCCCCCCCCCCAACCCTTTGCTGCTACAATACAGCTAAAAAACATATTGTATGATTTCAAATATCACATTTAAATCCCTCAGTATGTTTTAATGAATTTAATTTCATATCACTATTCTGCCACATACTTGACTTTGCATATAAAGTATTTGATTTTTAATTCAGATAATTAGTAACATACTTAACAACAGATCATTATATTATTTAATCAAAAGGAGCTTTAATAATGTAACATTTATTTAATAAAATTACAAATATAGCTTGTATGTGACAAGGGTGAGCCAAAAGTGAGGGTCACACACACATGCACGGACAAACAAACAAACACAAAAAAACTCTTTTACTGGGGTCTAAAGGGCTTTTCACTACATCCACTCTCTGCAGCGCATTCAGTCAAGAAGAGGCAGCCAGAGGATTTTGGGTAATGAGATATGTCAGTGTCAGCCAATCACTCCCCTGTGACTCGGATGGATTTTTATTGTCTGGAGACAAGTCTAAATCCTACAGAGATACTGAGGTGGTGAGAGATAGTAAATAGCCAGGGGGGAAGCATTCATACTTTTTCCACTGACCAGTTCTGCAGGTTTGGGAGACAACCAGGACGAGTGAATTAGAAAATGTGTTGTGTTCAAATAAAGAAATCATATCCAAATGGTTGCAGCAGACTTTTTAGAACTTTAATTTCAACATAGACAACACACACACTCATTGGGTATTGGTATTACATCATCTCATCTCATTCACAGCTGCAGTATCAAACACCATTCTATCACAAGAAACATATCATATATGTGATATATATGTATATGTAAAATTCTACAAAGGTGAATAAAATTATGTAGCAGAATGCAAATTCTGATTTTCAAACTTCCCACTGGTATTTAAGCATACAGTTTAAATGGGTTAATAATGCTCTTGTGTTTATATTGGGAATTCAGCTCTATCAAAATACTGCACATGAGAAATGGGGAGAGAGGAAAACAGATCAAACTGGTTGACACAGGGAAGAATGTAAATCTGACTTGATGATCATTACTATGCATTTAACTTTTCATTGAAAATGTGCTGCTATTCCACAGGAATTTTAACTACATCCTCACTTTTCCACACTGATCATACACAGTCCAACAATGTACTAATTTGTGACCTAGTCTTGTTTGCTGATTAAAATATTAACAGCAATTACCCTGTTAAAAACCTTAATGATATCCTTACCACCTTTATCCACCATCCATCACTTTCACATCTGAGTAGATTTCTTTATGCACCTATACCTTGTTTGTCCTTAGTGCTGGCCAGGCAGTGTATATAGTTTGTGGTAGTCTGTTTTTCTGTTTATCAGGGTTTGATTGCTGAAAACAGCTGCCTCCTGCATGAAAAGGGGTTAATGAGAGCCGTGAAACTTAGCTGTACATTACCGATACAGATCCTACCCATGGACGATGTATTAGTGACACTCATGATATATCTGATGCATGTAATCAGCTCCTGTAAGTACAACGACAGCTGCAGGCTATCCTCTGTGGAAAACTCCCACGAGGTGTTGGAGGATGTGTGCACCGGCAAGGGCATAAATGCTAATTTACGACGGACCATATGGAGACAGCAGCAGCATTGTTGGTAGGTGACCAGAGCTCAGAGGGTAGTGAGAGGTTAGCATTGCTGGACCATGCAGCTATCACGAACACTCATCTAGTTATTGTTTCTGATGCTTATTAAGCTACTCAGCAGATGGACAATAATCTGGGGCCATGATTACCATCAGAAGCAGTGGCTTGTAACTCACACTTAGCCAGCAGAGCTCATCTGGGGGACATTGGGGGTAAAAGGACGACTCCGACTCCTGCGTGCCTGACAGAACATTTTGCTTAATTCCAACAATGTCCTCCTGTTTATTCAAGCCACGTAAGCCAGGCTAAGCTATTGACAGTGTTTACTTATGGAAGTGACATTTGCAACTTTATTTGATTCAGTCAGTTACTGGCTATTGGAATGACCTTTTGTTGGCTTCCTTGGCAGGAGCCTATAAACCTGAGAGACTTGCCAGCTTTATAGGCATTCAATAATCGCACAAGGCAATATTGATGAAGTTGTTGTGTGCACCACGTATGAAATGAATTGGGCAAGGAGCACACACCACAGCGATGCAGTGGCTATGTAATCCTGATGAGGATAATTATAAAGTAAAACTGATGAAAATGCAGCTCTGGGGCATTCTGGTTTAATTTTTTTGTTCTTATGTAAAGGACTCACTGTTTGCATACCCCCTTTTGGGTGACTGTCGTGAAATTGTCAGAGACAGTGATGGATCCATTGTCGTCTTGTCTGGTGGTTGTCTGTTGGAGCTGCATGGAAACCATTGAAACACAGCTACCGACAATCTTTTCTCCTGGAGGTTTCTGACTGGTTTGTGAGAGAAGGAGAGATGGATGAAAAATATGCACACAGCTATGGCAGTTACAATACTACAAAAATCGATAAATTATTGGTTTGTAAGTCCAATATATGTAAAACAGTAAGATTATATACATTGTACGTATTGCATGAAATTTGTTGTCAGTTTTTGTGCAGCTTGTCTGTACAGTCAGTACAAACCCATTGAAAGAGAGGGAACATATAGGTGCCGTGATTGTGGGCGTGTTGGCCTTCATGGCACATCTGGTGAACACATGGACAGGTTTGTCCTCATCTATCCACCTCAAAGCATTGCAGAAAAAAATAGCATCTGTAAATTCCCTTTTCATCCATATAAATGACAGCACATATGAATTTCAACCCATAGGCTCGTAATCTTCTCATTAATTACACATATTGGAAAATCCTGAATTATTATGATCCATTGCCTTAATCCATCACTTCTCAGACAATTCCCCGCAAACAAATGTAATCAATTCAATCAGACAGTCAAATACAATTCCTTTGTATATACACATGTATATGAGGTGAATCTCATTGACATTCTCTGCTATGAGTTTGGAATCGAGTGAAATCCGTCAAGCAGAGAAGATGGATTCTCTTGTGAAAAGCCATAACTTTTACACAATATGAAGATTCATCTGTTCTTGCGAGCTATTCCTGCATCCGAGGCACTATGGTAAATAGCTGACATCTCAGTGTCTTATAACGGGTTCTCCAGGTCAATATAAAGAGCAGGGACTGTGCTTTATTCAACCTTTGCAGTGATATAAAGGCTCAGATGTAACATATTGAGCATGGGGACAAATGAATTCTATCGTGCAGCAAGGGGGAGAAAATACATCCTGAGGTCTCTTATTTACACCCAGCCCACATTCATGCACACACACATATAGACAGACATATCACCAGTAGGATCACTTTGCAGCAAACCCCTCAACAGTTCACACTTTCTCTATATGCACTCCACACAGCACAGATGGTTTTGTTGTGGTTCACTTGGCACTCAGCACCATCTCAGTCTCATGCAGAGCTATAGGATTTCAGCGTTTCATTAGAAATCATACAAGGAAAATAAACACATCGCACCAGGCAGTTCTTGAAAGTCAGCGGGCTTACTGAAGGCATGCTTGGGGAACCAAATAGGTATAAAAAACAAGTAAATTTCTTTAGACATCACATACCACAATGACCCTTTGGCCTGATCTCGGCACCCTGCCTCAAGGGTGCAATAACAGTTTATTACACCTATCCTCACTTTATGAGCCCCTCTACCCTCCATCCCGCTTCCCTCAAGCCCACGCTAACTGTTATTGAAAACACCCAGGTCTGTCATATATCATTCCTGAGCAGCGCGTTATGCTATGTGCAGTCTAGCTAATCACCACCAGCCGTACGAGTATTGTCCAGGTCACATTGGGATAGTTCCACTTATCTCATATCGGCTCAGATGAGGAAGCATTTGTCTTGACAGTGCGTGTTGCCTTGAGGCTGAATCCTCTTTTCTTCATATGTATCTGTGGTGTAATGACAGGGAGTAAATAGGAAAAGGAATTGAAAGATTTTGCCACAGTGCAGAGAAAAGGGGTAAAGGAGTTTGGCCTAGTTTATTACTAGCCATGAGGACAGAATACCAACACTTTGGGAGATATGAGGTTTACAGGGGAGAGCAATGTATAGTGTGTAGTAAGGACTGCAGGTAATCTTAAATAAAAATGCGTCAGTCAAGATATTTCATGATGAAGGTTTTCAGATAGAGAGGTAGCAGCTCATGGGTGACAATTTGACAAATCTCAGGGAAGGACACACCACCTCTCTGTTATATTCTCTCATTAAGCATGAAGAAGAAGGACACAACACCAGTATGGAAATATAAATAAAACTGACTTATAATACTTCAGAAGGAACACATGTTTATTTCCTTATATATAAGGTATGGGTCAATATAAAATATATCCTAATATATATATATATGTGTGTGTGTGTGTGTGTGTTTCACTGACATTCATAGTAATTCAGGGTAAAAACTCCTGCATGAATACAAATTATAATAACAAATAATTATCCTAGATGGCAAATTTGCTACTCAGACTAGAGCATCAACAACAACAACTGTATTGCATAGCGACTTCGTGTTTTATTTCTGTTTTCATTGACTGCAGGGGCGTTCATTGACTATTGTGGATTTATGTTGTTATTGGTACATCTTTATAACTCTATGACAAGATTTATTAATCTTACCATTGTCACTCAAAGTCTATAGCCTGTGGTGTACAGGTGTGTCTATGATATTTTTCCACCTTGTTAATATTAATGCAGTTGGGCTGGAGACGAGAAAACACCTCTCTGTATTATTCAATGCAGCTCTACAGCAAAACAAACTACAGCCTTCAAATTTGTTGTGCAGATAGATCAAGGCTTCCATACACAATTTCAATAAAGACTGAACATTATAACCTTTGTGAACGCAGGCTTTTATCGCAGGACTGCTGTACTCTTTTAAGCCAGATGTACGTTACATAAAATGTATCAGTTGTACACACAAGCTGCAAAGTGCCTGACTGGAAATAATGTATTGCTTCCGGGGGGGTTCGGTCCTGGTAGAGTTGTATTTGAAATATCAATGCATACATCTGTTTTATCATATTTTATTATCACCTTACAGCCTATTATTGTTTTTTTATGCAACACAATAACTTAATGGATCAAATGACAAAAAAACGCGTGATGGGAGGACATAGCATGGCGAGGAGAAGAAGGAATCCATGTTGAGGGAACAACCCAAGCAATGACCCATGCTCTCACAGAAATTGATCAATGAAATATTGTTTTTTATTTATTATAGATGTAGACAAATCTCCCTCAACCAACTGATGCCTCCCTCCCTCCAAAAACGTGTGATAAGCCCCCGGCAATCTTCTCGCAGCCCCTCATCTTTGTAATTGCTACAAACGGCCATGCTCCATACCACACTGGGCAGCTACAGCCGATTACGCAGATGGTTTGTGTCATCATTGGGGGGGTTGGAAGCAAGGTGTGTGATGGCTGGAACTTGTTCTAATAATCACTTGTCAAGTGAGCAGCCCAGCTAACTGCTAAAGAGCTCTCATCTGTCCTGAGTGCCCCAAGGGTAGCAGTGAGGTCCAGTGTCTTCACAGTCTTACATGACCAGGGCAGCTAAGCTGGTGCTGCAGGCCACTGTCTATGGACTAATGCTTACACTGTACTTTCTTTGTTTTGACATTTTTTACACAGTAAAACATGAACTGGCTGCTTCTCTTGGTTCAAATTATGTGGAAATCGTATCAAGGTGACCGACGCTGTAGTGTTTATGATCAGCGGAAACTGTTAACCCTGTGAACAGACTGTGTCATGATATCCGCGTGGCTGCTTTCTAATTGCTCTCAGCTAAAGTATATCTAATAAAGCTGTATTAATACTGTCTTGTCACCATCTCTTTTTCCTAGTGTGCACTGGTACGGCGAACAAGCTGAGCACACTGTCGAACCTGGAGCAGCAGTACCGCACCCTGAGGAAATACTACGAGAACTGTGAAGTCGTCATGGGCAACCTCGAGATCACGAGCATCGACCACGGCCGGGACCTCACCTTCCTCAGAGTAAGGATGAAATACAAAGTCTGGTGTGCAGCAAGAAGAGAGAATATACCTTCCTTATTAATACAAATTTGTCATCAGTGGGGAAGTGGAGTAGCTTCACATTTCTTTTAATGGAACTCCATGTTTTTGTGTCTAGACGTATTTAAAAAATTCTAAACCAGGAGACTAGAATTATATTTCATATTTTCATATTTCTTATTATCTGTCAATAGCAGTTACTGTAAATTTATTCAGAATGTAAATCACTGTCTTCTCTTTCGACCTTTTTGCCCAAAGAATACCTCAAATAACTTCGTACCAATCAGCATTCAGATTTGTGTCCACATAGCCAATGCAGTTTCCTTATCCTTAGTACTACTTCTCTCTTCTTAGAGAGGGTTTGGTTGTATGCTCAGATTTGTGTGACACCAACTTAAAAAATCTCCTCTTTGATTAAACATGAGTCACAGACAGAAAAGGAAGATTGCTGGTATCCCTTTGTTGAAAACATTCACATATTTATGTAATGTTTTTAAGAATCACCTTCTTCCTGGGCAGCGTGAGTCAAGCTGCCTCTGGGAGGTTGGTATGTAAGTGAGGGAGAATAGGTGGCTTGGGTAAGGGAGCTAAGGTGGAATTGCTTACATGAATGCTTACCTCCATTTTAGTTTGATGGACACATGCATACACACAAACACAGCGTCAGATGATGCCTCTCAGGGGCCTGGGGCAGTAAGAGCAGTAATGAAAGGTTAGTAGGTTACTATGGAGAATATGCATTTATATCTGAAATCAGCTGCTACTCTTGACCTTTGCTGGCCCCCCACTTCTCAAGAACATCATGCTGGACTGTGCTGACTGCACTCTCCACCGCTAATGCCCAACAAGTCCAATTGATTCCAGTCTATCTTGGGGGCTGGGGAGCTCCCCTGGTGGCTATGCTACATTGCTGACTGCATTAATAGGCCTGCATTGCTGTGAGAGTAAACCTGGCCACAGGGGGTTTTATCGAAAATGCAACCCCCCCCCCCCCCCCATCAGTAAACATGTAAGCTATGTTTGGTTTCCATGTTTTGTTTCTTACACTGATGATTTAAAGTAAATATGACAAAAAGGATTTGTCTACATCCGTTAAAAGTAATACAGACTGCTCGTATTCTCTTGTCTATTTAGTTTGCGTGCACCAAAAGAAATCAAGATTGATCAAAGCGTAAAAACAAAGCACAGTCATTAAGTTGCTCTATATTGTAGAGAGACAAGCTCCCTCCTTTAGTGACGCAAAATAAAAGATGTTATTAAGAAAGAGGGAGCGATGGATGGTTAAGTGCTGCCATTAGACTCCTGCAGAGGTAATATGCCCCACAGACGTTGATGAAAATAGATGGTAGACGTGTGGAAAGATGCAGTTAAAACTAGAAAACAAGTGTGATTTTTGTTTAACTGCACAAAATCAATTTGTAGTTGAAAACAACACTCACACCCCCACTTGAGTTTAGGTTTGGTGTACAAGCGATATTGCATAAAGGTGTTATTTGCAGTTTGAGGTTAAAGGTGCTTCCTCTTCACCTGCATACGTCTCCAATCCACTCATTTACTAAGCGACTCCCTGCGGTGCCGGCTTGCCAGGATCCTCCACCTTTCCATGGTTGGCAATTAACATGGGTTAATTGACGATGCTAATTAGGAACGCAGGGTGCCAAACAGCAAGGGAGCAAGAGGGCAGGGTGGAGTGTGTATTTTTAGGCAATATTATTATTATTATGATAAAACACATTAATAACATGCTTCCCCAGAGAGAGGGAAAAACTTCACCTTGAGGAAAGAGAAGAGGGGAGGGAGTGAAGCGAAGACTATTGTGCAGCGGCAGCTTACCGTACCAGCTGTCTTGAGGAAGTGATTGAAACTGATGCCTGTGCATTGGCTGCTTCTTTTCAAGATAGCCAAGAGATTGATGGCTGCCTCCCAAAACCCCTCAAACAACTTTAGCAGTAAATAGAGTCCATCTTCCAAACTGCCTCCACGACAGATGAATCAAAGCTCGCACTGTGATTAATAACTGCATTACTGCACTGAGGCTTTTCTCCCCTTCTCTCAGATATTCACGCTCAAACCAACAGCCCAACAGCCGAGCTTTACCGTCACGCGGTGTTTACATCATCAGTGTATAAATCACTCCTAAGTCCATATTCCCGTTCCTCTGAATCTTATTATAAACAGAACATGTATTTGCATCGAGAGATGCAAGCACACAGGGAAAATGAGATGACAAGTTATGCTCTGTTCTACATATTCTAGTGTGACGTTTTATTTTATGTGAATGGGACACAGAGGACAGCAGACTCACACTTTTGCATCTCTCTTATCCCCAGTATCACTTTCTTGTGTGCTCTCATAAGCAGATCTGTGATTATGAAATATTCATTCTTCCCTCTCCTCCCATTTTACCAATCTCAATAGGAACCCACAGCCTCCACAGTCAGATCAGATTGTTTGTCTTATCATTGCAACCATTTGTAAACATGTAATTTCTGCGGTAGCACTGAGAGCCCACTTCTGTCCCCATTGTTGTAATTATGGAATCATTATTTACACATTTGAATATTTAATATTTGCAAAAGGCTTTGTATAAAACAACATAGACACATTGACAACAAATGATTATCTATTATTATTTCAAATCAAATCAACTAGAAGTGTAAACATTCTTATGGCAACCTCAGATGCGTTATGAAACTCTTCCACAGTGGCATTTATTTGTTAAAAATTTAACAAGATGAACTTTAGTGGTGGATTTTAAATAGACTATTTACACTTTGTGGCACAGGAAATGAGCATAAAAGCTAATAACCCTAGGCTATAGCTTTCAATCCAGTTGTTTGCCATTGTTGATAGCCAAGCTGTATAACTGTATAATTAAATACAAACCTATTACGCCACTTAAACACATTATGAATTGTCATAATGTTATTTTATTAAAGAATTAAATAAGTTGAATAAATGTGGGATAGTTCATTATTATGAATAGAAGTATTGATAATAATGTATTCCACAAAACTAAATATAAAAAAGGCAATTCCATAAAAATATGTTTCTTTACAAGTAAATGACCCAGACTAAAATCTTTGAAATACCTTTTAAATAGAAAACACTACCACACACTATATGAAGTATTTATTACAGGATAACTTTGCATTGTACAGTAAAATATTTTAAAACACCGAATGGGTTGCAGCATTTTGAATGTATAATAAAAGAGTCATTGTTGGATGGCTCACTCTCTAACACTTACTCTATGTACAAAAGGGTGCTTGAAGGAAACGTGTGGGTCTGTTCATTTTGGCCTGAATGACACTGGTGCAAAGTGTTCACTTGATCCTACACTGGTTTGAAACCCTCCCGGCTGTCACAGTGATGCATACCAGATGGAAACCGCTGCGACCGCACCAGTGAGCTGGAATAAGAGACAAAAGGCCGATTAGAGGTTAAAGACGTCGGGTTACTTTAGTTGACAAGAACACTGTCTTTACAGTCAGAGCTAATATCTACATGCCAACAAATCAGCTACATCTCATTCAATATCGTTCTGTGGAACAGGAGACAGTAGATTAGATAGATAAAATGGACCGAGGGAGTGACGGCAGGGTGCAAGCAGACTTTTATGAAACAGCAATAACAGCAATAAGTATTTTAACAAGAATACATTGCCAATTGAAAGCTTTGGGTTTAACAGGAGCTATTTCTCTATAATGTAAATCAAGCTGAGTAATGATTCATTATAAGCTGCTGTTGAAACATAGCACAGTTGACAGAAGAGTGTGAAAGCTATCACTATATCGGAGATGCTATGCAACATGGTTTACAACAAGTTTCCTTAACGTCATAGACAGGACAATGTTTTGGAAAAAAAAGCACCACTTGTTCTTAATCCTGCATTAAATGGGTGTTTTGGTCTCTCGGGATTCAGAAGCAAGTTATAAACACAACATATCATCTCTCATCCCTTTTATATGGGGAACATGTTGGCAAACTGTTGCTTATTTGTAGCAGCTAGACAGAGCGACAATGCTGTTCATTGGGAGTCATGAGATGAATGAAAGAGAAATATTTTGTTTCTTTTTGCTCGGTTTTCGGTCTCTGCCAACTCCTTAGGGAAATATCTGGCTCTTCAGCTGTTAAATGCTGCAGTATGTTTACCAGCTGGTGGTTCAACTTTGTCTGTCTGCCATTTGCTGTTGAGCACTGTGGAGTGGGCTTTAAGGGCTTCCTCCACCGAAGGCTGCTGCCTGCTGCAGCCACAAATGACCCTATTAGAGCGACCAGGGTGAGTCAAAACAGTACGTTTCAGACCAGAGAGTTGAACTATGAGCTGAAACTCATTATAAAACATCTGTAAAGCTAAAGAGAGCTGCAGATTGAGGTGATAATAGTCTGTATATCCGTTCTTTTGCATGTTCACATTGTTTTCGACTTATTTGACACAGTGATATTGATCTTAGCCTTTAAAGTCGGAGATTAGGAGCCTGATTCTGACAAAGAGGATATAGCTCAAGTTAATTTTACTCAGTAAGATACGGCAGGAGGCTGTTTCATCACCCTCCAGACACTGTTCATTCCCTTTTTTCTCTGAAATTAGCAGCCATTAAAGGTCTCTGCTGGTTGGTTACCTGCAAAACTGCAGTGAAAAAACACTAACAGTTGATGAGCCTAACTGCTGGATCAATTTAAGTTTATGTCTCACTTGGTAAAGCATAGGTTCGTCTTGCCAGAGGGGGTGGACTGACCATCTGGGTCTGTGGGCAACAAACATTTGAAAACCCTGCTGCAGAATGACCAGCTGGCACTTGCACTAGCTACCTATGTGTATATGTGTGTATTCCTGCATCATGTGGGACTAGGTCATAAATTGATGACAAATCATGAGTCCGTCTTTATGATCTCACCAGTTTTATTTAGAAGTACTCTAGAGGAACGCTGCTTTTCTAAATTTAAGCTAGTTTCATGCTATGACAAGAGCAACTGCCGGTTCATAAATTGTTACTTGAGTCGACCTAACAAATTATGTTGCCTTTAGAGTGCCTGGACGAAATACCAGAGAGACACGATTTATGGAAGCTCATGAAAAAAACTGTGAATTGTAGGGTGTTGGACACCTGTAAATTTAAAATGCAGTTTTACATAGTTTTTAGCAGCAGACAGTGGTTCCCTGAAACTCAAAACAATTCATTTTTGTCTGCTCTGTTTAACCCATGAATACCTAAGGCTCCGAATAGAAAAAAAAAAGTTACCACCTAAAAGGTAGGGATTTTCTCAAGAGAAGACAGAATTGGCACATTTTGCTCAAACTTTAATTTCTCAGCCCCTGAAGCAGACAAGTTTGAAATAACTTTTTAATGTAAATAATTGCCACTTCACTAACCTTTAAAAGCATTTTATTTTAAAACATATAGAGCGGGCAAACTCTCAGGGCCTCCCCTTCTTCCTCCTCAAACATGTTTCTTACTGACAGAGCCTAGCAATAAAATCATCTGGGTCTGATTCTCCTCTTATTATTATTCTGCCACTGTTGATTTCAT
The DNA here is from genome assembly GCF_024713975.1 of Paralichthys olivaceus. Taxonomy (NCBI): domain Eukaryota; kingdom Metazoa; phylum Chordata; class Actinopteri; order Pleuronectiformes; family Paralichthyidae; genus Paralichthys; species Paralichthys olivaceus. Next base: position 13,932,172 of record NC_091102.1, read on the forward strand.
AGTTGTTATCGTCAATTAAAGTGCTATGATCTGCTCCCTTCACTCAGATTGCCATGGTCACTTCTTTAAAAACTTTTTTGCAGGCTAAAAAAAACAAACTACATTTCCCTTAATGCATTTCAACTTTCTCTGCAAGAATTCCAGTCAAACACGATGTATTTCATCAGTTGCGTGTCTTGAAAATAATGACATTGCCGATGAGACGCACACATCTGACACGTAAATTGCACCCACTCTTATAGCTTATATACCTATATACAGTCTATGGTATATACACGCAGGTCCTCATTATACATTGATTACTACTACTGCTGTCATCGGATCATATAACACTTATTGAGTCGTAAATGTACAGCTTTTGACTGACTGAGATTTACTGAAAAGCTGCATACGAAGTTTCAAACGTTGTGACAAGTGGCATTTGAAAGCTGCATCTATTCCTGGTCTTCAATCCCGTATTCTGACATCTTCTTACTTCTTCTTGACTGGCATGTTTATCCCTCAGGTGCCATCGGTGCCCTCCCCAGCTTCCTAATTTCTGATGCACTGTTAGACGAGTGCAGATTACGTTGCCCCCCCTGCTCCTCTGCAAACTCCTTCAATATTAATGAAGACTGATGAAGTGCTAGGGAGCCCCTGTCTTTCAGGCCCGACCTAGATTGGATTGACAATTGCAATTAGCATCCCCTCAAGTCCATTTCCATCACTTTAATTTGACATGAAGAAGGACAGTGTGGGGTGGGAAATGAGACCATCGAGAGAAAGAAGTCCTGAGGAGAAAGGTTGGAGAAAGGAAAATGGGGTGAAAGAGTTTAACTGGGAACTAGTTTGAAAGCCAGACAGCAGAAAGAAGGGAAATTGAAGAGTCCCGAGAAATCTTTTACTCACAGATATCTGTTAAGTAATTTGCTGCTGCTTACTTTTTAGATTTCTTCCTTCTTTCTTTACATCATGAAACATAGCAGCAAATCACAAAGGCTTCAACTAAAGCTTTTTTTTTGTTTTTAAATCTATTTATCTGTTAATTATGTTTCAATGAATCCAAAGTCCACTTTAATTTTGATTTATCAATTGTGTTTGTTCTGCTTTACTTTGCCTGGGAAACACACAGACATTTTTTATGTAACTTCCTGCTGGGTTCTGCGTGGGATGATGAGAGTTGTTGTCTTTACCACCATCTCCCTCATTACAGTCAGCTTCTTCCAGTTAACATCCCTCTGGTGTTCAGGATGTTTTTTTGACAAGGAGCTAAAATAAATTGGGTAAAAAAAGGAAGAAAAAAAAACACTGAATGAAGCTGTTTTAAGTAAAGAAATCAATGTTTCTACATTTCTGTTGGCAAAACACAAGAGGTCTCTGCTTGATCTCAGTTTTTTGTGGTTGTATATGTTACTTTTGTTAATACATCCAAGCGCACCATTTCATTAGATCTATGTTTTAATAATGTATGCTTACACCAAGGGTTCAGGGCTCTTTTGGGATTGTTTCAGAAAGATGAATGAAGCCACACAAACCAATGCATTTTGGTTTTTTTAGCCCTAAAATCCACCTTAAGATCTTTAACTCAGACCTTGGTCTACTCCCATCTATGAGATCAGCTGTGCTTTCTTCAGTATTACTATCTAATGGCAGTATTTTACTATTTTATGTTTCCTCTCTCACCTGCACACTGGACTGCTTTTCAATTCACATGTAAGCAGGAATAAAAGTGAGTGAGATATGACAGCCGCTGCAGAAAATCAATGATCCTCCACCATTTAGCTGGAAAAGAAGCAGTAGATGATAGTCAGGAGTTCATGATGGGTCATGTGTGTGTGTATTTCTTCACAAGTTCCGCAAGCGTGTACGTGCGTATGAGACTGTCACAATGTTGTTTTAAATGATAGGACTTTCTCTCTGCTATAGTGACATTGATCTTAATCTTCCTTCGACATGACTGAAGCAATTGTTGGTATGTTTGCCTGCAAGTGAGAAGGGTGTGTGTGTGTGAGTAAGCAGGGTTAAGGCATATCTCAGCCTTTGACTGACACATACATTTCCTAGCTTCCCTTCCCACTCGTCAGCTCATATCATTTCAATCCCTTCTTTTAGAAATGATCTGGATTGATAGAGAATTGAAACAAAAATAACAGGCAAGGTCAAATGTTTTTGACAGAAAAAACTTTGCTCGACTTGGGTCTATTTTCTATCCCTTAAACTTTCCATTTGTATTGACCTGTAGCAGTGTAAGAGAAAACCTAAATAGACACATATCTAACCCAGCAGCTCTGCTGACTTGTTTTTATGATGAAACTGTTAAAATGAAAATCCTCACTGAACAAATTTTAAGTAACAAGTTAAAATGACCTTAAAATGAAATAAACAAGAAAAAGAAATTAAATTAAATTAAAAAAAGAAAAGAAAGAAAGAAAATTCTAAAAGTGCATGAGTGCTGGCAAGTGCAAGAAAGGCTGAAGTGAAGAGAAATGTCTGAAGTTTTCTTTTATAGACATTTACTGAATGTTGGGCAGAAAGTCTGACCGCTTTAGATGTTTGGCAATTTTTAATCAGCAGCAGTAGCTTCAGGTCATTTGGTATGGGTGTTTTGAAAGAGCTCTGAAAACTGAAAACTCCCGTTCAGAGGATGGAACTGCCTTGGGACAAATAAAAAAAATCACGTAGCCTTGGAGTAGATAGTGCAGCAGATGTATGAGACAGTTTTACTGCACTGCTCACACATAGCAGAGGTTGAGGTGATATCACTACTTATCGTAACAGAGCAGTGCCAGACTGAATAGAGGCAGTGGAGAGGAGCAGCTGAACTGGGGTGTGACAATAGCCCACCCTGCTTCTGTAGCTGCCTTTCAAATGCGATATCTGCCTCCCTCTGTAGTCTGCCAAAAAAAGTGAATGATATGGACCAACTTCTCAGGAGGATCGGAATCAAATTCCACCCACTGCAACTGAGGCGAGGGAGTCCTTTAAAGAATGGCTGGTGTTAGGGTTCAGATGGACGAAGAATAATATTTCAGCTAGATGCAGACTCCTCATTAATAACTCTTTATTGATAACTGCATACAAATTGACACCAGGTCATATTATCCCCTCTGACTTTAATTAGGCCTCCACTTTATATGCATTTAACCTGTGCTAGAGAGTCCATGCATGGTAACACAAGACCTTGTGAGTTTGTTCTGAAACGTTTTGATCTCTGTACCTGGTGTGTACTTATTATTTGACTCATTCAACGTTTTCTGTTGTTTCTAAATTGTGAAAATAGAGGAACCATTCTGCTGGTTTCACTAAACATGCAAGTGTGTGATTCATTGCTGAAAAGCAACTGAGCATGGATTTAGTCTCACAACCTTGTGAGGATGAGCTCAAGATTTCTTATAAAGTGCATCCTTTAGTTCCTTGCTCTTTCTGTACCACTCATCACCATGTTACTTGATTATGTATTTAATGGATTAAAAAACAATACTTTCATCAATAAACCATCAATTAATTTGAACAAAGAAAATGTCGACAATAATTAAATATACTGTAATGTAGTGCACTTTTTTCCATTTTAAAGTAAAAATCAAAAACTCTAACATCAGAGGTGATTCATGATTTAAGAGTTTGTCATATATATATTAGGCACTAGATCTAATAAATTCCAACATGAGGCTGGGGGGTGCTTTTTGTCATTTCTATTAGACATTGTACTAAACACATAGCATTTACCAGTTTGGTGATTTATTTTTACATGTTAATCAAAGTATGTCTCATGCAATTTGAAGGCAGGATAAAATTGTATATAATCCATCAAATTAACCCTGGATTGTGATCAGTGGTAATTTTAATGTTTACATCATTTGCCAGTGCTTGTTATAAATCTTGCTTTTTTTACAATTTACTCATTGATGATATTTAAAACGTCTTATCCAATATGGTCACATGGTCAAATATGTGATGAAAGCTTTACCTTTCACTCTATGTCACTATCATAGCTCCCCGCAATTGTTTTCAAACTGAAACTTGAAAAGTGCTCTGCATCCGACCACCCAGACCGTACTGCTGCTGATTCCCATTACAAGAGTAACACACATTCATCATGTAACTCGATTACTTGTACACTGACAGTATCCTTTTCTCTCTCTCGCTTTCCTTTCTTTCTCCTCCTCTTTTCTTTATGTACATGTATGTTATTGCGGCTTCCTTTTACATTTCCATCATCTTCCCCCCCGCGCCTCCTCCACTGCACACCCCCACCCCATCCTCCTCCTCCAGCTCTCCTTGCGCTAACTAGTCAGTGTTTGAATAAAAACTCATTAGGATTACATAGCCATTTAGCTAAGTGACACAGGGTATAATTGTACCATCCATCAATTGCTGTGTAATAACACACTCAGAGGAGCTAAATGTTGATTAGGCCTCAGCCAATTTCACCAGTGGGTTTTGGGAATAAATAGCCAAGAGGGAATTGGGGAGGGGGTGGGCGAGGGGCTCTACGTAGTCTCGTAGGGTGTTGCGGTCAGGGGCACTGACCCACGCAAGCCAAATTAACTTGGAAGGGTAGAAAACAAATTGTCAAAGACAAGCAAAGTATCACTTTCTGTCCCTGGCTATTGGCCTCCTTGTCTGGCTGTCTGTCTACCACTCACCAATACATATGACACTGAGTGTCTCGCTCCATCTAGAATGATCTTAATAATACAGGATGTTTTTTGACACAAGCCAGTGATATCTGATAATGCTCATGTTCTGTTAAAGAGTTAGTGTGCAAGATTTAGGTGAAAGGGACGTTTTGGCAGAAATTGAATATAAATAAATAAATAATCCTGGTGATGTTTTCACTTGTATGTAGTCATCTTAATTGTAGGATTTGAACAAAGTTTTCTTTACTGTGGAATGGCCCCTTTATATTTAGAACTGGAGGGGGTCCTCTCTACAGAGGTCGCCCAGTTTTTTTCAGTCGTCCAAACTGGACAAACTAAACACCTTTTGAGTTTTTATGAACTGAAGGATACCACTGGTTCTCTTTCATGTTTAGAAGTGGAGGGTGAGGTGAGGGGTATTCAGCTGCAACATGCAACTTCACCTCTAGATGTCACTGAATTCTACACACTGAACCTTTAAGCACACTAACAATCTAAGTTTGTTTTGTTTTTATGTCTTAGGGAAACTGTATAGTTGTCAATTTTCTTCTGTACTCACTTCTGCAGGAAACAGTTACTAAACAGTTTGAATAGAAAAACCTAGAAGCGTGCAGTAGTTTTTTGGAGAGATTGATGAAGTAAAATGCTGATGAGAAAACTGTTCACTGCCTTTCAAATATAATTTGCTCAACACTTTTCTTCACTTAACTTTGGTCCTGAGTATGCTGACATGCATTATAATACTGGATTATGAGATTTAATGCTCTGCTAATCCCCCTTCCACAACACTGCCTTAGAATATCTTCTCAGAATCAAATCACACATTTGTTACTGCTAAGAATCAATTGATGTATTGCTTGTTCTGCTGACATGTATAGATATGTTGCGCTACAGTAGATATTTTCATTAAAGAAGGCTAAACACTCAAATAACAGTTTAAAGGTACAGTGTGTAGAATTTTGTGATATCTAGTGTTGAAGTTGCATGTTGCAGCTGAACACCCCCTTACAATTTAGATGAAACAAACTAGTGAAAACCTCATGAGGATTATTATAAATAAAATGTATGCCAATATATCCCTGTCACTCAAATCTTACACACTGGACCTTTAAGGTTTGAGATACTATACATACTTTGGAAGTTTCCTTTATCATTGTGATTTTCTGGTTAGATGCTATTGGCACTCTAGGTGCCCATTGCTGACAATGCTATTGTCTGCAGGAGTTGATGCTATTTGCACCCACTTGTCATTAACAAACAAAGCCATTAGCACTCTGTGTTATTATCAATAGGGCTGTTTACACCCAAATATTAAGGCCTTCCTGGTCCACTTCAGAGTTACGAATGAAAAGTCTGGGCAAGACTTGTTTTGGGGTGGATGCAAGACAAATTAGCACTTCATTATAATGACTGAAAAAGAGACAAGGCCTACCATAGTTAAGGCTTGGCCTCCTTAGACCAACACAGCGGGATCCTCTATCGTTCCCACTATCTGTCTTCCAAAAGCAATAGCTGTGTTATATGAAGAGGAACCACAAAAGAAACCGAGAAGTCTTCTATAACAGCACAAGACATAATTGGGACAGAGGTGGTGAGGGAGGAAAGGTCTTTTTGTTCTATTCAGAGCATTTCTGACTTCCTCCAAATAGATGAAAGAATACCTTAATTGCTCATTGAGTTGATGATACTGTTTTATGCTGATAATATCCCAGTGTCTGACGGTGTCATAGAAGGAAAGAGAAGAAACGTAAAAAAGCTGCGCAGCAGATAGACAATAAGAAAGAGAGTCTCTTTTAGAATAATTGTAGCTTTTACCATGAAATGAATGCATTGTGGGAAGCTAACGGTCCCAGCTCTACCCATGCGAGCCATCATGTCTTTATCACTAATGGACCAGTGACTACTACTGTAATTACATAGGCTTTTGTCTAGGCCTGTGCACAACTATCTGGGAAGCAAAAATTGGTCTGACATTTACGGCTCTTTCATTGACATCTACAATGAGCAAGTTCCCAAAAAAGAAAGGTGCAAAAAAAAGATGTTGTAATAAAAAGAGCAAAAGTGTAAGATAGAAATAGAGGGAAAGTTAAATGGATTGATGAATGGGTTGAGAAAATTGTTAGGATGATTTGCTATGTTGAAGATATTTCCAGATTTTGAACTTAGTGTTCCCATTTGATATAGATAGAACACAGTCTGATTTCAATTTCGGTACGTACCTCAACATTCAATGAACCCATTTATGTTTCATCACTCTTTATGAACTCTACTTATGCATATCATGTCTCATGATCTTTCAACTAGAAGGTCTGATCAAGCTCTCCGTGGCCCTTCTCTAGTACTCTTGAGCATGACATTGAATCCCAACCACCTCCACTTGCAGTCAGACATGGACCTTCCACAGCAAGGAGAAACAAAACTAAGTGTAGATTCATTTAAAAACCTCACAAACCACAAAGGATCCCACCATAGCTTTGGCTTCTGGCTATGAACTAGTTAACTGCTACATCATGAAGTACTGTCATTACTCATACAGGAGATTTCCATTAAAACAGTTAAAATATTCATTGTTTCTTACTTGGGCGGCAGCTCCCAACTCCCTTATGTCCTGTCTGCTAAAGAATAAACTGGCTGACACCCACGTACACTCACACAGACGCACGCATGCATTCAAACACAGCTGCAAAGTATGTTACATCGTTTTCTGTCTCCACAGGGCAGAAAAACATAGCACAAAAAAGACGGAATTACTTTTTTTCTGCCTTTCACCTGGCAAACTTGACTTTTTACAACTTCCCTAATTGAATAACATGTTAAGTTCTTGGTGCAGACAGTTCACTTGACCTTACCCACCATTAAAACCTTCTGGGGTAAATAAACCAAAAGTTGTGAAATAGTTAACTCTGATTGATCCCTGGCAAAATCTTTACTCAAAATGTTGTCTTCTTTGGGGATTTTGCAAACAAATCGAACAGGCAGCTGAATATGATACATGTAACTTCAGATTTTTACTAGTAGACTGTTTGTGATTTAAAGCCTTTCATTCCCAGGTATCATCTGACTAATGGCCCTTGTGCATTCATGCTACATTGCGTTACGGTGCCTATCCATCATGATGCCGGCTTAGTTAGTTTCACATGAGTGGATTAATTAGCTAGCTAGCTAACATTAATTTCATCCATCCTATGTCACATAGGCTACAGATGTAGATAAGGTTGAACCCTTACAAATCACTGCACTTTGTTAGGATTATGTCTATTGGACTTCAAAGGTGTCTTTTGTTTGAGTTCCTGTTTACTTGAACAACGCATACTCAACATTCATTTTCAAATGTTCAGTGATAATTACTGTATTTTCAGACTGAGTGTAGATCATTTACTGCACTATAACTGCTTAACAGTCTATGCTACTGGTCACAGGCGTGGTTTTAAGGTTATATATATAATTTTTGCCCTCATCTTGAAATGCACATACAGTATACAGTTTAGAGAAATCAAACATTTTTTGAGAGGCCTATAGCCTCTAGCAGGCTCAGTTTTTGGACTTCAATATTTTCTAAAATCCTGCTTATTGCCATGAAATAATTGTGAACCTTGATCCCCCCCTATTTTGAATATATTTGTTTTAATTCTAATCAAATTATACCATAATAAATATTAGTTTTGTTGCAAATGTGTGGCAAATTTTGTCAAAGGAGGATATGAGGGCCTCAAACGTCCACGGACAAATTAAAAAGTTCACATTCACTCACAATTACACAGTAAATTTTTTGCAAAATTACAACATTTAATCAAAAATCTCTGTAGCATTAATAGTTTTCCATTACCATAGTAACAGAGTTTTATTTGTGCAAAGGTGATGTCACTTTTCATGGCTGATCTGAAGGCAACACACACACACACACACACACACACAGTTACATCAGTTCGTTATGCTCTGCTCTAATTCCATGGTAACACTTGAACATCTTAATTAAACATGGCTGTTATCTGGGTTTGTTTAATTCTTAGAAATGCTGATAGGTCTGGCTGCCAAATAAAACTCCATGGACTGGGTACAGCCACTCTTTTGCTGCATTTGTGAGTCTACGTGTGTGTGTTTGTGTGTGTGTGTGTGTGTGTGTGTGTGTGTGTGTGTGTGTGTGTGTGTGTGTGTGTGTGTGTGTGTGTATATGTGTGTTTGTGTGTGTGTCTGTGGGTGTGTGAGTGAGACAGAAAGAGAGAGAGAGAGAGAGTGAGAGGACAGCCAAGTGGGTCAGAAAACAGATTCTTTAGTTCCCTGTGGATAGAGCAAGACCTTTATCTTCAATTTCAGAGATTTCCTCTGTGGTCAGAAGAGGATGCCACATCACCTCTTTCTTCTCCACTTTTTTATTGGGCCATCACTTAACTCAGATGAGGTATAAAGAGGGAATTTTAAGCAATACTTGGTGGACACATTATCTGGCCTGTTACACTTCAATTTCTTTCATCTTCAGACTTAATCCATATTGATTTTGTCCAAAGTATATTTTGTTAGGCTGCAGTTGGCTGTGTTGTTTTTTGTGCTGTTCACAAAGAGACTTTTTTTAAAGACATCACTGATCACTTCATTAGCAGCGGCTCCGAGCATCACATTGTCAACATGACATGAGTTTACTAAATACTGCTCTGGACTATGCATGTGTCTTGATCTCATATTTATGTGTATGATTAAGAGCCTCCTAAACATAACAGAATGAGTTGTAAGTGATACATTCCAGGGCCTTGAGGTGCTTATCTGAAAGAAGTTGCTTATTATTATTATTACTGTAAAGACAAGGTAGGTAACATAAGTGAGTAAGAGCAGGAGGACAACCCTCCACACCGTCCAGAAAACTCATGCAATTCAGGCTCTTTTTCATCTGCATAATAAAATGTAGTAAAATATCTACTCCACTCTTCAGGAAAACCATAAAATCCTTTAGGAGTCATCACAGTTGATCTCCAGGAAGTGGAGCTTCATCCTTTCTGTTTGAAAATTGTATTAGGCAGAACTGAGGCACCTTCAGTAAGACATTGTGTTGAAAGGCATATTAAGAAGAAGAAGATTTACTTTTATTGTCATGTTTTTACACTTTTTACATGCATACATGAAATTGTTCTCTGCATTTAACCCATCCAGTTGGCACCTGTCGAAACACGCACATGCATAGAAACACACAGACAGATGCCATGTACACACATATGCTGGGGCGGTGGGCTGCTGTTGTTGGCGCCCAGGGGGCGGATGTTGGGGGGAGGGGGGCGGGGCCTTGCTCAGGGGCACCTCGGTCGTGGTGAGGACAGCAGGAGCGGGGATTGAGCTGCCAACCTTCTGGTTATTGGACGAACTGCTCTACCGCTGAGCCCTGGCTGCCAACTGCTTAGCCTTGGACAAAAGAACTTGTACCACCAAGGGGGAAATATACACTTTTCTTAAAATATGAGGACAATTTATTCATGACCTTTTAATGTCAGGAAATATATTGTGTGCCTAGGACAGAGTAGTTACTAAAACATAGAGCACCTAAATATGTGATGTAAATAAAAGCACCAGGTTTTTAAATCCCATCATGATTCCTATGCAGGTTTGACTTTAGTGCAAAACAAAGGAGATACATAAATTCTCAGACTGAGACCTCACCTTAACACGGACACTGCTTCTTAGTCTCCTGTCCTCCTAAATTTATAGAGCCGCGAGGCCCATCAACCTTTATTAGCTAATAATGCCGTTAGGGCCATTACGTGTGGCCGAGGCTCCCCCACAGCAACATTTAACAGTCTCGCTGGGGTACTAGTGGTGGGCTGAAGTAACAGGGTCGCTGTGTGACAACCCCCTCTGCACCAAAGTCTCTCACCAGACTTCTATTTCGTTGGAGCTAAAACCAGCATAGCACTCCCAGAGGGTGTTTGCTATGTCACATTATACAAGCAAAAAATGCAAATAAATATTACATTGGTCATTTACTAAAATAAACAAGTCATTTTGTGGTATGTCTGATTTATTTATTTATTTATTCTCTTGGTTAAGAGTTCACGTTACGGTTCTGATCTGGCTAAGGAGCAACATTGTGCTATTTTCATGTTGTAAGCATCTAAGTGGAAAAATGTTATCCCACCCATGGGGCTTCTTCAGGGATTATTTAAAGGCACCTGCATCCCGAAGATGCCCAGACTTCAAATTGAGAATCTCTCTTCACTGTGTTTTTGCATTAAAATGCCCTTTCTGAATAGAAGGTAAATGTGCCCCGTAGAGAGGATACTGTAGATGATTTAAAGCTCCTGTGGGCGATGTTAAGATTGCCACACTGAAATAAACCGCGAAGGGCTGAGTGAAGTACTGTATGGTTGCTCCCGGGGCCGTTGGTGATGTTTTTGTTGTTTTGTGCTCAGTCCAAACTCTTAGAGATCAGTTAGGGGACGGCCGCTGCAGATCAAAGCAGAAAATAATCAACTGTGAGGAGAGAGAGCCCTCTGTTTTATCGTCTCTCCTTGCTCAGGGCTGAAAGCAGATTGTTGTTGAACAAAAAGTTGATAAAGGGAAAAAGGACTGTACTGTGTATACTTTCCACTTGTTTTGTAAGTACAAATGGAACATATGGTCTGTTTTGATGAGTCACATGGACGAGACTCAGTTCCCTGTAATGTGAGATTTATTTTTATAGTGCACACACACACACACACACACACACACACACACACCGGTGGCTGGTTTATGTTGTTGAGCATGTCTCCAAATGGGGAATCCATACTGAAGCAATCACACTTAAATGCTTCTGCAATTTAAGTATTTGTGTGGCAAGATTACCCATGAGGTGTCAGTGCTTTCACCTATCATACCTCAGAATTTTACTAGGACAGCATCAGCAATCTGGCATTACTGGTCAAATTAGTTTTTGTGCAACCTATAGTATGCAATATACATTTCTGTGTTGCAAGATTTTTTTTTAATTTTACCCAGCATTATGTAAATCGTAAGCAAATAAAATAATATATTTCCAAAAAACATATTAACAGAGTGAAAGTCTGTGTAACTGTTTTATCAATCAAGGACTCAATCAAGATAGATTACTAGTTTGTGTGACTATGTGACAAAATATGTTATTACAGCTGATATTCAGGTCTTAAGACCCTACAGTGAAAACAAGCAGTATTACAGTATGTTGCAGTGCCTACTTCCATCTGTGCAGTAAAAGTTACACATCATGTTTATGATGCTGTTACCAAGGGATATCAAATGTTTGAGAGAGATGGAAGACCCAGAAACTGCTAAATGAATACCAGGTGCTTTGTGAGTACATCAAACATGATTTTATGTTAATTAAGTTGTAACTTTGTAAAATGCATGTTATTGAAATATCTCAATGTGAAGTTTGAGGGTCCACATGAAAACTGAAATGAAGAAATGATCAGAAAATCATTGAAAACATTAATTAAAGTGCAGAATTATCTCAGTAAATGGTAGAAAACCTATAAGCACCAGTGGGACGTGGTTCCCAGGCCTGATTAAAGAGCTAACCATGGACTACATGGATCTTGCATTACCTCCCACCCCAAAAGCCTCCCACCACACACACATGGAGCTCATAGTAAAGGAGCGTGGGGAAGTGATTATTCTTGGATTAAGACTTGCCTCGCCGCCGATATGCGCAGCATAATTGAATAATGGCTGCCTCACCCGAACAGTCCCAATGCAGAAGGGCCTCCCAGCCCCATCAGATCGGCACAATATTAACCATGACACAGGCGTAACCAGGCTGGTAATTAATGCACTGAGTCAATTACAAATTAGTCCATTTGGAGAATTCCCCACAGGAGTCCACTCATTACCAGTGCTCTGATGAAGTCGCCGTTTCTCCTCATGGGAAGAGGTGTCACTCCACTGTTCTCCTTTTTTATCTGTCTTCATCACTCTTCTCAAGGTAGGATGCAGGAGACAAATGGAGACTGAAATGAATACTGGCTGCTACACATCAGCTACACAACATGAGATCGTTGTTAGGATAATGTCCAACAATAGACAAGTGTGAAGCTAACTGAAGCTAATAAGAGACACTTTAGAAGGTAGTTAATGAATGCTGTTAGTTGGCAGACTACTGTAGAAGGGAGCTAAGAGTCACATATAGCATTAAATGCAGTTTACCAGATCTAATAGATCTTTTCCATTACTGACTTCTAAAATCCTTTGGTCTAAGACTGTTATAAGGACAATTCCCATCAATTGCGCTGCACCGCTGTCTTCCAAATCGTTACAGATCAATTGCAGTGTATAAATCAATTCATTACAATGAATAAAGTGTATGTTACACATGCGTTTATGGTGGTAATATGTGAAGAATATGGCTTGCTCTCCTTACTCTGTATTAATGCTTCTCACAGCACAAGGCGAACACCACCCTATTCATTTGGCTGCCAAAGGTGAAAGTCAATCTTAATGACAGAGGGCTTCCGAGCTCAATTCAGGAACTGTCAGGGAGGTGAAATTGGAAAGAGCTGCCATGATGAGAGACAGTGAGAGAAACTATGGATGTGTGTGTGTGGTTTGCCTGCCCACAAGCCCTTGAAAGGCCACCCATTCAGGGTAAACAGAATACATTTTAAGAAGAGAAAAGCCTGATCTTTCTCGCACTTGAAGAACAGTACTGTATATTTTGCTCTCAATATGAGTTAGAACTCGGTACAGTTGAAACCCAAATCATTTCTGTGAATGTTTTTGAACCATTTTTCAAATATATGAAATGCATATTTACAAAGACAGCAGAGTCAGTCTGTCAGATGGAAGTTTCGAGGGAGGAATCTGATTCAGACTACGGTGCTGGTTTATGAAGCATTCCTCATGCATCAGTGTCAAAGGCTGATGGGTCCCAGATAAGGAAAAGCAAAGCACAGTTTCTGTCTGAAATAAGTGTATATTCAGTGAACACTTATTGTAGATGGGTGACTGTTTTTCTATTTCTCACCAGTTCAGACAGTGAAGCTTATGGTGGAAGTTCAAATGTAGTGTGGGGTTGTTGTTTTGAGTAAAACTGAACTCATTTGATACATTCTGCTCCCACTTGGATTTGAGTCAAATATTTTTTGTTTCTCATTTTTATTTTTCCATTTGAGTCATTCTGACATTAGTCTAATACTTTCTGGGATTAATTATCTTATATTACCCACACCATTATTACTTGAAGGCTACTCTTGAAGGCAGACTCCAACATTGTCAGAAGCTACAAAGTACTTGATTTTATTCTGTCATCCCAACTGATTCTTCAGCTGTTTTTTCAGTTCAGTCACAGTAGCCCCAAATAACTAAGATCTGAACAAAACACCATAAAAAGCATAACAGAAACCTATGGAACACCTACATCTGCAGCTGCAGTATGATAGGGATGCAGCAATGCCAGCTTTAGGTATTAGTCCTTTAAAGTGCTCATCAACCTGAATATGTAACCACAAAACGATGATCCAAATGCACCTGATTCCTGCTTACAGCCATGTTAAATCTGCATTAAAAAGAAGCAAAGATGTATGTAAGCTCTCTCTATCCAGGGGCATGTAACCTCCAAGGGATATTTGTGTCTTCCCAATGTCTTTCATGAGCTTAACTGCACATGTGATTGATGCAGATTTTGAAGTTCTCTCCGCATTTTGCTCAAAGGGCCTGTCCCAATTCCTCTCCTGGCAATAGCAGCTCAGGTGACAACTGCGACACAGCTGGTGTGTCCCAGGTGTTAGCCCTACCCCTCAATTTGAGGTGGCCCTTGCTGCATAGCGTCCCCTCAAAACGGAGCCACAAGGGAGAAGGCTAGAAAACCTTCCCCTAGGAGTTGGGACACCACTTGCTACGTCATTAGCAGCCAACCCACGTTGAATGATTGAAATGAAGACATCGTAACATAAGTTTTAAAAATTTGCGACTTTTTCAAACATATATGAGATAAGTACACTCACTCAGACTTTTTAAATGCTTGTTTTGATGCCATGAATGGCGACACCTGTAATAACGATTTCATGACATTTTCATTCGCTACTGGATAAAAATAAGATATTCCGGTGGATTTTAATTATTTTTCAGATTTTGTACTTACATTTATGAGCATTTTTCCTGCAGCAGTCGCCATCTTGATTCACTTTGTCTGTTTGTAAAGCATTCAGGAATCTCGTCTACCATTTTAAATTTTTACAGGGGTTCTGTATGCACAACAGTTGAAGGGGTGTTTGAAAGGCTAGATGGCCACTATTCCAACATCACATAGAGAAATGGGACAACCCTTCATGGCCACACGCAAAATTGGGAAATGGCCTAAAACTATAGCAGGAATATCATAAAGGCAATGGATGTTGCTAGACTCTGTAGGCAGCAATGTGTCACTCTACTTGGCTGTTATTAGGTGTCACTTGGCTCAGAGAGGTGTTGCTCATGTTGAGTAAGTCGGATACATAAAATCAAACATTTTAAACATCACACTATATCTTCTGACTGCTCTGGCTCCATTTCACGTGTTGACCCAATAAAGGGAGCTCTTGAATCTTTGTGGCAGATGTTATTTCTGCTCTCTTTTCAATTCAATATTCAGTAAATACTATGTTACTGAATGCCACAATTATTTGGTTTATATTGGTTGGATAATTTGTCGCTGCACGACATAGAGGGAGAGGAAGGATGGGGAAAATAAACTGAGTTAGTAAATCATTAGTTGTGCCATGTATCATTGTCTGGCCTGTGACCAAGGGAGATGAGTTAGACAAGCTCAGATGCATTGAGCAGGAAATGTTGGCAAAAATAATCATTCCTTTTATATCTATGACTATTGCATACCCAGACACATTCTCCATATCACGCATCTTACCGTAGAGGTGTGATTAGGCAGACAAGGTGAATTAGAGACAGAGACTACACAGAAGATATTTTGACAGATTTTTTAATTAACTTTTGACTTTCTCTTAAATTCCCTTGTGACTGCAGTCGTAGAGAGAGCAGCCATGTTTACAACATTCCAGTGGAGCCAGATATTTTGCAAATATGCAGTGTCGATGAAAAAGGCTCCCAATCCAACCTCATTAATTTGTGTAGCGGCTGTCTGCTCCTGTGGCAAGGATAAGGCAAGATCTTATGAGGATTTTCTATTGTAGTAATATATGATATCACACAATAATGTAGTTATGTAATAATATAGTTTTCTAAGACAACCTTAACTGTTAACTGACCATTCGGTTTTTCCATTTATTTTGTCTACCTCTGTTCACAAATGTCTCTCTCTCTCTTTCTCTCTCTGGCTCTATTCAGTTTTTGTATTTCACCATCTTGGTGTTTTCTGTCAATGATGCATGCACCTTACAGGCCTTTCTTGTCATCAAGCTTGACAAGTAGACTGTCATACTGTCGCACCCAATGACAGTCAAACATCAACCGAGCGCTGCACATTGCCTCAGCAAGGAAAGCACACTTGCTGAACGGGGTCTTCGCAAAGTCACCCTCCCTTGCCAATCTTATTCAGAGGCAGCAGCGAATCAAAAGCTAAATAAATAATAGCAAACTGGCATAATTTCCATTACATATATATATGTTGGATAGCTTCTTTTTTCTTGCACTTTTTATTCATTACCTTTGCTGAGGAGGTTATTTTTCCATTGCTGTTTCTACTGAACCAATTTTCTTGAATCTCAATGGAAGAATGGGTATGGACCCAGAACGACCTTGTTAACTTTCCGGGGCGGGCTGGATGAATGTGGTGGATCAAGATTATTTTGTGCTTTCCTTAACATTGTGGGGCATTTTTGGTCATTTTTTGTAAATTTCTCAAGGCATTTTTAATGTAGAAGTTTTGGTTTGTGGCTTGATGGGGACTGTTTGGTGTTGGTGCAGGTATTTACCCTACCAAGTGCCATTCAACTTCATCTTATGCATATGCTTTGCTTGTTCTGTCTATAATTAAAATAAATAAAGTGCCTTTTTTGCCTTACAATAAAGGGAATTTGAATTGTATTTTGCCCCACTGAAAACTTGAGAGAAATCCTTGAGCCACAAGGGAAGGACATGGAACACCAACAGACAACAGTGATGCTTCAAACCCTTCATGTCCCTCGTTCTTTGTGGTGGTTGTTACTACAGTCAGCAGTTGAAAAAAAGAGAATTCCTTCCCTACAGCCACACGACACATACACACATGCACACAGCTCATGAGAGATGTTGTGTAAGAATCAGAGGGGATACTTTCTCTTCATCTTCAAAGATGAGTAATCATAGTAATCTTGTCCAAGCAATAAAAGACACTTGAGTGATGCACATGCTCTTGCACACACTTTCTCTCTCACTCTCTCACACACACACACACACACACACACACACACACACACACACACACACACACACTTCAAACACAGCATCGACTGCAGGTGTTTGAAGTGACTCATATTGGGTTTGAGCCACTCCAGAGGGATTGAGGTGTTACCAAGGCTGTTTGTTGGACACTTTGGTGACTTAAAGGGAAGCACGGCAACTCTGCTAAAGTGTGAGTATGAAAAAATAGAGCTCACAAATTCCATCAGGGATGGTACCCCTGCTGGGATATATATTGCACTCACAAAGATTCAATATGATGATGATGATATGATAAAGTCATATTATCAATGACTTTGTGAAGCATTAGCTATTCACAATAGAGATATAACACACCATGATGATTTTATGTTAGAAATTTATGTCAAACCAGTAATGAAGCCTTTGGTTTTCCAATTTGGGCAATATTTCTAGTTGGTTGTCAGTTATTCAGAGGATGATCTCCTGAGGATTTTCTCACTTACACTTGTAGAAACTCCATCCGGATTCGGTGTGTGTTTACAGATGTGGATGTGAGCTCAGGCTGAGCGTTTAGGGAAGAGATATGGTAATAGAGGATGAGGGCTTGGTGATGCAAGGCGAGGCTTAAGCCCTTGTGGCACACTCCTGTGTATCTGCCTTCAATGACCGCAGCCCACCGGAGCACATCACTACGCCTCAATATGTATGGAAATGAAAGGCAATCATGCTAACGTGTGTTCAGTCTCTTCAAACATGCTAATGGTGTCATTACGCTTTCAGCCCCCCCCAACACTTCACCTCTCCTTACACCCTTTGCTGTCCCCTGTCTCTTCCCCTGAACCGGAACAGGTGTGATTTTAATTATGTATTAAAATACACATAGAACAAGTCCGATCCACTTGACTGGGCTCCTCCTTCTGCAGTGGTATATCTCTCCTTCTCTGCCTCCCCTTCCCTCCTATCCCTTTCTCTTTCCTTCCTTCACTGACTCTACCCCAAAAAACCTCCCTCCCTTCTCTTCCTCCTTTAGAAGTTGGGGATTGAAGGACTCGATTTTAAAACCACGCACGTCTCAGTGACTCAAGTGAGGGGTTTGTTCCGCTGCCACACTTCCGTTCACAAATGCTTCGGCTCAGGGAGGGGGGAGGAGGGAGAAATCCCTGTTAATCTAGTGAATCTGGCTCTCTCTGTCTCTTTTGTTCACTGTTACTGGGACTCTGACGCTCTGATCTCCTGGAAGTGCGTGGGGTGTGTGTCTGGGGTTTGGGTTTTGGGTGAGTTGGGGGGGTTGATACAGAGTTCAGTGAGCACGCAGTAAGGAAGCATCCAGCTGTTTGTGCATTCACAGTTTTTAAAAGAAAAATTATACTTACGGACTGAAGTGATGACGGATGATCAAGAGTTTGTGATGAGAGATTAATCTAAAATAAGGGCAAAAACTTGGGTTTCAGTAAAATCAAGCAGGTTCTCCATCACACTTACATAAGACACATCAAGATAGTTAGATAGAGGAGCTATTTTTACTGGGAGAAATCCAGGACAACAATGGGTCATGTTGTTATATTTAGCAGGTAATTTACTGCTCTAATTGCACTGAAGCTAAACAGAGGAGGTCATGCAAGTGCCTCGAAAATAAATTTAGCATGGATCAAAAATTGAAAATGCTATTACACTGGCACCTGTGCCAAATCCTCCATCACACAATGGTGGACTCCTGTGTATTAACACCTTTTTGAATTTAATATTTCAGCTCCATTCCTTGAGGAACTTGCATGTGTTAGAGCGTGCTGTAATCCAGGTGCCTGTCTCCCTGAAATGGGCATATGGCGCTCTTGGCCTGTACCGGGTTTGGGGGGGTTAGTTGGAATGCTTGTTTTGTGGATCTATGTTTAATGAAAGTGACCACGCAGAGCAGATTTGGCCATTAGCTCAGCACGGGCCTGTAATCACTACACGTTGCTTCCCTTTTTTTCAAGCAGTTCATTATTGAACGGAACAATCTGTGGGGAGAAAAGCGCGTGTACCTGCCATCTTCTTTCTCCCCTTGTTTTATTTCCCTCTGCAAGGCTGCACTCCGGAAAGTATTGATTTGGTGGCTTCGAAAATAACAAACCAGCAACCGTGCAAGTGGGGTAATAAACAGGCTCAGGAAAAAAAGTGAAAAAGCACCCATGAAGTGTGTGCCCTGAAATAATTATTAGTTGTGTATGCTCAGAGTCATTCAGCCAGAGTTGATTGCACTTACTGTTGTGTGCCACCCTCAGCTTTATCAGGACTGAAGATGTGGAGGGTAGTTAATGGCACAGCGCCCAGGACAATGTCACTGGACTACATGGACTTGGAGCTATTTGATTGCGTATAGTGCTGCTAAAAAGACCTTCACACTCCCTGCACAGCATCTGTGAGTCATCCTCAGCTCTTGGCTAGTGAAGTCAAAGTGTGAAGGCCCTGATTGTCTTACTCTGTGTACAGCGTAGGACATGCTCAGACATTTAAGGGGCTCCACATATTTTTCACTCATAAATGCACAAGTACTTACAGTGACAAGTAGACATGTTCACAACAATCATGCATCAACCTTTGCTTCTTAGAACCCAAAAGTACCTTACTTGATTTTCTTTTCCAACTAGTTTTCAAATCGATGAACACATGCATGGACACACACTGAATATAAAGTCCCCATCACTCATTCACATAAATGCGCACAGACTCAACAGACTCTGGCATGTCTGTTTCTATTAATGGTAATCAGCAGGGTAATGATGACGGAGCTGTGACTGCGGCTTACTTACTTGTGGCTGACGGCCATGCTCTCTGACAGCTGTCAACCGCCATGACTACGCTGCCAGGGCCATCCTTAGGACTCATTTCTTCACCAACACCACTTCACACACATACTTGTTGATTATCAGCATCAGCAGGCCGGCGTGGAAAGACTTCTCTGACCGCCGGTCTGCTAATGACAGCCACCATGATGGTGGCTGAGAGACAGAGGACACAGGCTGTCACTTTGATTCATGCAACAGAAGCTCCAGCTGGGTGGCTCCTTGCCAAATTCTCGACAGTTGTTATATCCCCTCCTAAATGACATTTAAAGTGTGAAGCAATGGCTGTCCTTGTGGCTCAGTCACCCTAGGCCGGGCCCCGGACATGAGCGCTGAACCCTGTGCCAAGTTTTGCAGTGGGGTCACCAGCCCTGGAGCAAATTATCCTTGCTCAGATGCTTTAACTCAACTCACTGGCATGGTTGACCATGTGGAAAGTGACCTTGAAGATAGATGCTGTCTATGAGCTGATGTATGACTTTGACTTAGCATTTTTATCCCATCCTATTCCTTTTGTTTCTTTTTCTTCTCTAACTACCCCCCAACCTCTTTCTTGATTTCAGCTCATAGGAAAGTCAAAATCTATCTATAAATATTTGAAGCATGAGGTGACACAATTAATTACTTTTATTCTATTTTTGTGACACTAGATTACTACTTAATACTAAATAAAATATTATATTGCTAGATGTTGTTTTCCTTTTCTTTCTTTCTCTATCTTTAGAAACCTTTGTTTAAACTTTTCATTTATACAACATTATTGTGCACAGCTAAAACGCAGCAACTTCCCTCTTTCCCTCTCTACCTTTGCAGTCCATCCGAGAAGTGACAGGCTATGTGTTGGTGGCCCTGAACCAGTTCGACTACCTGCCTTTAGAGAATTTGAGGATCATCCGGGGAACCAAGCTTTACGAGGACCGCTACTCCCTGGCAATCTTTCTCAACTACAGACATGATGGTAACTTTGGTCTGCGCCAGTTGGGTCTTAAAAACCTCACAGGTGAGTGACTCAAGTATTTCCTACTTACTCAGGTTACTTTGACTTGTGTCTTGAATTTTAGTTTTATTTTGAAACAATATTAAAGTTTTGATAATTTTTTCTCAGCTCCTGTAGTGTTTGTTTGTTTGTGTGTGTTGATTAATATGCCAACTCAATTTAGCCAGTTGTGACCAGTGATCTGACCCAGTTTTTCTTCATGCACACTGTCCAATGAGAGTGCAACAATCTGCTCCAAAAGTTCCAATTACAGTTGTATCAGCCATTAAATGGGAACAGAAGGTAATGAAAGTGGAAACCAACGGATATTATGTAAACTATTACAGGATTTTTGTTTTTCACATTTTGTGGGTAACAGCCAGGAGGTAGATTAAATTAATTCTTCAGATTTATTCAGTTCACTCCATTACCTTGTTTCAAATTGCTGTCCTTGGTTTTTATGGCTGAATTCAACTGTAATCAGATCTTGTTGTTTCGGCACCAAAGTTAATTTGAGGTGGCTTTTCCTAGTACAGCATCGTCTACTCTCTGTTTTCTGTGCATAGCAGGTGGTTAAATGGGTGTTTTCAGGAAACGCTGTCACAAAAATACAATTGCGGGACAAACACTTGTTTAAGGGCAATTGAATTAATAAATTGGCCAAATACGCTGGAAGCTGTTTACTGGCTTTTATTGACTTCATTAAATATGGGAAAATGCTTAGTCTGCTTCCACTTCTCCCAAGATCCAGACTGGTGATATTCTCACAATTAACCCCCTCACACTGACAGATACAATGCTGACTCGCAATGTTGTGAAAAGACTGTCTCATCTGTTATTTCACTCCTGCTAACACACTCTTGTCTGATTTACAACACACTCTGCAATTGATCCAAGACCGTTTGCTGTGAGGTTGGAGAAAACAGCAAATGTGATTACTGATAAATGGTTTACTCAGGGGTAAAACGTGTGGGTAGCTCTGCCTCTAGATAAACAATGGATCCTTGTTGTGCAAGGCTTTCTTAAGGCATCCTGACCCTGAGGTCAGTAAAATATAGAGCTCTTGACTTGCATATAAGATACAGAGCTCCTCCGCAACAGGGCTAAGTAGGGCATGCCAGAGCCTGGGCAGCTAATGATGTGTGAAACACAAGATCTAGTCATTCTGATGCTAGATCCAACCTCAGTAATCTAATTAACAAGAACATTTCTATCTCCCTAATGATGTTTAGGGAGCAATATTAACAGCATTTATATATATATTCATCATTATGGGATTCATATGTAGTTAAGTGACATCATGACTAGATATGGGTGCAATCACAGCAACGATAAATGATTCTCCAGTTCGGGGTTTCTGCGTACTGCGCTTCATGGAAATTTGAATAAACAGGTGACCAGCTCTTGATGAAATAGTGGTGGCACAGCCAGTCTTTACTTTGCTTAATTATTGCCGCCCACTGTGGTAGTTTCAGAATGAAAGCTGCAACCAGTATAACCACAGGCCATTCCAAACAGGCAGTTTTAAAATGAGCACTGAACTAGTAAGGATAATGTTGAGTCAGTCAGGGACACACTGAGGCGTGAGAGTGACGGTGTCATCACTATGCACTGGAATTGTCAAACTACTGTCTGCATTGAGAGATTTCAATTGAGTCCTTGACTGGAATGTATTTAGATTTGGCACCAAACTTGTGCCTCTGCTGCTTCAAAACCCGCTTTCTAAATAATTCAGATGTCTCTCATTGTCTTCTTCAACTGTTCCTTCCTGGTGATCCCCCTGAGTCGAGGCAAACAACACAGCCGTTTGCAAGTGTATGTGCAGCTGCAGCATGTGCTTGTGTGTTACGCTCCATCTTTTAGTCTTTCTTGTATGTTGCGCCATACTTAGGGAATTGCATTTGTCCAGCACCACCAGCAGCTTTTTTGCCAAGCCTGTCCTTTTCATTGTGGTGCCAAGTTGAAGCCCGTGCTGAGGGATCTGGACTCTGTGAGAAGTTGCTGTTTGATGTGCTCTCCGTGGCCTCGAGCCATGAAGTTGAGAAGAAGTTATGCACAACAGCCATGGCCTGAATCTGCTCTACTTCATAACTCTTCATGCTTCTTCATAACTCTGACTAAGTTTTGCACTTGTATCTTTGTTCCTGCAAAAAACAGAAATAAAAGAGCCTGCTTGCTTTCTTGTTAATGATAAAAAGTGTTACAACAACATGTTTGCCTTGTACTAACATGACTCTTTCACGTTGGGAGGGATTGCAATTGCTATGTTGCTACATCATCACAGCAGAAGACTAAAAAGAGTGTTATGAGTAAAGTTGCATGTATAGTTTCCCATTTTGACCCAGGTTGCCCTTTCATTTGCGACACATCAAGCTACTGCCAGTATTGGTGATCTTGCAAATATATACACGTGTAATGCCGGTCAAGTTAGTGTAGGTCTTGGAGGGTCCACCATGTCACTGTTTTTTGCACAGATGGTCCAGACAGTTAAACAAGCTCTTGTTGGTGGGAGAAGAAACAAGTCACTTGTGTCCCAGTTTGTTCTGTTGCAGTTGTCATCGCTCTACAGTGAGCTGTTAAGGAAATAAGCTCGAACCATCAGGATGGATCCACTCTTATACATCAAGCAGCACAGATCAAAACTCCTTCCTTGCTTCAAGTGCTTTAGTGAGTCCGAGGCTAGCTGTCTCATTCATTACACTGCCTTTGATGTGGCTGTCATATTAGCCCATCGTTCTCTACCTGCTGCTCCCAGGAGAAGTGTAAAATGATCAATATAATCCATAAGCAACATATATATAAGAGTGTAAAACTTATTAACTACATAAGGGGTTAATCGAGAGAAGGCACAGACCCCTCAATTCTGAAACCCAGCCACATTTCTACTTGGGGTCGAAATTGCCTTGGGATGAAATCAATTTGTCGCTAGTATATTGTAGCATTGCACCTATTGATTTTTCTGGTGCGCTCTCTGCGAGGTGTGAGTGGACTCTGGATTTAAGGGGACTGGAGGACAGGGAGGAGGAGGTCTCTGGCTGAGAGGGGATAGGACTCCCTCCAATGCACCTTTCAATCAAGCTTAGCTAAGTTATCCTCATGAATATGAAATATCAGGCACAGTCAAGCCGGGAAAAGTGGAGGAATGGTGTGTGCACAGCAGTGTATAGAAGCGATTAAGAAGTGTAAGAGGCACTCTTGGCTTAAGTGTGGAAAGTTTAGTTGAGCTGTTTGTTTGATATTATGTTTTAGGGATGCAAGTCCATTTCCAAAGTCATTTGTGGGAACTCACCTTTCATTTAAAGACAAAAAGCTTTTCCCACAAGGTTATTAATTATAATGCGTTTTTGGTCGACAAGTGAACTTTCTGCTTGCTGCAAAGAGAAGCTTTAAATAAATATTTTTCTTCCTACCTTTTTCTTCCTATAGCCTGCCAAGAAAAAGGTTAAATAGAGCCACTTTCTGACATTTTCAAAGTTCCTAATCTGTATTTTTATGCACGCTGACCCACAGTGTCTTCCTTCCTGCTTACATTTTCAGCACTTCCATCAGGATTCACATGAACCCTGGGCTGCCTCTGTGCTTTCACATGATAATTACAGGCTGCTTCCCTGGCAAAATAATAACAGCCTCAATAAGGAACACGACACAGTTGGGTTTTCTGATTTAACGCAGTTTACTGCCACCCCCTCCCTCTCCCTCTTCATTTCATCTAGTATCATTTTTTTCAGATTTGTTTAGTGTTGTTGATTCATTTTTCTAACCACCCTACGCCTGCACTGCGTCTGTCCAAAATGAGGCATCCAATCTGAGGCCCCATCTGCTGAATGATCCTCTCTCGTCGCATGCATGTACACATGCCTGAGTTTTACGCCAAGGCGTTATCCACTCCTTCATGGCCCATCTGCTCCCTATTTATCAATCCCATTTTCTGTCCTTCTTCCTTCTTTTTATCCCTCTTTCTTTGGCTTCCTGTCTCTCTTCATATTTAATTGGTTGTCTTGATTTTTCACATTGATTTAACACAAACACATGCAACACAATGTTCATGGCATTTTGTATGCAACACCCTTTTGAGCACCTGAGTCCCATTGTGGTGTCCAAAGCCTCTCGGTAAATGTAGGTTATCATCTATTGAACATGTCCTGTTTAGCATCTTGTGACAGTGATGCACAGGGGAGGCGGGGAAGAATAGGATGGGATGGAATGAGATGGGATGGGGCAAGGTGAAAGGGACGATTTCAGTCAGTCTGTTTCCCCCGACAAGGGACTGCTGAGAGCGGGGTGTAAAATCACTGGCTACGCCTGATCCCCGAGACTTCCATTGACTGTCTAACTTCTCGGAGAAAGAGCATCTCTGCCACAGGAGGCAGGCGAGATTGGTTCAGTGCACGTCACCAGGACTCAGTCGAGCCTCTTGCCTGGCAGCCCGTGGACCTCAGGTCTCCTTCAATTGTGTGTCTAATTGATTCCTTCCCATCCAATTACTCCTGTGTCACACTCAATATTTCACCACTCCAGGAAGGGGGCAAGAGGGACGTTATTTCTGAAGGACGACATTCATATTGTCATATTTGTGAGCCCCTAATGTGGATCACGAAAAGGCACATGTTAAATTGAATGGGCCATCAGTGGTGGTTGGTGTTAATTGATTGCTCTGTATTACCACTCTGTGACAGAGAAAGTGAGTCGATTGGAGTCAGTGGTTTTGGCCCTCGTGCCAAAGGACCAGTGGGGCTCAACTTCTTAAAAGAAACTTATCTATGATAGTTTTACTTGTTTTTCTGCTACTAAACAAAGCCAACATGGTATTCATTTGTATACATTGCATTAAATAGTTTGTATTACAGTACCTTTGACCATTGATACCCTATGTTTACCACATCACAAAATTATGATCCTCCGTAATTTCTTATCATCTTTTTCTGCAGACCCATCCACACATGTCACTCAAAGCACGTCCTTAAGGGCACCGTGTTGCTTATTTATGCTTTTGTTATTTGTTATGTCTTCCAATCTTTAATAATGTTTGAGATTTAATAAGCAGAAAACAACTGTGCTTTATGAAATATTAATGGGCAACAAAAACAACCTGCCTTAAGAAAGAAGAGATAATACAAAATAGATATTTGCTAATTAAAATATTTTTGTGTGTGTGTTGGATAAATAAAATTACTGGACTGGGGTTTTTGCCTAAGTTCCCTTGTGCTAAACCATGGTCCCTTTTCCCATAAACCGGTTGCAAGACTTAGACTAAGATAAATTAAAGTTTAACATCATCGACACCTTATGTCGACTGCATTTCCTCCAAATAAGTACCTAAGTTTCCCTTACCCTGATGCAGATCACAGGAGACTGAGAGATTGGTAAAAAACGTTTTCTGACACTATGAATAAAAGGAGGACATGACAATATTTGGAAAGTGGAAGGCAGACTGGTAATCAGTGCATTAAGATCAAATGAACTGGCCGATGCTAATACTATAAAAGCAGCCAGAATCCAGCCATGGATTGACTCCCTATGGTGCAGCTCAGGTTTCTATCTGGATGCTTATTATTCTGCAGATGTCACTGAATTCTTCCCCCAGCTTCGATCACTACCTCCTATTTACACCATTAGGACACCTCGATTTTTCTTTAAAATCCATATTTAAGATAGAAAAACTCATTAATGCAGTTGATTTATGTTTGTTACAGGATGCTAGACTTAAATTTTGTATGTAGAAAATGCTTATCTGATACTGTCCTCCCAAAGAGACAGCAAAATAAATCTCGATCAACTCTGTTTTTTCAAATAGTTTAATAAAGATCATTTCAAATAAATGTCAGGAAAAGAGTTTGTTTTTTGATAAAATATTTACTGGATGCAGGGTTTTTTTTTAGATGTGAGTTAGAATTAAAGAACATAAAGTACCTTCTTCTGCTCTGGAAACCAGTTACTGTATGTCTGCTTTTTATGCATGCAAGTATACTGGTGTATAAAAACACATTACTACAACAAGTACAGTTGTAAATAATACAGACATGTTCGCATGTCTTAATGTCTGCTTTATATAAATAATTCACATTGGCTAAGTCCACAGCTGCATTAGCAACTGGCATAGACAGACTTCTTGCATGATTAGAAAAATTGTCAAGTCCAAACCTTGCCTCTGCTTCACCTTTTGTCCACAAGAGAAAATGTCCAGGCTTACCTAAACATGACTACTCACCCTTTTATTATCAATTTGCCTTCCAAACTGAACCTATATGGCCTGCCGGAAGAGGGGATCTTACTTTTACCTCATTAAAAGTTAAAGTAGGTGTGGAAGGAATTTTATTACCATTTAATAATCAAAACACATCCTCTTCTCTTTTCCTCCAGCATTTCCATCCCCTCAGGCTGTTGCTTATACCAGGCTAAGATCTGGCGTGTTGTACATCAGAAACTGGCTCCGACATCAACAGGAGCATGTTCACGTATATAGTCGAGAACCAGTTTGAACTCTGGCCTGTTGTTCCAGCAGAGATATCATGAGTGTGACATGAGTGTGACTGTGTGTGCTTGAGTGTGTGTGCTGGGGATTAATCTGCTCTGCAGTTTACGTAAACTACCATGTGTTTCTGTACCACTTTAACTGAGCAATGCTCTAAACAGAACACTGTGTGTCAAATAAATAAACTCATATGCAATTATTTGCCTATTTCCAAGCTCCCTTGAAAGTTTTAGTCCGCTGAATATTAGTGTTGGCTTAACAGACTGACTCTCCTCTGCACATCCACTTATTTCCAAACCCCAGCTGTTTAAAAAGAATCACTCTCCCATTATTACCAGTACCTGTTCTCCCCACCACAGAGCAGCAAGTCATTCAGAAGCTGGATTCTTTAACTTGTTCACTAAAAGACTGTTCACTGTCAGGGTTTAGGTAGTGTGGAGATGTTTAAATGTCATTTTCACATTTCTTTTGTGAGCATTTGGAGGAAGATTTAGACAGTTTTATATGCACATAAAAATATTCAGGCCTGTGTGGACTTTATCCCAGTTGTTTTAATATTTGTTGTTGATAAATTCTCAGAAGATTGTGAATAAATGTGCCATTTCTATCAAGATCCAATAACATCAGGTAACAAATACTTTATTCGTCCACTTTTCTGTCATTGTCTTGGTCAATTAGTTTTTATTAATTGAACAAAAGTTTTATTCATTTTCTCATAGTTTTCATTCACCTTGGATACCTTTTATTTCAACTTATTCAGAATCCAAATTCTACCAATGGCAATGTCATATGTATTTTTTTGTGGTGCTTGGATAACCATGAGTCCACGAAGAGAAAGTATTGCTTTGTAATTCAGAACCACCTGCCCTGGTGTC
This sequence comes from Paralichthys olivaceus, assembly GCF_024713975.1. Classification (NCBI taxonomy): domain Eukaryota; kingdom Metazoa; phylum Chordata; class Actinopteri; order Pleuronectiformes; family Paralichthyidae; genus Paralichthys; species Paralichthys olivaceus. The sequence continues at coordinate 13,960,227 of NC_091102.1, forward strand.
CTTCATAAGAGGTTTTACAGAGGTATTACAGAAATACAATAATTCAAACGTTACCTCAGAAGAAAGGAAGTCTTTATTTTTTCCTAAAGAGCAGAGACGATAACATTATAAAATGCCAATCTCTACACAAACTGTGTGAAATAAATACATATTGTCGTTGTTTTTGTTCTGAACTGTTTCCATTATACCCAGACTATTAACATTTGACAATTGAAATCAGGGCGATTATTTGATGCTTTCTGTTATTCCACGTTTTGTGCTGCTCGTATTTTTACAATTTAACAAGATTTAATTTAGACCAAATTAAATCTTATGCACCACTATTAACACAGAAACAAAACTTCACCCTTTTTTGACTTCAGTCTTAATCTTTTTTTTCTTGTTTGCCCAGTGTAAATTGTACTTCATTTCTATTCATTGTTGTCTTTTTGAAAAGTCGGCCATGCTATATATTTGATTGCATACTCAAAAGAAGCATGCTGTGATTGTCACGTTCAGTTCCTGTCACGTTCAGCTCCTGTCACGTTCAGTTCCTGTCACTTATTGGCCGTCATTGCAGCTTCGCCACATCGGGGCATGGCTGTGCAGCCTTACCACGCAGTTCTCCCTTTGATTCCAAAGGCCAGACTGTGTTTCAGACAAGTCTTTGATGTCAGAGAAGTGCTCAGTGTTCATCTCAGAGGAGAAGCAAAGTGAGTGCGAAAGCAAATAAAATAGGAACTGACTGACAGCTTGGTGGGTCTCAAAAGCCACTAAGGAAAATGTCAGTTTCTATCAACTTAGTTATGAGGCCTAAACGGACACCTGTGGGCACCGGTGAGAAAAAAAACTTTTTAGTGGTAAAGACATGAGGTGTTTAATATAAGTTCTGGCATCACACAGGCAGCAGTGTGTCTTTTTTTTTTTCTTTTGGTATTTTTTATTAAATCATATTTTGCTATCCATTTGACATGACACAGAGAATATCTTACGTTACAAAACTGGTAGTAGGTCTGCAGTTTCGGCCACAGGTCTTTCAACATATATATACTATACAGTTGGATGAAACACCTGAGATTTTAAATTGTGTCTGCAAATTTAAATTGATCTTGACTTCCACAAATGTAACAGAAGCTGTGCTCCCAAAGCAAATGTGATCACCCTGCTTCAGTGCCTACACATACATAAACACACATATTACCCTCCAGCCCTGCCACACCTCCTCTTTCTCCCATGGCAGCTTAATAATTAATATGCTTATTTTTTGCCTCTTAGGCCGAAGCCTTGGGTAAGTGGGGCAGCTATTGATGCAGGCAGTGATGGGTAATGGGACATGAAAAGCACTTTTATGTTCATCTCAGGTCTCCACAGAGATATGGTGGGTGTTACTACATGCAACACCAGGCATGACTTCACCAAATAAAAATTAAAAAAGTGTTCCCTGGATTCTCTGTCACCACTCCATGGTACATTTATTTGTCTTGGTGCTTAACAGCTCTGACACGTATCTATGTTATTTTTCTGAATCTCAGTGTCAATTTCCAGCCACATTTTCCAGGTGGTCCTGCTCCAATACAGTCATATTCAGTTTTTTATTATAGTCTGTTATTGGGGCGACCAGGCTGGAAGGCTTATTTTATTGCCCATACACAGAGGTTGGTCATGGATGTGGTCTAAAAGCATTTGCTCCACAGTTGTGTTCTCAGACAATGCAATGATGCCTGTCATCACACGCAGGATGCAGCCTTACCTTGAGGACAATAAAGGAGGAAAATCAAAACAGCAGGAAATTCAAGTGGTCTACTGCAGTAGAATGTGAAAGTTTATAAAATGGAGTGTCTGGGTAATAATGGAGCAAGAAACTATGAGTATGGAATGGAAAATTCATTTATACAAATAGGTCTCACCTTATCATATTATTATTTACAAATGAAAATGTAATTTATAGTTATTGCAATTACAAGTGGTGAAAATACAAGAAAAATACAAGAGGTGAAAATTTGGTGTCCCCACTTTACAATGTAAAATACTGCATAAAAACATCATAGACTCACTCTGGTTCTGTTTATTAGGTTGAACTGCACAGTATTTCATTTTAATGTTGAATGAATATAATGTTTGAAGCCACTACCTCAGCCCTGACATATCAGATTTGAATTCCCTAACTTATTGTTAAACTGCAAAAACTAAAATTCACTACAGGAGTTTTGGAAAGGGTGAGAAAACAAAGTACTGCAGTTGTGTAACCAATGAAAAAGAGAGCCGGAGAGAAAAAAAAGTAAAAATCTGTCTCACCTCTGTGCGCCTTGTCAGTTTTGGAAAGTTGTAGAAATCCTCAGACGCAGCTTCCCCAGTAATGCTGTAGGGAAAGTGTGTGAAGGGGCTTTCAAAGCTGTTAGACCATCTCATAATGGAGTTTTCGGTGACTAAAATGATCAGCAAGGGAGAAAAGGTTTGAACCATAGTCTCTACATAAAGATGGACATGACTTCTTACTAAAAGCTAAACCAAAGTGTCTCGGTCATGGTCATAAACCCAGCCTCCTCCATGTAAGCAGATGGGACATGGAAGAAAAATACAAAGTAAAAGTATGAGTCAAATTAATATAATAAACTATTTCTGTAGTTTGATGAACTACTTATCACAATAATGTCTCTTCACATGCTCATTTTTGGGTAAATTAGTTGCTTGATGCTATTAAAACAGGATGAAATGTCAGGCTTGACAGCTGAGACAGATCGGTCGATTGCATGTATTTATGGAACAACTGTGATAACGACTGTGCAGACTCTGGCTACAAATACAGGAGATGGCAGCATTTGTATAATGGATATTTAGGCTTAATTTCTGTATAGTAGGAGGAAGTGGAGATGTATCCTTTATCTTTATATTCAATGACATGTGATGACAATCGCTGCTCCAGCTGGTAGGCTTTCTCTAGCCCTTTATTCAACATAAGCACTTCAGTTTAATTATAAAAGTGAATGTTAGAGTTGAAAAAATATGCTGCTGCCCCCTCTGCGTCTCTCCTTGCATCTTACGTGTGTTGCATCAGTGGTTAATATCACAGAACATCCAATTTCTAAAATGCTTATGCAACTCAGAGACCAGTCATGATGATATTCTCTCTAATTAACAAATCATGCAGCTTTGGCAGAGGTCTGGGAAATCACTTGACCAAAAGCGATCAGGTGAAATTGAAAAATTCAAAAGCTGACAACAGCACACAGCTATTTGCTGTCAAGGTAGGGCTTCCTGTGTGAGAGGAAGTAGTCCGCCTGCTCCTTCCTCACGTTCTGGCCGAGCTATTCAAATCTGCTTTACAGTTCTCTGGGTGGACTTTACCACCTTGGCTGATGCACAACTCATACGAGTGGAGTACTGTGTGAACAAAAGGGGAGCTGTGGTCTGTGGTGTGTTACTGAATGTCTCCCAGTAGGCCTGGAAAAACAAGGCCTCCATGACGTGTTGTTGCCTTAGCAAAAGCATGCACCGACTGAAGCCAGCTTCCTCTGTGCTAAAACCAACATACTTGGTATGCTCCTGGTATGATACGCTCTCTCCTCTCAGTCTCTCCGTCTCTCCCCCTCTTTCTCCCCGGCTTTCTTAGACCCTGTTTTGTTCAGCCCATTCCAGAGAGTGTGGCTCATTTTAATTCAGCTGGCAGGCTGATCACACATCAGCCTTGATAAGCTAAGTGGCCCTCAGCAGCAGCAATTGAAGGTCCTTTTACTCTGTTTTAATCACTCACTTGTTTGTCTCCTTGATAATCTATTCTGTCTTAACTTTTTCTGTTGCTCATTTTCTCATTTCTCTTTGTTTTTATTTTGTTTTTCTCTCTTGCTCTTAGATTCATCTTATCTCAAGGTATTATAATATGGTTTTCTCCTCCTCCACCCTATCCATAAAGCTCAGATTACCACGGGTTTATCACAGTTTTAACTTGGAAAAAAAGCAAATATGCCCCCCCACGCACACATAACCATTGTGTCATGATTTTCTCTTCTCGTCTTTAAGCAGATGCTTCGCCTCGCTCGAGTGTAATTCCATAATCCTTAAATCTCAGCCATTTTTCATAAAGACTCATAGGAAACAATTGCGTGAGGGATGGGCCAAATTTAATCAGCAGCCTGTGAATGCAATTATCTTTGCGAAGGATAGGCATATGTTTGGGGGATGGAGGCTGTGGCCGACGCCCTCGTGTCTTTCTTCAAAACCCCAGAGAAGAGCTGAGCAACATTTCTTCAGAGTGACACAGGAAAGAAAGGATACATTATCTTTCTACACAGTCCAATGTGTCAATTGTAGATGTTGAGTATTGACATAAAATGGTTTTCTATTAATAGCTTCAATACTATTATTTGTTGCCCTATACACCACAACAGATGCAAAAAGAAAGATGTAACATTTAAATAATTTAACAAATTATCATATTTGTTCAGTTTGATCAATATTCAGACTGGAATTGTTGATTTTACTCCATGTGTAACGTCTAGTTTCTGTACATTTGTATACAACCAAGCACTTGTTTCTCCCTCTGTCAACTCAAAAATACAATTTCTCTCGTTCCCTTTTCTATTTGTCACCATTTTATTCACAGCCCTCACCCATTTCAAAACTATTTATGTCTTCTCTACTGCTCCATTTATTTATATATTTTTTGGAAATGTCACTTAGTTTGAACTGCTTTAATCGGGGGCCCCACAGCTTGTTTTTCAACCAGCACTTTAATGCCAAACAGGAAAAAGTAGAGGCCTAAATTCACTGAAATGCATTAAGATTGAACAGACTGTGCATGTGATGCTGTTTGCTGCTGTGGCCACTGAGCCTTGAATGTCAGTCACCATGTTGAAATTAAATACAGACTTCCAAACACATACACAGACACACAGAAGCCAGATATTGTGCATACAGGCAGGTGACAAATAAAGGGGAAAACCAACATGTCTTACTAAGGTTTCATGTAAGAAAAAAGCTTCTATGATCTGATAGTGTCATGATGTTGTCATTTAACCCCCAGTGACACCTCATATCCTTTAAATGTAGGCACTCATTCCTGTAAGTGACCACTCCCATTATTATTGTTATTTTGTATTATATGATACAGTGACTCTAAAGGCACGAGTGGATTCAAACCCAGTGCCGATGGTTCTTGCAGCACCAAACTCAAATGTGTAGTCGTCAATCTATCTAATAATTACTGAAATAATTGTCTGTATGATGCTCGAGTATCTCTAGGACTATTCCTCAAATTAGCTTCACACTTGGCATGTGTATTGTTCACAGCCCAAGAAAGTGCAGTCTCCAGTTTGCTATACTGACTTGTACTGCCAGCTACAAGAATAGACAAAACCATTTCATGACAGGTGTATGGCACAGAACCTAGCATGTGTCAAGTTGTTTGTATGAACATCTCTTGACAAAGCTGCAGTCAAATGAACCTGTACCAAACTGTCCATTAATCATTGTACTGTGGGGTTCATTGCTGCAATCCTAAAATAATATATAATTTAATATAATATTCTTCTCTGTGTAATAATTAATGGATGGCTCTTGCCGACACATTATGATCATGTTCTGAATTGACATTCTCAGTCACCTGGGTAAGAGTTGCTCTTCTGTTTTCCCACACATACTGGACTAAAACATGGGCATTGTTTCAAACGTAGACTGCAGACCTACAATTTTTGACCTAATTTACTGGAGTTTCCCATAAATGCAGATGTCACTGTTCCTATGCTCATCCATAGGTGCCTCAACAATTAACCATGTTTGAAAGTCACTTCAATCCTTTCCAGAATGAACTGCTCAGCATTTTTGTACAGGTCACAGAGCATGACTGGATGTTAACTGCTTAACTGTATCACACAGTGCATCCGTGTGGAAGCATCTGCATTTGTTGTATTTCCACTCATTTAGTCAGTTTTCTCTAATTTGTCACCCATCTGTATCTACACGCTCATCTGTCGCTGGCTGGTTTTCTTTGCTCAGTCTTTGATACGATCACTGTTTCTTCTGATCTAATTTAAGTCCAATCTTTCAACATGGTGCCATCCAGTTGTCTTATTGCTTCTCTTTCCATAAAGCTGCCGTTCATCACTTTCTTTTTTCAACCAAACAGTTGAACACACACACACACACACACACACACACACACGCACGCACACACACCCAGTGCTGCCATCTCTCTGGTGAACCTCTCGTGAAACACATTTATGTAGTCGAATTAATGCAGTTGCTCTTTTCAGGTCAATAGTTAAACACATAAAAGTGCAATTACATTCGAGTGGGTACCACCATTTGGCTTCGGGACTGTGTTAACAGTGTTAAAATTGCATGCTGTTCCTGTGGGAGGTGCTCCATCCATTGACCTTATAGCAGATGAGGTTAGAGCTGATGAAGTTTGTGATGCATGCTGAGATACATTTCACACTGTAGAACTTTTAATTATTAAGCAATCCTTAGGTTAAAATTACACAGAAATGCACTTATTCTTATATTTAACTGTATTAGCAATATGGACACAGTTGCAAGAGAATTACAGCCGTCAAACCCCTTAGATATAAAAGTGGACATTAATTGCTCTGTGCTGCCCAGAAAAAGAAATGATTTTGTTTGGTGACATCACCCACATTAGCCTTGAAGGTTTCTTGTCTGTTGACCAAGGTTATGTCCTAGAGTATTTAATTATGTTGCCAGTCTTTCTCTCTGAGCCTTGGAGCATGATAAGTAATGTTGTAGTTTTATCCAGGTGGAGCGGTGAAAAGAAAGTAAAAGAAAAAAAACGTCCTTGCAAAATCTGATAGAAAACTAAAAAGAGCAGCAATTGCCACTTTGTCATCATGAAACATAAACACATGAAGCAACGTGCCATCATCACACCTGATGAAACCACCAAGGTATAACATCTATCTCATCGTTCAAGAAATCTCTGTCTGTCTGTATGTGGCTTGCAAATCTGAAGAACAGTTTATTTTAACGCCCTCACTGTTGCCATGTATTGAATTAGGTGTCGATCACGAGAGCAGCTTGTTTACGATAATGGGCACGTTTATGACAACAGCCACTGATTCTCCAGTTCTGGGTTCTGGTTACTGAGTCGAGCTTCACCAAACTTTAAATAAACAGGTGAACAGCTGTTTTGGGAACAAGAAAGACTAATGAGAGGTGCTGTTGGGTTGCAATATGGTCAATGTAAGATCCACTGCTGAGCTTATACTGTTTAAACATTAAGTCTTTTTATTTTGTTTGTTTATCTGTTTTGTCTTGTTTGAGTTCACCCAACTTTTTGTAAAAGCAGTGCTCAATTTTTAGCAGTTGTCCAAGGGTTGACCCTGTTTGAAAAGACTATCGACAATTGAGAAATCTCTGATATGGAAATGGGAGGAAAAAGTAATACAAAATTATGCACAACCAGACTTGAATATAAAAGTAAATATATGTTGAATATGTGCATATGCACATGACTCTTCAACAGGGCCACAATCTGTTTACGAATGAAAGTGTGGCGAATCTTGAACAACACAGAAGCACACACACACACACACACACACAATATATTTGTAAGCGTTTCCACGGCAAAAATGGAGCCGTGCCATTGCAGCAGATGATAGACAGAAGGGGAAATCACCTATATGCAGAGAAAAGGCAGTGTTGCTGTTGTAAGATCTGTAGTTATCTGACAAACTCATGGACGCAGCACTTTGTGACCACATAAGCAGATATAATGTAAATGGATACATCCTCTTAATTATTACAAATATTTCTGTCAGTGTTGTGGAAGTTGAGATGGTGCATTTCATGGCAGATTATGACTTTCCAATGAATCCATCATCATTCAAGATCTGTTAGCATCTATATGTCTGCTTTTATTTTAGTATAGTCAACATCCATAGATGATAAAATACATCTTTCATTTATCTCTCCAAATCATTTATTCATCATCGCTCCAAACGGCTTTTACATTCTTCAATTTGCCTGATTATTCACTCACTCTTTTTCTTTAGTTATTCTGCAGTGATTGTCTATGAAGTGGCCCAGTTCATCTGGCAGCCTGGAGTGACTCTTTTTTTCTGCATGTCATTTCTCAGGCTTTTTTAAAATGTGCTTCCCTCAAGAACTATTTCACAAGTGCCTTCATTTTTCCCTTCTTATGCTGAATGTGTAGAGAGGGGAGAGTAATTTTAAGGGCCAGTAGTAAAATATCGTTGTTATTCTTACCAAGCTAATATGGATTTAGACAAAGTGCACAATAGCAGGAATGTTGCTAATACAGCTTCATGATGTTTTCCAGGAAAGCTGGAGTGGTACACAGTAGTTACACTCAGCATTAGCTCAGGTCCCATTAGCACATTATTTGCTTTTATTACCACAAAAGTACTTTCTCATGCAGTTTGTAGTTGTTGCCAACAGAAGGCAGAGCAGTGCTGATATTCCCCAGCTACATTTCCAGCTTTTGCAAATTTTAATTTGTGACCTTGTGCTTATAATCCTACTGATGAAGCAAATTGGTAATTCAGGGTGTCATTATTGCCAACCCTAAACTGTGTTTCTTCTTGGCGGACTGTATGTGCGCTTACCCTCTTATTTTCTGTCTATCGATTGCAACAACTTCAGTCTTCTACCTCTGCTGGGGTATGTTCAGGAGGTGCCCTGCATTTAGCCTCTTTGACCCAGAATGCATCCTCAGCTTCCTGCTGAGTTTCTCCCCACTGTTCCACTGAGCTGATATCGGGTGCTGAGCTAATGCCAAATTGAAGCTCTCAGAGTCAATAAGACAGTACAGTGGAGACCTGAAGGTAAAATGCTCAAACCCACTGCTGGAGGAGAGGAGAAATACATCAGTATCTCTGGACACATGTCTATCTTTTGTATTTGTCTGGCTTTTTGAGTGCCCTGAATCTCTCACTGACTTAATATCTTTCCAACTTCCTGTTCAGACTAAAGAGGACCTTCAGTACAGACATTGAGTGAATGTGTATTCTTGTATGTATTGATGTGAGTGCTCCAGCACATGAATCTTCTTCAGTATGCAGAAGAATAAACCCTAGTGGGGATTTTCAATAATGCAGTCCTGGAGCGCATCAACCATTTATTATACTGCTGCTATTGTCCTACATATTTCTTCATTAAACAGTCCACACAACACCAATTCTCTCCCAAACTCATTAATATGGCTTTTCTTCTAATCATTGGTTTGCTATTTGCCTCCCAGTCTTAATCAAAATCGTCCCCACACTGCAATAAATAAAAAATAAAAAAAAATCACAACAAGCACTTACCATCAAAATAATTGCCTGCATACATTTGTTCTGCCTCCCTGAATTTCATATTGTTTTCCACTGACGGTCATGCAGCCTGATGCTGAAGACTGCTTTCGCCTTTTGAGGCCATACACTCATTCAGAGACACCCAGTTTGCTCTCGGGACAAAGCAGGAAGGGGAGGGAGTAGTTTAGAAATGCGAGCTGCGTCTACGTGAACAAACTAATTAAGACATTTTCTCTACCCACTAAACAATCAACAACAGGATTTAACCATTGATCTCCCCCTGGCCACCAAGTGCATGCAACGCAAATGTGCAAGCCACGCATTTACTTGTAATGAAAGCAGAGGCTGCATGAGATTTGCATGTTATTGTGGGCATTATGTAATGTGCGTTTGTAAATGAATATCTTAGTGAAGGATTCCTGGGCAAAGTGCCACAGAGGAGCCAATTAAACTCTTATGCAGCGTCTTGAACTCGGTGATGTCGCACTGCAAATTGATGCGTTGTTTTGTGCAGAACATGCCCATCATGTGTGAGAATGGTGGAGCCTTCTGGATGGTGTTTAGGGTCAGCTATTGTGACAGTGATAAACACTGAGTATTTTTTTTTTTATCTCTTTACACAATGGCTTTTGAGAGTGTGAGGGCTGCTCGTGTCCCTTTGGAATTAATGGCATCACCACACACAAGAATCTGGACTTTATTTGTGGCTGAGCCATTGTTTACTTAGTTCATCTCTTCTGTTTACGTTTGCAGGTGAGAGCCATGAAAAAACTGTGGCTGTAGCTGCATGGCCTGCTGTGGAGCACAATACATGTCAACAAATACAAGAAAATACATAAATTACACATTAGTTAATAAAGGGTTCTCTGCCTTCATTTATTTACAAATACAATTGATGGAAATCAGTAGAACAAAAGTCAACACAGCAAATCTGTCTTTTTAAAATGTTCTCCCTCTCTCTCTTTAATTGCTTCCTCACATTTGGTAGAAGCTCCTTTCATACATGGAATTTTCTAGTGGGGCTTTATGTGAGAATGCAAATATCCAGGTGATGCAAATGTCCAGGTCAGTTGCCGGGACATGTTCCATAACTTGTACTGTCTGCATGGAAAATGTCCCAGTGAGCCCATGTGAGAATATATGGGATGAATGCATAAACTGGACTGGAAAAAAATATATCAGAATAAAAAAGGGGATGCCATACATGTTGCAGATGCTGACAAAAAACTGGAAATACATCAAGAGTCGAGAGCTTTATTTATTTATGGACAACACCAGTGTCAATGTTCTGTAAACCAAGTTATGTGTCATGTCCTGCCTCCTGCATGATCTCCCTTCTCACCACCACTCGCCTGAATATCTTGCTGTGTTCTTCGTGTGAGAACAGCAAATTCCGTGTCCGGATCCAATTTTCTGGACATTTCCTGAGTTCATGTCTGGAAACAGCTTATGCAGAAGTGAAAACTACAGCAGGTAGAGTCTGCGGTTCAATCCCAAGTTCCTCTTTGCTTACTGTCCTTGGGCAAGAACCCCAAATTGTTTGTGAATGGGATTTATGAGTGTACTGAAGTGCAAAGCTATATATATTGTGTGTGTGTGTGAATGCAACTCCTACTGTAAAGTGCTTTGAGTGGTCATTAAGACACTATATAAATGCAGTCCCTCTGGTCTGAGTACATAAGCTGCACGATTATCAAATTCAAGGTCTTTCCAATGAATTTTTTATTGCTTACTGAGATTTGTAGACTTGGGAAGTCAATAAAAATGAGAGATTGTGACATCATTTCTACTGACTGTCAAAATATTGTGATTGAAATATCACGTTCAAATCATGTTGCTGTATGTCGCCATGGGCCATGTGTTGCATTCAAAATTGATTTAAAAAGGCACATTTGCACCTTCTTCCAATATGTGTTTCATGGTGACTTTGCATCTGCTTGTTGTTAAATGTGGCCATATGTGTTTTGGATGCCTTTACACCTGAATTCAATATATTTTGGCCCCAATTAAATCCACCAGGATTAAGGTGAGTGCCTGTGAGATGTACATATATCTTGCTTAACCAGGGTTGAGATGTCCTGCTGGCATTTTTGTAATAATAACTGCTTTGCTTTGTCTGCCGGTTTGGCCATTGCCCTACTTTGCCAGAAGCATCCCATTGTGTAAACAATTTGAATTTGAGACGCGGCCTCCTTCTCGCCGAGCGATATCCCTCCTGCGGTGAGAGGCAGGATTAATTTCTCTCCCCGACTCCCACCGCACATGCAGAAAGATAGGGGAGAGGGAGAGGTGAGGTTGGGGTATGGAAGGGGGGTTATGGAGGCAATACAACCGCAACCTATTATCCAAGGAGTATCATTTTATCAGGCCTTTGTGGGACAATCTTATATTCGGCTGTTTCTGTACCGTGTTGGCGGGGTGCCTTGTGTATGATTATTTGTGTCATCGGTTTCCGCCCTATGTCAGTAATCTGTTTGTTGGGAGATAGAGAACACACGCCCGGTAAATAATGCAAATCTGCCACTGTCTCCCTCTTTCTCCGTCTCTCTCCTTCTCACTCCAATAAAATTGTGCATTAAGTATTCTCTCAACTCCTGCACAACAACAATCTGAATCAGCCTCTGTAACCAATCATTCAACAGACTCTGGGTGTGTGTGTGTCCGTGTGTATGTCCATGTGTGTAGCGAAAGTAATTGATTCCCCCCAAAAGTCTGACAACCATTGGCTCAACAAGGTGATGCATATTATGAAGGTCTCGATACATGACTTTTTGTCCAACCTCTGTGATGAAATATAGAATTGTAATGGTGGTGGAGAATAATTGATTCTGTCAGCTCACCGTGTGGGAAAAGGAAGTTGAGATAACATGAGAATGGGATGGGATCAGAGGTTGTAATCATAGCAATATGATGCGGCTTTCTCCCAACAGCCTCACGGCAACAACCAACATCAGGTGTAGGTTTCTCTCAAGATCAACTCTTCCCCTTAGAGGATTAAGTGCCCATCCAATCTAGTCCCTATAAGCATGTCAATGATTTTGACTTAAATGTGCAGTGTCTGGCCATGTCAGTTTTTAATTATACAATGACAGCGGGGGAAAGATGGCAATTTAAAAACACATCAGGTGCCTGGCAGCTTAATTGCTGAATTAGGTGCATCCTCCGGGCACAGTAAGTACCAAGGAAGCCCTGTGTGTATCTGTACTGAATGTGTGCTCTGTCTCTTCTCCACAGAGATCCTTACTGGGGGGGTGTACGTCGACAAGAACAAGTTCCTGTGTCACGCAGACACAATCCACTGGCAAGACATTGTCAAAAACCCACGGACCCACCCCGTGGTGGTGCCCACCAACAGCAGCGTCACATGTAAGTAAACAATCAAGAAAAGGGACGATTTGATTTGACTTGAACTGTTATTCATTGGGAAATTTTACTGAAGCATTAATGTTGCTCCACACTCACTCACAGTTGCACTTAGTGAGGCCTGGATACTGAACAGTACCACCGAAGTGTAATCTGCTCGACAATGAACAGCAACACTTAAGGAAATGGAATTTAAAAGGCGGCTGCACTGATTTAGCAGTGCACATTGTTGGGCTCATAAAGGACAGTTTGAAAGTATAAAAATCGATGAAGCAGCAGTGGCTGGTGTAGCCTTGAGCTGTTTTTCTCAAGCAGAGATGAGGAGTGGGATCCAGAGGTCCAGTGAGGTCACTTCTCTCAAAATGTAAAGTCCCATTCACATATGCAGTGGTACAGTGCACTGTAGACCATAGGTTGACCTGTAAACAGTCCTGGTACCCTTTAATTGACCTGCTCACTAACATCTCAGCGGGGGTGGTGAGGTAAGCAGGTACTGCTCCTCCACTTTGTCCACTCAGATGTATTCTGCCAGTCAGAGGATTAAACCAGTTACCTTAGTTGAACCAAAAACCTTGAACATCTCATGATGTCAAAAAAAAAAAAAAAAGGTAGTGCTGCCTCCTCTCACGATTCTTCTGCATGGCACTCAGGATAGTAGAAACTCAGGATAAGCCCATGTGAGAATACAGCAGGAGATTATCTGGAGGATTTATCTTGAGTTAGTAGGCGCCTTGTTGACGTTAGTTGCACAGGGACCCAAAACAAAAATGTTAATTCCTGTCTTTGTCTGATGTGTATTAACATGTGTTAAATTTTACCTACCTCCTTTGTTTGTTTTGTCCCTGTAATACCCAGTCTTCTCAGCTGGGTCATCTGTTCAGTCATGTTCAGTTTACCTGTTGTCTACTTCCTGATTGTATTGTATTGTATTGTATAATTCCCCATTGTTTCCCTTTGGATCTGCCACTGAATTTCTCATAGAAGTTATGTTTTCAGTTTTTCTACTGGCCTGCTTGCCAATCCATCGTCACACCTGACCTTCACTTCCAATGCCTGCTTGACTGGAAGTTTTCTAGCTACTTTTTTACGTTAGGTCACTTTGAGCTCCAATCATTTTTTCCTCCCCTAACACAGCTGGTGTTTTTCACCAATGTCTTAAAGGGAGGCTAAATGTAAAATATGGTTTAACAGAGCACTGCATCTTAACCTGATTCATTCACAATAAGTGATCAAGTATGAGCAGCAAAACATTGTCATCATACATTTACCCCTTGACCCCATTCTGTCATTCTCCTTGCCACAACAATTCATAATTAATGCTTATGCACATCAAATTATGCCCCTCTGAAGCCAGACAGACGACATGTCAAAGAGGCTGTGGGGATTTGTTTGGGTGAAATGAACATACTTAATCTATCAGAGGATATACTGTATGTTATGATGGTGGATGTGGTTGTCAGTGAGGTGCATTAAGTCACTTCTTCTGACCTTGTTTGTTCAAGCTGTTGGTTAATCTGTTGTTTTTCATCTGCATTTCTTTAAGCTGTCTAGTCACATTCAGGGGCTTCAGGTGCAGATTAACAACTCAAAGCACCGATATGCCGCTCAATCCCCCCCACTGCATATCTGTTTGGCCCGGATAGACCCTGACTCCCATGAAAGTCCTTTACTCCTCTAAAAGAAGGGTCTCCAAACATGTGATACCCAATGGAGAACATAATCTAAAATGTATTCTTTGGGGAGACACAAGCTTTACTTAGTTATTACTTATTTATGGCTCAATTGTGTTTCTGGTCTGCATGCCCTAGTGATTTAGGCTACATCCACAAGTTTTGGTTTTAAAACATATCAAGTCTACATCGTCTACATTGTCACTGAAAAAGAGAAGTTTAGAAACACTGCTGACCACATTTCAGTTTGAAACCAGGGCAGCATTTTGCTCTGGACTAGCAGAAACTGAGATGATTGGAAACAATGACGTAGACACAGAACTGTTTGCTAATTGGGTCTTTGCCATCACAATGTAGCCTCCGCTGATTCGTCAACCCCCTGTCTGGAAGAAAAGAACTTGCATTAGCCTCAGCTATGTGTTTAGAAACACAACATGGATCATCAATTGTAAACCTGGCTGATTCTTGTTGCTAAAAGCTTTAAATCAGTTAAATGCATGTTTCACACACAATTGCTTACATAAGTAGGAGATGAGCTTTCGAGCAACAATTCTCATGTTCAGTAAGATGTGCATGCTTTCCTGTTTACACTGGCACGTACATGCCCAGTGTACGAGTGGTCACAAATGGTATGCGTTTTAAGGTGTCAGTATGAATGGAAACTGATACGGAGCTAAATCGCTCATGTGGACAGAAATTCATTTCCAACTTAAACGTAGTAGTAGGCATCTTCTCTCTTCTGCCCAGCCCTGGTCAGGCAGCATACTTTTAACCTTCAGGGTCTGTTTTTAAGAAAGCTGTAAAAGATTATGGTGCAGGAAGAGGGGTAGGACAGGTTTATTCTAGGTCTCTGAGAATTTATAAGTTGAGATAGTGAAGACCTTGGACACTAAATGAAAACTCTTAGGCTTGACTTCACAGGGCACCGAGCACAGAGGAGAACAGAGATGTAACTGTAAGAGTAGCAACGGTTCTCTGCACTTGGCAGTGTCAGGCAACCACTTATGGCTCGCTGACATTTGTATTGCTCTCCTGTTTGTGCTGCTTTTCATAAAGTCAGGGCTGTCGACCCCTCTCTTTCTCAAGCACTATAGTTCGAGGGGAGCGAAGTCGAGAAACGGCGAAACAATGAGGACAGACTGGAAAAAGACAAAAAGAAAAAGAGACAAGGGCAAACGTTAAGTGAAAGAGAACCGCAGAGGAGTGATGAATCAGCGAGTGGTGGATTGAGAATGAAAGAGATGAAATGTGGGGTGGTGGAGAGGGGCGCAGACGAGGAAGGAGAGCAGGGCAGAGGATGGAGAGGCTCATGTTTGGGAATAGAGTCGGTCTCAATGCTAATAGCTCTCATCTGGAGAGGCTGATGGACAGAGGACAACACTTGTCCTGCACTTACCCGAGCTCACTTCCCCCGCAGTCAATTACTAGACAGTCAATTAAGTCCTCCAAAAAACCCCAGAAAGGCACCGACTGAAGCGCTGAGGGTTTGATGCTGCACTTTGCCTCTTTGCTGCTTTTATCTCAAACTGATATGCACTGGTTTCATGCTGCACTGATTCAGACTAGAGGGCCAAAAAAACTGGGCAATGTTCATGGTGAATAATTACAAGACATATGTAAATACAAGGGTAGGGAAGTTATTTATTTTAGAACTGTTAATGAAAACATTTACCATTAGGAAATTGTATCATTTACTACACACCAAGTATGCCAAGTATTAAAGTGCCAACATTTCTTAATAATCATAATAATTATCATGAAACACTTACAAAGTCCTTGGGATCTTGAAGCAACTTTAGTCATGTTTCAAGGCAACTACACTTAAGAGCCCCCCCCCCCCCCCCCCCCCCCCCCCCCCCCCCCCCCACACACACACACACGCACACACATTACGTTTATTTAAAGCTAAGCCAAATTAAAACCTGCATCTTTGCTCACTATTTGGATCACTTGGAGTTTTCAGTGAAGGGCTTGAAGTCATACACTCCAGCTCAGGTTTTTCAGTTTTAACTATAATGAAATTAAATTAGTCCTATTCTATGGATGAGGTAACCATTTGAAATGCAAATCATCTCTGTCCTTGAATTTGTGTGCAGGTCAAAAGTGCCATCGTTCCTGTAATGGTCGTTGCTGGGGACCCAAGGAGGACCAGTGTCAGAGCTGTAAGTACATTACTCTGATTAGCTGATGACACATGGCATGGCCTTCCAGTGGCTTTCTTGAAATGGCATCTAGTCCAGTTTAGAATTAATTTTATATATTCCTTTAGCAAATTTCTTAACAGAGCATAAAAACACATTTGAAATCGATACAGGTATTTTTCATAAAGAAATAGTCACAATCATGGAATTTACATGTGTCAAAGCTTCGAATCAGGTAACAGTAAATTCTGCAGATGACCAATTAAATTTGACATGCAGGAAGGAATGTAGCCATCAATTTTGTCCAAGTTGTCAAACCTTATTTAGCAGCCTGCAAAATAAATTGTATAAATGAATAAATAGAAAGTTATGTTTAACATCCAAACTCGATTTTTTTTTCACAAATTCATCTGCCTTTTATAAGAAACAATGTCCACTGCTAAAAGCTTCTATTTTTAAATCTTTTGTTTTGAATCACAACCAGGGATGGTCTTTTTTTAAAATTTACTTTTCATGTCCATGGTTTACTCCTAAAAATTGTCAGTTTATTAATTATTATAACTACTATTATTTTCAAATTGTTAAAACTTTGAAAAAATGAGCTATACTCTCACTATATATATAATACAATTAAGTCATGGATTTATGAACAAGAACAAAATGCCAATCTTACATTTATCCAAACAAAAATAGTCTACATTAAATGCAGATCCATGTTTTTACAAATTAAATGTAGAAGTCCCCCACCTTCTGACTTAAGGTCTAAGTAAACTTCTGTTAATAACACTGCTTGAGGTGGATCCGTGACAGACCAGTAATTGGGTCTCTGCGTTTTCAGCCTTTGATAAGTAAACTGAGCTAAAAACACAACCTGCCAAAAGAAAACCATGGTGTTCTTTTATCTTTAAATTTTCATGTCATCAGACTTCTGCCAGAAATGTATAAATCTGTTGTCACAGATGCTAACCCTCTGTTTATACAGATACACTGTACATCCATCTATTGTTTTAATCAACTCCTCCATCTGTGTGGATCTATTGCCACCCCTAAGCATGTGGGCTTGGTCTTCACTCCAATCACGCTATGCTTTTCTTGTAAATAAAGCATTTACATATTCATGCAAACAGCAGGACCATCATATACTTTTCCTCTTCCCATTAAATATCTGTGATTCCCTACAATCCCTGCAGTCCCTCTGTGCAAACTCTGGCATGTCTCATCTTATTTATTCTGTGGTTGTGATCCATTTAGATTATAAGGAATGAACTGTTTGAGCGAGGCCTGTTAACAACATGTCACAGACCAGTCGCCGATAAGCCTGAGCCTTGTCTGTCTCCTTCTCTTTTCAGCTGTTGTCATGCTATATCTCCATCTGCATCCATACATCGGGGCCATGATTCATCCTTTTTGCTATTGCAACTTTTAATTTTATTGTGCGGAAACATATTGAGTGAATAAGTGGAAATATGTCAAATGAAAATGGACTTCAGAGATACTTTTGTGACATATCCATATTCACCTGTCTCAAAAGCAACAATAAGAAGCAGCGTTTTGTGTCAGCAGCTCAGGGGAAAAGTGAATGCATTCAAAAAGTAAATGACACCTGAACCTTTCCCCCTTGAAGTAGATGATGAAGAAAAGTTCTGTGAAGTCTGAGGCTGCTGTTGATTATATAACCACAGACTAGTACACATCACTGCACAGATCACGATCTGTTCTTTCACACTCTGATGCTTCTTTAGTTATTTTAGATTTTCCTTTAAAAATATAGGACATAAATCAAAATGTCAGTATAGTGTAGCAATATGGTTTATGTTTAGCTGAATACTTTCCATAAACACAACACAGGGAAAACGATCTTAGCTTGAAAATCCTTCATTGTTATAAAATGTACTAACAAAAAACTTGAAGTGGAAGATCCTTGTCAGAGCACAGGTGAACCTAAAGGGTGAATCTCCCCAACACAAACTATCTTACAACTTAGTTACAGTTAATATAAGTTAGTAGTTATAATTATTCTTTGATTGGTTGGTTTGTGTGGGAAAGTGTCAGCTGTAGACAAGGCTGATGTTGCAAGAACATAATACAGAAAAACAGAAAATGTCATACCCAAACTATTAATTTCATCTTGCCTAAAAACAAAGGAAAGCAAATCGCTTTTCAATAAATTCTACTTTAATCGCATGTTTAAGGAGAAAAAATAAACAGATTTGATCAAATAGATTTTTAATCTCCATAAAATATTTGATGCTACTTTGGGGCCGCAGATGAAAGTTAGGAGCATATCATCATATAATCGCATTTCAGTTCATTTGGTGAACATGGTGGCTGCTAACTTGTATTCAACAAATCTAGAGGATAAGGAATAACATCAGGGTTTATTTGGGGTCGTGTTTCTAGCCATGCATATACAAGCTCAATATTAATTGTCCACTATAGTACAACTCCTCAACAAACTGATCTACAACAACTAATCTGAGCTGATCAAAGCTCCACTGGTTTTACCAGCAACTCTAGATACTATCAAAAAAAATACTGAATACCAATGACACTGTTATAACTTCCCTAATATTTTGGGCAGAAAATGTGAACATAGTTGACTTTATTTGTGTCTCAATTTCATAAAAGGTAAAAGTATCATTGTTAAAACAGAATGTAGTTTGTACGAACATAAATATTTATTTAAGTTGAAAGTAAAGCAAATGTTACAAAGAACTTCAGTAAAGCAAAAACTCAGGGTCAAACTGTATTTCCTATTGGACTTCATTGTCTGTACTGTCTCGTATTGAAAGAAAGTGCTGAGGAGAAGCAGATCTTAAAAGATGGCAAAGGGAATAGCCAGTGAGTTTGAAATACAATGTATTTTATCTGTTAGCAGAAGTACAAGAGGAGGAATGCATAGTCTCAAACATCCCACTATGACCAAATGGAAGATAAGAGAGTGTCTATTTGCATTTTATTCTTCAGCTAATCAATAATTGTTTTGACAATCTTTTTTGTTGCCATAAGAAGGTCTGTGACTGTGCTTTTCACTAAAAGCTTTTTATATTTGTGTAGATTATACAGAACATGTAATTTTTAAAACTATATATAAGTATTTCCATTGCAAAAATTCCAACATTATCCAAGAAATAGTTTTGGAAGCCAGATGTAAAAAGAAAGTACATTTTAACTCATGTAAATTGGAACCGAGAGGCAGAGGTTCCTGTGACTGATGCTGCTGTCCACAGCCTGTTCAAATGGAAGCTTCCAGGCATATTTTCTCAGATGGATTTCCTTTGTATTTGTCATCACCAGCAGTTTCTTTTTTTCTTTTCTTTTTTTCTTAAAGTGGAAGTTTAAAGCCAAATTGATCAACAGCATTGCGTCTCTCTCTTGGCAAGGTCATTTGTTTGACAAAGTGTCGCGAGCAAAGGCGGCCGTTTTATTTTAGCCCAGGCACCGTTAATGGAATGCCACTGATTGTATGTTAGGCGTCGGGTGAAGTGTGCATGTGTATTTGCATGTGCGCTTGGTGGGTTGTCTGTGGCTTGTATCCATCACATTGATAGTATCTCGTCACTACAAAGCCCCAAAGGGAAACGCAGCTCACATCAAAACACTCTGTGTGTGTGCATACACTAACACAGATACATGCACATTCACACACAGCATTGGGTTTGTAATATTGCATTCTAACCCTATTACTTTTCCTAGAAATTATTATTTTGACACCTTTGTGTTTCAGATTCACGTCTACCTTTATCAACAGATCTGATTTTAAAAATTAGGTGGAATACCCAGTAACTATGTGTCATATTTTTATAGTTATGTTTTTGTATTCCTTCGTTGTTTGTTGTTGTTTTTCACAAATCAACTTTAATTGAAAATGCCATCAGATTGCCATTTTATGGTTAGAACTTTTTCATTAACTCAATTTTGAACACTCAAGGGAGCAAGTAAATTGGATTTAAGCGCATGTTGTTTTGAGATATTTAACCTCACAGCAACAAAATTCTTCGGTCGGAATCACGGCTCCGTCAGGGGCCTTTACATGAGGAGTCTGATTGTTCTCCCTGTTTAGCGTAGATTTACTCTGGGTACTCCGTCTTCCTCCAACACTCCAAAGACATGCAGATTGGGTTAGGTTGATTCATGACTCTAAATTGTCTGTAGGTGTTAATGTGTGTGTGAATGGTAGTTTCTCTCTGCATGTTGGTCCTGCGTTATGCTGGTGACTCGCCAGGATGTAAACTGGCTTTTCCCAATGTCAGCTGCAATTTATCAAGCTTCCTTTCAAAGGACAAGCGGATTTCTTGAGAAAAGGGAAACGGTCTTGATCTTGCTTTTTCGAGAAAGATGGGGTTTTGGACTTGTAACGTAAATCTAAATATAAAATGTATAGCATGTAATAACATTATTTCAAATGAGCTGCACTTCCTGAAATGGTGTTGGCTATTGTTTAACTGGATTGATATCCCCAACAGCAAGTTGCTGTAGACAAACAACTAATACTTACAGTATTTTTGTCTATTGGTACTGTAGCATATACCTGTGCACAGGACTTAAGACTATGCTATTGCTCCCTCTTACATATGCACAACATATTTTGCAAGTTTGTGCCCTCCCTGGCTCGTTATTCAACTGTGGTAATTTCACTGCTTTATCCATCCCCAACACATTTTTAATTTAGTTTTGCCAATCCATCATATACAACCCACTGCCGACACTTCCCATACCCTCCCATCCACTTTAGCCGCATCTCTTGCCAGCTGTCTTTCTCAGTGAAATGGCAGACTCCATGCGTGCATTTACATATACGGGTGTCGAGGAGCGAGGCACGCAGGCGTACGCCACATGGCTGCGACAGGCACGAGAGAAAAGGGTGGACAGATGTGAAGTGATTGGCGGTACACTGAGTCAGATAGGAATTGCAATGTTTCTCTCTCTTCTGCCCTCAGAGCAGGTGCAATGCAGGGAGGCCAAAACATGATTGAATATAACTAGTGGGGATGTTTTGGCTTCAGCTGCACCCACAACACAGATGTGTAGCAAACCCACATTCATTTTAACATGCTGCGGTTGGCCAGATGTTAGAACAAACTCCAAAAGTGAATCCAATGCCTTCTAGTGAAAGGATGCTTTTCTGTTCAAATTAATTTAACTCCAATTAAATTCTGTGAATTCCTATACATGTAGCCTGTGTACTGCATAGATGATGTTTACCTAGTTTGAGTTGCCGTTGGCAGCTTGAATTTGTTCACAGTAGAACTCTTATATGTATTCATATGTATGATAGTTAAATAATATATGTATCCTGTCCCCATGTCTCTCTTTTCTACAGTAACAAAGACAGTGTGTGCAGAGCAGTGCGATGGCCGTTGCTTCGGTCCCTATGTTAGTGATTGCTGCCATCGTGAGTGTGCAGGTGGCTGCTATGGACCGAAGGACACAGACTGCTTTGTGAGTGAACACACACACACACGCACACACACCAGCATTTACTTTACATCCAATGAAAAGGAAAGAGCATGTAAACCTGTTATTGGCATGGCAACATCATAATCATACTCAACTCACTTACACAAATGTGTCAAAAAATGAGACAGATTCTACTTGTGACTTTTTACCACCTTTGTTTCAAGGTGGTTCTGTGAAGCAATTTCTTCTTTCTAGACTTGATTTGTATGTGAAAATACAATTTGCATTCTATATACCGTTTAATTACATTTAATTTCCATTGCTTCCTGACATGAGTGCTATTGCTAAATCCCCATTTCAATTTGAACAATTCTTCAATATTAAATGTAAAAATAATTGGTGGTCGTAAAATGAATGTTTGCACCCTTATGATACATTAGCAACCGTATAGTTGTTGCTATGTCGGTTTGTAAAGGCTCACATCCAATATAAAAACTAAATACCTGCTCCACCACTGTGTGTGTATGTGTGTGTGTGTGTGTGTGTGTGTGTGTGTGTGTGTTTTGTGTACAGGCCTGCATCAACTTCAATGACAGTGGGGCCTGTGTGACCCAGTGCCCCCAGCCATTTGTCTACAACCCCACCACCTTCCAACTGGAACACAACACCAGGGCCAAATACACCTATGGAGCCTTCTGTGTCAAGAAGTGTCCACGTAAGTCTCACCACCTGGACACGAACATAGTGTCCTGTTATTTTGGTCATGACCCTTTTATTATACCTTTAAATAAATAGCATTCTAATTCTTTCAAGGTCCACTTTGAATCTTAAAATCCAAAACTAACACTCACATATTGAACAATAGATAAAATGTTTATCCCAAAGTGCCTGAAAGTTTGAACCCGCTTTAAACCAAAGTTTCACCATGACATTTTCTTCCTTATGTACTCAAGTACACTGTTCAACAGACATGCTCCTCTTACAACATTCACTGCTCAATAACTCATTTGGGTCATAGTAAGTAAAGAGAAAACTGAGGACAAGTTACTAATAATTATGCTGTCCTGTCTAAATTGAAAACAGTTGGTTAATTTAAATTAATTCCATTTCCCATTCTTAAAGACACTAAAAACCGAATGATTTCTTAATTATCTGAGAGTTATTATGACTTACCTTTCATTGAGGCATTACATTTAACAACATTTACAATAACTACACTGAATCACACTAATTAGTTCTGTCTTGAGGATTAGACAAAAGCAGATGAGCTGATATATGAAGGATGCTGTGAAGAATTGAAGATACATAGTGTGCAGACAGAAAGGCATTTGTATCTGTCATAATTACATATTACACCACAATTACATGAAGCTTTTAGCAAAGGCCATAACTATGCATACACACGGGCAAACTCCTGCTTGCATTTTCATAGGCTATTTGTCATGGACTTACACACACACACACACAGACATATGCATACAGAATGTACACACCACCGCTCCCAGTGCTCTGCTTTAACGTGCAAAGTACTGTCGTGACCAAGAAAAACAATTAGATACTGAGGGAGCTTGAATTGCATTTACTGCTTTAGCTTCTCATAACCCTCTCATTACTACCAGTGGATCATTTTGCAGGGCAAATATTGCTACTATAAACACAATTTGTCTTTTGTTTCCCTAAGACGTTCATGTTTGTGTGAGTGTGTATGTCTGTATTGCCTCCTCTGTGAGGACCTATTTGAGTTTTGGATTTTACCAAGTGAGGACACTGCTGCTGATTTTTAAAAGGCTGTTTTAAGGTTTGGGTGGATTTAGGTTGGTTGAAGCTGAGGTTATAGGTTATGGGTTTTTAAAAGGATCAAGTTAGGGTGCAAGTTTGGTCCAGTCGTTGTTAGGAGCACTGTTTTTCAGATGGATGAAGTAAAATGCACACTACTTCTCTCTTGTACAAACGTACATACAGAGCCTGACTCTGCATGAAGTATACTTGGAATATGTTTGCTGACATAAATTGCATTGCAGCAATGAAACTTGAATATCAATAATAATTCTCATCAATTGCAATATAGAAAAGGTTCAGTTTATAACGATGTAGTGTTTATACATTGTACAAACACAGTGAGGTGATTTACTATATGTTTTGCTGTTTGATCATAATGAAGAGTTTAAAACCACAACCTTCACGTCTCTAAACTTAAATTATATTATATTATGATTATAATCATATTAAATTATAATATTATACTTGAAATTATTGATATTGACTGATATGCAAATTTGTATTTGTAATTTTTGGTCATAGCCCTATTTGACTTATATCATGTTTTTTCTTCTTTTAAGCAAAAATTTTAATGTTTTATTTGTGTTTTTATTGACTGCTGAGCTGTATTGCTGACAGGACATGTACTGAATAAAATGATGCCTCACATCATTTGGACGAGCTGTGGCTAATTTACCGTATAAATAATGTTCATGATCCATATGCAGTGAAATCCCCTGCTCCTGATCCAGCCGGAGAAAGTGAGAGGGAGGCATTAAATAGTAAATATGTATCCCTGCTCATTTCAAAGAAGATACACGCTTGGATCGATTACAGAAAATTCTTGTCAGCAGTGCCCAGCTCTTACTTACACTTCAGCTCTTCTTTGAAAAGGACCTGATGTCTTAATTCCTAGTGGGAGAACTTTGACATTTTCAAAACAGAAATATGCAAACTCTTAACGAAACCTTTAAACTGTAAATAAGCTACTTAACATTCACCTCCACTCTTCACCAACTCCACTACTGCCACGCTGCAGTGTGGTCACACATGAGTACTGCAGTTTACACTTTACAAATCCCACACAACTCTAGAAACTCACTTGCTGCATATTACTGGCAAGTGTTTGAAAGGACTTTGGGGGCCCCAGGCACAAGGGGCCTATTTTGGTAGAAACAATACCTCCTTTAGTTTCATTATGTGTGTTTTTATGAATAACTTAAAGGTACAGTGTGTAGAATTTTGTGATATCTAGTGTTGAAATGGCATGTTGCAGCTGAAAACCCCTCACCTCACCCTCTCCAACATGAAAAAGAACCTGTGGTAGCTTCAGTTGTCATAAAAACTCAAAATGTGTTTAGTTTGTCCAGTCTGGACTAATGAAAAAATCATGGTGGCCTCTGTAGAGAGGGTCCCCTCAATGTAAATATAAAGTATTTAAATATAAAGGGCCTTTTCTTGGGTAAAGAAAACTACAATTCATACAATTTAGATGAAATAAACTAGTGAAAACTTCATGAGGATTATTCTACATAAAATTTCTAAAAACACCATTATGTGTTTTAGTAAGCGTCAATATAGATTCTTTAATTCTATTGAACTGTACTGCTGGGACAGTCCCCAAATATATATTCCCCTCCCTGTCTGTAAAAGTGGAAATGCTGTTAGCATTTGGAAAAATTGTTTTGATTCTCTTTTGTGTTGATGAGGTATTCTGGGAATTTAATTAAGTTTGCCTCTAATTTGGGTGATAAAATCAATGTGGCTGTTATACAAATAAATTAAGAACTGCACTGTCATTTTGAAATCTCTAATGAAAATTTCTCAAGCTATAGCTCAGCATATTCAAAGTTTTAAATTGTGTGTCTTCTCTGCACCCCCCCCCCCCCCCCATTAACATCTAACTGTTGTTAATAGCTATGAACATGTACTAAGCCAGATTAGTATTTTTACTGTACTTGCATACTGGGTAAACTTCGGTAGTGGAAATTACCATTCCAAAAAAAAGCAGTAAACAAAAAATTGAATGGAGCAAATCCATATTCCATTCACCATGGATGAGATGTCTTTCCTGAAACAATGTCTAGCCTGAGGTTATGTTTGATATTCACCAATTCATCAAAGGTGATAACAAAACAGCCTGCATCAGGTTGTTCTTTTGCTTTGCACTGTTGTTGGTCTTGGTGTTGCTCCTCTGTTCTCTGACCAAAACGGAGTTTAACACTCAGCACAACCCC
This sequence comes from Paralichthys olivaceus, assembly GCF_024713975.1. Classification (NCBI taxonomy): domain Eukaryota; kingdom Metazoa; phylum Chordata; class Actinopteri; order Pleuronectiformes; family Paralichthyidae; genus Paralichthys; species Paralichthys olivaceus. The sequence goes on from NC_091102.1 coordinate 13,986,044, forward strand.
ACCACAAGGCCCCCATGCTGTTCCCAGCATCAGTGAAAAGGGCAACCAGCAGCAAGTGGGACTTGACGGCATTGTTACTTTTAGACATAAGATGCTGTGGCGTTACAAAAATAGGGTGATGAAACTGTCGCTTCAAAGATGCAAGTCACTGCGGTTTGGATATCTCAGGGTTGGTTAAAGCCGGAAATATAGAGTTGTCTTTTTTCTGTTTTGTTGTTGCTTGTATGTGGCCTACAGTAGAGTGTGATATTCTGATTTCTATATTACATCAGTGGTTCATTCGTCTCTGTCTTGGGTCTCACATAAAAACATATTCCTGTTATTTTGTTGTTGTCGTAGCACTAGCCACTGGCCATGTTCAGTATATAGTATCAGCTTTTTTTCCTGCGGTTTGGATTGAAGTTCAAATTTAAGAGTGAAATGGAACAGGGCCGACCAGAAAGTGGAAAGAATAAAGCGGTGAACAAAGAAATTGTCAGTTGGACAGAAATATTAAATAACTGAAAAAATGTGTAAATTGATGAAAACACCATTGTATAACTGCAAGCATTGGTCAAAGTGTAATTTTTTGTGATAAGGTGCACATGCCACATGTAATATTGTGCCCCATGGTGGAAGAAGGAGACATGAATCGAGATCTTCACCCGGTGCTTAAATTTATTTTAGTTACCAGTCCCGTGCAGGTACAATGAGTGAGAATGTACATAGTTGAAAAAAATTTGGAAAAGATACTAAACAAATAAACAAAACTCTTCAAACTGAAGTCAAATACTCGTTACTAAGTCGTGGGCTCTCATACACACGGCCTCCAGGCCCAAGCTTAACTCCCCCTGAGGAGCATCTACCCATTGCCTTTATAGTGGAAACCCTCCTACCAGACAAACCATAGAGACAATTATCAATTAACAAATCTCTATCAGATACGACATTGAAAAATATATATATATATATATATATATATACCCATCAGCATTTCACCCGACCTAGCCTGTCACCGAAATATCACACTATTATATTAGATGGGCATTTAAAAGAGCATTTCTGTGATATCATTTAAAACACCCCTGTGGACTGGCTTTTATGTGGTACACTCCAGATTCCCTCTCCATAAATGGAGTTGGAATCTCCCACTTCCTGTTTGCCAGTGGGACCAGGACCCTGCAGTAAGGTGAGAGAGGGTGGATATAACATCACAAACACATGTGCCCAAAACATTCAATAACAATAAATGTTTGTGAAATAAAACTGTGTGTCGTTGAGGTTATTTCTGACGATTGGTTGTGGACTCTGTGTATCAGTACGGTTTAGAAAGATTAAATGGTTTGTGACTACTAGCTTAACAAGCTACCATGCTACCTAATGATACAGGCATGCTAATGCTACTGATGTGCTGCAAATAATGGTGTATATTAAGTGTTTGCCACCTTATATCTTACAGGGCATGGGGTAACGCCATGACACCACATATTGTACCGTATGTTCCAGTAAGACAAACAGAAGCCATCTGTGTTTGGCATTTGCAGTGAATAGGTTATTGTTTTTGTTTTTTTTCAGATAACTATGTGGTGGACCAGAGCTCCTGCGTTAGAGCGTGCCCCAGCAACAAGATGGAGGTTGAGGAGAACCGCATTAAGATGTGCATTCCTTGCACCGACATCTGCCCAAAAGGTAACCCACAAGTAGATGTTCTATGGTTACTTAATTCCCCCTTTTTTGTATCCATCTATGGTTTTATTTTTGGCATAAATAAGTATTGGTAATAAATCACTGTTCATTTAGGACAAACCATGATGAACATCAACAAACAACATTAATTATGTGATATGTTATGTCTATAATCATGATAAACAAACAGGGCTGTCAGTGGCGTCTACACAGCTTCTTGTAAATCACAACATCAAATCCCATTTGCCATATAATCTGCAGATTTTTCTATATCGCTTTTTGCCTTTTTGAAAAAGTTATGCCTCTTGTCTACTGCAAAAACAGAGCAGAAGTTTCAAGTTTGGGAGAAAATTAGCCTTTGAAACAGGGTTCATAGAAAAGTTTTATTTTTGAGAAATATGAAAAAGTCACTGAAATGAGCCAAATACTTGTAACTTCTTCTTCTTATCACTATTTTAAATCTCCATTGTTTTAGCATGCTAAAGCATTCAATCAAATTCATTCTTTTTGCCCTCTCACTGTCTATTCCAGCGTGCGATGGTATCGGTACAGCCAGCCTCCAGGCTGCTCAGACTGTTGACTCCAACAACATTGACAAGTTTGTCAATTGCACCAAAATCAATGGCAACCTGGTGTTCCTCATTACTGGAATCAAAGGGTGAGTGTTGAGAACATTTAGCTCATCAGATTGATAAAAGATGAGGTAAAATAGTAGATCTGTAATCACACTTATTTGCATATTTTGTTTTGTTTAAAGAGTTTTGTCTTTAAAATCTGAATAATCTTAAATCTAAACAAGACTGTATGTATGTGTTTATGATTTATCCTACAGAGTTTTAAAGAGTTGGTTGGTATATACAAGTATAGAAGGTCACCGTGAAACCACAAAGGAAAAATGCGTTTATTATATTTGGTTAAATATCTGTCTACATGCATGCAAGTTATCAGTCTATAATTTTAGTGAGCTGTGTTTAAAGTAAATAGATTCTACACAAAGATCACATGAATCACTGTTGTGTCCCATGGGTAAATTCAGCTCATTTGTATCTCTGTCATTAAAAAGATTCTTTGTTTGTCTCTTATCTGTGCAGCATAAAAGGCAAAAGCTTTGTTCTTTCCTTTTTATTTTATGTTGTTCTGATTTCCAATTGTCATTCACAGGGACGTCTACCACAATATCGAAGCTTTAGACCCAGAAAAGCTCAGCGTGTTCCGCACCGTTCGGGAGATCACAGGTGAGTAATATCACTCGTACAGTATACATCTGTACACATGCATGCAAATGAATAAAAATAGAAATAAATAACAATACTTTATCCTTCAACCACCCTCTTTATTCCGTATAGTGTGCACATGGTCGCGCGCGCATGCGTGCGTGCGTGCGTGCGTGCATGCGTGCGTGCGTGTGTGTGTGTGTGTGTGTGTGTGTGTGTGTATTTGCCCAAGTCTACCTCAACCTTTTTCCCCCCTGGGACTGTGAGACTGTCCACACCAAGGACAGACATTGCAGCACAAGATGAATATCAGATGAGTCTTTCAATCTCCTCTGTCTCTGCTGCTGCTCCTCCCTCTGGGAGTCCCTAGCCTTGAGTCCCTCAGTCCCAGCTCTCCCTTCACGCACCATGAAGAAAAGATCCAGAACATGTGGTGCGCATCGTTAATCCTCCTGCTCCCTTATGCCACTGCCTCCTCTGAGCCACATGTACGCTGTCATTCCTCCAGCTTAGACATTTGACAACGCCGTCAGAGAGAAGCCTTGTATCGCCGATGTGGCAGAGAATCTTCCAGTAGAATATTGTTAGTGACGTTTTTGAGTCATGACGGGGGTTTACAAATCAGAAGTTTGATTAATCAGGAGCCCCAGTTACAGCTTCCCCGTGAAAAGACATATCCACTTAAATATGATGATGTCTGATGTCATTGTCTGTTATTGTCTTTATTGTTGTAAAAAAGAAAATCTGGAAAACAGCTTAGTTGCCTCCTTTGCAACTAATAAAAAGGAACTGCAAGTGTAGTTGATGGTAATTATTCTGTAAATGCAATATTTGTGAAGATAAATGAACAATGTATTAAGAGCCAGGATAAATGTAGTTGATTAAGGCCCGTTCTGAGTTTCTCTACCTGCTCAGCTTTACCGCTTTTGTGGCGCCATCGCATCCTTGTGATTTATGATCTAAATATCCCTCTGAGACTCGGCTATAAAAACAGCTGCTTTATTGTTCAAAAACAAAGAATGGTTGAATTTTTTTGGGCCAAATTCTGTATCAAAAATCAATATATTTTAATGATGCGTCCATTTCCATTTGGTTTGGCATTGGAAATAAGTTGTGATCCACTCACTGAAAATTACTTGAACCTTTTGCAATGAGAACAAACTGAATGACAACAAAAAAAGATATCAGATGGGAAATACGCTGATGTAACAATCAAAAAACAAGACCACAAATCTGTATCAGCGTGACAGAGATCATTGAATAAACCTTGAGCTTGGTCTAAAACAGATTTCCTCTCAGGATGACTGAGCAAAATGCAAAATATCCAAGGTAGGACAGATGAAATAAACGTGCATAATCAGCTGTTGTCTGTGTAAATCTCATCAGATTGTGAGTGCGGACTGTTTGAATTGGACAGCAAATTACGTGGTCTGCTTTTTACACTTATTGCTTTATATTCAGCCAGAGTCACCTAATTTTTATCTGCAGCAATGACCATAAGTGCAATGTCTTCTAAATGCACGTTCAAACATTTAATTAAAATTTGCCTGGACTAGTTCAAAAACCTGGCTTCCAAGGGTGTTTGGTTTTCCCTCTGCTTCGGTTTGTGATGGCAGCTTGAGAGGAGGTGACGTGGACCAACCATTGGCCAAACACCATGTAGTCAGAGATGTGTGTCAGCTGGGCTTGTCATCTCTCCGAGCTGTCAAGAGAACGTGACCGCTGACTGAGGCAGCCAACCTGCCTCTGTGACCCTGGGGTTACAACCAGCATTGCTCTTGCTTTCAAATGAGCTGTGCAGGAGGACAGCTCTCATCAACAACACGTCCATCTGTCCCTCTCCAGTCCCTCTCCAGTCCCTCTCCAATCCCACTCTCTGTTTTTTTATTAACATCTTTAAAGACATATCACCAGGTCAGGTTTCACCCAAAGAGTGCTTAAGCACTTCAGCATAGGTGGGTTTCTCATTGTTGGGGCTCAGAATGTAATCATCCCAACGTAAGCGCTCTTAACCTTTGCTTTTGAGCTCATGGCCTTCTTCTTTAATTGGCTCCGCACTGTAATTTGCTGTGTGCATTGGTGTGCCACTGATGTGTCTCTCAGTGGCAAATAACCGGTCTTTTCACTTCGCCTTTTCTGCACAAAACCACTCAGCGAGGTGCTTCAGCAAATCCTTCCTGCCAGCTGTATCTCCTGAGATGTGGTCATTTAGGTTTATGGGCAAGCAAAGATTCAGATACATGAACCTATTAATTCGTTAAAGAGAGATCTTGTCGTATGCATCAAATAACATGAAAGTACCAAAACCAATAATATGGTTTTCATCTAACACCTTAAAGATTTTCACTATACTCATTGATTTGACCTCAAAATCTTCTTTTTTTTTGTCCTTTTTTAATCATTGTCTATAAGTTTAGATAGACACTGACAAACTCTTTCAGAATGAGACATTATCTTGATTATCTTGAGTTTACATGACTTTCTAACAGAATATTCCATTCATATTCCTGTTTACACGTTACACAGCATGGCCCAATTATGACTCACATAGAAATGATGTGCACACTGAACCGCGTCTGATGTTTTCTCCAGTTTTAAAGGCCCAACCTGAAATAGTTCAATGTAAGACGCTACAGTAAACCATTTTAGTTGTCTTTCTATTTCTGGAAAGGCTACAACTCCTTTTTACTCTTCCATCTTGTTTACACCCAGGTCATGTGGCGTCAAGCATGACATGTCCACATAATTATTCACGTCTTAATTCAATTCTTGCATATTCCAAGTAAAATATTATGGTAAGCAGAGAATGCTGTTTAAACAGTCAGAATAAGACAAGGCTGTGTTAGTGATGTCTATTTAAACTTAGTCATTGTTAATTTATTTGGTTGTTTATTTTGATCATCTTTGTATCCTGGACATGAAAATCTTATCTTTCTGTGTTTTCTTCACTATGTTGAAACTTTACATGTTGAACACTAAAAAGAGTGAATATATAATCAGAGTCTTTCAGCCCATGATGAGTGAGGTGATCAATATTTTGCTGAAGGTCATCTTGACAGACTTGTTTAAGAAAGATGACCATTTCTCTTTTCCCCTCCTTCACCACTAAGTCATTTCAGAAATACAAATGTACAACCTTCAGACCAAAACCCCATTGTCCAATTTTTCTTTTAAATGCAGCTTTCAGAATAAAAGTTTTACAAACCTGCAGTTGTCTGTAACCACCTTGTGCAGGTCAAAGCCTGTGTGTGATGTTAATGCAGTATTACATTAGCTAGAGACAAGTGTGCAGCAGGCAGTGGCTTGTTACCTTGATTAGGAAGCACCCGCACTACCCCCACCCTCCCCCCCAAAAGAGCATTATGACGGAGCTGTGAGGTGCCTCGGCACTGCAGGTTTTGTCATTAAGACAATTAGTGTCGACAAGTACAAGGCTAACGATTGTGTAGCACTGCTGCCTCTGGGCTGAGGTTGCGCTCACCATCCTAAAACTACACACCATGAAGTCAGGAACGGGAAAGCAATAAACAACCTGGACAAAAACTAGAATCAAAAGCAATTGCTTCCTTTTTTTCTTTTTTTCTCCTGCAGTGGGTGTTAATATTCTGTGTAAATATCACATAAAACATATAGAATAAGAATTCTCATCACAGTTCCATTATAATGGTATTACAGCAATGTCGTGCCCTCTCTTTGAAAAGAGGTGAAGGAGTAAAAAGTCTAATAAAGTATAGTAACTATTATATGCATTGTTTTTTTTTTCCATTTCGAAAAAATGGTAATTATATTGGATTTACTCTGCTTCCCTGTTTTAAACCTCTTCGGTATCGGTGTGAGAGCATGCATCAAATTCAGCCCATGTCCATTTGCAGGAGCCCTGGTGTGTGCTCCCTCACAATTACCTGACATTCTCTCTCTCTCTCTCTCTCTCTCTCTCGCTCATTTCCTCATCAAACATTCGCTCAGACCCTGCTCACCTGAGATTGACATAGAAAAAAAAACAAAATGCACAAAACGATGGTCCATGAACTGAATAAGGTGCTATTGAAGGTTATTGCTCCCTTGTCAACATGTATCTCCACAACTCCCCTCCCTTTCTGAATAAACAATATGATTTGTCCAGTGGGAAGGAAACACGCAGTGTAATATAATGGAGTCAGATACTACTCATTGATTGGAGGACTTACCGCACTGCCCATCACACCCATGGGGTCTTTCCCTCACCTATCAACCACCTCCTCTGTCATGGAGGCAGACATGTGGCCTCTAATGCTCAAGTAATTTTGTGAATATCTTTCTTACTTTTTCTCCATCCTCTCCACCTCTTTTCTTCCACCTGCCGCCCGTGGTCCCATCGCCTCATCCAACCATTTTGTTTGTCATCTGGCATTAGCGAGGGGACTGTACCCTCCTCGCGTTCTTCTGCTAAATATTTTATATTTCTGAATCCATAATTGAAAATACTAAATGAACTCCAGCCATCCTCTTAGCTATTCATTTAATCATTTGAATTATTCAAAGGTAGAGTGGCAGATAAAGAAAATGCAAAAAAATATTGATAAATCAAACTTTACACTCAGGCATAACTGGCATTGAGCTCCTCTCTCGGGGGTTGCCATGCCTATGGCAGTTTTCTGAGTTGTGCTTGGCTGCTTTCAGATGAGACTCAGGTGGTGCGGTTACTGTGGTCCCTGGCATGCTGCTAATTTCACAGAGATGCCAACTCACCCTGCTCATTTTATTGTTGCCACTGTGTGAAATAGAGGACATGATAGACAGTCAGTACACCGGTGAGTCATTAAAAAATCCTCTTTGTGTGTGTGTGTCTGTGTCTGTCCCCCATTTAGGCTTTCTGAACATCCAGTCTTGGCCTGACAACATGACAGACTTGAATGTTTTCTCCAACCTGGCAACTATTGGGGGAAGAGCGCTGTACAGGTACACACCTGAGAATACAATAACCTTGCTGTGATTATTTTTTTGAACCTGTGAGTGTAATTTATATCATTACACTGCCTCAGACAGAGCACAGTGCTTGTACAGGAGACAGCAAACTGTTCAAATAAATGATTTAGTTTTTATGTTGTTGTGAAAACATGGAGCAAAACACCCGTCTTCTCTCAAATTTAAACCTCTTCAATTTTAGTGGTGGTTGAATATTGTCAAATTTTTCAAAATCCATTAATGATAATGTCTTACCACAATTGTACAAGATAAATGTCTGTACACTTTTAACAACAGCTGTATAACAAATCACAACCAAGTTTGAGCAATTCAAGAATTGAATTGCATTTGCTTTACAGTATAGTACAACTGAGCATATCAAATGACCTTCATCTTTTTAAGATCAAATGTTTCATTTAAAATGAAATGGAACAACATGCTGCTATGCTGCTAAAGTGATTTGTGATTTGCTCTGCAATTTCATTTGTTGCTAACTTTACAACATTTACAATAAAGTATCTGCTAGTGCCTTTACAAATGTCCAAATATGTGCGACTATAGCATTACATTGTGTTATATTGTTATATTGATATTTTATATTTTATGCAACTTAATAGTTAATATATTTTGGGTCATGTTTCTGTTAAATAAGACACGTCTTCATGATGCTTGTACGAGAAGTGACTTACTGGTTCTTAAACAACGATGTGTGATGATTTTGTTTTTATCAACTCCTTTAATCTGATAGAGGAATAATTATCATTTAAGTTCTAGGGATATGTCTGAAGGTGCTCTTTAAGTTTAAAATGACATTTGGATAGAAACAGAGTTTCTGAATGCACAGTGTGGACGGTTTAATACAGTGCGTCTCCGTGTGTGCGCCCGAAGGTGCTCATGAGGGTGTGCGTGCACTTGTGTGTCATCCACCTGCAGATGGAAACAGCAGGCTGCAGTACAAATTATAGCATGCCACCCACCTTTGGCCCGAGCTTGATCTTGCATACCCTCTGTATATGTGATGGCTCTGGCACCCTGCTGGCCTCCTGTCATTTTTAGACTAAGCAATTGTGGCTTATGGGAAAGGGTGGCGGTCAGCTTCGAAGACAAATAGGAGGAAAGAGAGGACTGTGGGTAGAATGATAAAAAAAATCTAAATCAATTAAGTCAGTCTGTTAAAGCTACATTTTTGCATCACATATAAAAAACTATATACAAAAAGCATTAAGAAGATGCAGTCTGTTAATTACAGTTTGATAAAACAAAAGTGTTAAAGGTGCATGTCATTTTGAAATGATGATATTGTTTGTACAGGAAACAAAACCATTATGGAAATAATTAGGAACAGTTTTCATGCTGATGTGGAGGTGTTTTTGTTTTTTTCTTCAAATTAACCTCATGTAGTTATTAGAAGTGGGTTTTCTACCGATGCTCTCTTTGGAGTTTGCACAGAAATCCAGCACATTTCCATTGCAATCTGACTCAGTGGCTGGCAGTGCAGAGTGTGATGTAGAGGCCTGCTAGGTCTCATTTACAAGATCAAGAGTAGGGCTCAGAGGTAGCACAAGGTATAGGGTGCAAGTAATGTGAAAAAAAATGTTAAAATATAATGATTTTGATCAGAAAATACAGTGAGAACTCAAATGAATTGATTCTTAGTTGAGCTGCAGTGCATGTTATCATAAAGAAGTGTTTATTTATTTAGTTTGTTGTCCATATGTTTTATTTCTATGGATTATTTACAAATCTAAATATATATATATATATATATATATATATAATCTAAATTCCAGAATATTGAACAAAAACAGTTTCAACAATTTTGAATTTAATACAATCACATGTTAAAAACATGAATTTATCCCAGAATACTGACCCAAGCATCATCCACTGAGAATTAAAACCATCTTTTCCTTCCCTCCCTCCTCTTCACTCTTGCTCCTTTCTTTTTTGCCCCTTTTCCTGTTCCGTCTCATCCGTTGTACTTCTCTTGTGGTCCTCCTTCTGCCTTTCCTCCCTCTCAGTGGAATCTCCCTGCTGGTGTTGAAGCAGCAGGGCATCTCATCACTGCAGCTGCAGTCTCTAGGAGAGATCAGCGCCGGGAACGTCCACATTGCTGAGAACAGTCAGCTTTGCTACTACAACACTGTCAACTGGACGAGACTGTTTCGTGCTGGAAACCAGAAGGTTCTGGTCCGTAACAACCGAACCCCACAGCAGTGCTGTAAGCTCACACAGAAACATAAAAAAAACTCAAATCAATACAATTTAACTGCAACATCTCCCAGCATGTTTTCCATTACTTATTTAAACCACCAGTGAATAATAATGCAAGTAAGCTGTACATCATTACAACACAGGAGGCACACTGTATTATGCTCATATTTAGGTTCAGGATTTTAATTAGTTTTTGGAATTTGAAAAAGGTTTAATGTTTAGGAAATGCATCACTCTCCTCATACTGTTCATTGCTGCAGCTCCTCTCTTCAGCCTCTGGGTTTCAGGAACCTCAGGAGCTGTGTTTTCTGTGGGGGAGAGGAGCACACTTGACTTTAGGCCTTTTCACTCTTGGGCCTTTAACATATACACAAAGGTATTACACACTAGAGGGAAGAAAAAACAGATAAAGCATAATATGTACAGGTCACAAATGAAAACATTCCACTTTTGGAAAAGAGCACTATCCCAGAGCTGAAAGAAAACAGATTTCCAACAATGGGATCAACATATTGTGTGTTGCATTGCATTTTATTAACCAGTCCAATTTGCTTTGTATCCCATTGTGGTAGAAATATGTGCCACTCAAAAAAAGGATAACAATCTCTTGGCATATTAAATCTAGTAAACCTGTGAAAAAAGATTTTATTTGAGAAAGAAACTCAAATTCAGGACCTTTATCATCATTGATGACATAGAGTTATTTTGTTGACAGTGAAAAGTCGAACATGTTTTTCATGTCAATTATCAGGGCCTTGATAAGACGGCAATTTATCAGCACACATTATGTCATCAACATTCAACATGTACTGTATCAAACTGAATAACAAACACGTGTAGAATCCTAATTTGACAAATAATTACCATAATCCTCTATTTATTGTGTCTCCACCTTTTGAAGCACACAAGGCCTCTTACAGTCATGAGGTTCTGTCAGTAACATTTAACCCAAGGTTGAAATAGAAAACCTTTGAGCCACAACTGTCTTTGGGTTGCAGCTGTTAGTTTTCTAGAAAGTGTATAAGATGGAAACAATTTCTAAAGCACTGATTATAAATCTCTGACAAACTGTGGGGGACTTTTTGGAGGATATAAGATGTTCAATATTTAATTCTAATCCTCACTGTTGTGCACTCTATTTTCACACTTTATTTTTGTGTTCTACTCTAATATACCCTGTCAGTTGAGCATCTCCAGGCACCATCAAGAGAGTTTTCTTTCTTGTTTCCCGCCTTGACAGACTTGTTCGAATGTATGAAGGGGTTACAGATTGGAAGATTACGGTGAAATATATTTGAGATTTACTGTGGAACTGAAGACTGAGAAATTGGGATTGCTATCCTGACACAAAATCAGCTTTAGCTAAAACTCATTTTTGGATTTTTAGATCCACTCTCAAGTCTCAAAACTGAAATCAAGTTGATAACTTTGAGGGAAAAGGAACATCTGCTGCTTCTGTTAAGGGACTTTGAAACACAAATTTCTGGGTGAGCAGATTATCTTTTTTAGATCTTCACAGTGTTTCCTAAAGTCAACGGTAATCACAATTATCTGTCTGCTGCTTGAGTGGAAGCTATTATCTCACTAATTTGAAAACAATCCGATATCATACGGCTAATTTACCAGGAGAAGCATTCGGGGAATGCAAGGTTTGGTCAAGTTAAAATTGGCAAATAAGTCATTCGATGAGTTAAAAATTGCTTCTAAAAATGGAAGAGCTTTTATTATCTCACTGCCACAAGTGTTAAAACATTATTCATTTATGTATAATGTTCATTAATGAGCCAGTATTTGCATTATTGAGTTGGCCCCTTTTCACTGTTCATGTGCTCCTTTCCCCTGGGCCAGTCCTTAGTGTTGAACTCTCTCTCTCTCTCTCTCTCTCTCTCTCTCTCTCTCTCTCTCTCTCTCTCTCTCTCTCTCTCTCTCTCGCTCACACACACTTAAGTGACTTTGAAGACTTTGGGTGAGAATCAAGAGTCACACACTGCTCTCTCTGACATGGCTCTGCATGTGTTCAGCTGTGTGTGTGTGCGTGTGCGTGCGTGTGCGTGCACTTCCACACTTGACTGAGCCTAGCAGGGACTGGAAAAGGGCAGGTCTCGCAGCCTTGCAGGACAGCAGAGACAGAGGACAAGGAGTCTGCATGTGCCCATTTATTTATAGCTGAAGTACTTTTACTGATGTAGAAACTGCATCAGGTTGTTGGAGAAACCTAAAACCAAAGCAACTTGTTTTTACAATAGCACTTTCTGTAAGATGAAGAAAAACAGCTAAGAATGGTGAATTTGTTAAATGCATTTAGAATCAAATCATACTGCAGAGGTGTTTTCAAATTATAATAAAAGCCATCGTATATTACTATAGTTGGTCTGGTCACATCATCAGTCCCTTTTTCCCCTGATAAAGGGTTTTTGGGGGGAGTGTTCCTTTACTACATTCAAGGAGCTAATGGCCGTAGGTATTGTATGCTTTACAGATGAAAAGCCCTTTGTGGCAAACTCAGTGGGATGAAAGGAAAAAACGTTTACACTACTTAAAGTTAAAAGTTATCCACTCAAGTTTCTGTACCCTCATTAAGGCCATAGAATTAAGAAAGTTGAGTATTTTGGGTAGTTTCAGATTTTAATCGCAGATGACATTCTGTCTGTAGCTTGAGTCTTACAATGGAATGTCCTCTTTTGCTTTTGATGAAAATTACTTGGTTTTTAAAAGAAGAATTATTCATTGTGCATTTAACTGCCCACTTTCAGCATTAATAACTCTTTTGACTGAGTGCTTCTGAGAGGAGGGTCTGCTTACTTTGGTGCCATGAATAAAGGATGAAAAGTCCAAGGTTTCAAGCACCAGGACTTTATCATATTGGACGAAACAGAATCTTCAAGGCTAAGACTGAGTCCTTAAATTTCTTGATTGCAAAGAATTGTTAGGGTTTTATAATGGGCATTGGACCACGGACCTTTTCGAAAAAACATGTGAAGAAAGGTCAAACCTTGGGCAAGCAAGTACACTGCTATTAACTGCTGAGTGCACTCAGAAGAGCACAGTTTTGGCTAGAGAAACAATTTTCAGTGCCACAGTTTCTTCAGAATCACCTTAAAGGCCGTGCACTGCACATACATCATAAACCCATACAGCTGATATGAACTATTGTTGGATTAGACCACACTGTAGGACTGGGCGGGTTCATGCAGACCATAAATGGCATGATGAATTTCCCCTTTGCATGGGGTCCAGTTGACATCTTGTAATTCCTATCGTTACAATGGAAAGATCTTTGATGGGTTTTCAGGGCCTTTAATAGATTGTACTCCTGGGTGGAACATTTCTGAGTAGGCGTACCTGACAGTACAAGTCTATAGTCTTCACACTCTATCTGGATACTCGTAAAATGCATGTTTCACATCATGTGAACCGTTTTTCGTTGAAGAAATGTTTCCATGTCAGAATATAGAGGGCCTAGCTGTAAAGAATGAGAGTCATGATGGCCAAAACTGATCCCACTTTGGGGAAAATGATTATAAATTAGTAATATCCAAGAACATAATAAATAAATAATTTCTAAAAGTAAAAAATACTTTCAGAAAACACAGAAAATGTAAAAATTGGTATTATTAAGTATTGTCTGGGATTAAGACTACAAGTGAAAAGACACAACAGATACATGATCCATATTCATGTACATCATCACAACAGATATAGGACCAATAGTTTACTATACAGATTAGTATAACTCCGATACTGTCACTAGAAGATGAAATTATTGTATATTATAGGAATTTGGTCTTTTTGATTATACATCGTAGAGAGGTTTTGTAAACAAATGTAGTTAAAACAAGTAAAAATATATTTAATATGTTTTTTCACATAAACACAATCTGTCGTATCCGCTTTCACCAGGGTGATATCATTTTGGATTTATAGTAATTCACAGATTTTATTGATGTCAAGTTTTTTTCACATAAAGATAGAATTATGCTTTACACATTTTAACAAAGCTCTCCACACATTCAGAGATTTTCACATTGACTTCTTATTCTGGCAAAAAAAAAATCTCTGGTTGAGTTTTCGGGATTTCTATGATTTTTTTTTAACAACCCAGTGAAAAGCCCCGTGTGAAAAGCATTGTCTTCTCAGGAATCTAAGATTTAATTCATGTTATTTCCACATGATGTATTATTCAGATAATTACCCAGACCCACACTCTTTAGTCGTTTCAATAGCTGCTCTGAATTACTCTGTGTTGGCTTTGATACAGAAAAGAGGGATGCAGGGAAGTGCAGGCAACAGTCGAGGTCCACACACTGTGTTTTTCCTTATTCTTTTCTTTTCTTATTGTTTGTTTTTTCTAAGATTATTTTTCCTCTTGCCTCCTAATTTCCTTCCTCACTTACGTACTTGCTTCCTTCCTGCTGAAAAGCCCCATGTGTTTTTGTTTTCTGACCGTGTCAGAAACATCTGAGGTTGGCATCTTTTTTGATCTTGTTGTATGGTTAAGAAACCAACCAACCTCTCCTCCTCCCTTGTTTATTTCCTTTTTTCAGCAGCAACCTTTCTTCTTTGTCTGCAGCGCATGCCTTAGACATGCTACCCTTGGTCACAAACACTGAATTTCTTGTTTTCCCTATGTTTCTGCATCTGAATTTTAAGCAATCTGAACATTGCTGCAGTCGACACCGATCCATCGCCCTTGGCTTACATGTGGCCAGGACTTCGGCAAACAGCAAGAGCCTTTTCACAACAGAGAAGAAAAGAAAAGAGAGGAGAGGAAAGGAGGAGAGAACTCTGGCATATAAGTCTGTTTTTAAAATCCAACGATCAAGGTGGAAGTCACGTCAGGCGCAGATGAGATGATAAAAGTTCCAAGTGTATCTGCAGCGCTGTCACCATGTTGCTCCAACATTCCCATTTCTCTCGCTGTAACACTCCCACGTGTACCGACCTTTGTAGAACCTAGCGCTGAGAGGGGACAAAGGAGTGAGAGAGAGATAAGAGATACAGACACAAGGAGATAATGGAACAGAGTGGATGTAATGGTCTGAGTCTGTTGGTACTATAGAAACACAGAAACAGAGAGAACAGCAAACACAAGGTTCTCAATGAATGGGGAAGGAGAAAGAGACATTTTCTTTCAATGATTGGATCCATCCAAAGTGAATGACACTTGTATCCTTGTAAATCAAAGGTGGGATTGAATCAGGCTTTTAAACAGCCTCCAACACAGAAATGCCCTGTACATTGCATAGGCAGCATATATCCTATATTTTTGGAATGAAAGAGTCATTATCAATATCATGGTCGTTTTCTAAAAAATAAATACAGACAGAAAATTTTATGAGGTGGTTTTTTTTCCACCCTCCCTTTTGTAAGTCGTAGTTAAATAAACAAGTCTGTGTTGCATCTGCTGGTGCTTCCTGCGTCCCACTGGTGCTTCATCACCATTTGTTTAAAAATGTTTAAATTCAGGCATCGCAGCAGACACTTCCTCCTTTGCCAGTTGCACACTTAAACACAAAGTTTTTATATAAATACAAAGCAACACAGTACAAGGTCAGCTTGAAGTTCATCCAGGAGAGTAATTAGCCTTGTTCAGTGCATCTTCTTTGACGATTTCTTCTTTATGAAATAGGGACATCACTGTCCTTCAGTCTTATAACTCTTCACATGCTCCTCTGTCTTGTTGCGATTGCTCCTACCATTTTTTTAAGAGAGCAACATAACACAAAAACATACTTTTTATAGGCCAAATGAACAGCTGCTTAGGAAGCACAGAAACTTGCAATTTGCATGTGCCTTTGCAGATCTGTGTCTTTTTAAATAAATAATGTGATTACTTTGGCTAATTTTATATTCAGATAATTTAGGGCAATTTTTGGTTTATTCTCTGTGTCTGCATCGGCGACGAGTCATTAAACCACAGTTAAATTACATTCTAATTCTTTGCTGTTACTCTCCCTGTCTTTGTATATGTTTGTACTGAGCAGCCAGGGAGCACATGGTGTGTGACCCGCTGTGTTCAGACGCAGGATGCTGGGGTCCTGGCCCGAACCAGTGCCTCTCCTGCAGATACTTCAGCCGTGGACGAACTTGTGTGGAGACTTGCAACCTTTATGAAGGGTGAGCTATGCATGTACACGAAACATCAACACAGCAGTTATGCTCCAAGGAAAAGAGAGAAGGACTGAAAACATGGGGACATTGATTGAAAAAAATCTATGTTGCACGCATCTGTGATGCATATTTGATAATAAATCAGAACAACAATATGAATAGATATTCTTCTTGTCAGCAAAACCTTGTTTAATACATGTGATGCTCAGTTCACTGAAAGGGAGAGGGAATAATAGTGAACCAAGTCACTTAAAAAAATAAATGATTAAGATAAGTGATTGTGGATTTTGCTAAACTGATTTTCTCACCAAAGGTGAACAAAGTGAAATTGATGATTAAAACTCCCTCTTGTTCCACAGCTGCTTTATTCCACACCAGTCTGAAATACTCTATTCTGTTTAGTCTGCAGCGCTAAAATAGCATGGCTCGCTTTGGACTGAGACCTGTCCTTCAGCAGACAGTGGCAGGGAAACAGGGAAACAACCCTGTCCATGTCCTGACCCTCTCTGTTCTAGACGAGACTGCTGCCGAGTGCACCTGCTCTATCAGGCTGACCAAGACTGTGGCTAAAAGAAAAAAAATAGTCCCTGCCTCACCTCAAACCTCATATTCTTTCGGCATGTAATGCTGCCCCTTTAGTCAGCCTGGAGCAGGTCCTACTCTCTCAGAATCACAGAAACTTCTGAACCTATCTGTGTTCATCACTCTGCCTGTTCTGCTTATTATTAACTGTTGGCTGCAAGGTTTGAAAAGGAGACAGAAACTGATCAGTTTCATTCATGCGTTGTTGTGACTAGTTAGGCATCATAAACAAAACACTCAACAAGGTATATTATAATAGCTGATTTTAAGACACATACTCAAGTCCAGACATTATCCTGGAACTTTACAGAGGGACTGCAAATGAATGAGTCAGTTGCTCCAGACATTTTCTCAAGCTTTTTCAGCCAGCCCCCTGGTAAAATGTCTGTAAGATTCAGAACAAGAGAGTGGTGATGATGATGTTTTTTTACAAAACTGAAAATAAAATACAATACAAATATCTTGCTTCTACATCTAGCTTGTGATGATAAGGGCTGGTGAGGATTTTTACAGTCCTGACTCCTGCAGGCTCGACCCAGACACCACTCCTTGTCTGAATTTTCCAGATATTTTCCTGTTGTGAAAGTGTCTGACCCTGATGATCTCCAGCTGGAAAATCACTGGCAGTTACACCTTTCATTATCAATGACAGTGCAAATATCAATAACTGAGATAGTCTTGCCCCTGAACACAGTGTGTACAGGCCTGCAAAACAAAATGCTTTATATTTGCATGGGTTCTCAGAGCAGTTTTTAATCATTCACAATGCTCTTTGGTTCTTGATATCAAACAGGAAGGAAATCCCTGCCTGGAGTCCTCAGAGTTTGGTTTGTAATTCCACAAGCAGAACTGTGCTTTTCAAGTATTCTCCATCATTATGCTTTCATACTATAACTTGCAGGTTACCAGTGCGGGAAGGATCAAACTGATTTCTATATTAAGCATCTGAAAGAAAGATCCCTGTAAAAAAGATTCCGGAGGAGTTCCAGGAGAGTAAAGCAGCAGTAAAATGTCCACAGATCAAATCAAGATGTAAAAAAGAAAAACACAAATCAACTGATTTCAGTGTGAAATTCTCAAAGGACACTTTATTGTTGGAAAATCTGCTGAACAACTTGCTCATCTAAAGTTACATTTCAGTTGAAGAACAACTCAAGTCTATTGGTGTCAGCTGGAGTATCGTTTTCTGCTTACTATGGGCTTACTCTGCTATGATATCAAAGCCAAAGGGTGAAAGGAACAATTTAAGATGTGGTGGTTTTGAAGCCCCCCCTGCAGAGTGTCAAATTAATAGAGGTCCCTTGACTTTATGCTCTTCACCTCACTATTGAAAGTGATGAGACCTGCTCCCCTGGTGAGTTTTATTAATAACATTTTAGATATTTTACCTTGCAGATCTGATTCAATGACGCTTTTAAGTTCCAAGTTGATCAACAGTGTTTTTTTTGGGGTGGGGGCCGCACTGGAGAGGATTAAGGAGGACCGGAAGGTGGGCTAGGGCAGGGGGGCTAGGCGTGTCACTGCGTGTCACAGTCACTGCTTGCGCACGGGGCCACGCCCTGCCTACCTGTCCACCTGCACGTCAGCACTTCCCACAACCAGACAGGGCTTCACTGAATGCACCTCCCAACCTTCAGCCCTTAACAAAAACAAGGAGGACTGGGGAAGTTAAGGGCTGGATTGAGCAAACATGGCCTGTTGAGTCCATAGACTGTATATAATGATGGACGATGCATTTCCCCTTCCCTCCACTACCTGAAAATGAAGCAAAGTTATCCCATATGCAAACACTACCATCTTGTGCCGGGGACGTCTTTTAGACTCTGCCCGGTAGCATTCAGGGGATGGAGGCATGGTAGCGTTGTCCCTCTGAAATGTAGAAGGCAGAGTTGATAGTTTATACTCCAGTCAGCCAAGAGGTGGCCATCGAGGCACTTTGGCTTCAGTTTTAGGGAGCCGACATGTCGTCCATCTTTATATACCATCTATGGTCAGGCTACGACCCCTGTAGTCAAAACGTTAGTAACTCCTATGTTAAAAATGCCAATGTTTTACTCTAGAAAAACATTTCTCTTGGTTAAACAGTTTGTGAAATTGCTTGTAAAAAGCATAACATGCAGAATTACATTGTATTGCTCATTTTTTGTCCTTTCATCTCAGACTTGTATTGACAACTCAGCATGTGTCAGACAGCAGCTAATCGACAAGGAGCTTGAATTGCCTTATACCTCAAATGATGTATGCACAGCTGTGAAAGTATTTGACAAAGTCAATCAAAGTTATTGTTCAAAATACCAAACAGGCAGTTTAATTTGTCTGCAGGTAGAGCAGCAGGGATTATGCCTAAAAGCTATTTGAGATGACTTTTTGTTTTGCATCAAATCCATATTAAGATTTATTACTCAATGCAAATATGTTGCTGTATATTTGTCACAGACAACATACAGAAAATACAGAAATGCAGACACAACAGACCACCGAGCAGTAGACTGAGCATCAATGATATCTTGCAGCTCCACTGCAGCGTTTATTATGTCAACCAGCACACACGCAGACAAAAGCTTACCTCCCTTGTGTCCTGGAAGGTTTTCTGAAGGCCAGTTGAAGCATAATTAATACTAATTTGATTTAGATCCCACTGGGACGATGACATTTTTTTTCTCTTTCTGAGACGGAACACTCAGTTTTATTTTACTGACCAAGAACTCAAAAGTCTCCTTGTCCTGTAGTGACAAAGGCAAAGTGCCAACTCAGTCGCGCTGTGGTCAGATTTAATGACTTTTGGAGGCCACTCTGGTGTTCTGCTATTATAAGGGGATTGTAGAAATTGAATAAAATGGCACTTAATTTAATAGATTTTTGAAATCGTTGAACCCCTCGCAGGTATTGCACCTTTCAAATGTGTTGACCCCGTGAGTGATGCCATCAGAATTACAGTTAGCTAATTAGCCACACTGCTTGTGTGTGTGTTGGATTACATATTGGCCTCTGTTTCAAAGGTTAGCATTGAAGGAAACAAGGCTCATACTAGCAGATTGCTGCAGACAAATGTATCATCAACTAACAATTTTTCTATTTCAATCCCTCCATTAATCTTGAACCATAGACTCTTTATCCATTCAGACATTAGGAAAATAGGCAACAATTCCGAAAATGTCTTTCTTTTTCACAACTTAATATCTGATTACATCTAATCCATAACAAAAACATGATCATCATAATATAATATATTTTTCATGAATTATCACAGCTGAAAGTCTGATGCATTAAATATTTTTTAAAGGCGGCATTGTTAGCAAGGACAGTAGTTAGAGTCATTAGGTTGGGTTAGTGTGAGTGTTCAATCATTCAAATATTAAGCTTTGGTTTAAAGATGGAAACAATGAAATATGTGTAAATGTTAAAATCACTAACCTCCTTAAACACCTCATACATTAATATATAAAAAGTTACATTCATAAATTGTTACTTAAGCACTTCTTTTGGTGGTTGGTGTGATAAACAGCTGGTGGGTCTTAGATCACCTAGTTTTTACAGGTAGACGTGAATATGTTGAGTGATATTGAATAGAGGGTCAATTAAAGTGTTGTTGTTCAATGTTTTAACTCTTCATACTGTATTTACAGCTTAAGCAAAAATGCACCACCTATTAAAGGAGGGACAAGCAACAAAAGCGTTGTCATCTCCTTTCTACAAGATTTAACATCCATATCGACTGAAGGAACATTTTCTTACTCCCCCTCTTGTCTCTCACTCCTGTTTGTCATTCTGTTCCCCACCCCTCCTAATCCCACCCTCCCTCCCCCAGGGATATTCGAGAGTACGCCAATGGGTCCGTGTGCGTGGAATGTGATGCCCAGTGTGAGCGAGCTGACGATGACTCTCTGACCTGCCACGGTCCGGTAAGCCTGTTTCCTATAGATGACAGTATTGATGCAGCCTGGAAGTATTAATTTCACACACTGGTCTTCTTCATGTAGAAAGCAAAGAAGGCCGTTGTTTGAGCATCTTGTTTACATGTCCTTTTATGTAGGCATAAAAGAAGAACATGAAGCACAATGCACACAGTGGCATTATTCCATTACTAAAGGATAGACTGTACTTTTGTTTGTCTTGCAGCGAGAAGCCACAGAACTAAGACTATTGAGAGTTAATACGTTAAATCAAATTAACCGACTTTGTAAATCAAGATCGAAGAGAACTGTATGAAAATGCGAAAAGCAGAATAAGCTAGGAGGGTTAAATTGTTGGTTTCCATCTTTAGCCCAATAAACTGTTTATAAAGAACAGAACATCTCCACTTCATCCTTTTGTACAAAAATGAAGCCAAAATATCCTTGAAAGCATCTTTTGCTTTTGATGTAATCTGGAGCCAGTCTGTGCAGTACTGATCCTGCAGTGGAGCTGCAGTATCAAGGTCCCGCCCCACATGCACTTGACCAATCACCAGTCAGTCTTTGCTGTCAAATATGATGTTGCACGCCATTTTTATAGCATTACATAAGCTGAATTTATCAGAAATATGAATACTAATTATTGTATTGGAAGCCAAGTGCGCCTGTCAACTTTGCTATTGATTATATTTTGTGTTGTGACTCAAATGCAAATCTGATTGCACAGATCAGCTTTAGTTTACATGCTGATATGCAAAGAGTATTTATTCAGTTCATGTGTATTTTTCATTCGTCCATCATTAGCTACACACAGCAAAAGATACTCCATTTGACATTGGATGGGTCTGTTTCTTTTTGCCTAAAATCTACATTTGTGCTCCAACAATTTTCCATTTCACAAGCTCTTAGAGAAGCAGAGCGGCATGTTGAGAGTTTGTTTGGTAGCAGCTGTACGTTATAAAAATGCCACACTGAAAAAAAAACCTGACCTTCATTTCTGTGTCCCTCTTGTGAACACTACACCCACAGGCACATTCAGCCTGTGATCCTGCTCTTTCTCTTAAAATCTTATCATGCTGTTTGATAGAGAGGGATGCTTTGCGACACATGCAAGCCAGAGGGGCCATGTGCTGCCTTTTGTGCCGCATCACACCCTGTCACATATTTTGCCCAGTGTAGTTTCAAAGTGTTGAACTTTTTTTCCCCCCAAAACCACTGTAATGTCTGTGTGTCTGAGTACATTGTAGCAGGCTTCAGTGGAGTGTTTGTTTTTGTTGGAGGAGATTTGTTGGTTCGGTTACCAGCTGTGACAGCATGGCTGGTATTCTTTTCATTTTGGTCGTGTGTGTGTGTTTGTGTGCTTGTTTGTGAATATGTTTGTTTGTGTGCTTGTTTGTGAATATGTGTGTTTGTGGTTTTGTTTATGAGTGTGTGTGTGTTTGTGTGTGTGTCATCATGCTAAATTGTGCTCTTGAATTGTTTAGTTAACAGGGGACCACTATCACAAAACTTGCATGTGTGTAATTTAGATCAAAATGAAGGCAGAGTTTGAAGATGGCTCTGGTCCAACTGATGAGAACGTAATGAACATATAATAATTTAGTAGGGACTGCTGACTTCTAATGTAGTAATATGGTAATTACTGCTTAGTAATCAGTGATATTATAAAGTCACAACTAGTAAGTACTTTAAATAATGTAGTAAAGACTACTGAGTAGTCGTGTGATAATATAGTTATTGACTGCTGATTACTGATAATATGGTAATGACACATGAGTACTTGTGTAATCATTTAGTAAGGACAACTGAGTACACGTTATAATAATAATAATGTTATTTGTATAGCACGTATCTAAACAAGAGTACAAAGTGCTTCACAAAAAACTCTATGGCAAATAGATGAATGAATTAAAATAAAAGGTATTCAATTCAGTTTAAGGGCCAAATCATAACGTAATAAGGTCAAGACCTTAAAATGTATAGAGAACCCCAACAGTTCCCACAATGAGCAGCACTTGTGGCGACTGTGGAGAGAAAATAAACCTCATTAACTTGAAGAAACCAATAGAACCAGACTCAGTGTGGACCTTGACCGGTTGGGGTGAGCAATAGGGAAGAGAGGAGAGGTGGGTGGCAAAGAGGTATGAGAATAATAACTGTAATAATCTTCAGTTGTACCTTAGCGTCATCAGGTATTTGAGCCTTTTAATCGCAATAATGTTAAAAGCCGAACCTGAGGGTAAAGGTAAATCTGACTGGCTACTGGCAGTGTTATGAAAGCCATGTGGCCCGTTCAGTAAATCAGACGTCATTACCTTTATGCCTTTTAAAACTAACCTGAATACCTACTCTCATAGCCAGCAGTGTCAAAAGCTGTCATATTTAAGAAACTATATGAAATTTGGTTGCAATAAAAGTAAGATAAAATGACTAAAGGTGTTAAAACAACAGAGTAGTACCAGAAATACAAATCACATGTTAAAAATAATTTACTATAAAAATATGTTTTGAGCAGTGATTTAAAGATATGTATAATGCGGGGATTCTTACTTGTAATAATGTAATAATGACCAGTGAGTACTCTTGTAATAATGACCAAATGATAGCCGAGTACTCTTGCAATTCATTATTCATCATGGCTGAGTATAGGTGAGTACTCATGGGTTGTAATGCTGACACATTGACAGCTGCTGTGATCCCATCCTACAACGATCTCTAGTTACCTCTACTGTTCACTCACAGTCCTCTATATGACTTCCTGGGAAACCTGTGGTTTACCTCCAGCACTTTGAGAAACAAGTGATTAAAAACTTTGAGCTAAAACTTCAAAGTACTTTGTAATGATTTGTATCAGCCGAATAAACCAGTTAATTAGAACAGGTACAAAATCATTAGAGGCTATGTTCAATCTTTATTTTTAATTTTTGGCCATATTGAGGAGTTGTTAATTACTCGAAAAGTCCTGAGGTTGATATAAAAAGTTCTGTGTTTAGACATCACTCTTCAGAAACTGATTCAATATGTCCTTATTTTCAACCCCGTCTCTTGGAAATTATGTCGAAATTATATACAACCAAACTGCAACGGGAAAATACGTTGTAAAGGATGCTTATTATTGCTATTGACGTTGAGAGGATATGTTGACAGTTTTTGTGTTTGGCGAGTGGCATAAACATTAAAAAATAATATATTAGTAAAATGATAACAGACAGGCTCCCTACATCTGTATGGACATGTTGGTGGTTATGTTTACACTCTGACAGCAAACACCAAACCACTGAATGGACTCTGGATGTAAACCCTGTCTGTGTTAGCCCTTGATTCACCCAAACCACCTCCTGACTCTGCTGCCATTAATAGATCACCATCATTCATCCAAAGCAAACATTGCCTCTTAACACAATCTAGCCAGACATCACGTTTCCCACAAAACGTATTCGGTGCAGTGTAATCGTATAGAAACATAATTTCGATCTGTAACGACCATGAGAGCACTTCTCATTTTCCTGCAGTTTTTCAGCCTATGGGTATGTAAATGTTGTGTAGGTGTGTAAGTCTGTGTGTGTGTGTGTGTGTGTGATGAGCCAGGGTAACCTGTTGGACCTCATATAAATGTCACATGGGCAGCACAGGCACACAAATGCATTACAGCAATCATGTAATGGCCACAGTGCCCATTGAAATTGCATTAGCGTTTACACACAGTGATTTGATAGGCCTAATGCGTTCTGTGGAGGGGGATCGGAGCAATGACTGTAACCATGAATCCAGGCAATGTTATGGGAAGATGATGGTACATCTGGAGCAGTTGTTTCTGTCAGTTACACAAATACACCTCAGTTCTTTTCTTTTGACTGATTTTATTGTGTCTTTACTGCAAATATGAAAACCGGGATATTTACAATGTTAAGGATTTTTTTTCAGTTCAGCTCAACTCAAATATTCTATTTAACAAAGGACCTCACTTTAACTATCATGCAAACTGGCTGTTTCCTTTGATTCTGAAAACTAATATTAATAATACTAGATATAATTTGATACTTAACTGATACTAAACAGCTACAAAGTGTGATGATAAGTTACAAATAAAGACATTTGTGTCATCATACAACATCTGTTCTCCACTGGTGATTCAGATGGTTCTAATCTTCTGTACACACAAGAATTTACTCTGTCCAAATTATGTTCATACATAATATCTTAATATTTGTTTTACTGACAAATGAATAAATGTAAAATCCCTGTGTTAACACACTGTATTCAAAACACTTAAAAAGTGCTTATTGTTAAGTAACTGATAAATGTACGTTTGATTAAAAAAACGTATTGCATGTTTCATTTAATTCAGACAATATTGTACTTCATTGAGTACAGAAATAGGTGATCTCTTTCCCTCTCCTCTCCAAAAGAGTCTGAAGAAAAACACATTATATCATATATGTACAGTGTGAAATACAGTCAGTATTGAAAGAGATTAAATGTTTTAAAAAAAAAAGTCTGTTCAGGGAGGATCAACACCGTTAATCTTGTACTGACCTCTGGTGTCGTGGTGTCATGTGAATTTCTACTGTGGACATTAAACTCATGTTGGACAGTCAGTATGTTGCTTTCTGTCAAGTTTAAGACCCATGCTTTTCCTCTCTTAGATATACATGCCACCAAACTGTGTATGAGGTTTAACATCACTGACATGCATTTGAATCTGCTGCAGTGCTTCAAATTGCTTTATTACCACCACTGACATATTCATCCGTCTTTTTTCCTTTTTGCCCCACTGTTCTTTTCTGCCCTGTTTCCTCCATACTCCATTCTTGTCTCCACCTCATCAGTGATGCTTTGATTTATTCTACATTCTGATATTTTAAGACTTCAGCAGATATAGGACATGAAGAGTTGGTCTGTACATTAACATACAATATCTTGTAAATCCTGCCTGATGTACCCAATCATGCTTTGAGAAGCCTCGGCTATAAGCTCTGACACCATAAAGAGTAATGTTCTCACCTCCTGAAGTGATAGTGCGCTTTGTGCATGTGCACACTCACACAGACACACAAAGACACACATCGAACAGCATCACCCGCTAACATCAGCTTTAAGAGCATTTAGCACAGCGGAACAATTTAAATTTACAGCAGGGCACTTTGGTCATGATGCTGGGAATCCCTGCTATCTTTTTGGATGGCCCAAGTACCCTGCTGGTGCAAACACTATTTGTTTGCACTGTCACATAATTTAGCTTGCTGATGTGAAGGAATTACTTAATATACACCCACGTACAAACATTTGAATACACACGTACACACACAAACACACACACACATACCAATGGCCATGGGTGGGAATACACTCATAAAAGTGCCTGGCTCAACACTAAAGCCAGTGAGAGCAGTGCGACATTCAATTTGCATAATTACACCGAGGTGATTGCATATTCACACACACACACACACACAAAAGCTTTACTTTATACACACTCATACACTTACACAAAGATGCACACGCACGTATATAAGCCCATGCACAGACATTACTTACTGTTATGTATGAACACACACTCATCCACTTAGTTATCTGCACGTCACTCTCATCTTTTTATCTCAGTTTGTGCCCTTTTGTAAGTGAAAACGTTTGTGTGTGTGTGTGTGTGTGTGTGTGTGTGTGTGTGTGTGTGTGTGTGTGTGTGTGTGTGTGTGTTTCCGTGTTGCCTGTATATGTCTTGTATACACTTTGTGTTAATCCACAGTATTTGTTTCTGTTTGCATTTGTGTGCAGTCCAGACATCCATGTGAGAGAAATCCGTTTGATTTCCACTCATCCTGTTTTCGTGCAGTACGTGTGTGTTTTTGTTGTTTGTCAATGAGATGTTCTCTAGGCCTGGAGATGATACGGAGCCTGACTCAGAGAGCTCCTCGCCGCTCGTCTTCTCCTCCCCTACTTCCTCCCTTGCCTATATTAGCTCCATAAATCCTGTTCTAGGCGGATTGTTATGGTCATTGTGTGTGCTGTGAGCGATGGTTATTATGTGCCTGCTCCGCTCACACTGCTTTATGTGTCTCGTCTGCTCTCTCTCTCCCTCCCTCTCCTCTTTCTCTCAGTTATTCACACTATATCTCGCTCGCTCTCACTGACTGGACGCATCCGTGTCCACTCTCTCTGCCTAACTCTCCCTTTTTACTCGACAGTACTTATTTTTTCTCTTTTCTTGTCTCCCTCCTCACCAATTTCATCTACTGTCTGTTGCCTATAATGCTATCTCTCCTACACATTCACTGCCGCACAGATTCAAGTGCATTCATTTAATCTGTAAAGAAAGCTGCTCTCGGCACGTCGATCATGTAGAAATACACCCATCAATCACTTTACTTTAAAACGGAGGCGACGGCAGATATCTAATCCTCATTTCTAACACTATTGGTTTGTCCTTTCTGACTGAATTTGTTGTGTCAGGTTTCAATGTGAATGGGTGGATAGCAAAACTGTACTGTGAAGCACTTTGAGCGGTCATCAAGACCATTAATACTCAAACATGTTGTTTTCTTTCTCTACGTTCACTCCAAGCCAGATATCTTTTCTAAACATTATTCTGAAAAATTGCAAAACTGCAGAGTGAAAACTGTTATATGACCGAAACAACCAATTACTTAGTTAGTTGCTTAACCTTGTCAATGTTGAATACTTACTATAAGCCTCATGTATACATTTTATTTAGAATTATTGGGCATATGCATCTAAGAGCTTGTTTTTCCTCCACTGTCTGTAGGGCCCAGAGCATTGTGTGAAATGCCTTCACTTCAAGGATGGTCCAAACTGTGTGGAGAAGTGTCCCGATGGTCTGCAAGGTGCCAACAGCTTCATCTTCAAGTACGCCGAAGCCAACAACAAATGTCATCCCTGCCACAGCAACTGCACACAGGGGTAAGTGCAGCCAGGATGACGAGAGGTCAGGGGTTCAGTGATTGGTAATCATTACAGTTATCCTTTCCAAATCAAAAGTTGGTTAATCTGTCAATCTGTCAAAGACAAATGAAAATGATATTCAGTCATTTTAGTAAATAAACCCAAGAAACAAGGGACAGATTTGAAATGTCTGCGTAAAAAGAGAAGGCACAATTGAATAAAATCAATTAGAATATTGGCTGACACAAAAAATAAAGCTAAATCTGACAATAATACCGAGCATCTCCTCATTTTGCAAAAATGATACTTAATTTTCACCCAAAAAATGAATAGAGGAACACATAAACTTTCACCAACTAGGTTCATGACAACTCAAATGATGCTTTGAGCCTTTCTCCTAACTTTTACTCAAACTATAAACGTCATACCAGCTTTTAAATCACACAGATTCAGTCTTTTTTGAGGATTTGCTCGCAGACAGGCAAATTTAATCCACTCAGCGACTGCAAACTACCTTTATGCTGATAAATGAAGCCAAGAGCCAGAGGGTCCAAATGTTTTAACTGTGTTGTAGCATCCAATTTAATAAAACACTGCTGGAATCTGAGCTGCGAGTAAAACAGGTATGGTTTTCTGTCAGTCGAAAAACAGAACCATATCGGTACAAGTACTGTCTATTATATATAAATGCAGCTCTTGCTTGGTTAGCTACTGTGGGTATGTAGTTCTACTGTGTTACTGGTGAGCTCACGAGCCACAGTATCTCACCCTAGTAGCCCTGCAAGCTGTCACCATAACACCTGAGATTCCTGCACCACCTATTTCACAAACACGCTTGAATAAATTTCCCCGTGGCAGTGACTGAAATGTTCTAACTCGCTCCCTCTAAGTGCATTTGGTTTTCATATAGTATTGCCTGGATAGCACATGCTCAGGAAAACTCTCTTTCCGTGTCCTGCAAACATAAAATGATGATCCAACATCTTGCAGGATAAGACATATATAAAAGAAAAGGAGAGAAGGCGACTGAATGTGAGAGGAGTCAGTAAAGTACCTTGCCACTCTCCATTCCTCACTAGCCACTGATCTCTCAATGTAATATTCAACAAGGGTTAGTGAGGCATCATTTTGTATTTAACTCCAGGGGGAGTGTATGTCACTTCCTTGTGTGTTATTTCTCCTCCTCTGAGTGACAGCCTGCAGCGCGCTTGAGCATAACAATGTACTTGTAAATGAAAAACACTGGGCCGACACTCTGTCTTAGGTAAAGCTTCATAAGCAGGCCCGCCTCTCAAAAACACAAGCTGAGGGAGGGAGAGCGAAGAGGGGAGCGACATCGACAGAGAGGGAAACAGACAGAGTCATGAAAAAAACCTGATAGTCTTGACTTCTAAACATCCAAAAGAGCCACTAAGTCTGTCAGTCATGGCGTATTATAGCAGCAGAGCGTTACAGCACAGCACAGATTTTAACCATCAGCACCAGAGGACTGAAGACATTTTTGCTTTTCATTAGAAGATTAATCCGTCACTCTGAAGCTGTTTTGAGACTAAAGTTGGAGCTGAAAAAAGAAGCTAACAAGGCTTTAGTTCAGGGCTTGCTTTATATTTCAGGTTTGCCTGCAGGCATCAGAAAAACACACGGGTTTGATGAAGATTTTGGTTGGTGCTGTACCTGCGAATGGCTAAAGTGGCTCTATATTAAAGTATAATAGAATTATTTTAGTGGTACACCATATGGGAGCTAGAAGATAACAAACAGGTCACTATAAGAGATGTAAGGCTTTTTCATTATCTTCTGGAGAGTGGAGCCTCTCCCAAGGTTCACTTTATATCAGTGCCAGGACAGGGTGGGAACTCCAAACACAAAACAGCAACTATTATAATCTAACTTCTGACCATGCTGAGGCCGAAAGGTTTCGAAGCTCAACAACATGGTTTAGTTTGGTATAATACAAATAACACACAAGCATTTAAAAGATGATGCATAGAAATATTCACAGATGTATTTTATCATAAGTTCCCTGACAGCCTCTCATCATTTTCACATAGTGAACGTGTCAAAGTGAAAACGTTTAACTCATGTGCATGATCTGTGTTGTTGACCTAGGTGCATTGGACCAAGACTGCAAGACTGTGTTGGCTGGATGGACAGGTACAAATTCTCTGTTAAACACACACACACACAGAATCAGTTTGTGATTAATGGCTAGCTGTAAGGCCCAAAATCCCTGGGAGTGTCCTTAAAGCTTCTCTGTGCATGCATGCTTGTGTGTGTGTTTGAGTGTGAGTGTGACTGTGTGTGTACGCACAAACAATTTGCCTGGTGCTTGATAAATTGATAGCGCTTAAGCTTTTGTTCTGCAGCTGTGGGGAAGAGAAAAGGGAAGAAAACGCAGCTAACAGTTTACAGCAAATAGATTCAAGGTTCCATAGGAGAGAGAGACTGGCATCAGGTGGCGCTGAGAGTTGTTGTGTGGTCTTTGAGGGACGATAAAAAAAAAAAAAAAGGAAAGATGAAAAAGGCTGATAAGCAGAGTGAGCAGTCAACACGACAAAACCTGCTGGTGTGTCTGGGGGACTGCAGCAGAACACTGAACCCAAAAAAGAACAGCGCTAAGCAGAAAAGAAGGATGGTGCGCTGGTGAAAGACTGTGTGACTTTCATCTGTGGGCATATAAAAAAACATATATGTGCAATTGATATAAGCTCACAGAACAGTATACCCGGCAGGAAAGCACGTGCACAAATGCAATCCCTTGACAATATATATATATATATTACAAAGAAATAGTTTTATTGCAAAATCCAGAATGGTTATTCTTGTGGATATCAGGAATTGAAAACATGAAAGGCAGATGTGATGTCATTTGTCCTATTAAGAGTGACATTGTAGATATCTAAAATACAAACTGAGTATAGACATCATCTTATAAATCAGATCTGTTATTTTTCACTAGGAAGAATGAAATTACATCTGCATGGGCAAGTGCTGAGCTGTTGAGAGCGCGTAGGGAGGGTCAAGGTTGCACTCGTCACAGTCTCGTGCTCGCGGGACCACATTTGTGCATGCAGTGCGGAAATTTAATTTCACAAGGATGGTTTCCTACTCACAGATACGGCCGTGTGCACACATATATGCATGCACTAGGTTTTAATGTGCATGGATTTTGAATCTGATTAAACAACGTACATCATACTAGAGAAAAGGTAAAACATCTTGCAGGAGGCTATGGCGGCTACTCAGGTGCGGATCCCTGGCCCTGCCCCAGGCTGAGATCTGATTGGCCCCTGAAGTGCCCTTGTCCTGTCAGTGGTATTAAAAAGATAATCACTTACTTACAAATCTAAAAATAAATATGATAATTTGTTAAGAATGTTTATTCTATAAGCATAAGAAACAATGTTCAAAATATATTCAATGATCTTTGCTCAAAGCTACAGGGCTAACAGAAAACAAGAAATGTCTTAAATGTGCACCTTACTCAATCAGAAATCATGCATGGATGTTGGACATATAATTAGCCCCTCTGTGTAAATTGTGGCCTCTATTCTGACCCCTGATTTAGAAAAATCCTAGATCTGCTCAGGCTTCTAAGCAATAAGGAGCCCTACAGTTATTTACTGATCAATATTCAGTATCAGTATGCTCAGATGAGGAATATGTTCTTATCAGTTGACCTGATGAACAGATTAAGCCTCATCAGATCTCTGACTTCCTGTGGCGGGGGTGCAGCAGTAGATGGTCGGCTCACCTCAGGCTTATATCTGCCACCTCAGAGGTGTCACACATTTCATAAACCCGTCACCTACTGGATCTATTGACTCGTGAACACAAATGAAAAGTGGCTTATCAGACACAAATGATTACACTAATCCTTCAAAGGCCATCGCTCCACCAGGCGTTCTCATGTATTTTTTTCCGTAGGGATTGTGAACATATCTGATTAAACTGGATTACCCACTTTCTGTCACTTACTCTTGTCGTGCTTACTCTGATAAAACTGACAATACTTTGTCTAACATGTTCCAATTATCTGTCTTTTAGTTCAAATTCATTAGAGCTGCTGTCTCTGTGTTCCCTGATTCCCACATACGTGATTAACTGATTTTTTTTTAAAATTCTGATGTTGTTGCAATGGTGGAGAAACATTGCATTTGATGCATGACTCACCATGTGGCTTGATGGTTGATCTTTAGAACTGTACATCTTGGGCATGTTTACAGAAGAGCAGAGGTTCATGTAATCAGTCGGGGGACTTATTTTTTTCCAGTTGGAAAGACCAACGAAGTGAAGCATGTGGATTGAATTAGATCATCTACAGTGGATATGATGCTGACATTACATTTGATCATGTGTCAAATCCTCCAAGGCCTTTTATTTATTTTATTGCTGATGTCCTGTATGTGTGTAGCCACTGTATGTCCTTAAGCATTTGCCATCCGTGGTCTTTTTTAAGTTGCACATAAATACAAACATTACATTTTTTGTTTCAGAAAA
Source organism: Paralichthys olivaceus (assembly GCF_024713975.1). NCBI lineage: Eukaryota > Metazoa > Chordata > Actinopteri > Pleuronectiformes > Paralichthyidae > Paralichthys > Paralichthys olivaceus. The sequence goes on from NC_091102.1 coordinate 14,018,067, forward strand.
GTGTCTAAAATGTGAGGCTGCTGTACTCCCCGTGACAAAGCAAATACGTATATGTCAAAGAACTGTGGATGAGCAGTTGAAATAAATGTGTTTTCTAAAATAAAAATCTTCAAATGTCTCTTGTTAATTATTGAGACCAGCAAATCTGCAGTAAGATAATATTAGATAATATACCTGCTGGGCTGATTGGTCTCTATTGTTCTGTATGGCTCTCAGCTCTCACCTGCACTTTAACAGTTCAGTATGTTCTATGTCTCCAATGTGCCACCAAAGCGAGAGATGTGGGGGAGATTCAGAGTTCCTCACTTCCCATGAAGCTGGCTGACGGTGATAACAGTTTATGGGGTGTATCCTTGCAGTCTGTGATAAAAAGTCCCAAATAACAGTCTTTTTCCCACTGATTTAGGGCAGAGTCTGAGTCTTTGTTGACCAAATTGGCTTCTTCCATTGCAGGAAAAGAAGCAGGGGGGGGGGCTCCTTCTGCTTATTTCAAAATTATTTCGAGTGTTGATATCAAATGACAGCGTCGGTGTGGTGCTGAGAATTCACTTTGATGGTTATTTCCATGTTTTTGATCTCAGCCGTGGTTTTAATGAGAGGGCATGGAGGGATATAACCAGATGAAGCTCAGAGAAAAAACAGACAAAAATTGAGGGTGAAGGTTTTTTATTTTATTTTAAGAAACATCCAAATAGCCTTATGGATGTGGATGATCTCAGAGACATGTGTTTTGTTTGTTGGTTTATTCCCCTGTTTGTTTGTTTGTGTGTGTGTGTGTGTGTGTGTGTGCACGCATATGATAGTTTAAGGATGATGTTTTCTTCATCCTCTGTCATCATCTCTGTCCTCCCAGTGAAAATGTGTCATCGCCTGCACCCTCTTCCGTCTTCATCATTTACTTGTTTTCTTCCTCCTCCTCTCCCCCCTCCTCTTTTTTGTCTTCAGAACCCCTCTGATCGCAGCGGGGGTGATCGGCGGCCTCTTCATGGTGGTGATCCTGGTGCTGAGTGTAGCTGTGTCTCTGCGCCGGAAGAACATCAAGAAGAAGAGAGCGCTCCGTCGCTTCCTGGAAACAGAGGTGAGCAGGGCGGTAGATGAAAAACTAATTGTAAGACGGGAGATGTTGATGCCTATTTATGCCAATGAAAGATGTCTATGACTAAGAAACCAAACCAAAGTAACCACTTAAATATATAACTTCTTTTACACCAAAATTAGCAGGTATTTTTTGTGGTGTCTTTTAAATGCGGACCCAACTTACTAAAAAAGGCAGTTCATGACCTTCCCATTGTCGGTACAGGAGTTTGGCTCCTGGTGCGTAATGTTGAACTTCAAAAACCCACCAACTAAACTAGCATTGTCTTTCCTTGCTGTCTACCAAATAGGCACATTTTCCTGGGTGTCTCAGTGGAGAAGGGGCTGTTCCAGAGGGGGACTTGTTTTAGATGAAATGTGATTGGCCCTCGTGTGCCCCTGTCCTGTCAGTAGTCTTTAGTATAAGAATTTAAAGTAATTTACTAATACTAACAATAAATATGACAATCTGTTAAGAATTTTGATTTTCTAAGCTTTTTGACATAATGTTCTTGATCAAGGAACAATTTTAACAATACATTCAATGGTCTGTGGCTTTGCTTAAAGCTAAAGAGCTAACAGGAAAGAAGAGATGACTTAAATATGCACCTTACTGAATCAGGAATTGTGCATGGATGTGTCAATTATGGCTGCTGGTTTAGAAAAAAACCTAGATCCATCCCTGGTCCAAATTTAACCAGCACTTCTAATAAATCTGGCTGCCATTCACACAGTGTAGACCTTTGATATTGTATCCTACTGACAGATTCCCTCGGGTTTAGGAAATTGTAATGGAAACACAGTGGATAAACAGGACGTTATCAAATGAAACATGAATTAGTGAAAAGGCTACACCGTCAAATCACAAAAGAATAGCTGAATTTTTTCCCTGAGGTGTCAGAATTATCTAGATTTTGCCTCAGAGGTCAATACTCCATTACTCTTAGAAGAAACCCAAATCAAATCACATCATAAATTCCCTGTGGACATTTGTCTTAATTTGTCGGATTATATTGTTGTCTGCAAATTTTTGTCTCTGTGAGGTCTGTAGTGTAGGTGTATAAGTCTGTGTGTGGTGTGTGTGTATAGGTGTGTGTGTATAGGTGTGTGTGTAGGTGTGTGTAGGTGTGTGTGTGTGACAGACACCACATGCTGTACAACGTGAGACAAAGTCAGACAGAATGAGGGAGAAAGGAGAATTAGACTTCAGGTTTCCAGATGGAGACTCTGGAGGTAGAGAAAGTGACAGACAGAAACTCAGAGGCTCAGGTGTTGACTTTGCCCTGGTATACTGGAGAGGACACTTGTGTTAGGAAGAGGTAAGGGACCATACCATTAGAGGAGAAAAAACGCACTCCTCTTTGGTGTTAAAACGAGAAGAGTACATCATGTAAGGCACTTGTGTGCCCATAGTGCGAATAAGGTCTTGTTTCACTGCTTTCTGTCTATTCAGAGAGCACAAGTATGAGTAAAGTATCTGATAGCTTCGATAATGAAAAAATAGCACTGATACGGCACAATATTATACTTACATGTCTCTTACATATTGTCACTGCTGGTTTTCCTACACAACGCTAGTGACACTTAAGTTTAATATATTATAGAAGCATTCTTCAGTGTGTAGCAGTGTGGAGACCTGAATGAGGAAAAAGCTTCTCAATGCCACAATATAAAGCAGTACATAGTGTAAACAAAGCTAAAAGTCAATTTTCACTGAAGTTAAATAAATAAAAACATAAAAGAAAATACTTTTACACAAAGCGGACACATTGGTCCACCACAACCACTACAGTGGTTTTTAAATGAAGAACAACACAGGTGTAAAGAATGTAGCTTTTTAAACTCATTTAAGTCAATTACACATTGCGATACATGAATGTGTTAATATATACATAAGTAGACATCTAAAATGAAAAAATCACATATTTTGGACAATTTTGTCTTAACTGTGAGAAATTCAGAAATTATTAAATGTTTTCCAATCTTGACCACTCTGCTCTGGGACCTCGCTGCCTTTGTTTCTCTAATGTCTGAGTTATGCATGAGGTTGCATTTAAATTACTTAATTTTACAAACTGTCATATAACTGTCTCAATACATATTAGATAAAATCAAAGAGTTCACTGTCTTACATACTGAGAGATTAATCAAGGAAACCTTTCAATAGTGGTTTCAGTGACAGGCCTCTTCCAAAACACTGATGACCTAGTGTATATGTTAATACTACAGACATCAAATCATTTCTAGCTGTCGATGAACCTGACAAAGACAATGTTTTAAACAGCACTTTATTATAGAAATCATTACTCTGTCTCCGAGAGGCACATGAGCAGGCAGACAGACACCTGAACTGGAACAAATGGTTGTCTGTGTATGTGTATTTGTAGTTATTTGATTTTCTTTATTGAATTTTAATTTCATCTAATTACTTTGCTAATAATGTGTGGCAGGTTGGGTGGCTGATTGTCAGATTCTAGGAAATTAAGTCTGAAAACTTGCACATTATTGTAATTTTTTTCCCCACAGGCTATAAGCTCTTTACATAATTCAAATGTACCATGTCGAGTTTTTATGGAAAAGGATAAAAATATGTTTAGGTTATTTCCCAAAATAAATTGTATGTATCATTCAACTCTAGTAAATAAACACATTTCCCTTGCTGAACATTTGCAAAAACAAAAGATAATTTAAAACCCAGCATCGGTTACATCCATGTTACAGAAGTTGTCTCTGCCACCACCTGTAGGACCTGCAGTTGTGGAACAGTGTGAAATGATTTAATGAATCCATATGCATCTGTGTGCTTGTACGTTTGATGAACAACACCTGGACCCAGTCACGTAAAAACAAAACATCTCCACAGCACTGCAAAAGGTCAAAAACCTCACAGTGAACCTTTTTAAGAGTGAAATACAGATGCTGTCGTAGAAACTAAAGTGGAGGGGACACTTCAACCATCAACTAAACCATTCCAAAGTGGATTAGTTAGTAGCTCTCTTAACCACTTTTCCTTTTGAAGGTGGATTTTGTTTACACATGTTTCTCTGTTTGAGCATTTTGAATGCACATGCCAGGGCAGCGTGTTTTCTCATCACTCTGTAGTCAACTGCTATGAGATATCAACTGTAGTGTTAAAATGTAACAAATAGTTTTTCCATGACGACACATCTTCGGTTTGATTTCAGCACTGTGTTGTGCAGGGAGAATGTGGACAGCTCCATTGTGCTGCACCTCCACAGTCTCAACTACTTCAGGACCACTAGGGCTGGACAGCTCCCTGCATTGTGGCATAGCGTATCGTAGCGTGTGTGTGTGTGTGTGTGTGTGTGTGTGTGTGTGTGTGTGTGTGTGTGTAATGTACTGTTTGTAGATGGGTAACTTAAATGGGTAAAACATCTGTATTGTCTTGTGTGTGTTTGTTTATTTCCCCCCCCCACACACACACCCTTCTTGTTTCCATCCTGCAGAAGCTGATTTGTTTTTTTCCATTTAAAAATTCGAAGACTGACTATTGTTTTTTAATCATTGGCTCAGCCAGAGGGACAGAAGCTGCCGACCACAGCCAGACTGATTTACACTCTGTCTCCCTGTTTTCCTCTCTCTCTCTGCCCTCCCTCTCTAATCATCCTCTCTTTTCCTAATTCTCCTCACATTGCTCCCTCTCTCATGCTTTTGCATTCTCTAACTAATTCAGCTGCTCACTTCTCCATCGCTCTCTTGTTGTTGTTGTTCCCGCCACAGTCGCTCTCCCACTCCACGTAGTCCTCCCTCCCTCTTTCCCTCCACATATACAATTTTTACTTCCCGATAGGTATTTCATTTGTCCGTTCCTCCACTCGAGCGGTAATGAGACAACAAAGTGTCAAATCTTTTCAGGCTTCACAATTATCCACATCCCACACCTCTTTCTCTCTACTCTCCATCCACCTCTCGCCATTGCTCTCCTGTGCACACATTAAAGCTGCTCACTCGTTATCCTGAAAAGGTATTGGCACTTCAGAGTTCACATTTGTCTTGATGGAAAAATGTCATTGAAAGCAGCACCTCTTTTTCAGTCATAACCTTAAGCAACTCGGTGGTAATTGTTGTTTCCTATGATTAAAGCTGAGTTTCACAGCATGAGTTCTTGGAAATAAGGTCACAATTTGTATTTAGAAACAGCTTGTTTTCCATTGATTCTAGGAACAGTCTTGTAAAAATGATAAATATTAGAAGAAAAACAGTCGATGTAATAGGTTATTTTACTTAGTTAAGGTAGGATCAGGTTAACTTCACCTTGGTAACATGACACGTGAGTTGTGTTCCTATGATTCTCTCAAAGCTAAATTGCACATAACTGCCTAAGACTAATTTTAACCACTCCTCACTGTTTTAGACCTTGCAGGTTCAATGCTTACGTAGAGTCAATCATCTGGGCTGTCTCTACATCATGACATACATATATATTTAAAAACAGTATCCCCCCCTCTAATGGTGTCAATGGTGGGGGGGATGTTTCTATTCCATTGCAAACTAGAAATCCAGTTTGTGTTACAGTCACTTCTAATTGAATCTCCTCTGTCTTTTTGTTTGTTTTTAGCTGGTGGAACCTTTAACACCAAGTGGAACTGCACCCAACCAGGCCCAGCTACGAATCCTGAAAGAGACAGAACTCAAAAAGGTCAAGATTCTCGGCTCTGGGGCCTTCGGGACTGTTTACAAGGTAAAACACTCTGTGTTTGCTTGATCGTTTGTTTAACTTGAAATTTTGCCAAATTAACAGATGTTTGATCATTTACTCTGAAACCTGAGGTCCTCATGCAAGGTCTTGTAAGATCTTGCAGAGAGACGGATCACAAGACAGATAATGACAGTAAATTAGATGTAAGGCTGGAGGGGATGAAAAGAATAAGTAATATAGCAGACACTGAGACCCCTGGGGGTGATACTGAATATTAGGTAGCCGAGGTCACCCCCAGTGTGATGAGGGGTTGTGGAGAGGTAGAGAGAAACGTCAAATGAGAAAGAAAAGACTCTCTCGTCCTGACATCATCTTTGGATCCATCCATTCACATTATAGCACATTTCTGGGTCAGAGGTATGGCATGAGCGCAGATGTCCTTTTTGTTGCATGTTACCTCTGGGAATCTCCAACCTCTTGGCATGTAAAGAAAAATAGTCCATTCAAAGGCTCATGGGTGCACCCAAGCAACCATACAGAAGTTTCCCAGGTGGTCACATAGCCTTCAAGTCAATAAATCTCCCCTGGATCCTCTCAGAGTCGAGGAGCAGTTGTGTGACACTGAGAAAACCTGAGAAAACTCACATCAGCAGCTTCACTGCATGATCTTATTAATTCAGGCACAATCCAGAGGTCGTGGCTAATGAGCTTCAGTATTCAGATTGATGTGTGAAGTTTTTTCTGTGCAGCTGAGCTCTTTTTTTTAACCAAAACACGTTCCAATTACATAAGGCGTCACACTTAAAGGTCCCCTGTAGAGTTTTGAACCACCAGTGGTGCAATGTTTTGATGAGCGACGCCCTGTGTTTCTTGTATTATGTGTTTTACAATTACGCAAGCAAGAAGACGCACACGTAAACACACGATCACAAGTGAAACACCTGTAGTTTTTGCAGTTTCTAAGTAAATATCTCCTATGAAATCGTGCAGATCCCAAAACCACAGCAAAACACCTGCACACTATCTGTGCCAAAAGTTATTATCATTAATCAAGTGAAGCGGAGCAAAGTTATAGAGATTTTAGTAGAGATGTGTATAGGTGTCACCTCCAAATTGCCATTTTGGTACAGTCTGTGCTATTTGAGTTTTCTCACTATAAAACTCATTTATTTTCACTTACTTGTAACTACCTGTATTCATTTTATCCAAATACAACTGATTGTCAGATCAGATTTAAAAGCTCTCTGAATAGCACAGTGTCCTGGAAACTGAGCATACAGAGGGACTCAGCAGTTCACTGGTCACTTTCAACAACCAAGGCCACATGATGAGTTGTTGGCAGTTGTTATTACTTCAGAACCCTTAAACTGACAATCATACATATATCTGTCTACTCTCCTTATGGGGCTGTCAGCAGCACTATGCCACCTTGTTTTATAGCACCCTATTCAACTGTGATGTTAGAAATGGTAAGAAATAGTCGTGAGGTGTATTTTGCACCAACTATAGCAAACAACAATGTGCAAGGCATTATTTATATGCTTAAACAGCTATTTTGGCCATGAGTCAAGTCCAGTTTTATTTCATGTAGCACAAAATGCAGAAGTTGTTCCAGGGCACATTTTACATAGAGCATGTCTACACTGCACAGTATGCAATATAAAATAAATATATAATTCTACCGTGAGTGTAGGTAAAATGAGAAACATAATGGTGAGTCATTGTGCTGCATTATAATTATTGACAGAAGTGCAGGTAGAAAGACATTCAAGAAGAGGTATGACATGGAAATTACAGCTTTGTGAGAGCAGGCCTTTTAACTGTGGGTGGAGGTGGACGCGCTGTCACTGGCGATGTGTCGTCACATGATGTGGAACATGTTTAAAACATTTGCCCAATGTTTTTTTTGCTACTCTTTGCTTTGACCACATTCGCAGCTGCTAAATCAGTCTAAACCCATTTGAAATTAGACACTTCAAAGTAATTAAATAGCTCCACATGTCTTCACACAAGGACGAAATAACCTTTAATTATACAGCATGTCGTACATTCTCATCCTCTTTGTGAGATTCATCCTTGTAAAGTCTGCAACACCTTTCTTTCCATAAAATGTAATTTTGTGACTTTGCAATCTGACTCATCATGTGTTTGTGTTTCTTTAGGGTATTTGGGTTCCTGAGGGTGAAACGGTGAAGATTCCAGTGGCCATAAAAATCCTGAATGAGGCCACCGGACCAAAGGCTAACGTTGAGTTCATGGATGTGAGTATCTGTAGGGGGGTGTGAGTAGCGAACAGTGTGATCACATAAAAGTGAGCTTTGGCTTTACACCTTTAATAAACAATGTGAGGTGGAATTTAACAATTGAGGTTTAGAAAAGAGTTTTAGAAAAATTTAGTTTTTAGGTTCTTTTTTAGTGAAACTGTTTCAGTCCAGCAAACTTTGTGATGATATTATGTGCTGAACTACTACAAACATAAACCTACTGTATCAGAGCCCTGTTGTCACCATGACTTATCGTTTTGTGCCGAGAGTGGATTTAAAACCAAAATACCGATCCCACTCCTCAGTGATTTTAAAAGAAAGCACAACTCGCACATTGGCTCAGTTGGGGAAATGAAGCATTAAGAACTAAGCTTACGCCCTACGGACTCCATAATACAAAATCGTCTGGGGCCTCTAGGACCCCTACATGCTCTTGGGTACACACACACAATGCCACGGGCTCCCGGCACAGTGCACAGGACCACCGTTTATTGAACTTTCACAACTCGGCTCATTTCAAAAGCAAAAGTGAAAAAAAAAAAAAAAATCTAAATTATTACTCTGCGATGATGCAATGCAGATGAAATAACATCCTTCAACACACGTGCACATGCACACACAGACACACACGTAGGAAGCGACCCGATTGCACTCAGTCTGAGAGGAGGAGATTTTGGGGTGTTAGAGTTTCTATTTTTATCAAGACGTCTTTGATGAATATCCTCTGTGTGTGTTTAAACTTATGTTCTACAGTATGGGCTTTTGGAGCCTGCGTGACAATCAGAGAAGCAGATATCAGCCATTAAAAAAACACAATATCCTAAAAAGAGACAAAAGAGGGAGATATAGGGCTTAACTATAGACTATATATATAGACAGAGATACAGTGGCTGTTGGAGAAAGAGGAACTTTTACGCAGGCTATTGAGTGGAATAGATGTCTGCATGTGAATGGCAATTTCTATTTTATCTGACTTTTAAATGCGTGTAACTGTCGACTCCACCTCTCTAAAAGAAGGCAGCAGGATAATCTGTGATTGGCTGAGGCAGAACGCATAGAACAAGTCAAGCAAATGATAAATGTGCTAAAAACAAATACATAGCTAGTTTGTTAATTGTCAATTGCCAATTGTAATTGTCCAATTAAATTATTGTCCCTCTACATGTGTGAAGTATTCATTATAGTACGTGAATGACTTTGTCTTCACATGTGTGATTCTGGATAATGTCCCTGATGGCCTCTGGAGTCGAACAGGAGTCTCTCGAAGACTTTGGCGCGATTCACTGTATCTGCTGCCATCACCAGAGGAGCAGGGATACCATAAAGTTTACACTGTGTTGTGATAGTATCTCTCTCTCAATGTTCATCAGAGGCGGTTTTGTTTAAGTGTGTTGCAGAGAGACTATTTCTGCCTCTCTGCAACACACTCACACACAACCGCCTCCACCTGTGTTATCCATCTCATGATTGATTGTCACATTAACCCATAACCCTTGTAGAAATAATGCTTTGAGTGTGTGTGTGCGTGTATGTTCATTTGTGTTCATGTGTGTGTGCGCGTGTTCATGTGTGTCCGTGTGTGTGTTCATGTGTGTGGGGTGGTGCTTAGTTGCACAGAGTAAATGAGGCTCTATTTCTCTCTTTGGTAGCTTTGCTGCCATCGTATTCCTTATTGCAAACTAATATATTATGTGTGCTCCTGCTCTAGAAGTCCCCGTACGTGAAAGGTGTTGACACCACAAGCGAGTTGAAAGCCTGATAAATAATGTACTGGAGCAGCTTTTTCATATGTACATATGTTCTATTCAATTGCAGCTTCTACCACAGAAACATTCCAAACTAAACAACTGAAAAATAAACAATTCTTACTGTATTTTGTGGTAAAAAATAAAGGACACAGACACTTGATTTACAACAATCTCCCCTTGATGTATTTACTACATTTGTATTTACTACAAAGAGTGCTGACAGCCTTGTGAAGCAGCGAGTCACTTTGATGTGCAGGTTTTTTGAATAGAAATCTACTGTTTCTGACGTAGTGGAACCTTGCTGCTAACTTCAAGAGAAACTTCTGCCTGAAACAGAATAACGGCTCCTGTGATCTTCGACAGTTCAGTCTACACTTGTAAACATGATGGACTCTCTGCCAGTGTGTTGAGTCTTGAGAGCATTTCTCAGGCATGACCTGTTTGGGTTCAATGTGAGAACTTGTGAATGTAGCACTTAATATAATATAACCCAAGTAAAACTAATTTTGAGTTAATGTATTTAACTGAGGAAATTGTATGAATCAATAAATGTGCTATTCTGATCAAGACAAACCAAGTTAGACAAGTGTCTTACAGTAGATTTTAAATATAAACTTTATTTGACTTTTTGTGTCTGCAATTTCTATGGAGGACCTGAAGTGCAACTAAATGACAATTTGGAAAACACAACAGCAAATCGAGATTTAAAAATCACAATGTTAAAAGGAAAACACAATTGCAATCACTAAACAAAATTGAAAAGGCAAACAAAAAAAAGCACAATAAAAAGAAGAAAGAAAACAACAACAATAAATGAATCGCATATAAGAAAACACAGCGGCATATTTTAAAACACAACAATTTTAAAATCACAATTCACATAAGAGAACACAGCGGCATGTCCCTAAACATAAAAAGTCAAAAAACAAATAATGAAAAAGGAAATAAAGGAAATACAATGGCTAATATGTGAAACCAAAGAGTTGTGATTTCCTTCTTTATAATAGTCACTTACTAAACCTGCCCAGTTAATAAATGCTCCCCAAACCATTCAAACTGTAAATCTATTAGTTAGATTTTCTGGTAAATTGTGCTGTCTGTTAATGGAGACATGCAATAAGAGGATATTAAGTCTTCATGTGTAGTTCAATCAAAAATAATTGGGAAATTCTCTGAAATCTCACAACAGAGCACTGCAGCTTCAAAGGCGAATTTCAAGCTCAGTTCTACATGAACACTCAAGATCAGAAAAACAACACGTCAGTGATGTAATTCATGTTTTCCTAACACAGTTGGCTGAAGACTATAGTAAATAAAGATTGCAGGATCTGTTGACATACTGTTGCAAAAATCAACTTCCACCACCCCTTTCCCACCCCACATGCCTGAGTGTGTATGTGTCTCCTTCAGGAGGCCCTGATCATGGCCAGCATGGAGCACCCCCACCTGGTCCGCCTGCTGGGCGTCTGCCTGAGTCCCACCATCCAGCTGGTCACGCAACTGATGCCTCACGGGTGCCTGCTCGACTACGTCCTTGAGCACAAGGACCACATCGGATCCCAGCTGCTGCTCAATTGGTGTGTCCAGATTGCCAAGGTAAGGAATGTAGCTCCTTTAGTCGTTTCACGCGCTGTACGCTTGTTGTTGTTTTATTTATTTCCTAAGCGACTGGTCGTTTTATTTGAGGACAAGTCAGTGACTGAGGTGATTGACAGTTGATGTTGACAATGATATGGGCGGGGTTTCTTTCCGTGGTAAAGTGAGCTGTTGTTCGCAGAGACCCAGAAAAGTCAGTCTTCAGTCTTGGTAGATTTGGAAACCAAAAAATGTTGACTTCATCCTCACTGGACAACTCACGTGACCAAAGTCTAGAACTCTGCTCGTTTCATTGTCAACATCCATTGTGGTTCGCTTCCATTGCGATTGTGTTTACCTGTAGTTGTGTTGTGACCTTAACATTTGTGTTTTATGTAAATGTGCTTCCGTGAGACATCTTGGCCACCGTGCACATTTCAACAAATTAAGGCAAAGTGAATTGACAAAAAAAAAAAAATGTGTTAGTCTTCAGCAGAAAGTTGATAGCCAGAGACAAGGACTGCAGTTAAGTAAAGTGTAAAGTGTGTGTGTGTGTGTGTGTGTGTATGTGTGTGTGTGTGTGTGTGTGTGTGTGTGTGTGTGTGTGTGTGTGTGTGTGCGTGCGTGCGTGCGTGCGTGCGTGCGTGCGTGCGTGCGTGCGTGCGTGCGTGCGCATGTTTGTCTATGTACATGTGTGTGTGTGTAAGATTCAGCAGCAGACAGTGCCGCCGCACACTACTCTCTGTGGAGAAGTGTAGTAAATAATTCAAAGCCTGTGTGTCGAGTGCAGGGAACTCGGTGTTACAGGATCACGGATGTAGGAGTGCATTATGATTAGTTTTAATATTAACAGTTGGCACTTTCACCTAGTAATGGTTTCTTTTTCCTCCTCTATCAAGTCACCAGAGATAAATCAACATCTCTCTGACTCTAACAACGCTCATATCTTTAATATGCCTCAAAAACATTTTTATCCATGTGTTTAGTGAATGATAAAAGATGCCAGCTACAGGGCCTGATCACATACCCCTGTATATATAATGTGATTTAATTGTGTCTGTTAAAATGTCAATGATACAGTGTGGGTAAAAGCATAAGAACAACACAGTGAGAGAGTCGTGGACTAAAAAGCCAAGAAAAGCAGCATGAAAATGACTCTGCAATCACTGCAGCACCAGATTTAATATCTTAGACAAATATTTTTGTGACCACTTTTGGCTAAATCAGAGGCAGGCCACGCTCTAGTCGGCTTCCGTGGGAAAATATTAAACCATCAATTAAACTTTGAGACACAGTTACACAGTCCTTCCATAGAAAATACTTGTTTTGTTTTTTTATATAAACCAAAGGCAATCAAAGCATGCATTAATTCTTGCCATGCTGAAAAACTCCCCATGCTGTGAAACACAAATATTGACAGGGTATGGAATTAATCACACAAATTACTTTGTGCGAAGAAAGATGGAGACTGGCTACACACACATGAATTAATACTGTACATGCCCACTGTGAACAGTTGTCAACATGGGGAGATGTATAATTCATAAAGGGTAGATATGATGCATTATTTACTACTGTTACTGTGAGTCTAGTGTGCGTATTGTTTAGCGTTGTAGATAATTGGCTGCAGCTCTCGTGTGGACACAAATAGCTGTCAGGAGATGCGGTCAATAAGATGCCCACACGTGGCTTCATGCACACACAAACACTTATTGGAATCATGGCAACAAGGTAAATTGGGACACTTAGTCTAACATAAGAAGGCTGAGTGATGATAACTTATTCCAGAGTCCTGAAGTGTGGTTCCTGCAAATTATGTCATTATCTTTTTTCATGGATGTACCGCGTACGTCCCCTCTGTTGAGGCTCCCGCAAGTGACAGGGCTCCGCTCTCTGAGGCAACATCGCCGTGGCCCTCCCTCTCTGTCATGGCCTCCATCACAGCCATATTTTATTAATGGTGTGATCTGCCCTGAGAGTCATACTAATGAGCTGATTCATCAGAGCCACTATGCATGCATGGCTCTTGATGCTGCCGAATATGTTTTTTTTTTTTCCTCATCCTGTTTTATCTTTCCATATCCTCCTTACTACAACCCACTACATCACATTCTCCTCATTATGTCTGCTTGCTTTTTAAATCTCCAGTTCACCAACTCTTTGGTCCTCTTCTTCATGTATATAGGGTACAGTGTCACATGTTTTGACATGGAAGTGCTATTACAATATTCAAAAAGATATATCAAAAGATGATACCCCTGAGATACAGTTGTGAGGGGAGAGAATGTCAAAGAATTTGCTGTTAGAAGAAGAGGAATCCAAACGCAGACACAAGTTGCTAGATTTCAGTCATAGAGAAATCTTGGTGCATCTTTTATTCCGGACCAATACTTTTCTGATGGCAATAAATACATTTGAGGTTATAAATGTCTTATTAAAGATGTTCTAAGCAATGCAGAAATGGCATTTTCCTTTACTTCACATTTGACTGCATTAACATCGTCTCAATAGCTGCGTCATTAAATTATTTCTGATTCGTCAGCCATGAAACGGTGAAGCCTGTATAATGACTCTTAAGCCAGCTTCACTTGTGGCTGCTCTCACTGATGTGATACCAAATGCTGGCATGACGTTATCACAAGGCATCACACTCAAGATGTTGGTGAAGAACCCTTGGCTTTTCCTCTATTGCAAGTTGGAGATTGGCAGATGGCTGTGAGTGAAATCTCTCGACAAACATTGACAGGATTGCCATGAAATCCGGTACATTCGTAAGCCTCGTTGGATGAATTGCCGAACCCTCTGTGATCCATTGACTTGTCCTCCTGTAGCATCAACAGGTCACTAAACTCTACAATTCTTATTGTTGACTTTAAGAGGTGGATCAGCACTTTAATTTATTTCATTCAGATGCCCAACAACCTATTGTTCACAAATACATTGTCTGTTCCTTGTCAATAAAGTCATTTATGATAATTTCTTCTGCCAAAACTACAAATTCAAATGAGTTTCGTCAGAACATTAGCATGCTTCATGTGAAAACTGTTGGTGACGATCAAGTTATAGTAGTTTTATTCTGTGTTCCTTTATTAAAATGGGATCGTTGCTGCAAGGCACTGTCATGACAGGCTCCCTGTTGTAAACTGGGACAATTTGGAAGCTTCTACTTGAATTCCTTTGAAGCAGCAGAAAGAGACAAAAGAAGGGAAATGATATAATCCGCAGTTGCATAGGTTGTACATAACAGCGATGGTTGGCGTCAGGATTTATTTTCCTGTTAAATATTTAGTGTGAAGTCCACGCGTTTTGCCTTTGAAGGAAGACTTTGTGTTGCTCTTCCTGTGAGACTTGTTTCAGAATGATGCATAATGTCCACATCAATACAACACCACCGTTTAAACAACTTCACTTATATGATACAGTGACTTTACACTGGAAATTGTTTGTTGAATACACCGGCAAATGTTTCCTGCTCCCTTTTTCAACACCGCTGCTCAGGTCAGGTGTGTGTGCCCGTGTGTGTGCGTGTGCGTGCGTGCGTGCAGTAAGAGGGCCCCACACTGTGTATCACAGGGTCATTTCTCTGTGTAAACCAGACTAGGCAAACATTCCTCTCTCCAACTCATTACATACATCCCCAGGGTTCCAATGAAAACACTGTTCACTGATATCCTGCTCCGTCTCCCCTCCCTCTCCTGCCTCTCTGCTTGTCTTTATTTCACCATAACATATATGGTTTGAATATGCATGCAAAAAGAATGTACTGTAGACTCCCATAGATGTTTGTGTTTTCTGTCAGTAGAAATATTCACTATTCTCATGTCAGTAAAAGCAGCCCACCTGCAAATTGTTCCACCTTCTAAACCCTGAAGAGCCTCTAGTTGTGCTTCATAATGCATTTCACTGTGCTGTCAGGCTTCTTGCTTCATTGGTTGATCCTTAGGAAAACATTTAGATTTAGATTTATTGTGACCGGTCCTAGCATGAGTAGAATATTCAACGTGCAAAAAAAAATTTCCTGAATAACATTTCTGCAAGGACGGAACATTTCAAGGGCACAAGCGAGCCCAGGGCAACAGATGTCTGCCCTTGAATGATTACATTTAAGCAAGGTTTATTTATTTATTCTTATTTTGTTTAGTTTTTACTTACTTTTTTACTAAATAAGGTAACACTGCTGGTGTTTATTGTAGAACGCGTCACTAACGCACTGAAAACCTGGATGTCATGATTCCATCACTGCCGATCAGAGCTGGTAAAAACCATTATCTACTGCAGAGTCCTTTGACCTGGGAGTGAATGCTGATTGTATCATTGTTCCCATTAAAGACAAAATCCTAATGTTGGTGGGTGTTTTTTTTTTGTTCATTCACCTCTTTGTTATTTAATGGTTGGTATGACAACCACCAACTTGTACTCACCCAACCCTCCCTCTCCCCCAGTGCTCCCTTTTTTAAAGTCAAAATGCATGTGAATCTGAGGAGGCTGGCAGATAGTATACTCCAACACTGCGTGTTAGCACAGAGCGAGGTGCAGATCACAGGCGTAAAGGCTTTGATACCACCAGCCCCTATAAATGTCAACAAGTGTCCGCCAGTCTCCTTTCCCCTCGCTCTGTCTCTCATTGCAGCTGTCACTCGTCTTTCTCTCTGTCTCGCTTATTCACTTACAAACTAATTATTTGTGAAGCATTTTTTTTGACGTTGTGGTCTTCACTGCATGCATAAATACTGTACGTGTGTGATTCTGCGGTAGCATCTAGAATACCGTACTTCCCCCTGAGTAAATATCAGCCAGAAAGGCCTGTTTGATTTGAGAGAACAGCTTTATGTGTGTTTTCATCAGTTGAGTGGAGGACGGGTTATGTAGAATTCATGGAGTTTTTTTTCTTTTTCATGAATGGAGTATTAAAACACACTGTACTTTATCATCAAAGGCATGTTGTTGGAGTTGTAGAGAGAACCATAAAAGTTATTGTTCATACACTGACTTTGATTCTGGCTTGTTCATATCAGGACAAAAATGTTGAAATTCCCACATAAATATTATATTAATGTATCAAAGGCAAATCTTTGCATCTCATTCACTTCCAATGTGTGAGACTGAGGAGGTGGATAAAAGATGTGGCTCCTGTGGAAAATTGCAGTGTGGTTTCACGTGGAGTTTAACTTTGGTGAACTTTGACCTACAAGAAAGAGTAATTTGTGATACCAAACATGATCTGGCTTGAAATATCCCAGTGTAATTTACCCTTTAATTATCCCGACTGTGGCAGCCCTGCCTTTTTCTAATTTATCCCACTGCAGTTTCATAATGACCAACAACACAGATTTCTCTGAACTTGGTCATGTGCTATGTTATATAGCTGTGTGGAGAAGTATTTACCTCATGCTATCATGCTATTGTCTATAAAGTTTTACCTATCCACGCAGACAGTCAGACCTCATAGTTTGAGCTGCCGTTGTATTCGTACCCGACAGTGAACGTGTCTTTTACTATTTAATCGATGTGCCTGATTCTCAAAATCTATTGTGCATGTGTTGTTTATGCACATAATGCTACTGCCATTGAGTGAAAACAATATTTTGGAAAAAATGGTTGACACGATGCAGTCGATCATCGTTTTCCTGATGATGAGGATATCACTTTTTAAATTGTATTCATAGACTTTCTTGTTACCGGACCGGTGCGCCTTTGTCATGGTAACACCCATAAATCACTTGATGCCTTAAAATCGAAGAGCTCGCCAAAGTAAAATCTTTAAAACACATTTGGTCAAAAATCTGCCACAGAGAAGTTTGTTTTCCAATCAAAGAGGACATCCATTAATTAGCAGTCCATCAAATAGAAGAGAAAAAACTCATCAGTAGAACCACCATCTGAGGTGATCAATGGGAATAAAAACCTGCGTCTGGCTCTCAGTGGCATGTGACTGACCTTGTCTGATTTTAAATAGTATTATTATTTTTGTGATTTATTGGTGAGGTACAACCTAGAAAATGCTGGCTGGCTCACCTCTGATTGAGAAAAAGCCATGGCTTTGTGGAAAGGATGATGATGCCTCCCTCCGGTGGCATTCTTGGAATGCCCAAGGACACGTTGGAGAGATTATAGGGACTGCCCCTGGGATTTTCCCAGAGGAGCTGGACTTGGCCAGAGAAAATGAAGAAGGATATCTGGGCTACCCTGCTTCATATGCTGCCACAACAACACACACATATATATATATATATATAAAATATATATAAGCAGTGCAATAAGTATGGATTGTGACCTTACTACTTATAGCAATACACTTTTGTTTTTACCCCATCTGCCTTTGTAGTGAAATGTGGTCATCTGGAATGGCCTCTAAATACAAAAGCGCAAACCTCAAGGCAGCAGATGGATAAATAGTCACCATATACAAACACCATCAGGCCGACACTGACTCATGGTTACCACGTTGTCAGTCAAAAGCACACACAAACAACTCAAGAAGAATACATTCTCTCTCTCTCTTTCTCTGTCCTCTTCACTCACTCACTCACACACACACACACGCACGCAAACACACACACGCACACACACACACACATGCAGCAGTGACGTGGTTTTAACAACGTCTGGCTGAGTGGAGATGGATGTGGCCAAGTAGGGCGGTGGAGGAAATGGATGACTGCAGGCAGCCCACACAATGGATGAGACTGGCAGCTGAGGGAGACAGGTCTTCACTAATGAGTGACTGCCAGACACACAGACACACACACACACACACACACACACACACACAGGTAAATGAAGGCCTGTAGGTATTCAAACTGGCAAACATAAACATTAACAGAGTGAATGTCTTTTGATTGGACGCATTTACTCACACATGCACACACACTGTGTATAAAATCTATGTAATAAGGTTTTTCCTTTTATACACGTCTCACTTTTCCTCTCACTCGGAGTCGGTGTCAGACTGTAAATGTTCTCACCACCTCTTAACCTTTCTCCTAAACATAAACTGTGCTGGAGATACGTATCTTCATCCACTGCTGTGCGTCAAACCATTGCCATATATTCCTTTTCTCACTGCTCATTAAAGAGCAGCTTTACCCTCTGATTTTGGATTTATTTCCCAATGGAAATACCAACACTCACATCTCTCTGTGTGTGTGAGTGGGTGCGTGTGTGTGGAGCCTTTTTGATTTGCCAGTCTTTTTGTATCATTACAGAGCCTAGAGGCTAAAGACATGTGCGACCTGTCAACAATTCCATTGAAAATACATTTGAAAAAGTATGAGAATTAGCCAAGAGACTGCAGAGGTATCAGAGAAAGGTACAATATAAAAACAATTAGCTTTGCACTTTTGCAACTGTTAAAAAGTGTCAAGATCATTACAACTGAAGATTAAGTTTTTCTTCCACTAACATGCATTCAGTCATTTTCTATACTTTTCAGTTCATTGATATAGAAATTCAGAAAGATACAAGGGGGTCAATGCAACAATACTCTAGTTCCATCACAGAGCCACTTATCAGACCTGCTAATAACAGCCATCCTGAGAGATCAGATCACAACTGGGCAGCGTTAAGCTCGTCTGTTCACATCTTGAATTACAATTCATCTTGAAAGTGTCTGTTTCCACTTGTGATCAGATCTCACTTCTTTTCTCTATGTGCAAATAATCACTTACATCATTTGTGCTTGAGAGGACCAAATGCTATTGTTTTTACCCAGTCTTAGTTTACACTTGTCTGTGTGTCTGTGCAAGCAAGAGAGAGAGAGAGAGAGAGACAGTGAGTGAAGTAAGATCTTACCAATTTAAGAATAGTATCAGTCATTTTGTGTTGGTCAGTGTTGATATTGTGGCAGTGGCTAGAAACAAATCGACCTACAGGCAGTGACGAGAATAAAAATACATCTTAATGATAACGGGTCAGACACGTCAGCTGAGTAGGGAGTCCTTCGTATGTGGCTCAGGACACAGCGAAAAGAATGTGGCCACATGTGGTCTGAGTGTTCATTTTTCAGGCCGTGTTGAGGACACACAACACTGATGTCAATACCAGGTCTGAGCTGGGTCGGAGTTCATCTCATACTTCACACCTTGGCTGTGTGTTTGTGGATTTTATTTGCCGGAGTCTGTGAGAGGATTCTCAGCTTAATCTTTCAGTTCTTTGTAAAAAGTAAGATTTCGACTGTGTTTTATGCCAGACCTTTGGATGAAAGACATGGGTGAAATCAGACCGTGCACTCCCCCCATAGAGTAAATTATATAAGCTTTTCCACCACAGCTCAGCAAGAATGAGGCATTCATAAAATGTTAACGTATTAATACTTTAAAATATGGAGTCTACAATCAAAGCTATAATTTCATGTGAAGACAAGAACACTTTGAATATAAAATATGGTATTTACTTTGTTGATTAGCCTGATCTCGTTGGCATACACATTGGTTTAAGTCATAGCAATTGAGGCAAGATATCAGGTACTGTAGTACCTCTTGTGTTTGTCATTGAAACACTGTAGAACCCATAACCATGATGTTTTTCATATCTGGTCTGACATATGTTTGAGCTCACCCATATTGTCTATTTCTAGATAAAGTGGGTTTGAGAACACTTGGAAGCCTCTTGGTGTTGTAATGATGAACTGTGAGGAGGAGAAAAGCAGAGTAAAGTACAACCAACATGCCATTAAACCTTTTAATGATCTCAACCTCTCCATATTCCATTTCACTGCAATTAGCCATAAAACGGTTGACTTATGATGTAGCAGTTTGGGCACAGGTCAAGTTAAATGGTCACGCATGCAGACCTGCACCATTTGTTATTTTCAGTGGTGTCTGGCTCATTCGGAGGGCACTGTCATTTTCTCTAATTGCCTCTGTTTCCTGTTTTATTTATTATATATTTATCTTTCTCTATCACAAAATTCAAGTCCATCATATCTCTTTTTTAGTAAAATACTTATAAACAATAACTCTCTACATCATAAACTACACTGTTGGTCAAATATTCTAGAACTCCCCAAGTCTTCCTGAATTTTTCTATGTTTGCTGTAATTCAATGACTCAGGATTTTTGAAATCAAAGCACAGAATCATTATACAGATGGACATTTTGAGGAATCATGGAGAGATTTTGTGTACTTTTGTTAATTCAGGAGCCAAACACAGATTTTGTTGAAATAATAGCAAAAAACAAGAAATCAAACATTGTTCAAAATGTTCATGCAAATGTGCTGCATCTGTAGTTTGCTTCGCTTTCAAGCCTCTGTCCAGTTCATCCTCAACTAGCATCATTGGGATTAAGCCTAGAGACTGCAGACTTTGAAGCTCTCTGAAGGTTCTTCTCTTTGAATGTTTGGGGTCATTATGTTGCTTAAGGATGAACATCTGACCAACCAGTCTGTCTGTCCTAATGCATCAGAGAGTGAAGTAACACCGTCTGTTACAGATTGTGAATTTGTCGTCAAAAGTTGTGATACAATTGGAATTGGTCACCAACTGTTTTCTCTATGTTCATCATAGTTTAAATTTACTTCAATTTCCACAAAAAAATTGGAAATATACATGTTCTTAAATTGGTACTGTAGGTATATAAGTATATGGTGCAAGGAGTTTACGTTGAAATTCAAAAAATACTGTTGCTTCATGCTGAAGAACAGAACCTATGCACCTATGACTTTTTCCTCTTATGCTATTGTACACCTGCTTATCTCAGTGGAACTTTGTGAGCATAAAAATTAAGTTGAATTTTTTTCTTCAGTTTATATTTTCCTTGTCCTTACCCAGTCTGCACCCCTGTGCCCTTGGACCCTGCTTGTGCAGATTCTTTGCCAAACACAGTCTGAAAAGCCAAAACAAGAAAGTTCACAGCTCTTTTCATATTCCCCCAAGATGCCCCGAGGAATTGTCCCAGCTCAAGGTTGTTGCTGGAGTGTCATCACTATCATCTGAGAAACTAAGCAAATGAAACAAAACTATAGAAAACCTGTCGCGCTCACTTGTGCTGATCAAGGCACAGGGTTTGTCATTGTTGAGGCTGTTATCATGGCCGAGACAGGATCCTCCCGTTACAATGTAGCTTTTGTTGAAGCTCGTCGACGGGATGCAGGCACGTCTCAGATGCCCTTCAGGCAAACTGGGGTGGGCTCTGAAGGCCTCACATGCTCGCACTCTTGCTCCGGCACACATGCGCAGCATCACATCCCAGAAGCTCAAAGGATAAAGCCGTACAATATGGACAGCAGCATCCAGTCCTCAGTCTCTCCAAGGCTTACCACACAATCGCCTACAGCCACATACACACACACACACACACACACACACACACACCTGTGGGCTCACAGACAAGAATGCAAACTTTCAAAGATCTTCAAATGCAGACCATAATATGCAGGTGTGGATTTGCACATAGTCACACTGAGGTGGAATACTGCATGTATTATTTACCAGAACTACAGGGGACAAAGAAAACTGAGAATGAGAAAACAAGTCAGTGAGGAGAGAGAAAGGTGGTGGGAGAGGAAATCGAGTCAAGAACTTGAGCAGGACTGATTTTATTATTCAACCTCCTGTTTACCATGCAAGCCTGGTATGAACTAGGGCTGCACAATATTAGGAAAACATGCGATAACCTTGTTGAATATTGCATTGACGATAAATAAACATAAACAGTCCCTGGCTACGGACGCGGCGACCATGGACTGTTCAACAGCCCGAGGGAGAAGGCGCACAGCCCAGCCACAGCGCCATCAAGTCCGGGGCAGAAACCAAGGAACCATGATGAGCTCCACTAAGTCCACTTACAGCGATCTTTTTGTTCTTTTCATACATTTTTAGAAGGTGAAAAGTTTATTTATTTATATTTTTTGGCAGCTGTGGCAGTAATTTACTGCTCCTCATGTGTCTCTATCATGCGTGCTGCGCCAACCAAACAAGACAAACCGAACTCCACCATCTCAGCTCTACATGCATTGACTTAGTTTACAAGTTTTTGGGTTGTTTTTACACGTTTTCAATTACACTGTGTGTGTGTGTGTGTGTGTGTGTGTGTGTGTGTGTGTGTGTGTGTGTGTGTGTGAGAGAGAGAGCAGCCGATGCGCTGAAAGATTTAACTAATTAAAAAAAAGCATCAATCATCATGTGAAGATTAGTGTTGATATTGTTGCGTCATTTCAAACTAAAAACATTTGACCTGTAGCAAGTCAGAGACTTCAGATGAGAGAGAGAGAGATCATTGAGAGGGAGATGTCAGTGTTTGTGTGTGTGTGTGTATGTGTGTGTGTGTGTGTGTGTGTTTGTTTGTTTTCCCTCAGGTAATGGGGCTATCATAAATAAGCTTCGCAATTCTAATATAATCAACCGCTCATAGTGATGAATTTGACCCGGGACAAACGTGATCACTAGAAGTTTCCACGAAAGAATTTAGTCAGGAGGAGACAGAGTTTGATGGAGCTGCTTCGCACTTCTCTGTTATTCTCTGTTCTCTCTATTATCTTCTTCTGACAATTGACAGAAAAAAATGACAATGATCTGGATATCTTTAATTTATTACCTAGGGCAGCAGTATGAACACGAGGACACAGACACACAAACACAAGACAGTTATAGCTGGAGCTTACTTTTAACATGTTTTCACATACATCTATTTGAGCGGCTGTGCCTCAGGTGGTGCAGTGGAGCGAGAGGAGGGCTGCAAGTCACTTTGGATAAGGACCCTTTATAAATGGCGAAGATTAGGTATCTAATACTATTGCTGTTATTTTTCCTTTCCTTGTTTTTTAGCTTTCTGTCTCCCATTCCACCCGATGAACAATGGAAGTGGAGGAATTTCTTCTTTTAGGTCAAGTCTCCCTCAGTTTCTGTTTCTCTGCATATCCTACAACCTTCACTCTGAGTCCTTTTAATGGCCCTTCTAATAAGGATGTACTAGACCTTCATTGATATTTGACCTCCATTTTCTCCTCATTATGTTGAGGTGGAGGCTGAACTCTCAGAGGCGATATCCAGAGGTGAAAGTAGATCAAAGTTCTCGTTGGTGCTATTACACCAACTTTCAGTGCTTTATATTCTCCTCCTCCAACCAGCTTCATGCATCCCTGAACTGGAATCACTTGGCTTCATGTGTAGGAAATGAATCAATCCAAAATGTTCTAGTCGTGTCTGCTAAATCGTTTCGAATGTATCGCTTCTTGCGTGGTGCAAATGACATCAGTAAAGTACATGGTGTGGTGATAAAGAACCAGAAGCAGGCCTACAGGAACAGCAAAGCAAAGGCAACCTTCAAAGTGCTTTGTTTAGGAAGGAAGTTTGTTTAGGAAGTGAAGCTGTGGACGTTATCATGCAAGAGTTATAGAACGGAAGGTGCAAAGCTTGTGTGCTGTCTGTATTGTTGGAATGGACTGAACCATCATAAATCATAGTGACTTATTTATCTGTTATTTTACTATTTTTTCAAAAGCCCACAGCGTTTAATATCTGCCAGTCTGCTGCAGCAGAAGTTGATGTTAGCAAAGTAGTTGGAGTTCCCTCCAACACGGATTCAAATTGATGTGGTTTTTGTTGACTTCATGTTAGTTGTGTGTGTTTTCTTGCTGGAATTACAGCCATAGTGGGGTTGTTTTGTGTGTTTTGGCCACAGATGTTGTTCCCTTTAGTTGCACAGGAAACTGAATGGTACCGACTTACTTTCACGCTGGGGGATATCACCAAACATAATCACATTTAAGATGACAGTATTTCTTTTGAGGTGATCTCAAATTTTATTATGTTTAACAAGTTTATTATGGCAAAATGAGATATTTTTGTATCTATGTTATTTGTCCAGCCTCTGCACAATAAACTACACAAGTAACCATAACAAACACAAGAGGTTATACATGCAACTTGATACCCATTAACATATATATGGAAAAATCTAAATATTCAAAAATAATTGTAATCATAACAAATGCACATTATACTTTTTATATGCACATTAGTGTTGCATAGTTACATAGACGCCTCAAGAGGAAAGTCAGGAGATATGTTTATCTATTATTAAGATGAACTGGCCCTTTATTAGAAAAGCATATAGGGTGATTTTATGTCATTAGAGTCCTAGTGGGAGATTATACACTTACAGAATGTGGCAGTATTAGTTAATTAGCAGTGGAAAGTATGTTAAGTTTGTCCACTATTTGTGTAATATTTGTAAATATGTGTACACAACACACTCAGATACAGACGGCCTGTATCGCCCCCATTCCAGGGAACTCCTGCTCGATTGCCAAGCTGCCCGCCTCACAACAAATCAATCATACATCACGGCTAATGTCTCCCGTTATGGCACCCTGTGATTGCACTGTTATTATCTCACTAATTATGACTATCATCATTATTATCATTTCTCTGTTATAGTTCATTACTCCAGACCTGAAAGAGAATGGTTTAATAGTGGCAGTTATTCCATTTATTGATTGGTGGGAAGTTGCGAGCCTTGTTGCATGCTTTTTTTTTTAAGCTTTTAGGGCACAGACGAGGATCAAAACAGACCAGTGTGCCATTTTCCTCCAGTATGACCATTTGGGCTGTAAATTGGCAATGTCACACACCAGACAACATTAAGAATGAGTATGAAGTGAGGGCATTGGAAAGTTCTTCACTTATGGCATTGACTAAAAATATATATATATATGTTTTTGGCTATCAATGATTAAACAAATGCCCTCCAAGGAAAGACGAGGGTGGCATTGAAACACTGCAACACCATCAGCTTTCTTTTAAAATGTATTATTTTATCCTTTTTCATACAAACATGAAGAGATTGGTAAAAAGCTCTGTTCCAACAACTGACAAAAGGAAAACGTCGTCCAATTTAGTTATTTTTTGCAAATCAATAATTATGCCATTTCTTGTCAAAAATGTTTGTAAAGTTTGATCCCACTCCTCTTAGCTATACATTTATACTGGAGGATTTTTCAACAGGCAGATTTTATCTTCCCTAAAGCAGGTTGACCACTTTTAATCTTGCTATGTTCAGATTATCCTCCTAATTTATTCACCCACTAAGTTGTTGGCTACGTAGAAGACACACAGGGGATACATGCCGACAGTGCACAAGGCAAAATACATTAAAATAACAGTTTGCTTTAAACAGTGTAAGTTTCTCATGTGTATCTGGGAGCTGACATTATATATTCCCACTTCTGTCAGACATGGTCCCTACAGGCATTCCTATAATAAGTTTAGACATCCTGCTGCTCAGGCGGAGGAGGAGTCGAGCCACTGGTCGAGAAGCCTGACGAGTATTATGCTCCTTGCCGGGCAAACTCACCAGTTAAAAAAGAAATCACATTAATAGCAGCTAACATTAGCACCTGATCTATTATATAAATAAATGACTAGTATTGATTTGCCTGCATTTGTTTTCCCATTTTTTGAAGATACAAAGCATTCAGGTTTCCACATACTTTTGTTAAACAGTATACATAAACACTAACATCACAGGGCAAGTAAACTGTAATGAATTAGCTAAATACCTTTTTAGTGACACTGCAGCCTCCTCCGAAATGTACCTTTGCAGAAGATATTTCTGGTACCTGAGGTTAGACTGCACACTCAGCAGGACAGCCCTGAAACAGGTTGGTTTGAGAGCCGAGGACCATGGGTGCTGTGGCTGAGGACTTGAGTTATAGAGGTTCTTCTAATCATCTTTTGGTGACCCCCTTAACGCCACCCGCAGCAAATGTCTAGAAATATCCTGAGGTTGGAAACAATATGGAACAAGTTCTCTTAGCTGCTTTGTCCAAATTCATGGGAAGAAGTCATAGTGGGATCAGAGTGCTCCCCCATCCCATCACTTCCTCTGGAGATACAGGCCCTGCCCCCTATTTATTACCTCACCACTTTTGCAAGTAAATAATTACACACATTGTTTATTATCCTTCTTTTAGAAGCCTGTACGACAGATGGTACTGTATTTGATATATATATATAGTTTTTTTACAAGTCTATATAAAATTCAAGAAGGATGTGGACTGTGAGTCATGTTTTTTTCTTTCTACATAAAATGTATGTTATCCAGAAATAATGCATGGTGGTGTGGATAATAATGCTAATGTTATCTACAACACCAGAGGCCTCCTCACTGAGTGCCCCTGGTGTTGTGTCCCTGCTATCACCTCCTCCTCCTCCTCTTCTTGGTTGTCCTCCTCACCTCCTGGCTCAGGGGGAGCCACCACAGCACAGCCACGCTGGAGTTCTCACCCCCTGCAGATGAAATGAGAAGGGGAGGACTAATAGATTGCCCTTAATAATAGATCTCCCCTCTGCCCCCAGCGCTTTGTTCTTCAGGGGGTACCACTTCCAGGAGCCTGCTGTGGCTTCCCCTGACTCAGTCCACACTCCTAGGTGGGGGTCTTTTGAGTCAAATTTCAATGCACGTATAAATATTAGGGTGAAAATGAATTTTTTTCTTTAACTAAGGCACCAAAGTTTATGGTTATAAAGATTTAATATGCTCTGCACACCACTTTACATTGTATTAACATTTGCATTTTCCAGGCAGTAACTATTAAAAAAACAAAGAATTGTGCACAGTTTACGACTCATCCTGTGGGCAACATGGCAGATCAAATCAAGTGTTTACTCGTGAGGTGTCTCAGCAGTGTGTTTCAACACACCCACCCCTTCACAAACAACCTGAGGCAATCTCCACACACTTCCTCACTGGAAAGCACAAACAGATTTGGCTTCCTACACTCACAACACAAGCAGACGGATGGCTCACCAGATAGGGAGGCTGTCCCATCTCTTGAAAGATGTGGAAATTAGAATAAACGTATCCTCTAAATAGCTGCTGTCTCTCACCGTCACCAACCTTAGTCAGCGACTGACTCACAACCTCTGCCGCTTGTTGTATGCCAGACACACAAGCTGTACCAATGTGATTAAGGACACAAAGAATGTGGCATCGCAGCACTGCTGGCAGAACATCATTTCTCCCCAGAAATTTCAAATTTTCTTCAGCCAAGACAAACACATTCTGGGTTAGATTGACAACCTTGCATTTTTAGCAAATAATGCAATAGGCATTTTAAATTGGTTCATTAGCCAAAGGGTCAAAACTCTCCTACACCAATGAAAGAAAAACTCTAGTTATTCTTCTAGTAAAATAATGAAAAGCTTACATAATGGAGTACATGGATACACAGTGCAATAAATAATTGTGTTACTCAGCAACGCACAAGTCCAATTCTTCCGACCGATATTTAATTTATTTCAAATCTCAACATTCAAAAAGTTACAGGCAGCATTACTCACAGGACCTAATTATAAAGTTAAGAGTTGATGAACCCTCTTGTATAAACCTCAGAACAATCAGAACTGGCCGAAAATTTCTACAGGCATCAAATCAATTCAGTATTTGAAGAAACACTGTCACAAAGTATTAGTGCTTGGTTTTATTATCTTAAATAGTGTATGTCCAGCAGGTGGTAAAATAATATTACTCATTAATGCCTATCCATTTATTGGAAAGAATTTACTAATAGATGCTTAGAAAATTTCTACTAAAACTTTCAACCTACTGCTGAACTAAGATCAACCTCACATTTGAATCCAATGCTTTAACCGGAAAACTGTTTCTCAGTTTCCATCCCTTATTTCTTTCCTCCTTTTTTTCTTCTTTGTCTACATTATGATTGTAAACTGTCCTACACGATGAAGGGAACTGAATAAAATATCCTCATGTGTCAGGGGTAACATGAACTCAGTGCAGCTTACATTAACTGCATTGTGCTTGGGCACAGAAAGCCTGTGGGGTCAGGCTCCGGCTTGGAGAGGTTCAGACAGAGAAATGTGGCCCAAGCTGACCTTTTGTTTTTTTAAACTGATGCTGTTGAAATTTTCCCATTCACTGCCTGAATTATATCTATTACTAAAACCCACTTGCAGTGGTAGTGACTCTGCGGTGGTGGTAAACCGACAGAAAGAAAGAAAGAAAGGCTGGATCGTGCAATCTGGGTCACACAGGCACATGCTATCACGCCTTTCTTTTCTCTCTCTTTTCTTTCATATTTGTACTTGTCTCTCTTTGCTGCAAAACTAAAGGATCTAAAGTTATTGACCCAATGGGCTTGATATTGGCTGAATAGGGTTAGTGAAGCTTGATTGTTAAATCTTCTGAATTCCAAAATTTCAGATACTCAGCCATGTCAACACTGCATGAAGAGTTTGTGATAGAAAATGCTCTGTGTATAAACTCATATATTATATTATTATATTTATATTTTGCATATAAAATGTATTTACCATCTAAAATCAGTATTTTACATTTTATGTGATGCCTCTGATGAGTGTAATGTGCACATTAGGAACACTTAAATACAGCAACAATACCCGTGAGTCAGCTGTTGAGATTTTAGCTTTTTTATCTCAACACAAACTATAGAATTATGTATTTAAATCCATGGCATCATTATAACAGTATTTGTTTGTTATTAGTTTGTCAGTGCTTTAATTAGCGAGCTTAGCTCCCTCTGTTGTACTGTTGCAAATTACAGGCTACTGTTATTGAAATGGACACAAATGATTCTGTCTGTGCCAAGAACCGAATCATGTGGCTGCAGTTCATTGGCTGATGGGACAAGCTGCCCAGTCCTCTGCTTCTTAATAACACTTCTATGGTATTTGCCGCTGTGTGAGTACTCGTTGGCAGAGTAAGAGACACAGAGTCAGACTGAAAAAAAAGAAAGAGCAAGACATAGAGGGAGAGTAGCAGATCACACCATGCCAAGTACATTAACATATCCATCTGGTGTCTCATTCTTCCACCACTCCCACTCACCCCATTGGCCCCTGTTGCCCCCATCACTGGGCTGGAGTGGGCCCTTCCAGGACAAGGTCATGTTGTTGGCGTATGTTACGAATCTGCCACCTGATCCCAAAGGTGCCTGTTGGGACCTGGCAGATCGGCGTGCTGGCAGGGTGGCAGAGGTAGTGACTCTGTGGTGGTGGTAAACTGACACAAAGAAAAAAGGGCTGGATCGTGCAATCTGGGTCACACGTTCTCACACCTTCTCTCTCTCTTTTTTTCATGTTTGTACTTCTCTCTCTTCGCTGCAATAATAAAGGATCTAAATTTATAGCACCAACACGTGGAAATAATTATATATGTTTGTGTTGTTATGGTGCATTCAACTTGTGAGTGTTTTTGTTAGGCCCTGCAGCCTGAAAACCAGGTTCAAGTGTAGCACTATGAGGTGCAATTGCTACCAGACTCATATTTGTACACAGAGAGAGGCTGAGGCAGATAGCATACCTGCAGCATAAAAAGCCATTTGTTAGGGAGATCGTAATATTGTAAAGAGCAAGAAATATACAATACATCAAAATCAGTGACAGAATAATGCAGGATATGATATAATTTATTAGAGTTTAAATTTCTACACCTTATAGATCTGGAGTCTAAGCTTCATAGTCTTTTATCAGTATAATAGAGAGCAAAAATCAAGCACTATCTAAAATTAAAATCACATCAGTGGAAATTTCAAGGCAAGCATTGGATCTAAGCAGCTGGTTCCTAAACTATATATCTTAATTTATCGCAGTGACAAACAAACTGGGTTTAGAGGTTTGTGCTAAAAGTTTAATTTAGGTAAATGTGATATCCATGGATTTTCTTTCATTGCCATGAAAACAGGCCCCCAAGTCCCCATCGTTAAGACTGACAGGGTTTTATTGTGCCATAAGTGGCTGCTGGATGGTTCCCGTTTTCCTCCGTCTGTTGCTCTGAATGAACACTGCTCCACATTCTGCTTCTTTTTTTTGCTCTAAAACTTAAAATGGAGATCAGGGATTTTGAATTGAACTTAACTAAAGGTTAAGTGAACTGATGTCCCTGTGGAAACAAAGACAGAAAAAGAGAGTGAGTTGTTGAAGCAAGCCCTTTCCACGCTTTTGTTTAGCCTTTCATTCTGACCTATCAGTGTGAGATGATTCAGTTAATAAGGGGAGAGATGAATGTTTTACTGCAGAGCGTTTGTGTTTTTCTGCGCTCACCACAAGTACATCCGTCTCCGTCTTCCAACATGTCCTTTGAGTGTTGGGTCTTAAATGTGTTACTCTGAACACCCTACCCTTCTCTGCCCTTACCGCCCCCCAGACCCCATCAGACCATGCATGGTGAGGAAATGCTGCCATCACTCTAGCAACCTCTGGGCCTCCTGCTTTCATTACAAAATAATATATACACACACGCACAACTGCACACATATGGTGTGCCTTCAGGTCAAGGAAAGAGACAATGAAACTGAAAATATGTTATAAAAAAAATTTTTTAAAAAGGAAAGCAGGGCAAGCTAATAGCCGAATGAGTATCACATTTGCCCTAAGCAGCCTTTCACCGGTTTGACTCCCTGATGGCCAGACCATTTACCTCACTTCCAATATGTCCTGTTTCTCTCCACCGCCCCATATTATTAAGGCAAAAAGGCTAGAGAATGTACTTTCTCACAGAGAAAATGTAATTGTGTATTTTTTATGCAGATGACACCATTCTGTCTGTTTCCAAGCTTATTTTGAATACAAAACATTATTTTGAATTGTTTTCAACAATGCTTTATTTGCATTGCTGTCCCATTGTTCTCTTTTCATGTCTCTGCCTAAGCATTTCTCTGTGTCCCTCCTTCTGTGGGTGGTTACACAGCAAACCCAAAGGTATAAGACAACCAAAATGAATTGATTGTAAAAAATTTGGCAAATATGTCAAATGGAACCTCTAATCTTTCAAAAGAAGTTAGGAGAACTAATTGGCGTCTGGTGGATATGATTGTAGTTTAGTTGCAGATACAATAGTTACTTTTTCAGTGAAACTCATTAATTCAGCAGAAACCATTTTTAATCTTAACTTCCATAAAGCACACAGACAGTTTGCTTACTGTCAATTTCTTTCAAAGTGAAATTGAAACATGTTCTTTAGTCAAGCCTGATCGCTTTTTAGCCAAACATATGCCTCATGATATCAGACATCTGGGGAAGTGTTCGCTAACTTAACTCACTGGATTCATGACTTCATACTGAGCTGAGGAGTGCCTCCAAAAATTCCAGTCACATTCACTATGCACAAGTGTCCATAACTGCCACATGCTAACAATCAGTCTCTCCGATGCAGGATATCCCTTCATGTTGAAGCAATCAACGTTTGGGCAAACAAGAAAGCTTCAGTTAACTCTTAGCTAAAGCAGTTTTCAACAATGCTTTATTTGCATTGCTGTCCCATTGTTCTCTTTTCATGTCTCTGCCTAAGCATTTCTCTGTGTCCCTCCTTCTGTGGGTGGTGAGGTCAAAGGATTCTCTTCATACATTCATTCATAGGAGCCAGCTGGAATAAAGCTTCAAAAATATTAACTGAACTCTCCTCTCAAGCAAAGGGCACTGGATGCTTTACTAGTGTTTATTGTCCGAGGTTTATTCTGATTATTTTCAGTGTATTCAAACTGCCATTTCAATTATTATTTTTATTGATGACATTTTTTAAATTACTTA
Source organism: Paralichthys olivaceus (assembly GCF_024713975.1). Taxonomy (NCBI): domain Eukaryota; kingdom Metazoa; phylum Chordata; class Actinopteri; order Pleuronectiformes; family Paralichthyidae; genus Paralichthys; species Paralichthys olivaceus. The sequence goes on from NC_091102.1 coordinate 14,049,894, forward strand.
TGTATACAGGAGTTAAAAGCATATCATTTCTATTAATAGCTAAAAAGCTTTAGTCCACAAAATATGTGCATAGCCTGCATAACAGGCTGATGTATAAAACATGTAATAAACTGTAGGTAAAACTCAATTTAGAAGTCAATAGGAATGGATTATTTGTGGATTATTATTAATATTTGTTTTGGTTAGTCTTTTTATTCTTCATTGCCCATCCGATCTTACCCAAGTATTGCCCACGATCGTCACCCTTCCATGGTTTAAGAAATACATTTATATTAAAGTTACAATCCTGAGAAACACTTAATTTATGTCTGATTCTGAAGCATCCACTCATTCATGAGATGAACTGGGATTAAATTCTGACTCCAGTGTTGAGAGGCAGCAGATATGAATCCTCTGACAGCCGGGGTTGTTAACTTAAAAAAATCAACAGCCGTGGCCAAGTGAGGTCATTCCCTGCTCAGCTGCCACAGTGACAGTTACAGCGAAGAGGTTGAATCCCATTTAGAGTGATGACGGCTTGACAGCCCCTCAGCAACACTGCGAACTACCCTCCCCTTCTCCCTCATGTTCCACATAGAAAACCATTAAAAACACCATCTCCTAATATATTTCTTTAAAAAACATTATTCTGTTATATTTTTATGGGGTCACAGACATGCACCCTCTGTAATGTTGGTAAAAGAACCTTGCTCTCAAGGTAAATACCGGTGATTGATTCAGTATCATGCAACATGTTTTACCAGAGAATCATGTTTCTTGCAAACATCATCCCTGGTGGAATGTCCTTGAACAGGGTCTGCTGGTGTAGTTGATGTCTGACCTGAATGCAGAAAAAAAATGTCTGTTGATTTAAAGCTAGGGTTGGTGATCCTGTAACGAACAGGCTACAACCTATGCATCCTGTCCCCGCCCATCGGCCCTCTGGTCAAAGCAAAGCCCCGTAACACATGAACATGCACGGCCTGATAACTGCTGGAAGCCGAATAATACTCGGTCAGTTTGTGGTGGGCTAGCAGTCCTGCGAGGACCACATACACCGGCTTCTTTTCCTTTTTGGGGGCGAGGTGACTTTATATGTTGAAGGCTAGTGGGATGTGAGGAGCCTTTCACCTATGAGATAAAAAATGAAACAACTTCCCAACCCCTCCTTTCAGCTGTTAACGTGTTGGCTCTGTTTACAATAATAAATCAACTGCCAGCACTAGTCTGACTGAGTCAAATTTATATCTCAGTCTATTATGCAAGCATATGAATTATTGCTATCACGACATTGCATATTTATTGTTTTCTCTACGGAGTGGCTCTTATTAAGTTTCCTGTGGTTTAAAGGTTTTTAATCAATCGGTTATTTCTGCAAACTCATCTTATATAATTTCAAATAACAGCATTGTAATTCTCCTCACTTCTTTATCAGGGCACAGGTCAGAGAAGTGATATAATAGGTCATTTGGTGAGTAAAGACCTCGGCTTTACTACATCTGGCATTTGAATTGTTTCTTTAACCCCTTTTATTAATCTGAAGCAGAGGCAACGTTAATAGAGAGAGATGTCAGACTTAATTCTATGTGAAGATTCAGCCTGATGGCTCAGAGGCATCCGTGAATTCTTTGTGCACAGTTAAAGATTGTCTGGGCAAGTTTTTCAGACACGCAGCACTTGCTCCCAGTTTTGAGCAGCGCATCGTATTTACATACAGATTTCCGAGGCACAGGCAAAGAGCTCAGAACACAGCTCTGCTTGATTTAGAAAAATGCTTCCTCTTCAGGGTCAGCGTAGGTCAGACTATCGCAAATATTGCATTTCTCACAACATTCTAATATTCTCCCAAAGGTTGCAAATCATTTGACTAGAGACTCGAGTAAAGACAAAGGCACAATAGTCCGGCATTATGCATTCATCCCAACACACAATGCAATTCAGACAGAAGCCCTGCATTTTTGGAGAATGTCTCATAACCATATTCAAGGTTGCTCACGCTGTTAATATGGGAACCAATCTTCACTTAACTTCTTCTCTATAATCAGTACAAGTCTGTTTGCCATCTGATTATTAATTAAAAGTGATGATTGCATATTGTAACAGCAGAGTTACACTAATGAGAGAGTTGGTGTATTCACAAACCCTCCTCTGTGCTGTAGGTATGGTGGAGGAATCTGCACTGAGCGTTCATCAGAGAGAATAAATGTATACAGACAAGGTTTCCCCTCACACAGAGCTAACCCAGTCTGAGCGCAGACAAATTGTTCATTTTCAAACTGCTCCCTAATGTCATTTTCTAAATTCATTATGACACGGGAGCTCAAAATGAAATGAAAGCCCACCGCTTTCATCATTATTGTGTTATCACCTCCTCTTCTCCTCTTTTCCCCCTCCGTTTCTCCTCCACGTTGATTTGTTTCACCTCATTCCTTAAACAGCGATTCACCTTTTTCTCCACCATGCCCACTGGGAATCTTTTAATATCCCGACCATACATTAAACATGCGCTAACGTCAAACAGATGCAGCAATGTTGTCATGAACCGCCAATAAAAAGCTGCGTGATTATTCGCTATGTGAAAACACAAAAGAGACAACTCACCGAAAACATCCTGTGCCCTCCAGAAATACTGGCATCCCAGTTAAAATGAGCCAGAGAGGCTGCGTGATAAAAGAGAAAAACAGCAGGGACGAGTCATGTTTTCTTGCTGCTGAGTGCTCAGTGCTCAGAATTAAATGCCTCTAATTCACAGCAATGAGAGTCATTTTATGAATTACAGGTTGTTGTTTTTTGCAGGGCCTAGTATTCTACACTTGGAAGGAGATGTACAGTTTTATTATTCTATGCAAAAAAAACAAAACAAGTAAAAACCAAGTGTTCACATTAACTACTGATGTTTATGTGTGGGAGAGATAAACTTTGACTTTGGTCTAATGTGAACCCACTTGAACAATACACACTACAGGAAGCTTGTCTGTTGAAATAGAACCCATCAGGCGTATGAAGCATTGAGAAGATTGATACCACTGAAGACTGGAAGTAGAGGCCAGATGGACTGGAGCTACCCGCTCCCACGCAGCTAAACAGATTAAATAAACATGGCACAATGTATGAGCGCGAGTATAGTATTTAGGGTAACCGGCTGATATGTATGAAAGTTATATCGTTCATACCAAAATGTTAATTTGGTGCAGCTTCAGGCCTCTGTGGACCGAGTCCCAAAATTGGTCTGTACTTGCTGTTGCTTAATTACTGCAGGTCACTTTTAGAGTTTCAGAAAGAAAAGCTGAAACCAGCATCACCACAGACCAAACAAAGATTCCAGTCAAAACAGGCAGGTTTAGATCAGGCACTTTTCTAGTCCTGATAATAATAATAATGAACGCTACCTGGCTTGCTACTATTAAATGCTAGGCCCATTCTCATTGCTAATCGTATGATTCACTTACTTATGTGCAGGCAGACTATCTGGCTAGGGATGTTATAGATAATAGCCTACGCTGTCTGTGTGTCTGGTCACCACCAGCCCTCGGCTGCTGCTCCTTGGTCTCTTAGGTGTGAACAGATGTTAGATGTGTCGATGGTGAGTACCACCCTCTGTGTGGAGTGTCAGTCTCTCCCTACCATCTCACTCTACACTTGTCAACTACAACTCGACACCTCAATACACAAATAAATAAAGAAACCTCCTTAAGGGTCGTTGCAAATAATACTAAAAAGTACTAGTAGGAGTGGTAGAGGAAAGATAATGTATATGAGTGTAATAGATATTTGCCATGATGCAAAATCATGGTGGGATGACATGAGATCTCCTTCACTTCATAATGCTACCTGCACAAATCCACAGTCTGAGAGTATCAGTCTGTCTCCATGACATTACATTGATTTGCACTCATATACTGGAGCACACTCTAACATTAGCCATAACTACTGCTTGCCTAACCTTTAATCTAATCATAACCTTAACCTGTAGTGATTTATGTTTCGGGCATTTGCCTTTTGTCTCGATAAGAAAGACAGTTCCCCATAATGTGAGTGTATAAACAGATTTAGGTCCCCACAACATGAGTAATACAGTACACAGGCCAAACACTCTGTTTCTCTCTCCTCTCTTTCACTGAAGAAAGAGTTCACACAAGAGATTTATTGAGCCTCTGTAGGATGTTCAATCTCATTAGAAGTGTTTCCTCATGAATAACATTGCATCAGGATGAATCACTTGATTATAGATTTCTGCGTCTGTGTGTGTGTGTGTTTTGACAGCTTCCTCTTCATGTCTGTGTGTGTTCTATCTTCTCCACGATAAACAACAGTGGGAAGTGCCAGACGGTGAAAAATGGGCACCACCTCTCCTCACTTTCCTCCTATTGATTTAATCTCCAGCCCTTTGCCATTCGGTGCCAAATCTGTCTTCACAAAACAAATCTGAGGGCTATCCCGTCCACTCAGGTTTTGTTCGCACGTCTCCGTGAAATAAGCATAAATAACCGAGATGGGAGGTCAGAATATTTTCTGTGTGAGCAGTACTTACCTTGACGAGTGAGAGGGCATTGAACAACATAACCCTATTACCTGTATATTTTACTTTTGACCAACATGCAGTTTGTCTTCAAGCAGGATTCAGCAACTTCTGCAGTGTCTGATCAGAGTGGACATAAAAGATGGAAGAGGTTGTTAGACACAAAACCTATAAACTGCATTAGCACTGGTGAAATGTCACATTCAGTTCATGCAGTTCAGTCAATGTATTAAAAAAAATGCACCGTGCACAAACACAGAGAGAAGAGAAGCAGAACTCGTTATACTGTGAAACGTTGGGCCGGCTCAACACACCTTGAACTGAGTTAACAAGTAGTACTAGTTACAATTGTATTTTCCTGAAATGATGGGAATCAAAGCCTTGGTATTTCTACTCCTAGCATTTCCATGTAAAAGCTACATGTGCAGGGTTTAGGGCACAGGCCTGATCCCCACTGATTGAAAAGCAGCCCTCATCTGGAGGTGCGATCAGATCAGAGTCTGACTGAAGCCCGTGGATTTTCTCTGGTGGTAGGCTCACCTGAAATGCAGCTTCTACAGCCGGCATCGCTCCGCCCGTCACATCTAGTTTTGCTGAACCTCACTGCGTTGAGTCGTTCTCTTCGTGGCCACATGGGAGATCAGCAAATGAGAGCAAAATATAAGTTTGTTCCTCATGCACGTCCGCAGCCACTTCCCACACACTTCCATCACCTCCCCCACTCAATCTCGTTGTGCTGGCAAATTAAAATTCATGGGTTGCCAAGCCATCCATTCTCCCTCCACTGCTTAATTGTCTCGAAAATTGAGGAGATTACCACCCGCGATTTATGTACAAATAAGAATCTGTCAGAAACCTGGCAGTGTATAGCATGACACACACTCACACACAAGTGGACTTGAGGATTTAGGAGCTGTAGGCAATGGCCAGCATGGGATACCTCATACCCCAACCTCTATCCTTTTCAAGTCCCAGTCTATGTACATTTCTCTGAGTGATGCAAGTGACTTCAGAGGGCAAAATAAAAAAATAAAAAATGAAGAGCAGACTGAAAATCATGCATGATCACTGGATGTTTTTCAGTACTGGTGGTCAGCATCCTCTTTGTCTCTGATTACCATTGCTGCACACTGAGCATCATGGTTCAGTTAACCACTGTTAATTAAACTCTTCGGCCACAATCACTCTCTTTATCTATGCATGATGACTGGTCCGAGGTTATGCTGTAATGTACTCTTGTTCAGTCAGCTCACACTTGTTGTTGATGTAATCCAAAGTGACTCTGGATTGCAGGAATTGCAGTCAGCTCCATTCTCAGTTCAGGGATGGTGATGAATTAAGGGGTGAGAGGTTGTGTCTTTGGCATTCAGGATAACAAGAAAACAAGGTGAGAGAGTAGGGGAGAGGACAATGCAGTAAATGGTCAGTCAGGAGTTGAACAGGGACCAGCTGCTTAAAGCAGGTGCAACCATGTGTTATGCACCTGCTTAGAATATAGCACAAGATGTTTAATATCCCTCGTATATTTGAAGGTCTTCTGCACAATTTAAGTTACCAACTGCTTAATGCCTACTGCCCACTGATGTTAGCAGATGTTAGGGACCTATCTTCAATTGTGAACCTTAGCGTCATCAGGTGTTTCGCCCTATTAATCACAAGAATCAAAACAGCTGCATCTTTATTCTTGTTTCCGTTTTCTTTTCCTTGTTTGTTTCGTCCTCATGTTTATTTCACCAATCTAAATTGTCTGTACATGTTATTGTGTGAGTGAATGGTTGTATCCCCACCCCTCAAAGGAAAATAGGTATAAATATGGATGGATGGACTTTTTATTTGTCATCTATCGTAATATTATCAACATTTGGTCATTGTTGTGTCACTGAGAGGGAAAGTTTGGTGTATTTGTATTGTCACATGAGTTCATAAATACCAGTAAGTGCCATATTGAGTTCATTTTTCTGTTAAAAGTGCCAGTTAAAAGATTCATACAAGCAAACATGAGCAACAGTTAACTGTCAATTACTGGCTACTTGAACACTTAACATGCTGTGCACTTCACCAGATGACACATTTTGTTCAGACAGTCAAACTAATAAAAACACACGCAGAAAACAAAGAAGCACAGAAAAGGTCTTTGTCTGAAGTTAAGATTTTTCACTGCTTCTCATCTCCCATTGTATCAACGTCTCGAAGAACTGATGGAACCTGCTGTCGGTTAATCATCTCACCGCTGCACATCTCTGACAGCTGCTCTTTGTTGGAAGCCTGTGGCATATTTTAACACGATCTTCGTCCATCCCTCCAGTGAGTCACACTGGATAATGAAGTGGAATGAGACAGCAACGTAGTTTGATTATAAGGTCGTAATTTATCAGTCGTGTCTGCAGACTGAATCTTCTACTATGATGAAGCCCAGTCCAGTCCCATCAAGTTCTCCATCCTGAACAACCATAAAGCTTGCCTGTCCGCACCCTCCGATACCACCCATCTCCTGAAATAGTGCCAGTATGGCAGCAGATGTACTGAACATTCGTCATCAGCAGTTTACCGTGTGACAATCCTACCTCGTCTCATCCTTTTCTTTTGTCATATTACTAATGCTGCTAGAGGTCACCTCACAAAAAAACATAATTATGGATCATTATAAGATGATTGCACAGAAAACCTGTGGATCCCTCCATTACTTATCGTAAATGCATGCAGTTCTTAGGAAGAGGGGTTCTAGGTGGGTGTAAAACCCAAACATCCACACCACCTCCTCGCCTCATTCCTCCCAGTGCTGTCATTGACAGTCAGGCCTTTGTTTTACCTAAATATATGGATTCCTTTGGGAATGGAGAAGGAAAATATTTGATAGGGCTTTGGACAATCACTCCCTTTTTATTTACGAAATCAAACAAAATCTGTTTGTGCTCTGTTGTATCTCTTTCCAGATTCCCTGCCAGCTTGACGTGGATAATCTTTTCTTGGTTCTGCTATGAACCTTTATTCCAACTCCCCATTACATGTACAAACACACACACACACACACACACACATGCAATTATATCTACATGAGTTGCATGTCTGTAGCGGTGCAAGTTTTTTGTGAAAGCACCCAAGTGTGTGCTGGAACCACATGTTCAAAATGAGGTGGAATTATTACAGTGTACATAAGTAATCTCACCTCTTAGAATGTCTCCACTCAACCTCACGTACCCCCACGTCCTCCTCAGCTCTCCTCCTCATTTCTCCTCCTCCTTTCACTGTGGCTGATCCCAGCTAAATCCAATTTGTTATGGTTTCAAATAAGGCCTCCTTTTTTTCTATCCTCTTGACACATCAAACAAAGTGCTTTCTGATATTCTTTGCCCAATTACATTTTTTCCCCCACCTCATCTGTCTTTCTCCTCAGGTTCACTCGTGCAGTGACGTGTAGCACAAGATCCAAAATGAAAATCTTTTACACATACATGTACACATACATGTTGTTGACATTTTGTGTCACACTGAACTTTTCCATCTTACCCTGTGATGATGCAAGCTCTGACAGCACTTTTTGAGTGGTATATGTATATATGTAAGTATGTGTGTGAGCAAGGGGCTGTGTTTATGTGTGATAGGGATTGATATTTTTGAATGATGAAGAAATGTGTTTAAAATGGACACTGCTGGTAAAATATAATTTTCTTTATAAGTAAATACTGATCAGACGTTTGTAATTTCTATTTCTCTGGCGTTAGTAATAAAACTGAGTCATTTTCCTGCCTCCAACTAATCCAAATCTCTACTGCCAAGATTTTATTGATTGATTAAGTTCTGAGAGGCTCTGAAAAGTTATTTATCAGATCTCCCCTCCCACTTCCTGACATCCTCAGATGCATTATTACCTCCACAGAAGAGGTTCTGTTCTCGCCCGTCTGTTTGTTGGTTGGTTGTATGTTTGAATATTGTATGCAGGATTACACAAAAATTACTGAATGGATTTCGAGCCTTGATGGAAGGATGGGGCATGAGCCAAGGAAGAATTCATAAAATTCTGGTGCAGATGTGGAAAAAGATCCAGAAATGTATTTTATCACATTAACATTGTGTAACTGTGTGTTTTTCAGCATGTTTGTTATTTTGTCAGGGAGGGATACAAGGATGTTTCTGACAAATATGAGGCACTTTAAAGAGGTGGGAGTTTGAGTTTGTGCAATTTGGTGCGGATCAGAATGAAATTCCAGATCTATCTTTGAAAGATTCTACATAAATCAATTAAATTATCATCTTTTTTAATCACTTTAATAAATGCAAACATTTGCACGACCCAAGAAAAGACTGATAACAAACAAGTACATCTGTCTTATTCAAGTGTGATTGTTTGTGTGTTAAGTGTCTCAGCTGCAGTTTGATGCCAGTACACCGTCCAATGGCTTTGAGTGGCTTTGAGGGTGAAAACGTTGCCAACGTTCCCTGGAAATGAATATTGTGGATTAATTGCATGGAAACTTCACATGAATGTGATGCTGATGTTACAGAGAAATGCCTTTTTTTCTTTCCAAGGCAGATAATCATCATTAATTAAAGCCGGGACAGGGAGAAAGAGCAGAGGGGTGGTTTCTTAATTGTTCAGTAAATGTATTGCATGAAATGTGTTGCTCCAACACTCCACTCTTCTGTGGGTCCTTTTTTTAATTGAAATCCTGCCTCTGGGTTGATGCAGCTGTTACTGCATCACCAAGCATTTAGCAATAACGAGGGCTTTTCCACAGTCTACTTGTTGATTGATGGGAATTATAACCATGGAAATAACAATGTGCTGGTGGTAATGATGATGACACGAGTAATTATAAAAAAATTCTAATGGGGTCTCGGAGGTGGTAGTGATCATAGTGATGATGATGATGATGAAGACAGATGGTGATGTTAAACAGGAGGTGCAGGTTGCTGCATACTGCTGCTCGCTCGGGCCTGCAGATATATGTATCGTATGTAAAATGAATAGAGTGGAAAATGACTGGTGTGTGTGTATGTGTGTTGCAGGGGATGATGTATCTGGAGGAACGTAGGCTGGTCCACAGGGATCTCGCAGCACGCAATGTCCTGGTCAAATCTCCCAACCACATCAAGATCACAGACTTCGGCCTCACTCGCCTGCTGGATGTTAATGAGAAGGAATATAATGCTGATGGAGGAAAGGTAACCAAGTTATTTACACTGTCAGGTGACACATGACACAAACAAATAACATGCATGTCTACATGTGAGGTTTTTGAGCCTCAATGTGCTGTGACAAAATGAAATGAGTATCAATGTTATGAGTGAGACAGTTTAGTATTTGTATCAATGCATATAATAAATTAAGTTAAAATACATAGTTTGAGATTTTCCAAAATATGCTTTCCACTTAAATACCACCCTTATATTTATAAAGTCATAAGAAGCTGTAACCATTTATTGGCTGGACTCCTTGACTTCTGTGTTTCTGTTCAGAAAAAAAAAAAACAAGAAAACACGTTTGGAGTTATTATAACTGCAGTAAAAAGTCAAACTAAAGATGATCATAGATGCAAATATTAGGTTTTACCTTCAGACAGAGCCAGGTGTGCTGCTTTCAGTCTTTGTCCTTTTCTAATATAACCTGCTGCTGGATGTTGCTTCACACTGAATATAAGGATTTGTAATATTGATCATCATCAGGAATGTGATGCCAAACTCAAATTGAGATCAGATTTTTCATATGTTGAAGAAGAAAAGTTTTGAGAATAAATTGAGAAGAAGGTCATAATATTACAAGAATAAAGTTGTAATTTAATGACAAAAAAAATCGAATTTAATCGTAATTGAGAAAATGTTTTGGAAATGAGCAGCAAAGAGAAACTGTGGTGACCAGAGTTCCTCTCCTCCTGGAACCAAAATCTTGAACAATTTCATTGTTTCCACAGAAACTGCAAAGCCTCTTTGAACAGCGCACAGATCTAACCCACTATGTCCTCACAGTCGACCACTAGTTCAGAATAAACTGAAATCATAAGTATTGATACTTATGATAATTTAGTGCTGATGAGCCAAAAGATCATTCCTTTTCAAAACAGATACCAAAATACAACTTAACAAAATGCTCCATATTCCTCATTTTAACACAGGCAACAACTCGGTGATCTTTCATTCCCCCCAGGAAAAACATGTAGCCTAAGAACATCTTGTGATATCATGGATTTTAATAATTCATAATATTACAAGTATATTTTCATATCCTCATGATAGTTTGACTTCATGAATGTCGAGGGTCATTCTTTGTGGTTTGAATGGGCCCTTACATTCTGTTGTACAATCAGACATTCAAAAGTACCATTGGGAAATGTTTCACATTTCCAGATGAATTACGTATCAGATATTAGTGTAGCTAGAGGCCATTGTCATGTTTGCACAGTGGCAGTACCTCTGGTATTTTCCTGGATGATCATTTGAAGCTGCAGTGAGTGACCTTGTTATCTGCTGTTGTTGTTGTTTGGTTTTTGGCTGCTCACTGAGATACAATATTACTGAATTACTGTTTGGGACCACAACATTGACATGTTGTTAAAATACAACAGTAACAAACAATAGCATTGATTAGGGTTTTATGTCCTTAGGGAGGAAATTAACTCAGCATAAATTGCAGTTTTAGTGGATTTAGTGAGAAACTCTTCTGCTCTGTTGGACCACATCTCAAAACCTTGTAATCATAGTAAAGAAATGAATCCTCGGGGTTCTCCTTACACTCACACACAGTCACCTCAAATTGTTCCTTCATCCTCGTCTTCTGTTATTTGTTGTTTTAAAGCCTCCCTCTCTGAAGAAAACAATTTAAGTTGATTGAAAGAAAGATGGACACACGCTAACCTCCGACATCCTCCTCCCTTCACCTCCATCACTGTAATCAATAGAGCAGGTTTTCAAATCTTTTCACCTTGTTAAGCTGCATCCCAGACCACCCTGCCATTTGACTTATTCAAATACACAAACCCTGTTTAATTTCTTGCTTTTTAACATGGTTTATACAGTAACTTCTGCCAAAACAGTTAAGGGTATGTCAACAATATTATTCAATGATCCTGATCTGTTTTTATGTACAAAAGAAACTATAGCAAAATTCTTTTAAAGGTGGATGAAGCGTGTGAATAATATATAGTAATACTGTGTTTTGATTCTCTCTGCTAGATGCCCATCAAGTGGATGGCATTGGAGTGTATCCATTACAGGAAGTACACTCACCAGAGTGACGTGTGGAGTTACGGTGAGCTATCAAACTTCCTTGAGTGACTTTGAGTGGACAAAATCATTAGGACCATAAGAGTTGAGCCACACTGGAAACATTCTTTCAGTGATTTTCCCTTTAAAATGACATCACTTTACATCCATATAGCAGAAACTAATGTGAGAAACCTCAGGTGCCTTTCAAACAAACAACTGAGGGTTTGTTGTTTGTTTGCCCTAACCTAAACACATAGAAATTGAATTAGATGTTAGATTGTGAGTGGTCGGGAGAAAAAAAAAAAATCCGATACACCTTCCATGGCTTTATCAAGGTTCATCAAGCATGTTCATATAGAAACAATTGCGGAGTGTTGATGGTCTGCCTAATGAGAATAAATACTTCTTGAAGCAACATTAGAGCTGACTTGCTGCTGGTTCAAACTGCAGCAGTGCAAACAAATGCAAACAAGGTGATTTACTCCCTGACTTTAAGTCAGATTTCAGCAAATGAGAGTGGAGTGATGATTCCTTACTTTCTGACTGCTTGAACATGTGGCAATAACAATCACTGTAAAAATGCAAACAGGGTGATTTATTCTTTTAACTCCTATAATGTTAGAACAAGTCTGTTCAGCCATCAGCTTGTCAGCAAGATTTAAATTTAAAGACTCTTCTCCATTATCCCTACGTCTTATGTAATTCTCATCGCCATATTTCAAAGAACAATTTCCTGTTTAAGTCTCCCAATGACTCTTAAAGAAGAAAAAAGAGTTGGGCTTATATCAAAGAGAATAATGCGTGTTTGATTAAAAGTATCAGTATGGTTTAGTGCGTGTGTGTCCCCAGTGGTCCTCCATGACCGCGGGCTATTATACTTCCATCTTATTGTGTGCATTTACTCTGCTCGCCACTCATTAGCCAATTAACACTAACACGATTAGGGCTGAGGAAAGTTCAGACTGGCTGATGACTTTCAAGACTGTAATTAGTTCCTCTCTCTCTCCTCCACTCGTCTCCTGTCCTCTTCTGAGTTGTCTTTCTTCTTTGTCTCATCGCTTCCTCTTCTACTTAAGTTCTGTCTCCTCATCCCCTCTGATCTCTCTTCAGGTCTCACACTGTTTGCTTTTCGTCTTTTTTTTTTCTCAATTTTATTCTTTTTGCTTGATCTCCAGTTTTCTCCTGTCGAATACTGTCATTCTTCATCTCTTTACTTGTTTCTCTACCCTTCTTTACTCTCTCTCTGATTGTCCTTATCTTATCTACTTCTTCCTTGCCTTGCGCTCTAGTTTACTCATTCGTCTTTTTCCATCTGTTCCATCTATCCATTACCACTTATCCTGCAGCCCATCCCAGCTGGCATTGGGGCGAGAGATGGGGTACACTTTGGATAGGTCGCTAGTCTAACACAGGGTCAACATGCAGAGTCAATGTAAAGTCTCCAATCATCAATCAATCCAATCAATCAACCTTATCCCCAATGTTCATGTCTGGAATGTGGGAATCAAACACAGAGAGAACATGCAAACTCCACACAGAAAGACAAACAGCCGACCTGGGATTCAAACCTTATTTTGTTGTATCTCACCCTACGTCTTTTTTGTTTTGTTTTTAGGGGTAACCATCTGGGAGCTGATGACCTTTGGAGGAAAGCCGTACGACGGGATTTCCACCCGAGACATTCCAGACCTGCTCGAGAAAGGAGAACGTCTTCCACAGCCGCCCATCTGCACCATCGACGTCTACATGGTCATGGTCAAATGTAGGTATAGAGCGTCTGAGTGGGCAAACATCACAGGAATACCTTAAAATGTAACATAACTGAAAACAAGAGTAGCAGAAAGAGTCTGTTTCTGTGCATCTCAACAAATAAGTGTGAGAAAAATTTGAATTTATTATATACAGTGCTGTGCATAGTTTCCAGTTTTTGTGTTGACAGTAGAAAAGTCAAGTGGATTTTTGGGGTATAAGGCCAAATGGTTTTAAGTCAAAGCAGAGAAAAGCAATAATTGTGCTTTCACTAGGATTTTCAAAATGCCACAACTGTTCTGTTTTATAAAGCTGCAGTCAAAGATGAATCATTTACAGCAGAATTTAAAATTGTGAGAAATCCTTATAGAAAGTTTATGAGGATGAATGGTAGAAGATACTGAGCAGCTAATTTTCTGGCTGGCTGGGACGCCCACGACCATAATGACGGCCTTATTGGTCAGTCACTGGTGTCATGCTGTCTGGCACCAGGGTCACAGGTGGTGTTGTAACCTCTGGCTGCTGCTGCCAGGACAAAGACTTTTGGTGCCAGCTCGGCCCCGGCCTTGTCCTCTACTCTCCCAGCTCCAGCCTCTGGCCCTCACTGTCCCCTCACTGTCACCTTGGCCCCTAACCGACACCCTGAACTTGTGCCAACCTGGCAAACCGCAGGGTGAGGTCATTGTTACCTGCCTTTCTTTTTGTGCAGATAAACATATGGTACAGAGCTCATCCACCCAAATCTACACATTGAACATGTGGTGAAAATAGACTTTTTAATACTCCCTTCGCTTGATTTATTGGCAAGAAGCAAAGCAACAAGATAAAAGCTCATTTTTTACATATGAAATCCCCCCCTACGTGTACGTGTATATGTGTACTCCTGTGTAGAGCCACGTCTCTCCCTTTGGATCTCTGTGTCTTATTTCCCCGGATACCTCGTCAGGCTCTGCTCAGGGCCAGATCACATGATTGCTTTGGCGCCGCAATGATGTGTTCACAGAGAAATTGGCAGAGGAGCTCATTACTCCATATGGCCTTCCTAGTGATGAAACAGTGTTTATCTTTAGACTGGAAAAAGTGATTACAATAAAGAGAATGTCATTAAAAAAATCTGTAATTGTTCATTATGGAACAAATGTGGATTTTTATGTGATGGAAAATGGTTTAAATGGAGGATCTTCTGAGACCTTTAGAGGTGGGAAGCTTATTAGCATCTGTCAGATTGTACTTTTTTTTTCACAAAAATGTACTCATTCTTTATTAATGCAATCTTAGCGATAGGGAAATATACATATGTGTAGCACCTTCATGTTGTACTCACATGCCTGCAACAATAAAAGTAGACGTGCTGTGGAAGTAGCCTCCTGCAGTTCTCACATGCTTCTCATTCAGGAGCTTTCTTATGACATTGACATTGTGGATAATTATTCACATGTGCATAAAATGAAAGATGTATGTTAATTTGGGGTTAAATGATTGATATAAAAGTTATTCATTATAATGAATTATGTTTTAATGCAAATAGCACAAAAATGAGCACGGCAGACATATGTGACACGATGTGCAAAGCCAGGAACCTTGATGTGTGAGGACTAACAATTAGGAAACGTTGATCACCACTGACACAGTCACTGCTCCTTTCCACCCATCTACAAGTGCTGCAGAGTCATTGACCATATGTGAAGATTGGCAACATGCCTCCTCCCAAAAATGAAGCCAAAACAGTATAAATCCTGCCTCCTCCATGTTGTTGGATGGGACCAAACTAAAAAGTCCAAGTACATGAATTATTATTTCTTAAAAATGGCTTCTGTCATTTTAGAAGTTCTCGTCACACTGATGTATGTGTTCAATTTCTCACTAAGTTTGGTATCAATAAGATATTTGGAAAGTCATGTTGACAGCTGAGACTGACTCATGATTGGTAGAGTACATGTATCGGCAGGACCTCGCTTCTGTGGCTCCATCCCCTCTTTCACTACTCCTTTTTTTCCAAAAGCACAAGATGGCAGCGGTCGAATCTGGGACATTTCAGCTTAATTTGTGTATAGTGGAAAGAAATGACGATGCAACAGCCATCTTTATCTACTATGTGTCAGAGGATAGATTGAACTTGATGGGTGTTGATGAGGCTTTTGTTTACTGCTGAGAATTACGCACTGAGGACAGAAAACAGCTTTACCACTTTAATTAATATTTAACTAATTAAAATCGTCAAACTTAAGGTCAAGGTCTACTGGCTAAAGGGTTTAAATTTCAATATCTATTTATCTGGAACCTCGTATTGATCAAACACTGACATTTACACACACATTTTTCAGGCTGGATGATTGATGCAGACAGTCGACCCAAGTTCAAGGAGCTGGCTGCTGAGTTCACTCGAATGGCGCGTGATCCCCAGAGATACCTCGTCATCCAGGTTGGTAAATCTTAATCCCCAACAAGATCTGGATTCAATTTCTTAAAGAGTTCTTACAACTGCCAGAACCCATTTCTGTCATTTTGCATATTGATTTGCCAATTCATTGGTAGAATAATGTAATGTACGTTTAAAAAAAATATTAAAATTAATCAAATTAGTTGTGTATTGTACCTTAAAATAATTGGGCTTGCTAAATTTCAGTTACTCAACAGATGAAGTGAAGTTAATCTTTGATTATTTGCAGATTAGTTAAAATAATAATAACATAATTTTAATTTGAAGCTCTTTAATAAAAATAAAAAATCATGGGAAGATATTACACTAATTAAGATATAAAAATTGTGAATGTCACAGAAATACTATTACATCAATACATTATTATTATTATTAAATAAGACACACTGCTTTTCTCAGGGCGACGATCGCATGAAGCTGCCCAGCCCCAACGACAGCAAGTTCTTCCAGAGCCTCCTGGACGAGGAGGAGCTGGAGGACCTGATGGATGCTGATGAGTACCTAGTGCCCCACTCCTTCAACATTCCTCCACTGGCGTACACTCCACGCCCGCGCATGGACTCCAACAAGGTATTTTGTTTCAGGAAATTTTGATATATATGCCTTAAAATGCAGGGTCTGGTTTCACAGTAACTCATGAGGTCATTGCTGAGTTGTTGCTCCCATTTACTGGGCTCAAACCAAAATCCTTCTAATCTCAGTCTGTCTCTGTGCTCCGTTTGTCTCTGACAAAACCACAATCTTTGACATTGTCTTATGTTTGAATCTGATATTTTAGATTTGAATCCCTCTAATCACAGATCAATCTCAAATCTACTTCTCAGGCAGTCAAAACATTTATCCTAAGTGGAATGTTTGCTTCCTAATTAAGTGAGTTGTGTAGTTTTTCAAACACAAGTTATATGTCAAACATTTTTACTTATAAATTAATGTCAACAGCCCCTGTCAGAATATTTATTGAATATCATAGTTCATTTCATCGAGTCTGGGTGAGGAGACCTGAACATAAAAAGTGGTATTTAACTCTTTAAACCTATTTTAACAAACTACACAAGTTCAGTCTCCTAACATTAGGTAACATTTTACACAATCAGTCTAAATGTCATACATTTTAATTATAATTATAGTCAGTCATCCGGACATTGAATCTCCACTATGGCTTCACCTCTAAAATCCAGACAAATATGAAGAAAGATATTTGTATGAATCAATTTTTCATACGTAACTCTAATCAAATGTAGCATATGTGTATTTTTACAGCTGAGTCAATGCACAGACTGGTTTTTCCTGCTCTGCATGAAGGTATTATGAAATATGAAGCCCTCCCATTATTTAATATTCAGTTCTCAATTTGCTATTTTTTATCTTCCTTTGTTAGAATTTAGTTGCTTATCTTCTTACCTGACATGTGCTCTGTTACCATTACATCTGCTTTATTTCCACTTCTTATCACCATTTCTTCTAAAGTGCAGCGGCAGGGTTGTTAGTGTTGAACCGTGAAGGATAAGGAGACAATATAATGTCAAAGTATTCAGATCATTTGCATGGTATCTAAAGAGATGTGAGAATGAGTTTCTCAGCGCGGAGGCGTTTGCAGGACTGTCCTGTAGAAGCACAAAAGACTGAGACATTGAAGCTGGACTCGTGCAGCCTTCTCAGTTTCACTCTCATCTTCCTCCTGCTTTCTTTTTCTCTGTGTTTTTTTTTCTCCTTGGTCTTTCTCCATTGTGAAACTGCAGTAATTGCATTCTTCAAAACTGGGATTTACAGCCAGATTCCCTCTGTTCCTCAACTGTTCAAATGTTCATTGTCTTTCTTTGGACTTGAATCTATCACAAAAAACAGTCACACAGCCAGGCAACTCAGCCATTTTGTATTCTAGTATCCCCCTGTGTTGGTGTCAGAATAAAAATGCCAGCTGAATGCCAATGAGAGAAATGACTTCTGTTCCAGTTCCATTTCAGACGGGTGAAAGATTATTGTACTGGCTTTCAAAAATCGATGGATACTGAATTAATAGGATTAATTTAATTTATTTTATATTGATCCAAATTAATGTGAATTCTCAAAATGAAGGCAATTATTGCAGCATACAAGATATAATATTTACACATTTGCACAGTTGGACAACACAGTGGAAGACTTGAATCCACATCACAACATTTCAAACTGCCATTATTGATACTAGTGCAGTGCCCGTTGTAAACATGACTGTTTGGAATGGGCTGTTAGTTTGGCCTGTGGTGATGCTGGTTACAGTTTTCTTTCTGAAACTGAAACAATGACCTGCAGTTATTAAGTCCCTGGACCTGCCCTGCTGCTGCTGCACACCGATGTGTTCACTAACAGAGTCCTGGGCGGCTCGACTCAGTACACAGAACCCCCAACTGAAGAATCAGTGTTCGCTGCCGTTATCATGAACATGCTAGACAACTGTTTTAAGTAAGATGGACAGAGATTATCTTATAAGATATAAGAAAGAATAAAGGCAAGATATAATTATAAGATAGAGCAATGCTGTCTAATTCCTTACAATGAGAGTTTGAGAGTTGTCTGACCATGAAAACTATTTAGTTCAATAGTGACCATGCTCTTTGGGAACGTTTGAATGAGGCACTTTACTTGACTATTTAAAATATTCAAGTGAGATACTCCGTCTCACCACTTGTCTTCATGGCCCAGATAGTGAGAAAATGATAATGACCCTGGTGGTTCACTTGAATAAATTCAAATACAATTTAAAAAAAAAAAAATTCTGTTGTTTTTTTGTAACTATTTCCTTGAAATACTGAGAGGAATAGGAAGGAGGAGCAGGTACAAACGAGGACTGAGACAGGGTGATTTAGTAGATGTAGTTAAGGGGGAATGAGAAAAGACAGCGTGAGCTCTCAAGCTTTGTCTCAGCTTGAGCAAATATTCTACTGATGCTGATGAATCAAGAGGCGCACAAGCAGAGTTGGAACAAGACACGTCAGTATAGTCAAGCTTTGGTTTAAAGCTGATATTTGCAGCTTCTTTGTACTGAAATCTATTGAAATGCTGTCACAACAAACACCACAAACTAAAATGAGTCCATCAGAAGGATGTAGCAACAGTGACGGACCCATCTCTAATTAATATATTGAATCCAAAAGGCTAATTGGCTTTAATTCTTGGTTTAGGCCTTGGTACCAAGGTTGAATTGGGTTCATTTGTGGGAAGGTGGAATTTGACCCTGCACCTTAATTCACAGATCAGAAATACAGGAGCTTTGTTTCCTTGTGTGTTTTAAGAACAATGTAAATGCAGCGGGATGTTTTGTCATATTAGGGAAGATTACAGGCTCATCAGACACCATGTTAGGGACAGAAACTGATGGAAATGAAACAGAAAACTAACGTCTTGCTGGAAAATAAAGACAGAACAAAGATGAATAAAGCTCCCAGTGAGGTTCTAAAAAGCACTTTTTAGTTTTTTTGCGAGCGTAGACACGGATGTACACAGCAGGGCAGGGCTGATACAGCTGCAGACTTTGCTGCATGGAGCCTTTTAATTAAAAACCTTTTAATTAAATTGTCCTTGGCAGTCATGCTGCCATATCATTGTTTGGCACTGCTGTTTGTCTCCGCTGCCTGTCACACAAAAATATTACAGATGATACAATGAACCTGAAATTCCTCATTTTGCCATGCACAATATTTTTGCATGGTGCTTATATTTATTTTTATTTGTTTGTTGCATGTTTGTTTGATTTCTGCACAAGATGAGCAGCACAAACTTTACCATAACTCTTCCCAGTTGTATTAGTTTCATGGGCATTTCTCTCGACAATTCAGACTCCCACAGCTCTATGCTAACTAAACCCTTCCTCTTTATCCATCTACCTAGAACCAGTTTAGCTACCAGGACCCCAGTTTCAGCATGGAGGACATGTTGGCCACCCTCCCAAGAGTGGTCTCTGTTCCACCTGTGTCAGGGAGCTGCCTCCCTCCACAGGACTTGGCCTCGGGGGGACAAATTGGTGGAGGATTTGGCCGAATCAACCAGGATGACCCTCGCTGCAATGGGACCCTGAGGAAGCAGGCGTCCCCAAGGTCGAACACCCTCGGGGCATGCTCGGCTCTCACTGCAGGACAAGGTAAAGGATTTTTTTTTGCCTAAATTTGTGGAAACTGGGAACAATGCATTCTCCTTCTGCCATTGGTATGAAGAAAAGCAATAATCTGATTAAGCCATGACATAATTAAAATCTCCCGGTAAACCTCCTCTATGCATATGATAAGACAACATCACACCGAGGTGCAGGAGTTTCTGCTGAAGGTACCATTCTGCAGATGTGATGGTCCAAAGGGTGGTTTCACTGAAACCTTTATTAATGCTAAAAATGTATGGGCATGATTAACACCAACCTTAAACCAAGCATTGCATGATGTTGAGTTATTATTATTAAATGTCAAGTAATTGTTCTTTTTATAGTCCTTATTGTGGTCTGGCTGTTTACTGCTTGATAGCCTTCAACACTTCCAATGATAAAATTCAATCCTGGGTGAGAAAAGTTGGTTTTAGTTTGGGTAGTTTGTGGAGTAACTCATCTTTGCAAACCAAATTAAAGTGAATTCGTTGACGCCCTTATTTCTTTCCATATCTGCTGTTTCCTTGTTGATATTGTGCTGTGACTATGCAGTCTAGTAGTGGATTTGGGAAATGAGAGCATCTGGCTTGGCTTGTATTAAGCAGCTGGACAGAAGCAGCAGTTGTGGCATATTCTAGGTCTTTTGGACCGCACAGAGAGGTGTTGGACAAGTCCCTTATAAAAGTGGCCCATGAATAAGCTGCATACACACACACAATAATGAACCATGGATAGCAAGCAACCATGGATATACACAAACAGAATAGACAAAGTTGATGATGATGTATCTCTTACTTCATGGAGGATAATAATTATAATAAGCCACTAGAATATGTTTTCAGTGATGTGGTGCATCTATTTTTGGACTCCTGTATTAAGGACAAAAATAAATCAAACAATATTGGATTGATTTCACAGCATGAATTTTAAACAGGGTAGGTCACAGGCATTAAGGCATTTAACCGATTGCCAAAAGCAGAAACCACCAAATGTGATCATCTGCCATATGTGCAAGTTGATAGCTGATTTCTGCAGCTAAACATGCTCTGACTGAGGCATGGGGCCTTTGTTATGCAGAAAACATGTGTACCATGCAATAGCTGGAGAGTGGTGGTTCACAGGAAGAAGCAAAATGAAAGGTTATGTTTGGGCCATACCAATGGTGGCTCTTCTCAGGCACTGATATTGATCTGTCTATTGTCAACTGATGAAAAAGGAAGAAAAAAGAAAAATGCATCTAAGTTCATTAAAATCCCTCATGTCCTCAGAAAAACAGAGTGATTCAGCCATGCAGCCATTAGCCATAGCCCTGCCTGGGGGTGTAGTCACAAGATGAAATAGACATAGCTCATGAAAATATATAGTATTGAGAATGCAAGGTGCTTGTTTATCGGTGAAGAATGACTTGCATTAAAAGAATGTCACATATTTAGTAGATGCCACAAATCTGTATCCAAGATCCATCTCATTCTCAGAGACAGAGTTTATAACTTATTGATATGATCATATTTTACATTCATTTCATGCCTCATTTTTTTCTTTTCTCTTCACAAGTTGGAGGCGAGGACAGCAGCGGACAGCGTTACAGTGCAGATCCAACTGGTGTTTTAGCAGATCGAGGGACAAAAGGAGAAAAGGACCAGGATGGATACATGACTGCCATGAGAGACAAGAACAACTCAGGTTTGTTTGACAGTTTTGAGAACTAACAGATGATGGCTGTAGGAGACTAGCTCTTGTTTGTTTTACATACTGCATGTACCTGAAATGTTAACCCAAGGACCATTTAAATGCAGACGTTGTATTTTATTATTGTCATATTGCGGTATATGACT
Organism: Paralichthys olivaceus; assembly: GCF_024713975.1. Lineage (NCBI taxonomy): Eukaryota > Metazoa > Chordata > Actinopteri > Pleuronectiformes > Paralichthyidae > Paralichthys > Paralichthys olivaceus. Next base: position 14,071,727 of record NC_091102.1, read on the forward strand.
TTAGTGGCTTCAAATGCGATTAAATGATCTGATCTGATCGTTCTATCCCCTTTTTTGTTTCTAGACTATCTCAACCCTGTTGAGGAAAACCCCTTTGTCACACGCCGGAGGAACGGCGACGCCCATGCAGTGGTCGATGGAGCAGGCTGCCACACCCTGCACATGGCTGGAGCTGCCGCTGCCCCCAAGAACCAGTCCGCCCACAGCGACGAGTACATCAATGAGCCACTGTACCTGAATACCCTCCTCAACCCTGGGGACAAGAACGGATTGGCTGGCGCAGTCTCCATCTCTGGGCCTGGGTTCTCCACTGCCCAGACAGTATCGCAGACAGTCAACCCGTCAACATCGAGCCACACCGTCTCCTCCGCTGTATATGGGGTACCTCCTGGCCACCTCCCCCATCCATCATATCCATCACACACCCTGCATCCAGGGCATTCAGGACACGCCCTGCACTCAGGCATCACCAGCGGCACCATCATGTTTGATAAGAAAGGCAAGAAGGCCACTTTTGACAATCCCGAATACTGGCAGCACAGTCTCCCCCCAAAATCCACACTGCACAACCCTGAGTACCTGCAGGACTGCAGCACGCGCTTCTTCTACCGGCAGAACGGACGCATTCGCCCCGCCGTGGCTGAAAACCAGGAATATTTGTCTGAGGCTGCTATGAAAGCTGGCAACGTGTTGCCGCCCCCTCCATACAGACAGAGGAACACTGTAGTGTAGTGACCCCGCCTGTCGTACAATGGAGGAATGAATAAAGGGTTAGGAGAGGAGATAAATGGACTGTGAACAGCCTTTTCGTTTGCTCAAAGTACTTGTCAACCTGGGCTTTCCTTGCACCCTCCCCGAACACTTCTCTGTGTTATATCTGATTGCCATTCTTTTATTCTCACTCTATGGTTCTGCCTTTTCTTGACAGGACCACAATAATAGTCATCGACGGCCTCACTTGACACTCAGACTATATTTTTTAACTCCCTCCTTGTCCCCTAGAGCAAGTAGACAGCTCTCTCCGAGGTGGGTTCTGCTCTGGGGCGAGCTGTCCCAGCGATTTTACTCAACGTGAGTCACAGAAACAACACAATCAAAGGTTGAAATTAGATGGATGATAGAATGAAAAACTGAGAAACGGACAGAGGCTAGCCCAAAGAGAGGATTATTGCCATGAATTTAAATGAATTATGATTACTTTTTGTTTACGTGCTGATAAATTACTCTTCACCATGTTCTTTTATCTCATTTTCCACACAGCTAGATATACATATTGCAGTATGCCCACATCGCTATTGCATGTGTGCAATCTGTCAAATGACACATGCGCATGGAGTCATGTCGTGACCTACCAGCAAATCTTCAGTCACACTTAAGAGCCCAGATGTGGCTTGCATGCCTGCCCTCATGCTTCTTTGATTTTTTTAACATGTTTTACATGTTGCTGCAGCAGTAATGGATTTCAAACATTCATCACACACAGCTCATATCCAACCTAGAACATGTTAACATGCCTGCAGCCTTGACACACCAGTAATAACTTCACATTACTTCATACATAAATACATACACAGCAACAGATAAAGCCTGTTGAAGTATTCAGGAGAGGAGAGGCTCAGTTGACATTGTGCAGGAAGAGAGTGTCGGTAATGGCAGTCAGCGGAAAAGTAAATGTCACCACATTCTTATGGAAAGCTGTGATATTCACCCAGTGCTTGGTGGAAAGCATTCAACAGATTGCTGGCCTGACTAGGGAAGGATTTTAAAGGTTGATCACTCAGAGGATGACCCACAACTTCCCTATGCTGAGATCCCTCCTGTCCTCCTTCACCGAGGATGAGCCAGTAAACCAGACCAGTTCAAAAATACCTTCGTGGTAAGATCATTGTAAGCAGCATTGTGACTGACATGACTTATAGTAACTGCAGCACTGTTTCAATGGAACTGGTGCCTGGTAATGGACAAATGTTTGTAACTGGACAAGGAGCAGCATTGTGAAGAACATTCTAACAGCCCCGAGAGAAAGATTTCTTTTTTTTGTTTACCTTTCTTTTTAGACATCAGGGATCTGTTTACTTTGTTACCTTGTCTTACAGTGGATGTGTATCATGAAGCGCAGGATAAACAGCACAGACACCGAGCCAGAGCACAGTGGAGATGGCAAACAAGCCAACCCTGCAGAGTTGTAAATAGGCCAATTACTGGTCATTACCAGTCAGACGCAGTTCACAGTTCGTGGAGCGAGCTGCGTCTGGACATAAATATAAAAGTAGACGAAATTATGAGGATAAGAGTGTTTTTCTTTGATTTCGCCTCTCTGTGTTCGTACTATTGTACGTCACAGAAACAGGAAGTTATCTTTGACCACACCGCACGACTACAAAGCCTGGCTCTGTCTCTGAAGGTTCAGGGGGTTCACAAGTGTCAAACCTGTCTGGCAAAAGCTTCCTCCACATTTTGGAACACTCTGAAGAAACAACACCTTTTTTATGTATTGGTGTTTTACATTAATTGCGATCGCTGATTCCACTGATGGCTATAGCTTTCTGTACTCATACAATACTGCCAGAAGACACTGACACAGTAAGATCTGATGGAAACGTCATCGCCTGATTGAGGCCTGATATAGATCATTTGATAGGACTTGCTTCTCTGGCACAGCCAAATGACTTTGCTGTTATTCATTGTCTTTGTTGAAGTTTATTCCATTTTTCATGTTGCAGTTATGATTTGCAATGAGACAATGGTTTCATTGAGTTCTCACGTCATCTTCATTAGGCATTTTACCATGAAAGGGCATATCCATACCCTCTAATGAAAATCATATTACTAATAGAGTTGGGCCATATGATGATAGAACACTGGAACAGGGTAGAAAGTAAGGTTTTCAATAACGTAAATGACAAGTTAGATATCCATTGAAAATTGTATTTTAGTGGACACTGTAGATTTTTTTTTTGCATCAATATGATGAAATACATTGATTTTCAGGCGTATGAAAGGGCAGACCAGTGATTTCGAATTAATTTTCTATGAAGTCCCTTATACAGGTCAAGCTCCACAAACACTGGATCCTACATTTCTTTTATTCCTGTTTATGTCAAACACACAACCACAGTTACACAACCTTGTGCCTCTACATTGGAAATAACCAGGTAGAGGAGAGACTCGGACAGACGGCACTGACGACTTACTATCCAAAACACAGATGTTACCCTGGCACAGTGTTTTCTATCCCTCTCAGGTTTTATGGGAAATAATAATCATCCAGCTGAGCTCCAGCTGAGGCACAAGTTGCCACATCATAAAGGGATCAGACCAATTGAAATCAAAGGATAAAGAGGGACTGATTAGTTTCATAATGCCACAGTAGACAGAGTGATGACATTTGGAACTCAAAAAGAAAGAAAGTTGATTTTATAGGTAAGTGGGGTGCAGGGTTTAAACAGTCAGTCATCACATCATTTTTTAAGGATCACTCAAGCATTGTCATTGCTCTGTTAGCAACCTCATTTAGCTGTGCTGGATCACACTTTTAAAGATTTCCACTTGTTCTGCTGATTTAAGTTTTACTTGATTAAGTGTACTCTTATAAATCCTTTACATAAATCTGTGTTTTGAATATTTCCTCTGTGTTTAGAGTTGAAATTCAGCTATGTATTTTTGCCATCACCCAAAAGGTATTAGTAATACTTGTACACTACTGTACTGGCTGTGTGTGTAAGTGCAATGACAGCGGTAGAGAGTCACCAAAAGGCTGCCTAATGGATCTCTGTAGAAAAATAAAGCCAATCTTCTGGATGGGAAAACCTGCTGGCACTGTCAGCCAGCAGGCATCACAAGGGGCTTTTAGCTTTCTGAATGCTAATTCATCCACTTTCACTTGTCCTGTGGGGAAATCATGTTACCCAACATCTCACCCGCTGCAGCGGCTGAGCAACCCCAAAACGACAGGCAATAGGCTGTAATACTGCGGCAAGTTTAAAACGGAGGTATTAGCATTCCAGAAATGTTACCCGACCAATGCATCAATGTTACAAAAGCTAGCAGGGGAGAAGGTGCAAGTACACTGTAACTGGCAGAGGAGACCAGAGCTGACTGCCATTCTTTCTTTCTTTGTCCTCGGAGGTGACTGTGGAGTTGTATGTAGCAACACTGTTCTGCAGCTGAAACACTGAAAGCCTGAAAAGCAGCTACGTTTGGAGCAAAGACCAGAACTAACTGGAGGAGTTAGAGTTATAATTTCAAGTGAAAAGATATTATGTTACTGTGTAAAAGCCTCAGTACAGAAGATATATTTAAATAGCACAATAACTATAAATACTGATCAACCCAGAAAATCGGCCTTATAGTAAATGTTCTATTTATTTTTCTGCTTTTGTTCTTATTTGAAGCAAATGCTATCATATATATTGTAAATGCTGTGTAAAGTTTTACTTTCCACCCTTCTCTCAAGGGTCTCGTTGTAAATTTTTTGATCTGCATTTTGAAGTGTCATATTTCATCTGTCACGTCTCTAATTGACATTAAAGCAATTGCTAGCAGCGTCCACATTTAAGAGCTGGTGTTTGCCCTTCAGAGGAACTCAAGTCCAGGCTGAACCTTTCATATCGTTGCCAAATGAGAAAAGATTTACAAAGACCAAAACTGAAGCGCTCGGGTGCTCGTCATCAACACCTCACCGAGCAACACAATTTAAATATGGCCAAATGGGACAGATTTCACCTCTGCAGTACGAATCAGAAGTATCTACACCTTGCACTGACTTTTACATCGGTTAGTAAATATGATGCGATAATCAATGGAAAAAGTCAATACATCAAGTCGATTTTACGAATTGACGACCACTTGGATAAAAAACTGACTCGCTGTGGGAAACTGACGACTGTAAATGACAAACCTCTTGTTCTCCCAAAGCAAAGGCAGACGTCTCTATGTTTTTTGATTGCTCTATTTCTCTTTTTTCCACACTTTTATTATTAATATCATAAGGATGTGTTTTCGCTGCATAAACTCCATCCAGCTGTGCTCTAAATGCTCTTATTGTTTAGGATAAACACATGTTGCATATCAGAGAACTTCTACCCGCCAAGAAATAATTTTGTTAAATGCGTCATCAAACCAATCGCACATAAAGCAGCTGACAGACACATATTCTACCATTGTAATGGAGTCAAACTGTGTATTCCTGTCATATTCAGATTTTACTGTTACTGATGTGTATATTCTACGATGCCATGAAAGGGAAATGTGACAGTGGTTGAGTAAGCACAGTTCACTATGTATGAAATTGATGGTAAAACTGTAAAATGGAAATAATTGTCTTTTGACTAAATGACAGACTTTCAGATAAAGGTTGCTCAACAGTTTTACCATTGTTAAAAAAAATGGAAAATAATAAACAAAAAAGCGGATAGTATTTTTATAGGTAGGTTTAAAAAAAGTGGCCAGTGTATCTGTAAATAGAACAATGATGCTCCTTTTTTCCAGCTGAAGCAATTTTTTTGTTCTTTTGTTTTTTTTTTCTCCTTGCATCATTGTATTTTTAGTGTTTAGTGTATTTTTGTTTCTTTTGGGGATATCTTTCCTGTATGTATATAAATATATATACAGTATATATATATACATATATATTCTGTAAATGTAATTTGAGGAGTGAACTTTAAAAACGCTTGCAGGGTTTCTTGTCAACCCCACTTCACACCAACATTTTACCTGTGATTGTGTGATTGTGTTTTCAGCACAACTTGGTGGATTTTGTGTTTTAAATCTCTACTCTTGTTCACTTTTATAGGGAGTGAATTACTTTTTTCCACTTTTTGTTTTACAGGGTGTATTATGCCCACACTACCCTCCATGCTTGCCTCAGTATTATCCACCTCTTGAGATTTTTTAAAGATTTTGTACACTCTTGAAAGCTGTCGCAAAACTAATAAATATTACATTTTTAATCAGAATCAAAAATGTAATTAATCCACCAGTATCACATTGTGAGTTTTGAGGACCCATTGTACGTTTTTGGGGGAGTAGTTTAATTTCTATTTCCACTGAGCACCGTCATTGTTTATTTTTAGACGATATTCAGCTCTTCATCCATTTATGGCAATACTGATTGAATGGTGTAACAATATCTTGTTGCAGTGCTGAGAGTGAATTATTGACGTTTGAGAAAAGTAAAGAAATAAACTTAGTGTGGGCTGGATGATCCTTTGAATCACTGATAAACGTTTGTACAGAAAGGAACTACTTTGGCTCCATCATGATTCAAATGTTCTCTCTTTTCTAAAGTCACATTTCTACAGAAGGCTAATATTGTCATTTTATGGGATCTTGGGCCATTTGTCATGACATAAAGACAGGCACCAAAATCATCAGGGTGATTTATTTTCATTCTGGCATTGTAGCAAACTGATGCACAATTTGACAATTGGATTACACCCTCTGGTGTATTACATATTTCAATTGTGAGGCGCACAAGCACAACTTGTTTTGTTCATGCAGGAATTGAGTCGGACGAATAAAGGTTTTGTGAATACTGCAGTTTCATTTTCAAACGTAAAGATTTTAAACAGTATCGACTTTGGATTAATTAAATGTTGTCATAACTTTTATATACTGCTTATCACCTACATAGTACTATAGCCCTGTTGTACACTCACCATTATAAAGTGTCTCATTGCATTTGATGGTTTTGGTGGCATTTGTGTTGTTTTCAAATATCCAGGATTTACATTTACAGTGTAAAGAGTTAATTTTTAGCAAGCTCTTCAAAAGTCACTGACTCTGTTAAAAAGTACATTGAAGTTTGGAAGAAGATTCTTTCTTCTGTTATAAAAAAAAGTAATAATTGTTCCATGAGAATGATTGAGAAGTTTTATAGACCATACCTTGTCACATATTACCAGTTAAAAAATGTCCCTTTTCACTGGTTTATTGACACAATTCCCAAACTAGAACAAGTAAATACGTATTCCCTCTCTTTTGTTACATGAATCTGTCAAAACTATATTTTTAATTCAATATGAATAAAGATCAGTCAATATTTAAAGCTGTATTGTGATTATTTATTATTTACATTACTGAAAGTGTTGTGTTATTGTGAAGTCGTAAACCCTACTCCACTGGGGTATCCCCCCAATATGACTCTAATTGGCACTGCTAATCCCACTTGGACCCTAATGGGAATCAGAACCCCAACAAATTTGTCACGTAATAAGCATCCAATCCAATCAAACTATATATAATGTCAACATTTATGTTCAACTCTTATTCTTCATAGAGCGTATACCTTGATCCTGGATACGCCCCTTTGACCCGATCTGTATCAAAATGTGTAACATACACCTTCTGAAAAAAGTCTAGCTACTACATCTAGATTTTTATTTGGATTTGCACAAATTTCATAGAAACAAGTCACCTTAATATGGCTTATTTCTTTTTCATAAATATCCATTTACTATTCCCTAAAAAATCAATGTGAAATCAAAAAAATTACTGGACTCACCCACTTGACGGAATCCACGCCAAATTTGAATTGGCTCTTTCTTGGCCTACAGTCCATCCTTCTGCACTATTTGTGCAAGTCCGTTCAATAGTTTTTGCCTTATCCTGCTGTCAAGAAGTGGGAAATTCAAGGTACACATGTTATTTGATATTTCTTTCAGAGTGTGATTGGCCTCATTGTGGCTGTCTGTCCTTATCCCCCTCTAGATGGGATCCAGTGCTACTTCAATTCAGCCCTCATAGTTTTGAGGATCCTTTACACCTCCTTGCATCAAATGTCAGCTCACTCTCAAACAGTGAGAGTGTCGTGTAGCCTGTCGTCACAGCATGACATCTTCATTCCTCCGAGCCGGGCCTGCATGGACTGAAGACATCTCTCACCATCCAGCCACGTTGTGCCGTCAGGTTAGAAAGAGAAAAGGAGTCAGACAGCAGCTTTACTCTTACACCACAACCTCGGCTCCTCAGGACATTTTTTTCACATTAAAGGCTGCTCTCTCTCTCTCACTCTCTCTCACACACACACACACAAACTTGTACATTTGCAGGAAAATCACACAGGAGCACCAATAATCAAGTGTCATTACTTGTGACACTTGCTCATGCATGATAGATGCATCTCTTTTCCAGCTGATGACATTTTATGGCATTATCATAGAAAATCCAATAACGAGATCGGCACTGGAGCCTTTGCCCCATGCAATGTCAAATCACTTGCCTTAAGATGGTAATAGAGTGTGATCGAAACAATCTGTCACTGCCTCCCTTCTCACTCTCACATGGCAGCCCCCCTTTGACGAAGTGTATGGATTTCTACCTGATATGAAGGATGATCAGCGAAGATGAATGTAAATTATCTTAAATGTTTCTCGGTGAATCGATTGACTGGCGCTTCACGGAAAATAAAAGTGAAGGCTGTATTTCAAGGTGCATCAATCTTTACCACAACACCATGGCCGAAGCCAAAACAACTTCACTGTCGACACGCTCCCATTGGCACTATTCTAATATGTGCTGACGTAAACCCTTCTAAAGGCAGAGGTTTAAAAGCTGGCGGAGAGCCAGACCTGGCTTGCTCCAGCAAGACGTGATGTATTTTTTTTTCTACATCATGCCATTTAAAGTCATGTACACGCTGTTCTCTACGTCTTTCCAGGTTCAGGTTAGTGAACCAGTTGTCACAGCAACTAAGCTGTACAGCCTTAAACAAAGATGAGCACATGTTGAGGATGTTTCCATATGGGTGTATATTTATGCGCAACAGTTTCAGCCAATCAGGCCAGATCACCCAATGCAGTCATAGTGTAATGTTAGAATTTAAAATTAGAGTAAAGTGCATCACCAAAGCTCTAAAACTTGTTCCCGTTCCCACTGTCCTGGCATTGCTATCTCTTTTGCTCAGAGAGCCAGCAGTGAGGGCGGCTGCCTCTAAATCCCAGCATGTTGTCAGCCTGTGATTGAATGGACTGTTCAGAGCCCACTAAGCAGTGTTGCAATTCCCCTTGAGAGCTTTCATTATGGAACAACATATTGGATTCTCTTCACAGGCTGTCTGTCTCCAGAGGCTACAAACTCTCCAGGAGTTCACGCACACACACATACACATGCACACACGCACACAAAGCATCATATACGACAACATGTAGACAACCCAGCGGTAATCCTTTCTGATTCTCTGAGAATCTGGTTCCTTACAGTGCAGACATAAATGGACCCTGATACTGTGCCCTGACATGCTGCCAGTATTTCACATGGCCTCTGCAGTTAGTGGACTGTTTGTGGATCAGACAATCAAAGTATGACTGGAGCTGCTCACAGACGGGGCACGGGCACCCAGGATGCATTGCAAATGAATCACCTTCAAGGGCAGATCCAGGGGTGGGGCCAGGTGGGGCGGATTGGCTCCGAAACTGCAGTATACAGTCAATCAAGTTTAACAACACTGGTGTATGTAGATCACTTGGATTGTATGCTACTGAAATAAGCACATGCCACTGTTAAAGGTTCAGTGTGTAACATTTAGGTGAAAGGGAATTATTGGCAGAAATTTAATGTAGAATAATAAATCTCATGATTTTTTCACTAGTTTGTTTCATCGAAATTGTATGAACTGTAGTTTTCTTTACCACAGAAAAGGCCCTTTATATTTAAATACTTTATATTTACATCGAGGGGGTCCTCTCTACGGAGGCTGCCATGTTTTTTACATTAGTCCAGACTGGACAAACTAAACAACTATTGAGTTTAATGACAATTAAAGGCTACCACAGGTTCGTTTTCATGTTTGGAAGGAGAGGGTGAGGGGTGTTCAGCTGCAACATGCAAGTTCAGTTTCACAAAATTCTACACACTGTAACTTTAAATGTTTCCTGTCTTTCAGTTGAGATGATGGTTGTGATGCAGCAACACAGTTATTGTAGATTCATTTTATAGATATGGATTAGTTGTAGATTCAGTCTAGGTTGAATTGTTCTCTGTAGTAGTTCAGGTAAAGTGCTGCCATGTAGCATCTGAATATAAACTATAAAAGCAAATATTAAAGCTTCATTTCCAAAACAAAAACATAATGTTCACCCTACGCTTCCACCCTAGCTAAGGCTCCTGTCAAGTTTCATTTATATAAAAATCAGGATCAAGGGAAGAACTCAATTAAAATGTTTATACCTTGTGACTAAGCTGTAAACATCTGCTCATTATTTCGTAGTTTATGGTAATTAAGATTATTTCCACTTGTTTAAGCTTAATTAAAGTCCGGTTATTGTAAATAAATATTCTATTAGTCAAGAATGTGCAGATATGTTTGTTATCTAGTTTGTACACCAACTCAGACTCAAGGCTGATAATACTTTCTTCCCCCTCATGTATAGACTGCAGTATATAAACCTGGCTCTGTGAGGCACAGGGTCACAGGTAGTGGGAGAGAGAGCATATTTACGACGACCTATAAAATTCATTATTTATGTTAAATTATTGAGTGTGGTGAAATTCCACAATGAGTCTGAGATCACTTTTTCACTGAGCAGCGGTTAGGAATTTCTCCACTGACATCATCACAGTCATGGTACTTCAGGCTCATATTCCAGCCCTTATCGTCCTCCACAGTGCTCCTTGTCTCCAGGGCAACCACCACCACCACCACCACCACCAGTGTCACTGTCCACTAAAGAACAGTTCAGTTGTTCTGTCAAAGATGGCTGCTATGATCTGCTATGATCTGCTCCACTCTGCGACCACAAAGGATCGGGAGTCTGAGCCCGCACCATGTTGCTTGATATAAATTCATGATGAACTGGCAATAGCTGGGTTACATATTGTGCTGCTCTTAAGAATCTGATTTTCAGAGCAGGATCATATTACATTCTCTTCTTCGCCGTAATGATTCCAGAGGCAAAGTGTACAACCAGTTCTGCACAATTATATCGAGACGCAGAATCATTAAGTAGTTTCACAACATAAATCAAACTATCCTCAACCCTTTTAAGTTGAATGATTTATTGGGCAGATTAGAATTTAATGAAAGATTTGCACAAGCTACTTTATTTTGGCGACATTCAAATATTGTCATTTCAAGCTTGGGAAGACCTAAAACTGTCCAGCATTTCACTAAGTAGTGGTTGACAACACACATATTAAGATTAATAAGGCAATCTCAATGGTCATTTGCATAGTGCTTGTGAAATACAGCTCATCTGATTACTGTTGAATATGAGCTGTTCGCCATTTAGTGTTTATCACTCACTTTGTTAGGCAAGGCACTTTTCACACTGGGAAGCTCCCACTCAAACTACTTTGGCATTCTAATGAGGAAGTGGTCATTACAACTCATTTATATATCCTTTCACTTCCAATAATGAAAGTGATATTACGATGACTAAATGTTTCTTCGGGGAGAAGGTGGCTGTCTGAGTGTGTGTGTGTGTGTGTGTGTGTGTGTGTGTGTGTGTGTGTGTGTGTGTGTGTGTGAGCCAGTTGTTCCTGACTTAGGTTCATGTGCCACCTTCTAATGCTCTGCTCACATCAGTGCTTTAGAAATAAAATGGTAAGTGGAATTTAATCTCCTCTCTTTCCTGGAAAGGTTTTAAAAGTCTGAGAAGCCATCAGAAACACCTACAGAAGAGGGATAGTTTTGAGCTCTCACTTACCACGCAGACAGTAAAATTAAAACAGTTTGGCCTGAAAACATCTTCTATACTGTTTTTACTCTAAGTAAAACCAGGTCTATAATGACTGCCTGTTACTTTAGTAAAAATCTTATGAGGCTTTGCAAGATTTGTAAATTGGTCTTAACTGGTTGAAAAATGATTAGTCTTGGAGAATCTTGTTTGTTGACTGCTGCCAGGAGATTCAATATGCTCTGACTAAATCTGCCTTAACTTCCATACATCATTCAGGCTTTGTGCTGACTTCTATTAAAAATTATTTTTGTGAACTTCAATCCAGGACAAACATTATGAATCTTCGTCAGTGACAGACATGACCAGCGGTGTCGTCTTCATCCCGTTCCCGTAAACGTGATATCTCAGAATTGCCATTAGGGAATTTCATACGTCCACTTTGACTCGAGGATAAACTGATTACAGATTTGGTGGTCAAGGGTTTAGGTAAGTGTGGCCTCACAAAACAAGGTTTTCTCCCTGGTTAATTTCTGCGGTGAAGACGTCAGGAGACACTATAAACCCATTTTCACTTGTCATGAATTAATATCCTTGCCAGCCATCAGAACATCCTGCAGGTTAAAGTGGACTAATGAAACACTTTTCAGGTTGATTACCTCTGAAAGACTCACTAAAGAAGCACTCAAAAACACTCACAAGCCAGGGCACAGGGCGATGTTTGCCTTCGAGGCTCTATGCCAGAAATCCTGGTTAATGTTATGAAAGGGGCCAAATCAAAAGCTTTTCCTTAACCTAACCAGGTTTTGTCAACTAAACTTAATCAAACAGCAACTGAAAACCGACACTTCTGGCAGTAAGGATTTCTGGTAGAGAGCCTGAAGGCAAACTTCCCCCAACACCCAACATTAAGAGACAAAGAGCTCATGATGCAACACTCTGTAAAAGATCATAGTTACACTGCCATTCTCTCCATTCAAAAGAAGATCTGCTCAAAGAAATGAACATGTAATTGCTCACCCCTGAAATATGAGACTACACCTTATTTGTTTTAAACCAACATTTCAGAAAATGTTGTCTTATTTTGTAGCCAATATGATATCCTTTCTCTCTAAAATTCGCCCATGTTGGAGAAAAAACTGAAATAAAATTAGTAATGTGGAGCATGTTGTTAAGTTACATTTTAAAGGTACAGTGTGTTGAATTTAGTGACTCGGAGCAGTGAAATTGCATGTTGCAGCTGAACACCCCTCACCTCACCCTCCCATTCCATACATGAAAAAGAACCTGTGGTAGCTTCAGTTGTCTGAAAAACTCAAAAGGTTTTTAGTTTGTCCAGTTTGGACGACTGTGAAAAACATGGCGGCCTCCATAGAGGGGACCTCCTCCGATGTAAACATAAAGTTTTTCAATATAAAGGTTCTAGGGTAAAGAAAACAACAATTCATACGATTTAGATGAAGCAAACTCGTGAAAACATTTCTAGGATTATTTTACATAAAATTTCTGCCAATAGATCCTTTTGAAAAGCTTGTAAGAAACTGAGTCTATGCTGAAGAAAGAACCACACAGACTTGAAGGATATTGGAAATGTTTCATAGAGACCGGTTCAAGATTTCTTTTTCTTTGTTCTACTAAAATTCTGTCTTTATGGCTTTTTCTTGTAATACTATGACTTCTTTCTCATAATATTATTACATTATTCTCACAGTATATATATATATTTTTTGTAAGATTATAATTCTTTTCTTGCCATATTACAAGTTTCTTCTCAATTGAGACTTTATTCTCATAATCCAAGATTTATTTTCTCTTCAACGTGGCCCTACTACTCCTTTGTATTATTCAGTTTAGGTGTTATGTAAAAATGCTTAGTCACTGCTCCTAAATCTTGAAATGTTAAGGTATTGTGTTGCAGCTTCTTTCTCTTTTCTGGTGTTAAAATATAACTCTAGTTAAATATAATTTCTTGTTACTGTTTGTAACAAGCTCATTTGAAATTACTTTCTTCCACCATTGCTTAGATCATATTAGGGTGCATCATTGTGGTGCTCTTAACTTTATTGCACTGTGAGGACTAAAATTAAACTTTTCCAAGTATTGTAGTATTTAGTAGATCCATGACAATATTACCAATGAATCACATAGTTGGGCAGAGTTTGTTCAAACATTGAAAAAAGTGGACACATAGTGAAGCTAATTAAGTTGTGTAATAAGAGCATCCCTTTACTCACGTTAAAGATTAATCAAGTTACAGCAGGCCAACTAACATTTCCTCATTTCTGCAAAGTTACTGGAAATGAGGCAAAATATTTTTAAATGACTTCCACTCGCGGAATGCACTAATAACATGTGAGCTGTGTGATAAATGAGACCAATTGTGGGCAATGCTTCATTTTAATTAAGCAACAGTCTTAAGCGAGGAGGCGTCATTGTTAAAGTCAACTCTCCATTGCAATTATGCTGCTCTATTCATGTGTAACATAATGGCTTGGTGACAGTCCTTTGTTGTCTAACAGTGGAGCCATAATTGTGTTCTTTCACACGTAAAAAAAACGCGCATCTCAATTATCTATTTTGACTCTAAGAAACATCCGTTCAGCAAAAAGACGTCTTTGTGACTTCCTCCTGCCAGAGCACGGCTAATGTACTTGAACTGTGTGTTGCTGGTCAAACTTGAGCTGTGGAGATGTTGACTTTTTATTGGCCAGTATTGATCACTAATCCTGGGGCCTGAAACCTTTTACCATTTATTCTGTAGCATCAATTATTTAATTAACAATTTGTAAAAACACAGTATATACATTTTTACATTCAACAATAAAGTCCAGGGTAGCTGCTTTTCGTTTGGGAGCTGAGGCAGCTGTTGTTGCCCTTTAGAAAAGTAGATTGAGGGAGAGAGATATGAGAAGAGGGGCGAACTTGGAACAGAGGATATGGGAGTGCTAGAGTGAGGGACAGCGATGGAGGGAGGGAGGTAGGTAGAGGGACAGAAAGAGAGAGGGACAGAGATGGAGAGAGAAGTACAAAAAGGAGCAGAGACACAGAGAGGTGTAGAGGGGGAAAGAGACAGAGAGAAGAACAGAGATGGAGAGAGGGGTAGAGTAGAGAGACAGAGACAAAGAGAGGGACAGACAGAGAGAGAGAGTGGGGGATAGAGATTAGTCTGCTTCATGTCTCTAGAAGCCTATCAATGGCAGATTTCTCTTTATAGATATCAGCTTCTCCACATCTTTGGTGGACAGCGTGTTCCCCTTCTCATCTACAATATTCCCTGCTGTCCTGAAAAGTTGCTCATTATCTACACTAGTGCTCGGTGCACAGAGGTATGTTTGTGCAAGGAAAACAGATTTTATTTTCCTGCCAAAAAACAAGCTGTCTGCTTCAGGGGATTCGGGGGAGTTTCATCTGTGACCATCTTCACCCAACAATTACGTGGCCAGCTCACGGTACTTCCTCCGCGTACATCCCTTAATTGGGAGCGGTGGTCATTGTGACCTAACACACACTTTGGCCTTGTGAACATGTTATGTCCATAATGGGCAAAGGATATTTCTTCAAAAATCAAGTGTAAAAATGATTTGAATCTGGTGGTCGAAGGTAAAGATCGCTGTGATCCCACAACAGACATTTTTGGTGATTTGGGACATTACTAAACTTTACAGCTTATTCAAGGGGGACATGGCCACACCAAAATAACTTTCCATTTTAACATCGCTGAAATTGACAGTGTTTGTGTTTGTGAATGCGTGTCAGGGTGTGTTTGTGTCAACACGAGTGACTGAGGAAAAGAGTGAGCAGGACAACCTGAGGACTGTGCATGCAGCATATGTGATGATTAGTATTGATATTGTGGCATCATTTCAAACAAATCGACGTGTAAAGTGTAGCGGGTCAGAGACGTCAGCAGAGTTGGTGTTGATGCATGTGTTTGTGTGTGTGTATACGCAAGTGCGCAATGTTACTGTTCTGGGACTATCATATAAAAGCTACGCAACTCGTATAGTAATTCACCGCTTATAACGATAATTTATGCCCAGGACAAACATAATCACTTTAAGCAATTTCCACTTTATTCTGATTGGGATGCAAACAAAATCTGTTTGCCTTTTCTAAGTTTCCAAGTTGAATGAAACAATTAATGACAGTTATCCACTAGCATTGGATCAAACTATTTGGCCTTGGTAAAGACTTAATCACTGCTTTCCCTTTGCTCTGTCCACTCAATGTGTGACACAATCCTCAGAGGAATGTGTATTTGTTGTAGTGGGATGAATAGATAAACGGTTGAGGGCAAGAGACATTTCATGTATGTTTGCATGTGTGTGTTTTTCTTCTGTTTTTCATAGACTCCCTTAAAATTGCTTTTTTATTCTCTCCTTTGTAGTTTTATCCTCTTCACCCAATCTTTAAAATATCACACTGATGTGAGCCTATCAATGTCTGAAAGAATACTTCGAAGTGTGCCTGATTACAGCCATTGTGTTTCCATTGCTCGCAGGAAACGTATTCTGTTTTTAAAGGACAATACAACAATCAGTACATGGTCATTTACAGAAACTACGGCTTCCACACTGTGTGCAGCCTCATTGTGTTTACTTTGATTGGGGGCACACAGTTAGAGTTCCGCTTGAAAGTGGACAGTCAAGTCTAATTGGCATTGTAGGCTATCTACATGTTTCAACATCAAGATGAAAGAAAAGCTGATGATTGCTCCCAAACATTTCTCTAAAAAACGATTGTGCTTTCTGCCTCTGGAGGAAGAAGCATATTATGTCTTGATATCATGTAGAGAATGTTATCACTTATCTGTTATCTCTTCATCTTGCTTCATGAAGCAATTTGACTTTTCTTCTCTCTTGCACAAAAGGACAATTGTTTTTACCTTTATATTTCACAGTTCCAAGCAGCTGCTAACA
Organism: Paralichthys olivaceus; assembly: GCF_024713975.1. Lineage (NCBI taxonomy): Eukaryota > Metazoa > Chordata > Actinopteri > Pleuronectiformes > Paralichthyidae > Paralichthys > Paralichthys olivaceus. The sequence continues at coordinate 14,088,261 of NC_091102.1, forward strand.
TAAAGGAGACAGCATATAAAGAATAAGAGCCAATATATCGTCCCTCCATTTATTATCTACAACTTATCCTTTAAGGGTCACAGAGAGAGCTGTAGCCAATCCCAGCTGACATTAGGAGAGAGGCATGGTACACCCTGAACAGCTCACTTGCACAAACACAGGGCCAACACATAGAGAACAACAGCCATGCCTGACTACCAGAAGAAAACCCTTGCAAACACAGGGAAAACATGCAGACTGCACAACAGACCCCGACCCCCAATAAAAACAGTTTTGAGATATGTCCTCTCACTTATAGGAACCATATGGAAAAATGTTGACAATCACAAGAAGTTGCATTTTTGTAAAGTCAGTAGGATGCAGCCATGACGGTACTGTATGTTCTTTAAAACCATAAATGCTCACATTACAGATATATACAACGCGTACCAGGCACTCAATTTGACTCAGGTTAGTGGTACCAGTTACTTGCCCTGTATGTCTGGGACTGTTGTGGGTGGATATTGCCCATTCAATGGACTGATAGTCAAAATTGGGTGGAGCAGGTGACCTGCTGGCGCAAAGCAATTACAAAACCAACACGCACACACATGGCCATAGTCTGTATGCAGCCAGAGACAAATCACCTTGCTGTCAAATAAAATCACACTCAACATCATTTAATTCATTTCAGTGTATATTAGCATTTTTTTTCTTTTTGCTCTGTCTCCCTTCCCCCCTCAAGCCTTGTCCTAAGGAAAAAGCATCAGTCTTCTTTGTCTGTTCTTTGAGGCACTTCTGCATCTCCCATTCTCTCTAATCTCAACTGTGCAGTTATGTAGGAGATGTGCTCGGACTAAAGGTTTAATTTAAAGGGGTGACCCCCATAATTTGGTATAACTCGTTTTTCCTCCTGAATCACCTCTAAAGAATCTCCCACAATATCACCTTGCCACAAGTGTTGTAGTGGATGTGGTTAGCATATTAGATATGTGATCAACTCAGTTATGTTTATGCACTACAAGACAACTACTCAACAGACCTGAAAGTTCACTTCAGTTTCTTTGCCATTTGGCTGCATTACTCGCTGAAACTGATCACAGATGATAGTTGATAGATCTAGCGAACACTTTTTCACTGGCTAAATAAATATGTCACTCATCACACTGACTTTCCTGCATGGCACCACAATGTGTTCTTATTTAGTCCTTTGAATTGCTGTAGTTCAACTACCAGCACAGACCAGGGATATGCCTTCGGTATTTGTCTTCCCTCTTCTTCTCCCTCTGTCATTTGACGACACACTACAACATTTTTGATTATTGAACCCTCTTCTCCCTCAAGAGAATCTCTAGTTCCTCCAACGATCCTGGTAATACCTACAACCTTATGGTACCTTAAATACCTACAATACTACAAAATAATCAATTGTTCAGAAATGTGGCATTACCTTGGTTCCAAAATATTGGGTTTCATGACACCCATAACTATAAGGATGATCAGGATGTTACGATGCAAGCCACGCAACAACATGTGGTTTAGATTGCTATGCCAATACATTGTTAAGATTGGTGCACAATGGGAAGCCCCAATTGAGCCTGAAAATAGCTGTGCAAGTTGGCTCATTTTGGTCAGCAAAATGAACAAATCATTACTCCAACTGATTCTAGAAATTGATACTTGAGTAAAAACAGTGACAGATGATGGCACAGATGAAAGACCAGCTCTTTTCAAAGGGGAATCAGCCAGATAATGATCTCTAATCGCTCTGAATATTATAATGAAATGAGACACACAGAAGCTCAAATTCTTTCGCATGAGAGATGGATAAGTCGTCTGTTTGTACAAACCCAAATCTACTAACTAAAAACTGCACCTGCTGAGAGATTTTCAGATCAGTTCAGAACGTTTAAAGTGAAAATGTTCATAGAAGAACCATCAACTGCAATGTTTTTGATACATACCTGAGGTCAAGTACTGTGGTGCCTCTGTTGTGTTGTCTGTGTTTGTTAAATGTTCCAGTTTAAAGGGATAGTTCACTGAAAAAATCTAAATTCACTCATTATCTACTCACCGCTGTGCAAAGTGTTTGACTCCACAACACACTTTTGGAGTTTCAGGGGTAAACAGCGTTGCAGCCAAATTCGATGCAATTGAAGTAACTGGTGACCACTGCTTCAAACATAAAAAAAAAGTACAGATAAAAAAAAGCCTCCATACTGCTTGTGTGGTTTTCATCCTATTGTCTGTAATTGTCTCTCTTTTTTCTGTTATTTTTTCTGTTTGAATAAGGAGTCCCCAGTTACTTCAATTGTATTGGATTTGGCTGCAACACTGTTTACCCCTGAAACTCCAAAAGTGTTGTGGACTCAAACATTTCACCCAGCCCTGCATCGACATAGTGGTGAGTAGATAATGAGTGAATTTAAATTTTTCGTTGACCTATCCCTTTAAGAGAATAAGGGCTGAGGGTACTTCCTACTTAACGACTCACACCATGCATCTGTTCATTCCTTCAACGATGAGGCAGTCGTCATCCTGCCTCTGTATAGTTTCTCTGTTTGTCCACTTTTCTCCTCCTCTCTGTTCCCTGTTAATCCCCACCTATGCACACAAAGTCACGACCAGACACTCTGACATCCACTCAACGCCACCCAGGGATGACACTATCTGATATCTCCTTAGCAGATTAAGGCGTTAGATTGCAGCACCATAAACAAGTACCTGATCAAGGCGCCGTGTCACGGATTATCTCCCTCAGAAACATTGTGCGGTAGGATTGACACAGATAAAGCTGCAAAATGTCAAGGAAGCTTGATTCCTTATTGTCTTTCAGCTCAGTGGTAGTGCAAATATGTGAGAGACATTGTCTGGTATTTGAAAGAAAGTATCAACAGGCATAGCAGAAAAAAGTGCTGGGATTTTGAAAAGTACAGAGGATGCAAGTACGTGTGAGCTGACAAATATAAACCATACAAGCAATTTTGACATTCTGCTGTCACTCTGCTGTGTTTGCAAAGAGAAGACAGTGAGGGCTTGACCAGCTTTATCTTGCATGTGGCTGTCAAGGATTTCCATACATGTGTTATACTGAGGGAATAATGAACTGGTAAATAGTATTTGACCAGAAGCATTATTGTTACTACGAGCAGCAAAAATCGAAACATAAAATGTAACTGTACAAAAACAAGTTTAGTAGAACTGTTTCCCTTTGACAAGTCATCTGATGTCAGAAGGTAGTGATGATGATGATGATATTTGCAGCTGTTTTCAGCGAGGCCAAGAGCTGATTTAGCCTTTGTATCATTGTCAGTGGTCATACAGCACTGGTTAGTTGGTTGATATCTATTGCTAAAGTTTCATTGCAGGCCATAGAGGAAAAAATGTTTCCTTCAGTGTTTCCTGACACTTTGGAGCAATTTTACTTTGTCCAGAATTAGCAGTTCTATGGCAACAACAAGGCTCCCTCATAGCTTCTCCTTCTGAATTAGTTTTTAGCATGTAGCTGTTAGCTTGCTCAACCCAAACCTGCCTGTGGCGATCTTGTGAAAGCTGCATTTGTGGCACCAAACTGCACAGGAGTATTAATTTATCTGAGAGCTGACCAATCATCAAGTTTTCATGTCTTCTGTGATCGTGTCCCTGCAACCTAGTCACACCTTAAATGAACAAAAAAAAGAATTCCTTTCTTTTGAAAACTGTGAAATTCTGCATTTACTGGCCACCATGACCCCTGTGCTACATGAGATTTTCTTTCCTGACAGGAACACAGCCTGAAGGGATCACCATGAAAGACGTGTAAGTCCATTATTTTATGTTATTTTCTTTTATCACAGAAAAAAATTAACTGATGTAATGAGATCATTTGTATGTATTTATTACTTGCCTCAGGGGCCAGATCAAACTGCCATGCAGGCTGTATAAAACCTGGAATGCAAACGTTCTCCGCGCCTGAAATCACACTCTGAAGGTTGTACACGTAAAGCCAGCAGTCGAGGTTCAAATTAGAATCTGCCAGTTGGGTTTCTATAATATTTGTTATGTTTACAAACCTTAATCTAAGGAGGGTTACCCTTTCTCCTTGAAATTACAAATAGCCCTCTTTGTCCATCCAGACGAAAATACAAAAGTAATGAAGGAAACTCTGAGCTACCTTCTTTTTTCTCTTTGGAAAGGGGGTGTTTCAGTATCTAATTGATGAATAGCAGCTGTAACTCGGAGCTGCAACCTTCAATTGAACTTTAATTCATATGTGCATCAATCATTTTCCCCCTTTTATAACATAATGGATATTCAAAGCTCTGATTACTGTGCATTTTGTCCTTGTGATGTGCCCGTGTGAGTGTGTGTGAGAGAGAGCGAGAGAGAGAGAGTGAGATGGAGAAAGAAAGAAAAAACATGGATTTGTCATTGGAAATAGTAAACAAGGGGTGAGGAAATCTCCCTCCCCATGAAAGTGAGTCTGTGTCCCTCTCCCTGCCTCTGTCTCCATTATGCAGTAAACAGGGCTGCAGCTGTGCTCTTTGCGTGCCCCACCACTCAAATATTGAATGTTGTTGTCCTTCATACAGACGAACCAAAGCAATGTGAAAGGAACGGCAACAGGAATTAGGGTGAGTGTGTGTACTTGTATTAATGGAGTTTGCACATTATTGGAATTCACCTCCTCTTTGTGGTAAAAAACCTGGTGCTCAAGGTAAATCATTAAATTTCACCTCCGGTTAAAACATGGTTTTCGGTTAAGAGTGTTAGGGTCAATTTTAAGCGTTAGCGTTGGTCATGTTGTGATAAGGTTGGTTTAATCACCAGGGAAGCAACATAAATACAATATTGTGACAGAAGCAAGTTTGTTTGGCTCATGGTGATACAAATAACAACACAGTCCAGGAGTACTTATGATAATTGTGCTGATTATTCTGGGCATTTTTAAAAGGAATAGGAAAAGTTAATATTTTTGTGGTCTGTTGTCGAGATACTTAAGGTATACAATCCCAACTCAAGGTGAAGTTATATAGCTTAGTGGGTTTCTACCATAACAGACAGACAAGTTGCATCTATTTGCCTGTACACACTGTAATGTCTCATTCATATCATGTATGATATATTTTGATTTTACGCTAGTCATATCACATTTAATTGTATTTCATTTAAACTCATTCACCCATTTGCATACAGAGATGGTAGAAGGGCAGCCATGCAAAGCATCATCCTGCCTTTCAGGGTTCAGTGTCTCACACTAAAGAAGTGGGGATGGACAGCAAACCCTGTGATTAGTGAACATCCTGCTTTACCACCTGACCCCAATCGAGTCTAAGCAACATGAAAATAAATAAAATGTGCATTAATGTTTTAGATGAGCTTGTAGCATCGACAGGTCCACGACAACTAAACAAAATGTATCTAATGGTGAATATCAAGTAATATTATTGAAAGATCCAGAGCAGAACTTTTAATTTGATCTTGAGCTAAGATTATGTCAACTGCTGCTTATTAAAAACTTTAACACTGTCGTGAAACATGACAAGAAGGAGCTGTGCAGCAGTTCTGTTCAAATTCTGATTTTGACATTTCTCATATAGGATTGACACGTGTGTCGAATGCTTCAACCAAAATGCATCTCATTCAGTTTCAATGGGGTGATGTCATAAGTTGCCAAACTGCATTGTGGTTCCATCACGTTGGTCGCAGGACAAAATTGTTTTGTGGCAATGGAAGCACAAGCCAATCAGTAATGTTTAAACACACAAGCGAGCAAAGTATAAACTGTGATTGTTGGCACCACCACCGTCAAGCGTGAAAGCATAACATACATTGGAGTCCAAGTGTTAAGTGTTACTCAGGCACAAGAAGATGATGTTCCAGAGTTACCTTTCATAACAAAACATTTGATTCTGGATTAGTTAGAACTATTTTGCCTCTGACTACATAGACAGTACAAACAACAGACTTCAACAAATGCAATCTCTCTTCCTCTGTGCCCACCATACAGACATTATTCAGTGCTATTAGGTTTCGTCATTATTCTCTTTTCCCTCTCAGCTTTGTTAACTGTGCTAGCAGTTTTTCCAGTAGTCAGGGTCGGATGTATGAAAATGGATTTTCATCAGTGTTGAACCCAGAGAAGGCACATGCTCTTCAAATGAGTCTGCCTATCACCCAGTTGCTGGCTAATGACCGACCTAATTTAATTCATTACTGTGCCATACAAGGCTTTGACTAATGAGAGGGACCCTCTGCTGAATACAAAACCAGTATTTGATAGTGGAACGGGTGGGGGGATGAGAAGGAGTCACAAATTGCATTGTGTTCTTTTTTATAACTTTGCATACAATATGTTTGTGGATAAAAAAGAATACATGTCAGCAGGATTCCATGAAAACTAAAGCCCATATTTACATAAAATATGGTGGACGGATTACACATTGGCCAAAATTTATCACTTTAATTAATATTGCAAGATGATAATTTTTTTGGGACATTTTGATTTCATGATTGAATGTATTGATTTGTTAGCTTAGCTATAACCCTTGATGGAAGTATTCTAGTTTACATACTCATGTATGTATCTGGTGTGAAGATGGCCATCAGTGCCCTGGCAAGAGAGGGATTATTTTTGCTTCTGTCAATCCAAACATGCTAACACTAGCAGTAAAACCTGCTCACCACAATAACTGCAGCCATTTGTGTGTAACGCTGTGCCCACTAGCACCTACCTTTCAAATGTACTAAATATAGATGCAGTCACAACCACCGCAATTATTTTTAGGCTTTGTAAATCACGTTGTGTGTGCTTAATTAAAGTATTTGCATCGACTCCTCCCAATATTTTGTGCACTCAGGTAGAAATGCCCGTTATTGCATATTCATTAAGGCAAACAAACCAAATGAACAGCGCATATTATTCTGCATGTAATCCTCAGTGCAAACTGTTAGTGGATCTGCTTGCATGTTTTTTTGCAGGTGAAATCAAGTTTGCTTTAGTAGATCAGGCCCTGAATCTCCAAGTTCAAGATATCTTGATAAAGCACCTACAGGAGCCTACAACCAAAGTGATAGACTCAGACAGAAAGGAAGAACCAGAGAAAGAGGTAGTGGTAAAATATCTGGAGAAGAGAGTAAATCTGCTCTCTCTTTCTTCTCTCTTTTCAGAATTTTCCAGAGAAAAAAAATCTGCGATTGTGTAATGTCAATGTCAAATCACAGCCCTCTATAGAGGGACCCCTGAAAAGAAATGAACACACCACATCTTTTTTCTCTATTCTTTCATTTCTATCTGTGTGAGACCAAATATTGAAAGGGAGCCCTTTCTTTACTGAAAGAGACTTTCTTTTTAGTTTGTTAAACCTGTTGTGTAGGTGACAAGAGAAGGGGAACACGTTCATCCACAGCCTCATGTGCCCTTTTTACATCTCCCTAATCTCTGTCACTCTCTCTCTCTCTGCAAGCACAGACCACAATGGATAAAGTCCATTAAGGCCTATCTTAATGAAGAGGGACAGGACACAAAGGCACCCTCAGAGAGGGGAGTGGTGATCAGAGAGGTAGATGAAGAGTCCAACTCGTCCACTTGTTCCCCAGCGGATGAGACAAGGCTTTGGACTTCAGCCTGTGCCGATACAGCAGGACGCGGTAATGAATGGGAAGGCACTAGTGCCGGAGCCATCAACTCAACAATCTCTCATCAGCACAGCTCCCACTAGTGTTTCATTAATATACTCCCCCCTCTCTTCTCATGGCTTTGTCCAAGGTGTCTGTTCAGACCAAACTAACTATTGTTCGCTTAGAAGCAAAGAGTCAGAGCTTCCCGACAGAGAAAATAATGAGTAATTATGCAGTTTTACTGACCTCCACTCAAGATGAGGCTCTCCCAAGTCGTTCTTACTGACAAGAAGCATGTCAGGGAGATAAAAGAGCCACACCATCAAACACGTGTAGCGCTCTGGTGAAACAGCTGTTTATACACTTAATATAACTACTGCTCACCTCTTTACACATGAACGAAGACGAAGGAATATACAATTGTGAAGGTTTCTGGAAACAGCAGACTCCAGGTCATAAATAATAACTTCCAAATATGTTCCCACTGTGTCCCCACCCCCTGCACACACATGCCACCACCACTGAATTAAATGTCAGGTTTCAAGGGCAACCATGACTCAACACACATCAGACATCAGAAGACAAGCAGGTTGCTGGTAACAGATCGTACATGCAGTTTCGAATCAATCACAGAAATACCTTCACAGAGCACATTTTTACATTAAGAGAGCATCACCATATTTGGAGTTGCACATTGCATTTTTTTTTTTAATCGAACCTAATTTCCCCTTGCAGCCCGCCCCAGTGCATTGTGGGCCATGAATGCCCTTCTGATAAGAAACGTTGACAGATGGGACATCCTGCCCCCCCTTGGCACTTTGCCTAGGAGGAGTGCCACCTACCTCCCTAGACACAGTGCCAGGATTGTAAGCCTGCTCTGAGAAAAGAGAAGTTATTTAGTGGAGGGGGATGTTCCCATTAGGGTGATGAATGGCCTAATTACTGGAGGTAAACAGCCCCTGGGAGATAAAAGACGAACCGGGGTCTACCAGGAGGGATGAGTCGCTGTATTACAGGCCCCATCCAGCCTGGATTAGGGAGGAAAGCACAGCTTGATTATGTGTGTCAGTGTGGTCACATATTTCTTGGGGTTTCTCAATCCTTGTTGCTTCTTGTGTAGAACCTAGTCAGTTGGTTTAGGTGATAACATCCGAGCAAATCTGTCAGGAACACATTTCATTGTTCCAGGTTCAATCAAGTTGAATCAACCAGTCAGCCAGAATACTTGAATATCACTAAAAACAGTTTTCTCCTGATGTTAAGATGGTATTTAGGTCCTGAACATAAATGTGGTAACTTCTGGTGGCCACTATCGAGTAGTTTTTGTATTATGAGCGCCGCTGCAGAAATTTCATTACGAAAAACTTACTTGCACTTACTACATTGTACATGCATCAACTAGATACAACTATCCACAGCTGTTCATGGAAAGTATTGGTATTTTCTTTGGCAAAGTCAGTAAAAATATAACACAAATACCACAATTTTGTTAAACTAAGTGCATGTTTCCAAATGTTAAACGTGTTAGGTTTTGCTTTAACACGTGTGTGCAGCCTTTCTTGTGCACTGATACAGTATCTGAACAGGTTGGATGTCTAATTCAAACCAAGAGTGTGACGTTGTACAAAGATACTGATGTCTGTGGGGATTCTTCTCAAACAGTGTGCATGCAGAAAATGTGCCAGAATCATTTTGCCAAATTTGATATTGACATTTTAAGTTCCATGATGTTAGCACCTCAATAACGCCCAAAGTCATTTTCAGTGGTATTTCTTCACTGTGTTTAGACAAAGCCGACATGTTTTACTTTATTAAAATGATCAGAGTTTATTTATCCTCATAACTTACTGTAGAAAACTAGTTTTGACTGTTGCAGTGCCACAGCAAACACAGTGTGGACACACAAATGCATGTGAGCCCCAGCAGTTAATTAAAGGGATAGTTCACCGAAAAATGTAAACATGGTGAAAGTGACCTCGATTAAGTCGAACATGAATGTCTTGGATTCGGCTGCAACAAAGTTTACCCCTTAAACTCCAGAAGTGTTTTCGTGGACTCAAACACTTCACCCACCCCTCCATCCTCATAGTTGTGATAAGATGATGAGTGAGTTTTCATTTAACTATCCCTTTAAGATACAGCTGTCTTACACAGATGAGTCATGTCTGATGCAACTCATTCCTGCTTGTTATATAATCACTGGTCAAATTGACTGTTCACAGCACAAATCTAAATAATGCTTCTGCCACTGGGAAATGTCTTCGAGCCACCACTGATCAGCTGGGTTTTTTTCAGTTTTACATATTCTGCCTGTCTGAATTCTTTCTTCTTACTCAACAAAGAAAGAATTCAGACAGGCAGAATATGTAAAACTGAAAAAACCCCAGCTTGAAGTAAAAAAAAATGTTTGGCTAAATCTCTTCCAATGGCATTGTTACTTCTGCATGTTTTCTTGAGTATGCATTGCAAAATGACATATTAGATGTGAGTTCTAAACCTCAGAGAGATTTTTAATATGGTAGAGTGTTGCAGTTTTAATTCTGAAACCCGTACATGCAGCCGAGCTGCAGATTCCTTCAGAGGATTTTTGTAACTAATTTCCCATAGGGCTTTTAATTATGAAGTAAATTAAGTCTGTGGTTTTCATGTGTGTATGAAACAAATTTTACCCATTAATAATTCTCCTTTAATGTTTTTCCTTTGAATTTGGATGCTTATGATGTTAGCTACCTCCTCATATTACTGTAGTGTGTGGTGAGAACGGATTTTTGACAAAACTTGTCTTCATTTCTTAAAGCTAATCCTAGTATACTTCAAAATTCATCGAGACTTATGAAGTGAGAACCACTGGTGGACAACACCATTTAACTATAAAGGATGTCTGCTCTTTAAGTGCATCATGGTTGATATTCTTCATTGTTGTTTTCATCAGAAATCAATGTTCTACTCAGACAAACAGCTATTTTCTATTGGTTTCAGCAGCCTGAGACGAGAGCATCTGTTGTGAGGCTCACTGACTTGTGTTCCAAAACCAGGGAAGCCAATCAATTTAGCATGTGCACTGAAGCTAGTCCATTTACTGACCAACAGCTGAGCAGAGTGATTGCATTGAAGCACCAAAAACATCCTGTCTTCATATTTTAGCTGTATGTTTTACACACTGTCAGTATGAAGCCACTCTAAGAGCACATACCTCCGTCAAGGTGAACACACTATCTTGCCACATCAGCAATGTTTGTCTCTATGGCTGCCCACCATATTCTAATTTGTCCTGCCACAGTTTCCTCAAGAACTTAAAAAATGTGAACTTCTCATAATAACAAGAGATCTCTTAGTTGGTGTTTTGGTCTGTTGCTGCATTGTTTGCCACATGCTTGCTCATGTTATTGTCCATAAAGCTGTTACTGTCCTCGCAGACAGTCAGATGTCATATTTTCAGTGGGATACAATGCAGTTATCTTTCCCATTCGAGAACTTGTCTTTCCCACTTTAGTCCGTGTACCTCTCAATTGGATTCTATTCTATTGAGACATTCTTACATTTATTCGAATCCACACCAAAATTCAATAATTCACCAAGGTTCGTGATAATCCATCCAGTAGTTTTTGTGTAATCCTGATTACTTGCAGACAGACAAAATGAAACAAAATGAAAAACATAACCTCCCTGGTGAAGGTAATTAAGCTAAATCAAACCCAGACCAGCCCTGGTGTTTTGTATTCATGCTCCCTTAGATGTTGAGATGCATTATGCTGTTCATTGTCATCAAGGTTAAGTGTTTACCATGATTCAAGTCCAGGCCTCTGTTGTACATGCAGAGAGATCAATTTGATCTTCTCATGAGACTTTAGGAAAGCTAGCAAACTATCGTATATCCCTAAGTGTGCAGTTAATAAATACTCAAAAACTCAGGTAGGCTATCGAACTACTGTGACCAAAACAATAGTTCTTAAAAGACACGCATGCTGCTCAGAAATGTACTTAATTTGGATACAGTTAAACTTATATACTGAAAAGTTAAACTTATATACTGAAAAAGACCCCAGTGCGAAAGAGTTCATACCAGTGACCATAAAGACACACAGACCATCACATAAACCACCATTATCTCAGTCAATGTCCCTTGTACAAGGCTGCCTCCCTGTCTCCTGTCCAGACTGAGCTATTCAGCATTTTTTATGATCGATTACACAGTTAGTCAGGGGGAACCACCAGGGCCCGTGGGGATTGGCAAAAACACAGATACTCACGCACACTCCTGTTCTGCAGCACATGTTTGAAAGCCTCCTTTAACCTTGATCATGAACGATGAACAACATGACACCTAATAAGTGTTTTTCATTGTTCACTGTCCCTGTAAATTCATAAATCAACCCCCAGCTTGTACAGTCAAGGGTATACGGTGGTCAGCACAGAGCGGTGTACTTTGTACTGTGTGTGTTTGTGTACTTGTACTTATATATTTGTGAGGACCATTTTGAGCATAGACCTTATGGAGTGAGGACATTTTTGGAGAGTGAGGACATTTTAGTCGGTCCTCACTTCTTCAAAGGCTTGTTTGAGGGTTAAGACCTGCTTTTAAGGTTATTGGTAGAATTAGGTTTAGTTTTGTGTGAGGGTTAGGCATTTAGTTGTGATGGTTAAGGTTAGGGTAAGGGGCTGGCAAATGCATTATGCCAATGAATGTCCTCACTAAGAGAAAATTACAAGAATGTGTGTGCGTGTGTAGAAGGACTACTACTGCTGCTAACACTCCTGCTGGTGTAAAGACAGGCATCAGTCTTGATTTTCATTTAGTCCAATACAAAATTTGAGGCATCATTATTCTCTCATTAAAGATAACTAGTGCAGTGTATCTTCTCAACCTCAATGTAGAATGGGCTGTTTGTGTTGCCTGTGGTGATAAGTTGCAGGTTTCTTTCTGAAAGTGTAAAAGTGGCCTGCAGTAATTAAGCTGTGGAAAGTAAAGACCGGCTGCAGTTCACAGAACTCTGAAGCTGCACCACTGCTGCCGACAAAGAGCTGTTCACCTGTTTATTTTTATTTTGGTAAAGCACAACTCACACTGTTGTTGTGATCAACAACGTCACTTACAGAGTTCTGGTCGTCTGTTTATTCAAAGTTTATCAAAATATAACGTATCCTGTGTCCAAATCACACCAAATTCCACAGTGCACTTTCTTGGGCCTGTATCAAAAGACACGGCAAGTGTGAGGCCAATGAAATGAACTGTTCTCAAGGAATGCTTGCCATACACAGACAGATTCATAAGTTATCTGTCACAATGCATGAAAGTCAATATGTGGACATTTTAAATCTAGTTTTGTAACAATTTGTAACAAAAAAAGGTCAAAAGGTGACAAAAGAGCAGAACTGTATAAGTGCAATGGGCACTCGGCTTTGACACCGGGACTCCAATGCACTATTGCCATCCTTGGACGAGAGGGACATGTGGGGAATGGATACCAGCTGCCATGATAGGCCGTGCCAGGGCAGACGGAAAATCAGCCGGTGGCATTCTGGTTTGATGCTGGTAAAGTATAGTGTAAGGTCGGCAAGACAGCATCCCCTTCTCTACTTCCCACTTCAATCCAGCTTTCCTCACCTTCCCCATCTCACCCACCTCCTCACAGAATGGACTGTTTCTTCCTGTTGGAGGTTCTTTTTTTTCTTAGCCTCCATTTCTCAGCCTTTTTTGTTTTTTATACAAGCCTTGTCCTTAAGCAGTCACAAGAGGGAACAGCATCCCTATTACAGCCTTATGGCAGTTTTTGTTTCTCTATGCTTAAAATGCAAAAACAGTGCTGCCATTCGAGTCCTAATAGTTAGAGCGCTGTAGAGAAAATCACCATCAGGGGCTGAAATGGTGAGAAAAAAAAAAAACAGTGACTGTGAGATAGTTCCACTGAGAATTTTCCTCGTTGCATATTACCTTGTGACAGAGTTCCCTTTGGGTGGGAAATTAGTTCTACACTCAGAAACAAAAGTGCTCATATGACACGAGCCCGAGGGGACAGTTCACATGAGTATCTACGACACAATGCTCGCACAGATAGCGCCCACTCCATTTATACTGTTGGATTGGCTCGGCTGCACCTTCTGTTGTTCTGCCTTGTCCCTCTCTTTCCCTCTCGGTGCGCAGACGAGGCTCTCTCCTTCCACATCTTCTCCCACCGAGGAATCTGTTTATTTCAATAAGCAGCCATGCCCCCGGCCCGCCTCCCCATCAAACCCACCACCCCGCTCCTTCACTCGAACCCTTGAGTGTGGATCACGGGAGATGAAAGGGCTTAGGCGAGTAAAGCTCTCTTCTTCCCCCCTCACCGCACATTTCTGGTAGTTATTCATTCAAGACAAAACCCATTCACGCTCTGACAGCCTATGTCCCCGCTGATGTATGGTGTTGTCTTCTGCCACGATCCTGGCAATGTGCACCGGGGGTCTGTGCTCCACCTCTACCCCCACCCTCCTGATTCTGCCCTGAATCACTTTGACTCAGACAGGATGTGACGTCAGGTTGGGTTGAGGGGGGGTTACTCGTACATGTGACGGCTTTGATACATGACAAAGAAAATACGCTCATGGGGGCGAGCGCCAAGAAATCTGTTTAAGATCACACATCTGAGAGTGATGGCCCCGCTGCGTGAATATGAATGAAGCAGAGAAATTAATGCTATTGCCTCTCCTTCCACCTCTCTCTCCCTCTCACCGTTAGTTATTCACATTTCATTCAGTGAGCACACAGCCCCTGTGGTCTCTCCGGCAGACTTGGCAAATCCAGAGTGAGAGCAGCAACAGATGGATACGCTTGCCCCCTCTATCTTTTTCGAGGAAATGTAATTTCAAATCAAATGTGATTGTAATGCTGTTTGTGAAGGTACGGGTCAACTTGTAAATCAACCATTTTTTTTTAGAATTCATCAGCATACAGAGCAGAGAGACACAAGTCCGTTCCCTCTAGAGAACAAACGGCAGCTCCCTGTGCGGACACAATGATGTGTGCAAATCTTCACATGCCATAACCAGCACACATGATTGCTCACACTTTATTCATGGAGGTAAGAAAAGCCAAACCCTTGGAGTCACAAATGTAATGTAAAAAGTTGATTTAACAAGCAGTCACTATGACTGAGAGCCGGCCCCAGTATAAAATTACTAGGAACTCAGTGGTTTAATCTGGGCGAGCTCAATCACTTAAATTGAGCCGCCCGGTATGTTTCTTTAGAAATTGTTGACAGACTGTTGAATAGCTATAATTTCTGAAGGCAACAATTCAACACACCGATTAGAGGTATAAATTGTAACTTTTCTGCATCACAATATCTAGAAAGGACTCAGTCTGTGTTATATATTTTGTTGAGTTAATTCTCCCTTTATTGCAAATGTCAGTAATTTAAAAACCTAGATAAATCTGTAATATTAATCAAGCTAACATTTAATTTGATTGCCTGTCAGTGGCAAGATGTTCCATTTGTACATGCATCAGCATTTCTAGATCTAAGTCGTTTTAGTAAGCGGATGAAGGATTTTAATCATCACACATTTTTATCTTAAGTTATCAGAGAAAGAAGCTCAGCAAACATTAGTGGAAGCTAGGCTCACAGCCCCTCCGATGTTACTGTATCAAACAAACAATGATTTTTTATAGTCAAACATTGTTTTTTGTGGATTTAATCACCAGGAAAGTTAGTTTTGGAGAAATTAATAATTTGACTGTTGTGGTGCTGGAGAAACCAAATCCCTAGAAACTCCATCTTTTGTTAATGTTTTGATTGAGAGACCCCATTGGCCCCATTGTGTTTAACCTCCGAGCTGATTTCAGACATGCACTGAACACATTTATATCACAGCAAGCAAGTGGACTTGTTGATATGTATCCAACACACAGTGGACACAAAACTGAGAAAAGAAAATACAATAATTATATATATATATAAATATCTCATGATGAAAAATAACTGCAGGTAGAGGAAGCCAAAAAAGATGGCAACTTGGAAAGACAACGACATTTGAGAGCTTTTGGCAATAATGGGCAATGCCAGTGTTAATGCGACTTGAACAAACACACAAGAGTGGAATTTGCATGCTCTACCTACCTAGGACTTTATTCCAGTTTCTACTCTTCTCTCTGTTATGGCCAGCTTTTAAAACTGTCCTCTACCGCAGCCTTTTAAAAAAGATTATAAACACATGTAAAACGTAATTGGAAAACACGTCGAGCAATTATCAATGGTTTGTAATAGAACATTCATCATACTTCCTTTTGCATTGATCCCACTATTGATGTTAATTGTGCCAAATTAAGAGAAAGCAGTATGCAAGTTTATCAAATCATACAACTTACACGATTATTTCCCTAGTTTAATCAGAAGAATCTTCTAATCTCTAAAAATCAACGTGTGTAGCACCGGTGTAAAACTGACTTGTATGTAGAAAAGAAATTGATTTGGCAAAAGAACACAGTCTGCACATGTCAGTCTATTATAAGCTTTGCATCTCCGATCAGGAATTGGCTGATACCCCACTCTTTCACACTCCCACTGACTCCACTGTGAAGCTTCTGTTGACTTCCCCATTACAATACCCCATTGGTTTGGTTGAAACAGATTACACATCTTTAGTTTATATTTCAACTTCTTCTCAACTAAATTGTATAAAAACTGTTATTCTGGCATTTTGGTTTCCAATCACCAGCAAATATTAACAACCACTACAAGTATCAACAAATAGGACACAGTAGGGACATTTACTTGTCCAATATATGTGTGAAAATATCTCTATAGATGCCAAAATTAAGTATTAATAGAAATCGCAACAGGAAACAAAACTATTGGAGTAAATCTACAATGTTGACAGATGGTTATTAAAAAAAATATATATATTTTCGAAAAAGAAAAAATTGTTCTTAAAAAATTTTAAATTACCATTTAAATGAATGATCTATTGTTTTTTACATCCTCTTTTCTGCTTGTCCCTTATTGTATCTATTCTAAAACGTTAGTAATGACATTTCCACTGTAAAAGAACGGACATATTTTGCTGTGTTGATAATATAGCATCTCATCAGTGAATCTAGACAATGAGAAAGTGCGTTTGTGTGCTAGAGATTCTCTATAAAGATAATCAAATTATTCCTTTGGACTAAAAACTATAGGTTTAAACTTAGCTGCTTTTTTCATCAACGTTTAAATATGTTTCACATCTTGAGTCACCTTCACTCAACACAACCGCATCATCATTCTTATTAGTGCCAGCGAGGAAATCGCTCACTGAGCCTTAACAAAATAGTTTGGCTATAAGAGGATTTGGCCAATATCTCATTAGCTTAAAGGCAACAGCTCATTCTGCCCTCGCTTTTATTTGGGCAGCATCGCTCTGGATTAACACTCTCTAAATAACAAACACCACCAAGCCAGTTTATCTGGCTTTGTTCGCTTTAATTCAATTTTCCAATACCTCTTTAAATCTTTTTTTTAGGCCTGTGAAAACCTGTCAGGTTCAGGAAAGGGCTAGAGGTTGACATGAAAATGGAGAAGACATGAGGCGCAAACATCCCAGTATCAGTAGAGTACCAGCTCCTGCTACAGTAATGTGCTACTCTCCACGCTGAGACACAAGCGAACAAATGCTGTCACACTGCTTAAGCTCTACAAGGCTACACTGTATGTTTCTTCAAATCATCACAACATGACATAACAAGAAAGGAAGGGAAGCTCCATCATCTTTCTGTAAAACTATGTACCAGGCCTTTTTTTATTTATTTATTTATTTTTTTCTCACAGACTCTCCTTGTCTCCTGATTCGTGTGGGGAGTTTCCGTCCGCTCAGCTTTGCTCCACTGACTTCTCAGCTTCTCAGTTCAAGTTGGCTGCATAGGCCTTAGATTTAATCTTTTCTTCTACAGACCCACTTGTATGTAAAGCCCATTTTCTACTGGAAAAAAAAAACTCACTAACACCAGCTAACATCTGGACTTTGTCTGCAATGCGAATGGATAGAATCGGCTTTCACTCCCGTGTCAAATGACTCTGCAGTAGACAGTAGTAGTTTTATCGTCTCCAGCTACGATTGGCGCTGATCGAAACATGACTTTAGTTTGACACTGGAAAGGAGAAAATGCCGCAACCTCATAGAAGCACCTGGACACACCCACATAAATATAAACAACAGAACAGCTGACAACTGATGTAAATCATCACGTGATCGCTTGAGCTCCTGATTTCTTCTCTGTCACATCTGTCCAGTGAACCACAAACATATTGATCTCATAGTTCACAAAAACTGTTTTAAGATTCTTGCAAGCAGAAACTTGAAAAATATTCCAAATACTGTCAAGCCTCGGTCCCAACAAAGAATCAGCTTCCGGATTTTTCCTATTGTTGAATAATGTCAGTGTTCTGATTGATCAGCTGCTTTTGTACCCGGTGTGCTGCTCCTCCCAGGACCTCCTCTTACATGTACGTCACTTTGGAGTGAAGCATCCAGCATGACTCTCTGTCTGTATCACTGTGCCAGACAGGCAAAGTGGGCCAGCACTAACATTTCCGAGCATTTCAGCATACAGTACCTACACCCTGGGGGGAACTGCAAGAGCTCACGCCAGCACATTGTCATCCCCCTTAGCCTTTTTCTAGTCGGAGACATTTGCTACACTGCCACTTTTTCCCTCTCGCTGCTTTTTGCTGGTATCTGACAGATCCTTGTTGTTCATTTCTTATATATGCCATCTTCCCCCAGCTGCTGCAGCTCTTCCCAGCCAGTCGGGCCCATTAAATTGGTGTTTACCAGCAGCAGAGATTGTGTCCCAGTCTCAAGCTGGACCACCCAAACTCTCCATTTACATGAATAAATTATGCCTCTGACATTACACATGCAGCACTCTGGGGGTCTTGACACAAATGAGTTCAAAGTGGGAGGTGGGGATGGGGACAGGTCTTCTCTTCCTCAAACTGTACAGAAATTAGCAAATATATTTTAGTCGGGTGCTGCCATGATGTCATTTGGAGCCGGAGCAGTAGTGATCGTGGTGTAAAGCCATTGTATTGAGTCAACAGCTGCAGAACAGACCTACAACATTGCAAAGTGTGATGTAGCACAGAGTAACAGAAGAATGTCTTCAGATTACAACTGAGGTTGTTTGTTCTTCCTTATATCGCCCCATTTCATTTAATACCCTCTCCATAGCCGGTTCAACAGACCTTTCCACATTAGCAGCAGCCATCTTGGCTGGGAATGAAAATGCTTAATAGCTGCCCTAACCAGGTGCTCCTCTGTCTGTTAAACCCATCAGAAAAATGGAGGTGATTTGATCTACCAGTTTTAGAATGGAAGAATTCAGTTTGCAGGGCGAAGAGCGAATACATGCAACTCGCTGATTGGTCTGGTTTCCAGGTTAGCTGTCTGATTAACCAATCTTTTAGCATTTTCTAAAATAATTCAGTTTGCACTCACCGATAAAATTACTCACGTATCAATCGTGTTTTTAGCCTTGTTGAGTTTACCGTTCTAGTTAACCTAGCCTTAGCCTTTTTTTTTCTGGCACCATTCAGGTCCCATTCATAGGATTATGTTTCTTTGTAGGGCTCATTTTATTCCAGCTTATTAGCAAGTACGTGAGCTTGACTGGCTGTTAACATGTCAAGGTGCCGCATTTACATGTGGGGCTACATGAAAACATTCCATTTCGTCTGCATACATTTACCAGAAACCCAGAGCAGCCAGTCCCCAGTGGAGCTGAGGAGCGCTCCACAAGCTAATGGGTCTTTTTTTTTTTGCAACCCTATTTTGTTTGCAGGTCTTTCGTGGGTAATTGTCTCTGCTAATCACTGACTAGCTGCTTGGCATCAAGGGGCTTCTAAAGCACATGAATTCAGAATGCCGTAGCAAAGCAGAGAGCAACAAGACTTTATCCAAAAGCTCTCATCGTGTCATTTTCTTTTTTTGCCCAGGGAAAACACCACTTTAGATTTCTTTACTACTTCAGATTGGGTGGTAAACCTCTCTGAAAGTTTTTTTATGCATCTCTGTCTCTTTACTCGTTCTAAGCATGTTTGGACATCTTTTAGAGAAATCCCCTCATAAGATCTTTTCACTCACTGTTCCAGATGACACACACTTTGGTGCGTACAGCAAAATGTCACGCTTATGTTCTATATCCTCCCGACCCCACACATCCTGCACCAAAGAAATGCTTACACATCCAATTTCCAGACATACCTTGCTTCCACACGCCAGCTCCTCTCCAGAAAAATACATGTATCTCTGATATCTATACCCAAGTGTCAACTGCCGAAATGAGTTTTGCACTTCTTACAATAAAAAATTGTCAAAAGGCTGAGATATTTTTCGAAGTTAGAGTGAGTGGAGCTTTAATGTGCCTGCAAATGAGCTCACAAATCTCTTAGGCCACAGTACTGCATCTGTGAGATAGAAGAGAAATGGTTGCTATTCGCAAATATGTCTGTTTGTGTGTGTGTGTGTGTGTGTGTGTGTGTGTGTGTGTGTGTGTGTGTGTGTGTGTGTGTGTGTGTGTTTCCAGGGTGCAGAGATGTAAAATGTGACTAACTATCTGTGTGATGTATTATAAGTAGAATCCTTTGGGATTTTGGCTGATTACATCCAACAACCAGCAGCATCTTTGACCATATTTCAAAATTGATATCGTTTGATTTGACTTTTTAATCACAGTTCTCTGAGGCAGTGTGCCTCTGCACGTTTGCTTTTAACTCACTTAAACTTCTGTCATAGTGAAGGGCGACAAGGGAAATTAAGTAACTGGCTTGGCAGTTTGCAAAATGAAGGGGTAATGACAGAGACACCAGCTAAAGTACCGTCCTCTACCTTTCTTCCTCTACCAGGTCTTTTTAACCACTTTACACACTCTCCTGCCTCTCTCTCCTCTGTGCAGGCAAAATGCTGCTGGGGATTTTTTGTGTGTGTGAGAGAGAGAGCCCCATTCTGAGCCACTTTTTTTTTTTCCACTCTCTTGTTTAATTCCCTTTTTTGCCAGTGCTCCCAATCATGGTCCCTGTTTTCCACTGGGAAAAGGCTGCTCATCTCTTCAAAGCCACATGCATATCCAACATTTTGAAATATTAATAAGAGTTCATTTCAAAAAGAGGATGAGGTCGTTTTTTGCTTTTCTTGCAGCAGGTCTCACGGTCCCCTTCCTATTTGCGCCTGTACGTGGCGCAGCAAGATGGGGACATCTTCAGAGATTGGATCAGGGGGCCAATTGCAAATTTTGCTAATTATCTTCTCTGCTTGTTCGTGTGATAGCATGTGGACGTGGACGGGACCGATGTGCCGAGATGAAGGAGGCAGCTGAGGTGACACGTGGATTTTTTTCCTCATCAAACTGACAAAAAAGAGAAGCAAAGAGTACAGCTGCCTTGTTCTCACTTGTTCCCATTATCCCCCCCCCCCCCCCTTCATCTTTTCTTGGTGTGACAGGTGGTGGAGAGTGAAACAAGTGACTCTAACAGAGCATTCATAGAACAACCAGTGCAGCAGAAAGTGGCTAATTAACATAAAAATATCCTCCTCAGCCGATCCTCGAAAAAAGAGACTCCGCTGCAGAATGCAGGCAAACACCTCAAATCGAGGTGTTTACAAATGTTCATCATCTCTCTTGTTCCAGTGATGAGGACAGACTTCTTCAGCCCTGTCCTTCATCTTCCTCACCCACATTTAGCATAGTTTCCTTTAAAGAACCCTGCAGAGTAAACTTCCAAACTCTCCAAACTCTCCAAAATGTCAGCTTTTAAGGAGGCAAGACTGAATAACACACCTCGTCCATTATGAAATTACCTTTGAAAGGTTCTTGTAAACTCAAGTGGGCATATGCAGCTTTGTCAGCAATTATAGAAGCATTTAACTACTTGGATATTATTATTTTTATTATTATCATTATTAATCCACAAAGGACCTTCTATCACAGTCGTCTGTTGATAACTGTCTGTTTTGCAATCAGGCATCTTCTTTTTTCCATGTTCCATATTGAAGGAGCTGTTACCCAGGTACAAGTGTTATTTCTGAGAGGTTTTCATTTTGACCTGTTTTTCTACTGGTCTTGTCTTTCATACCCAAGTGAATACAAAAAATATATAAAAAGAAATCAATAGAGCTGAAATCAATTCCCTGTTCATCCATTTGTTAATACTTATTAACACAATGTATCTTTAATGCAGTGCCTCTGGCAGTGGATTATTTCTTATCCTGGACACATGTCAGAAAACTCAACCACATCTGATCAGAGAATATGATGAGCAGTGCCAGTTCATTAATTAAACCTTAAGCTACAACTAACTACTAAACTGTGGTGGTCTGTCAGTTACCAGTTTCAACCTAAAACAAAACAAAATGAATTCCTGCTGGAAAAAAATTGAACTATTTACTACGTAAATAAAATAAGAAATAAAAAAGGAAGGTGACAGAGGTTTAATGGTCACACTGCTATATCCAACTCATACTTATATAAAGTTAAAAAAAAAAAGTCTCATCACAAAATACAAACATACCTACAGTATGTACACAGAACAGTTTGGACTGCTGTCAGTTGTCACTGCTCACAGCTCTGGAAAGCAGAATAGACAGACTATGAAGCGATACAGTTTTTATTATCCTACCAAGATGAGGAATTCAGTTTTTAATGATTGGCCCTGAACTTCTCTCCTCTTTTGTTTGCTTAAAATGCATGCATGAGGATAAACTTAACAAACAGCCTAGAGCTATTATTTGTTGAATTGAATTCCATGTATGGGTACTGCAAATCTTAAACTACTTTCTGTTCCTTTTTACAGGGTCTTACAGGAGTGTGGAGAATAAAGTTCAAACTAGAAAGCATCAGTAGCTGAATTAACAAACGGAGCTCTGGGGCAGGAATGGACCACGGGCCTCTGCGGGTCAGTGTTGCTGAGGTCTACAAAATTGGTTTTTCTTGCAGTGTGATGTAACAATATGTATCATAACAATATTTAAAAAAAACTAAATCTATCATTTCCTTGTTTTCTATTGTTTTTTTTTGTTGTGCCACAAATCAGTCTTTATGGCAAAAGTTTCCGCATTCTATCAGGCAAGAAAGTGCATGGAGGCAATACAAAGCAACATGGAGGAGAGTCAGTAGTCAGGGGTCCCTGCACTGCGGGGCCTCTGCGATGTCTGCTTATCATACATGCAATCATAAATGCAGAGAAAACCCTGATCACCTCTGAAGGTAAATTAAAAACTATATTTTTTACATGCTTAATTAATTCAATCATGACAGTTGACTTATGACTCTTCTATATTATATCAAATATGATTTAAAATGGGTGCTAAAATCATCACATCAGATAATTCAATTATCATAAATCAGTTATTAATTAGTAAAGAAGACAATGAGGGCGATGTTGCAAATAATGATTGGCTATTGATTATTGTAATGACATCATAGCTTAGTGTTCACGTCAAAGCATTCATAATATGTTTACTAAATATGTATAATCGCCTCCTCATCACAGTCACAGCAGGTGAATAGATGATGAGGAGAAATGATGATTTTGACTTAATTCAATCATCTGTGGCTGACACCCGGAGGTGACTTGTGGAATGAGGCATAAGCAGAACCTTGTGTTTTGAGACTTGTCTTCATGTTTTTTTCTAATAAATATATAATAGGACACTGTATATTAGATCATTTGCTTTCATGCCCTTGGAACATATTATTTCCTAACATATGATGCACAGGTTTCAAAGACAACTTGCAATTCTTGAGGCAATACTATTTTAGTAAAGTTATGTTTTCCTGGAAAATGTAATAACTCAATGACTTGAACTTCTCTAGCCAATTACATGTTTGCTGCTGAGCCACTGCACTTTAGTGGAGCAGTCTGACATTTCTCCATATTTTATTTTTTCCAACCCAGGTATGTCTGTGGTGAGTCTTTTAAAAACATGTTAATCAACCCCTGGGCCAATGGGTTCTCATTATATCAAGATCAGCTGCAATAGCTCCCCCTGCTGGAATTATAGCACTTTGAACAAGAATTCTCATGGTGAGGGAATATGATCTGAAGGGACTGTTTGATTTAAAACCATCTGGATTCACCAGTATAAACAGAAATCACAATTAGACAAATGGCAAATGTATGTAGAAATATTAAGCCTTTATTTAATTTACTTGATCATCCATAAGTATACAAAATAACACTATATTTGAGTCTGTGCTGGGCCCTATTTAAATGTGCTACTAGTTTTGTAATTGTTAAATAGTCACATTAGAGTGAATCATCAACAACAGTCTCAGGTGCTTTCTCCCAGACTGCTTCTCATGTGCAAATGGAGTAAGGACCTGAACTGCTGAACAAGAAACAAAGCCATCCAACATTCCGAGTGGTTATGAAGAGATCAGCATCTGTCCCCTCGCTCAGCTCTGGAGACTGGAACGACCCGTCTGACTGCTACCAGCGGTGGTCTCCCCGCTACTGGCGGTGGGAATAGCATGGTACTCGGGGAGCTTCATGATAACACTCAGCAGTGATCAGCTCCATTGAGCATTCCATTGAGCATCTGGCGGTCCGTCATTACGCACTGCATCTGAAGTGCTACTATTTCACATACTCTGCTGTGACTCCCACACAGGGGACAGCGGATGAGTTTTATGATTACAGAACCACAGCCATGCATCATTTGGTTAGGCTCCCAATACTATGATACACAATCTGCCTGCTGCTGGGTGTGATTGTGAATACATACCTGTGTGTATGTGTTGTGTGTTTATCTGCATGCCTCTTTTTTTGTGTGGGCCTTAACACCAGCATCTGTTTCTTTTTTTAAGGTGCACGCTATAGCTTCATGTGTCTGAGCTTGTGCTTGGATGGTCTTTTTTTGTGTGCGACTAAGCATGCATGGGCATTTGTGGTTTGCAGGTGTGTGTCGCATTGTGTGGGAGTGGAGGGGTTGAGGGGACGGAGACACAGGTAGACAGAGGGACGCTCTGCTGCGTTCACACCATGTTCGGCAGGGGTGCGGAAATGCCGTTCTTGGCAACTAACATGTAACATGTGTGCCTGGTAGGTGGGCTGCACCACACCATTCGTGCCAGTTAGTAGCACCGGGCACCAGAGTGGAGCCATGCCAATCTCCTGCCAACACCATGGGGCTCATTGAGAGCAGAGAAACAGCCTCTAAGAGGCAATGGTGAATGTCCTTCGCAAGTCCCAACAATCTTGTCTGAACGGCACTCGAGCAAACCAAACAGAGAACATAATGCAGCTATATTTAACTTGTTTTTTTTAAAACTGCCCATCTTTACTTACCTTCAAACCTTTTGTATAAGATGTGAGTTTAGCGAGATACAACACAAAAATAGTAAACCAATGTGTGCTTATCCTTGCATCAGGATCTATACATGTCTCTATCAGTGTGTGTCCGTGTTTTTGTGTGTGTTTCTACATCCCCACAGGTGCACTGGGAAGCAAGGTAGTCTCTGGGTCTATGCACGTAGAGTGTTCTCATTACAACTAACAGCCTTGAGCCGGCCTCATCATTAGAGGGAATTATTCTCAATCCAATCACCTCTCTGGTACAAGACGCTACAAAAGCACACAATATGCCCTGGTCCGATGGCAGAGATTTCTTTGTGATGAGGGAGAGCAAGTGTGTGGACCTTATTTATGTCCATCAACATAGATGGCAAAAAGAGCAACAAAGATGAGGATGTGCGCAAATTTGTTGGAACAATCTGTATGCTCGTTTGAATTTGTTCAAACTGTTTTGACAGCCCAACAGTCTGAAGGCAGCAACAGGCTGAAATCTAATGCAATGATGATTCGTCTGAAGAACATAGACTATTATCGGGCTGCTACTAGGTTGCGTCAGTAAAACTTACTGAGATTGCATGAGGTTTAACTTAACGAATCCTAGAGTATCTCAAAATACATGGTCAGAGTTAAATATTAAGTAAAGATAGAGAAATTTTTTTATTTAACTAGTAAAACATAATAATAATAGTAAAATAAAGTTGTAATTGAATGAGAAAAAAATTAATAATATTACAAAATAAAATCATAATTTACTAGTAAAAAGTGGATAATATTTTTTTCAGAAAACAGTCAGAAGGAGTAAAGCGTAATTCCATTGCACAATATAACTATTGTCTTGGATGAAAGATTTTGAAAAATTCAGGGAGTCAGAGAGAAAAAACTATCATGATTATCAATTTGCCATGTTAGTTTGTAACTTAATGTTTTAAAACATGTGTCACAAATTCAGGGATATATTCTATAAGTGGCAGAATTCAAAATCAATCAGAGGGGCGAAATAGCTGTTCTAGATGCCAGTAGCGCCTCCCAGGGGGCAAAATATGGAAAGTTAGTTAGCGAGATCAGACGGTCGATTTTGATTGGCCAGTCCTCTGTTATCTTCCAGTCATATTAATCAAAAATCAATCAATCTCTTTAACGCATAGTAAGGAATTGTACCTCAGCATGGAAGAAATGTATCTCTGAAATGAAAGATCCTGTGCAGCCTCTTTGTATTCACATAAAAATTCACATCACCAAAGACATTTGAACTTGTCTCACAACATTCATTATCCAACATCTTCATTATTGCATGCTGCCATCAAAATTGATCCCTTTCTCTCCTCTCTCTCCCTCATTTTGTGTTACACTTCTAAATTCCCTTTTCCCTTCTCCTACCTCTCTCTCCCTGCATGTCTGTCTCCTTGTGTCGATGGTGGTGGAAGAGGTGGTGGCGGCTGTGCAGGTAGGGAATATGAATCACCTGGCAGGCATGAAGTGTTCTGCTTGGAAGGCTGCTGTCAGCGAGGCGAGGATGGATGAGGAGAGACAGGAGAGAGATGAGACTGACAGCTCCAGCCAACCTTCATCCATCCATTCATCCAGCCACCCCTCCCTCCCATCTTCCCCCTTTTTTACACTCCGTCTGTGTCTCCCCTAAAATCCTTGGTCTTTTTTCTCTTTTGCTGAGAGCAGGGACAGGGAGATATTTGCCACCACTTTTATGCCTAAAAAGGGGATTTAAAAAAAAGGTTATGATGTCTCTGTAAGATACTGCTGCCTTCACTGAAATCCGCTCATGTCATCTAAAAGGCAACTTAAAAATGGTGTCCAATACTCATATTATTGTGCTGCTACAATTACTTAAATGAACAAAAGATGCAACTGAAACATGATGGTGCTCAACTGAAAATTATGATACTGGCTATTAACAGGGGCTGACTTTGTAGCAGCTTTCTATTGCCGGTGTATGACCTTGGGAGGATGTCCGGAGATTTGGGACAAGACTTTCTGCGGTTTCCTTTCACAAATGAACAACACAGCGGGAGACTCTCCGCTCAGATGCGTTCACAACAACAAAGAAATCAGTGTACGGGTGAGAGGTGGTGAAGCAAGCCGAGGCATAACGTAATAATTCAGCTGTGGAGATCAAGTATTTTTGTTTAGAGCACATCATCATCTGGCATTAACTCTCATCTCCAAAATCTCCCTGACGTCTTTGTCGTGGTCTTCTACATATATGGAACGCGTATACTGTCGTGTGTTAACATTATGAACCCCCACTCGCTCAAGTTAAATTCTGTTGAGGATCTCCTGCTGTTTTCTCACATCAGCTCCTCCCAACCTCTGGAAGTCAGCAGAATGACCGGAGGCTTTCACTCAGACATTTGCGTTCACACATACATGTCTGAAAGCACCTTATGTCTAACAAGCTCGATGAAACACCGACAATGTACTCTGTGTCTATTTCATTTCTTTTTCAGCTAGACTGAAATATTAGCAGGATATCCAAAAGGATATTAGAAAACCAATGCAGGGGACGGAGCAGTGACTTAATCATGCAAATATCTGCCGTTATTAGTTGTTGATGCACCAGAGCATCGCTTTGTAATCATTGACAGCCAACATTTTTACAAAGAATCTATGGAGCTGCTCTTGTTAGGCTTTAGAGCCCAAATCAGACTGTGAAGTGTTTTGACCACCAGTCCAGTCTGAGTTTGAAGGAAATGACTGGGGAAAACAGCTGCTGCCCAGCAGCAATGACACGAGTCAGGCAGCACTCAAAGAATGAAACCAAAAAGGGGCCACTATCCAGATATTAAAGCAACACAAGATGTGTCCTTTCTAAGGTGATTGTTGACTTAACAATAGAAACTTCCTTATATTTCTTGTTGAATGATGCTTTGTAGATTTTCCAGAGTTCACGTGTTACATATAAAGAACACAAGAGTAGCATCCGGGTCAGATGTGTTCACTACAACGAGAAAATAAATGGAAGATTCAGGTGAGGAGTTGCAGTAGAGAATGGATGAGGCATGAGATGATGTATAAATTCCACTGCGGAAATTGCGTATTTTTGTTAACAGCACATGTTGGATTCTTTGTCTGTGGCTTCTGTGTGTGTAGCGCCTCTTTTTCATCCTCAAATGGGCTCACTCAGACATTTTCTGGACAGTTTACCAGGTGGCTGTAGGGGAAGTTCCAGAAAATGTCTGAATGACTTGGACATTTGTGTTCTCATACAAAACCCCAACAGATTATTTCAGGAAAATGTCCAGAGTCCAGTGCATATCTTTAAGATTTAATTAAAGATAATTAATGTACTGTATGGGTGTAAATCTGGGGAAGTGTGCTACACAGCACGTTAGTTCTCAGTCATTTAATATTATGTACCTTACTCATCTGAAACAAAGATACAGTTGTGCACAATATTGAATCATTTTATGTTGTGTAACAGCATGTGATGCATGCTACGATTAAAAGCGCAGCTTTAAAAAGTAGATATGAATATAATGATCTGAAGGTATACAAATTTAATTTTAGTTCTTCAGATTTGTTTCTTATATATTTCTCACTTATATG
Source organism: Paralichthys olivaceus (assembly GCF_024713975.1). Classification (NCBI taxonomy): domain Eukaryota; kingdom Metazoa; phylum Chordata; class Actinopteri; order Pleuronectiformes; family Paralichthyidae; genus Paralichthys; species Paralichthys olivaceus. The sequence continues at coordinate 14,116,703 of NC_091102.1, forward strand.
CTTTTTAAGTCTGTTTTTTTCTAATTTTGTTCCCTTTTATTTGTCCCTTTTTCCTGTCCCCTGTCTCTGTCCTCAGTGTGACTCTGGGGCGATAAGCTAAGGCAGAGGTATCAGGCAGAGCACCCATGCAGGGATCCATTAGGCAAAAACCAATTTCACACAGAGCCAATTTCATAAATATGGAGTATGGGCCCACCTTTAGCTGTGCTTGACTAGCTTTTAGAGGGATATACAAAACCATAAACAACGAGCCTGTGCCTGAGCACTCCTTTTAAATGATAGCCGGAGAGTGTGGCATGGACCTACACAAATTTAACCGTAATCTCAACAGTTTAACGATGGACACAAGGAATAACTTTCATTGACAATCCCAACAACCACAATGGAGGATACTGTCATTTGTTAGAGCAGCCTAATAAACCAGAAAATGTTGGGTGTAAAATGTGCTTTCATTTTTAAGTTGCTTTTTATGCATCTACCTGTAATTCATTGGATATTTTCTGGCAAATATTTTACATACTTTTTTCAAGAGATAGTTAAAATAGTGAAGCTTGTCAAACAGCACTGTCCTGCATACTTAACAATAATAAATTTTATTTATAAAATACTTTTTAACAGTGTCACAAAGTCTTTGGTGAGCAATAAAATAGAGCAAAATATAACAATAAAGTAGTAACATTTTCTAAATTTAAAAAAAATTATTTAAAAGAAGCAAGAGAATTTATTCTCAACATACGATGGGGAATTCCATAATGTGGGTTTGTGTTTATAAAGCAATTTTTGATTTGCCTAAGATCTTGGAAGTACCAGCAGGGATCTAGCCACATATAGTAGCATTCAACAGAACATTTAGAAGGTCAGTAAATAAGAAAGATATTTTGGTGCAAGGCCATTTAAGACCTCAAAAGTAAGCAAAATAATTTTAAAATCAATTTAGGGATGGGTGTGGTCGCATATCGCAGTCATCCTGCATCTCCTGACAAGAAACTGTTCAGCATTTTCTTACTTAAAAGAGATCCATTCACTTTCCGTCGCCATGACACAGTAACATAGAAAGTCACTGTTTAAAACAACCATTTTGATGGTGTATTGCAGAACAACGCAGACACAGACTTCCAACGCATAGAAGCATAAACCAGGCAAAACTCTCTGACCTCTGTTTCTCACATACTTTCTTATAAAATGTAATTTAAATATTCTTATGACCGTACTTAAATACAGTCTTTTTAATGGGTCCTTTACCTTGTCATTCACCCATGATCACATTCATACATCAGTGGGAGCAGAGCTGCCATGCTGTCGAGCAGCTAGTGTTGCTCATTGCTCAACCTATTGTCTGGGTAAATCATAGAGAGATTTGTGCTTGGTCTCACCTGATTGTCATTACTCTACTTTCGCTCCATGAGGAAATGACTCATTCTAAGATTTTGGCTCACTGAATAAAGATGTGATTTTCAAAGAAAGCTGAGTTGGGGGTCAACAGATGTTCAACGGAAAATGTACAAATGCTTCAGCCCAGAGGGGGAAAACTGAAGTGTACAGTTCACTTATAAGCTTTGTACTGGCATGAGCAAAGATTTTTTATTCTGTTCCGACCCTGAGCTCGGAATTCTCTGTGAAGGGCCTTGCAAACACAAACGGTTGTTATCATTTATAGTAATATTACTAGTACTGCTATCATTGTTACAACATTGAAAGGAGCCATTTTCAAACTAGATCACTCAAGAGAATGTCATCACAATGGGATCTGGAATTTATTTGGACAGGCTCATTCAGACATTATCCAGAGTTTTTACTAGGGGGCTGGCAGGAGAGACAGTCCAAAGCTTCTGACTAGGACATTTGTGTTCTCACGTACAGCCCCTCAGGAGAATGTCAAGAGATTATCTGGAGTTCAGTGCATGTCTGAAAGCAGCTATAGTAAATTGATTAGCACCAACAGTTCATTAAAGAGAGGCAGAAAAATGTTTCACTTTATTATGGGTAATTTCTCTCTTTTTGACATTTTCAGACAGACATAGATAATTAGATTTACCCTTTACAAGAGTTTTTGATTGACAGACCTATTAAGTCTATTACAAGCCACTACCTTTACACAAACAGACAAACACAACACAGCTCATCTTTGAAGTACTCCCAAAGAAAACACTTGTCATGTTTATTTTCAACAGTCCATGATGCATTTTCTCTAAAAACCAACATCTGAGGCCTCATAGAAATTAAAGTGGGTGAGGTTTTAGAGGTGCAAGGATACTGAATGGCTGCTGCAGAGCTGCAGGAGCATCCAGGTGAGTTAAAACACTCACTTCACGTTAGCAGCCTGGAGCCTCTCAGGCTGATCTCTCTGGTTTGTATCCTTCCTCTAAAACAAAATCACTCTCTGTGACCCTGAAGCCATGTTCTCCCTCAGCTTGCATTGAGGCTTTTAAGAGACTACTTTCCACCACTATTCTGTTGCGTTCATAATGATCTGTGCTCAAGAAGTTGGTGAATCTTCTCATATCAGCTCATATTTGAAGGTTGCAATTTTCAGTAGCAGAGATGTGCTGATTGCAAACTCGCTCTCTGTTGCAGACTGATGACTGTATATCAGGACGAAAAACATTACAAACATCTTGAGCGCCTCCTGGTGGCTGTCTGCAGTATAGGTCATAAACCCTGCAACCTTCATGGGACATGGGCCAAAACAAAAAATAATGTTAGGTAGTTCTTGTAATGCTGAATGTTTGTTCAAGTGCTCATGTCAGCCGAGCATGTCTCATGACCGGTCGATACCTCGGCTCTACTCCTCTACTACTCAAACTCTGGCTCCAAATGACATCACTGGCATAAGATGGCAGCTCCCATAGCTGGGATATTTTGGTTTCATTTTTGTACAGTGGCAGGAAGAGCAGACATATCACCCTACAGTCATTGTCATAAACATGACCTCAAGATCAAGCTTCAAAAAGTAAGTCCTCTTTCAGAGCGCCTGGCCAAACCCAGGATGCATGAAGAGTTTGGACCCTGATAAGGCCCAGAAGAAGATACAGCCCAAAATTCTTCCACAAGTTTCCTCCATTTTTCACCAATCCAGTTACTAAACCTAATGAAAATGAATCCTAAATAGTGAATTGATAGCAGAGCATTGGTGAGAAGATGATGATTTACTGTATAGGTGTCCAACTTTGGTGGGAGGTTTATCATTATTTACATTAAGATGTGATCATTGCTGTACCCCTGTTAACAGAGCATCAACATTGGAATAATGTTGGTAAGTTCCCAATTAGGAAAAATCATGTGACCATATCCATGTTGTTTCCACATTGTGATTCAAAACACATGAATGCACCAAAGAGCAACTTTTCGAACTCAGGAAGTCGGACCATCAGGTGAATGTGACATTAATAAATGTATTCACTGATGAGACGGACCTCCCACTGTCTGGGAGCGTCTCATGCAGTTCACCTGGGCCTTCCAGACTATGGCTGGCCCATCTGCTCACTGACCTGCTGACATCTATTTTTTATCATCATGTTATGGTTCTGCACATATGCACAGCGACTGTACACATACCCTTACACATGCGCTGCTTTCATGGCTAAACTTGCTGATTTCCAGATCCTGTTTGTTTATTTTGCCATTGGTTGTAATAAATTGTTTTTTAAGTTTCATCTTTAACACCGATTCCTTGTCACATTCCCGGTCTGTGACACCAAACAGCCAACAATAATACAGGTAAGTGGCTTAAACATTGTGGCTAATTGGTGTTTATTCTCATTGCTGTGTGCGACTGACTCCGCTTGACCTTTACAATGGTGGCAGTCATAGCACCTGAAAGCCAATACAAAGCCTCTTCATATTAAATCAGCAACAGTGGGAGAAACAAGGTTCTGCACATCTCTGCTCTTTAGAGATGTCCACTCTCATTAACAGCAGGCAGAAGGTCTTGGTAAGGGAGAGCAGCAGGGGGACGTGAACCTGACAAAGGGTCGTTGAATAATGGAGAGACCCTCAAAGTATCTTAGGTGAGTAGTAGACAATATTTTTTTTTGGAGGTATTACAGTAGCATCTCATTGGCTTTAATTAAATGTAATAAGCATTTGTCTGACATTACTGAAAATACAGAGGCCTAAATGTAAATATAAATATTTGAAATGCTGCATACATTTGTGTTAAGTAGGGACAATGGTAACCGTGCATAGTTACAACTACTGTTGTAACTATGAGAATCCATCTTCCTTTAAATGAAGTTATTAAAAGACTGTAACGTATGAGTAAGTCTTGGATTTTTGCATGTTGGTTTGCATAGAATGTAATTCCATTTAGATAAAAGAATCTGATAAGAATCTGTCTTCCATGCCTGACTTAAAATATTTGAATTAATGGTGCTGTAACACAATGAAGGGGCTAAACATTTTATAAAAAACTATGTTTTATTGTTGTTGCTTTCCAAAGGGTTTGTCAAGTTATTTCCCTTTTACCATTTCTATTGGTCCACATTAATTAGGAGCACTCATTTATTCTTTCATGTCAAATCTACAGGGGCGGAACAAAACAATATAGTCATTCGATGTTCTTCTGGGAGAAAAATCTTCTAAATTACACAATATTGGGATCTAATAAAATATTATGATGCTAATACTGTTCAATTACAATATGCTTTTATCAATATGAGGGAATGAGGGTAAAGAAAAATCACGAGCAGCTCAACTTGATGGCCACTATCTGAGGAAAGGGAAGTTATCAGGTGATGATGAGGATCAGGATCTTTCTTTTCACTATCATCATCAGGAACCTAAATAAGTATGTATACGCCTATCTTGGTGTATAATACCTGTGAATACTTTTAGGTTATTTCATTAACATCATTAGAAAAACCTGGAGTATCATAGAGTATTCATATATATATTATATTATATGCATGTATAGTGTGAAACGCAAAAGCACAGTTAAAAATTACAGAACATCCTTCTGTTGGTCTGATGTGGTGCTTTCGAACGCGCAAAAGGTTTGAAAGAACTATTGAGATAAAACAGCTTTGAAGAAAGAAAGCAGGCAAGATGAGAAGTGGAAACTTCTCAAAATAAAATCATACTGCAACACAATAACCACCCTTGAAATATACACAGAAAATGTGGCAGCAAAAATCCCAGTCTGGTAAATTTCACATTAGGTCATCGATTCTGTCATTGACCTCTCATCTTCTATCTGTTAAAGAATCACATCAGAAATGTCCATGGCTGAGAGCATAGAACTTCAGAACTCAAACACAAACTAGATATTTTCTAGTTCTTGTTAATGTTTCTGTTAATGTTTCTAACACAAGGACATAGTGAATAAATGAGTGAATATAAATATGCAATCAGAATTAAAAATCCTTGATATATTATGTGAAACCATTTTCCTGAACATCATGCATGTATTAAAAAACTCCTGAGGGTAAACGGAATAAACATTTCCAATCGATCAGTGGGGAACAATTTTCTAACTTTTATGTCCTAAGACAGTATGCCAACGTTTGAATGGTTTATTATTTTGAGTCATATGACTTTCAATATTGTCAGTATTTCTTGATCTTTTTTGATATTGTTTTGAGTTTATTGTGATGGTTGTCTAGAGAACCAGATGTCAATATGCCAGACTAAAAGCTTTTTATAAAACTTCTCTCCTTGCTTTACCTAGAAGTGCCTGAGGAATGTTTTCTCTTGTTCAGGGTTTCTGTCTGGAGCAAATGTAACCTTCAGAAGTAAATTCTATAAATGATTTATTAATTGTTTGTGGCTCTCCTCCCTCCTTTACCTTTAACATAAAAAAAATTCTAAAAAGTCTTTTGATATCAAAATTGTAACCCTAACCTCTTCAAATGTGACACCAATGAAACCTTGATGTCATTGTGTCAAATCAATACTGCTCATTAAGAGCAGGAATTCACATCCATATCATATCAGCTCCGATGTGCCCCAAGGTTCCATTTTGGGTCCTTATTTTTATTCAGGTGTATAAAAAATATCACATGCAAGACAAGAGTAGTTTCTGCTATTCAAAGGCAGGAAACAATACAGAGAGGGTTGTCAGCTAAAGATGGACATCATCAGTGTTGTAATGTGGGGTAATCAATGAGCAATGTTTTGTCATTATTTTTTTTCCTCTACCAAAGCAGCCATTACCTGGTGGGCGCTACTGCCACGTACAACTAAACTGTCATACCTGATGAGCTCTCCCACTCCCCCACTTCACCAGACATAATAAATGTTATAGTTTCCCTTTGCCGAGATGTTAAATTGAAAATGGCTGACACACGGTGCCTGGCATTTCATCACAGAACAGACTAACTCTCTCACAGTTGAGCCCTTAAGCTTTTTTAATCAAGCGGCAGACATTGGACAGCAAAGAGAAGATGGAATCAGCGTTTTCTTGCTGAGAGAGAAGCAAATTAAATGGTAATAAAAGGTATTGTTGTAAATCAACTATAATAATCTGTTCAGATGTTAAACATGGTCTGGGATAAATTGAAAAGGCATCTTTTTTTTAGGTTGAGGAGACAGTTTCACTATGGTTCACAAACAGAGGAGAGGCTATAAGGATCAGACTTAACAGTGGCCTATAGTGAAATATTTACTTGGCCTAGATTCATATATAATGAGCTAAAAGAAACCTGGTTATGCAACAGAACCCATGTTTAATGTTTAATGTTGTGTTGTTGTGAACACACCAGAGAGACCTACACGTCTTTAAATGAGTTTGTGTAGCTGCTCTCATACAAAGCATCTGAGTTTGAAATGAGCCCCACAAGCTTTCGTCTTATTAATATAATATTTCTTATCCGAATATGAACTGACTGACAGAATCAATCAATCCTGTCATGCTGAAAGACTCAGGCCTTTCCTCCAATATGCCATCTGCTGAATGACTTCAGATGTTTTACCCTGTTGTTGCTGTTATTAATTATGCAGTGTAAGGCGGACTCGCACGGCTGCCTGATAAGTTAGAAGTTTTCCTCCATATGTTGACGGAGCCTGTCTGAGTGGGAGCTATTTGGTGATATGAGCAGTACTGAGTCATTGTACACGTCTCTAATTAGCTGCAAGTATGCCAGCTCTATTCATGTAGCTTGTCTTAAAGTCTCATATTTTAAGGAACCCACTCAGCACTCGTCTGTGCAGATCTGTACCCTCGGGCCAGGGAAGGAAAGCAGTGATAAAATGCTGAGACCCAACTTGGTGGGAGCTTTTCTTGAGCCTAATAATCCAACAAAATCTGTCATTTTCATGAAGGGCCTTTTGATTCTATTTTTAAGGTCTTTTTTTGCTCGGGCCTTGTGTCTGTGTCACGGAGGGTGAACTGGCAGAAGATGAGATGCTTTCAGACTAATAAAGCCCTGTGGTTCCTCAGGAAATTTGGCTTAAGTGGCTCTGCATTGTAAAATGTGCTTTGTTTTTTTTTCCAGTCTCTGTTCGGGGTTTGACTTGACTCACTTTCATCAACAATCAACCACTAACCCTGCCCCCGTCAAAGAGGAAGATGATACAGTCGCTGCAGGTGCAGAACTGAATAGAAACCAGCTTTAAAGACACTGTTTCTGTTCGATAATGTAAAAGATATCCAACCTAATAAATATTTGTATGACCATCCGATCTGTCATCACTTGATAAAAAATGTACAATTGAAAACATTCACCTCATGGGATAGTTTGAAACCATTAGCCTCACTGTGTTTCACATCACAAGGCAAACAAAACAAGGCACTACTTTGACTAATCCTGCTCCTCCTTCAGTAGAAGCATCCATTGCTCCTCGTGTTATTTTGATAAATCTTGAGCTAAACAATGTGTATGTACTTTAGATTTTATAACAGCAAATATTACATAACAGTGGACTCAGGGGAAATTTTGAAACTTTTTGACTTTGAGGTTTTCTGTGATTTTTCCCTATGCAGGCACATTGGCACTCCTGCTTCAAATACGGCTGCCACAAGGGTAAAGTGATAACAAAACAGCTATTCATTATAGGATACCATTTACATTCAAAGTCCATAAACCCCTCTCTACCCAATGGACTGCTCCTGATCAGCTCTAACTGTTGAGTGTACGAGTCAAGCTGTATTATAGTACAGAATGTTTACATGCTTGTAAACATAAAACTATAGCACAGTGGCAGATCTAGGATTTTCCCCTTTTCCACAATTTGAATTGTTTGTTTTTGGTATTCCACACAGAGCCTGAGTTACAACCTTCACTGACTGTACTGGGAATTACCTCCTACACCACCAGAATAACTATCCAAAACACAATTTAATTCTTGCGCCCTCTTGCTAGACGAGGGATGTGACTGAGCTTAGTTAAAGTTTTGTTACGCTGATTGCAAAACATACCCAAAGACCTCCCTCAAAACCTTGGAGGCAAAAACATAACAAATCGGAATTTGTCATCACTGCTGCCTCTCTCGCTGTGCTTTTAATCGTTTGTTAACAAAGAAGTAATTTGAAAAAGGGGTAATTTAAGTTGCCTCATCAAGCTAGCTCACATGTATGCAAGGATTTAAGGTGATTTAGTATTACAGCAATTAGTGTGTGAGGCACAGATCGTTCATTGTAAAGAGTGGTTAAAATCATAGTGAATAGACTCATGGCATCATCAGTCCTCTATGGTAAATTATTCGGCCTATGGTGTGGTTATATCAGTTTGTTTGTTCATTTTATTTATTTGAAATCATGAAATATCAATATGTTGTTTTGAGCTTTAGAAATAGGTAAAATATAGCAGTAAAAAAATATAAACAGCATTTTAAAATTATAATATGCTGCACTTTTCATTTTGTTAATTTGGTTGTACTCTATATACTTCGGTGAAAAAACGATAAAAGCAAATAAGATACTTAGGTGTTTCTGAATAAATGAACAGAAAACTGCACAGCATTATAATATTATTACGGGCAACTAATTGCTGCCTTATTGTTTGGTTTTCTTTAGTGTTAATTCTTCAGATGTTATTTTTCACAGGAATTAGCCACAGAGCTCTCCGCCTTTGCAAAAGGAACTGGCCCAATAATTGAGCCTTTTTTTAAGATCAGAATTTTTTAAGGCAGATGCATTAGCCACAGTGGCCTCTTCTTCAAAACAAGCTCCAAATTAAAATTCTGTTTTTTCTGTCACAGGGCAGAGGCTGTGAGATGGTCTATTTGCTCAGCTTGTTTTTTGAGAAGATCTAGATGCCCGCTGTCTTGAATCCTTCAACTGTTCACGATTATTTTAATATGGTTATAAAAAATGATGGTGACATATCTTAAGACAAAACTTACATGACACTCTTAGCTTTGTTTTACCATAGCTTTATCAGCAGGTGCACTCTTATGATCGAAGTCTGGCAGCTATTGTCTACAGGATATCTCACTGTAAATGATGTTAACACTCATGAGGCCATCAAACAATAGGTGACTATGTCGTAGCAAGATGGAAACGCATTATGGCAATCATATCTGTACAGATGGCAACTCAAACTGTTCGATGGGCCGGGAAACAATTAAGCTGCACAATCACTTCTGGAGAAGGAGGCTCCATTACAGCTAATGGGTAGTGTCTTGCTGTCAGAATGGTATTTAACACCAAAACAGGCTAGGCGAAGAGGCTTCGTAAAACACTTGAGCTGATGCAACTGTATATAACATTATGAGCACGTGTTAATTTGTGTGTGTGAGAGAAGAGCGAGGGAGATGTTTCAGTTTGTGTTTGTTAGGCACTAATTGTATTATTACTGATTGTAGTGGGACACACCGTGCTATAAACATCTGCATTATATCCTTATAGAGATCTGTATTGCTCTGTAAGTGAAACTATTTCTTCACAATATTTTCTATAAGTGCTATCAAGAAAGTTAACTTTTAAGCAAGTTTAAATGTGTAATATGGTCAGCTGTAATCAAAGTTACAGTTGTAAACAAACACAATGGAACATCATTGTTTTGTTGTTATCCTTATCGAGGACTTTCGAACATTCATAATGTACGTTGAAAATATGTGAAGGTCAAGGCTAACGACAACAATAAGTCAGAAGTTCCGGACGCTGGAGTCCAGTTAGTGGGACCAGATAGGACGGGTGGGTCAAGGCTACGTCTCACTTATAAAAAACACTTTTTGAGTTATATATTTACTCTGAAGACTCACCATCAAGAACTATTTGAATAAAGCTGGAGAGGCTTTCACAACAATGCAGAAGTTCCATCAATTCCACAAACTGTTGACGGTATAAATCAAAACAGTTTAAGTTCTGTGCTTACTTGCCCGTAGACTTCAGTGCCCAGCAAAGACGAGTCTGAAGAAACTACACAGAATGATCAGTGCTGCAAAGCAATTCGACTGAAGAGTTGGGTTACACTTTCAGTTCAAGAGTCTATATGTAAATCATGATGCATTGTGTCTTTGTTTGGAAACCACAGAGCACATGGACACTCTGGAGCAGTAATGGGAACATGTTTTATGAACTGCCTATCACACTTTATTCATGCAAAAATACACCAGATTTAGGTGAGGGTAATACAACGCTGCCACAATAAACATATGTAGCCATAACACTGGTCACAAACCTGCAAGCCATGTCAATCCTCCCTGGATGCGCACCAGCATCCACTTGCATCTGCAGGTCGCTGATGCCAGAAAAGATGGTCTTCATGTCTGGACAATGCAGGCAGACGTGCTGAAGGTACTTCCTCTTTGCTGCGACAGCTTTGTCCCAAATGCACCAGACCATGGCTGGATGTACAAAATGTGAGCATTTTAATAGTGAGAAATGTATTATATTGTGGACTATCAAGAAAAAAGGCAAAATAAACAGCCCTCTTATTGAGATGAGCTCAACATGGTTATCTGAAAATATATTATTCGCTCAGCTTAGTCGTGAAAAACAGTCCTCTCCTTTGTTTGACATCAAACAGCAATTAAAAAGAAACTAATTCTTACTTTGGTAGATTTGTGTGGCTACACATGCTGTGATGGGTCCCTCTGCTCTCTAATGTTATTCTGAAACAGAAGGAAATAATCATTCTAATACATGTTTAAAAGCCTGTCATCCAAAATATTAATTCATTTATTATTATTTAATATTAACACATACCCACAGAATGTTGAACTGAGCTTCATTAACTTGGTGAAATTGTTCTGTGGTTTAACGTGAACTTAAATTAGGTGACTTCCATCTGCAAATCTATCATGAACGTACAGTGAGATGCCAAAGTTTACTGTTTATGTTATTGTTCTGTTATGATGAATGAATTGTAACCTACAGGAAGTGTGTGGGCAGTGACGTTTAAATATTATTGAAACAGATATATTTTGTATGCAAAGGCAACAGAAATGAGCCTTAAGGTTACAAATAATATTATTTGTTACCTAACAATACTGACAAGCAGCTTTCTATCGTTAATAGTGTTATATGTAAGCAAAAAAACTTTAACTTTGATAACATTACTTTAACACAAAGAATAGAATCTAACTTGTTAGCAGTAGCTTTACATGGAAGTAGGTAAAGGTGGCAGTGCATAGTGCATGGTGTCCTCTAGTTCTCTGTCAGACCCCCCCCTCCTTCTTCTGGTTTCCAAAAAAACAAGATGGCGGCAGCCAAAATGCAAAACCTGAGGCTTAAAAACGTCAGCTCACAAAGCGGAGGGTGACGTCATGGTGTGTTGCCACTTGCTTTGAACACACATGCACACATAGAGATTGGCCTCCGACTTCAACAGTGCGTGACTCATCCCACAGGGATGCTCAGTCTGGTCCTCGACATCATAAATTATTCATTAAGCACAGCATGAAAAACGCATGTCAATTAGCCAGTTTAGTTTTTTTCCTCCAATGAAAAACAGCAGGTCTTTCTTTTCATGCCAGCAAGAGAAATGTAGTGAAACAGTGCATTATTTAAAATTTCCAGATGCATCATTCATCTGTAAGAAAGCAAGCAGGAACAAAGTCTGACAGTCAGTTATTCTGTTTGATTTAAGCAGACGTATCTTTCTGTATTAGTGGGCAAAGGTTTGAAGTTAGGCTTCTGTGTTCTGCTGTGATTGACTTAAGCTTGTGTTTGTCCTTTAACAACCCTCATGTTCTATGTATCAACTTTGGCTGCTGAATATAGTTTAATTAAAGAAGCTCTTCAAGTAACTCTCTCTTTTCCTGTCTGTCTGAGAATGTAATGACATCAGCCATACCACCAATAGGCTACAGATTCAATCAACATAGGGTTTTTGAAAAATATCTACACGTTGATGATTCTGAATGTGTAAGTGGTCACAGGCACTGCCAAGCAGACACACCTGAAAAGGGTGTAGATCAAACTGAAGATGTAGACCCGATATACTTTTTGGAATTCTTTTCTTGATAGGTAAAATTGATCTAATCTAATCTGTAATTAAATCAGTGAATAATATTCACCACTGTGAATGATAGGGGTAAAGGTCCCACCACTGCTTCTTAAATTTCCATAGCATGTATCCTTTGTGAACAGCCAAATGCAATCACATCGACCTCTGACTAAATGTGGCATAAACAGTCTTGTTGCAGACTTTTTACAAAGATGTAAAAAAAAAAAAAAAAAGCTTGATGGTTCAGTCTTGACTTTGAAATTTGACAACTGAGGAGCTTGCTTTTTTATGTGTGATAGATTTGTAACAGTAATATTTAAATCTTACAAGAAAATACATTCCTGTCTTTCACTTGACTGAGGCTTAAAATACACCAGGAGTAGAGTATAAGATCAGCATGCAAGAATGAGAAACATCCTGGGGGAGGTCTCATCAAGTATGATCATCTGCTAACGGTGCAAGAATATTTATAAAAAATTGGAAATCAAAGTTTGAAATCTCTAAATTAGGACTGCATATACCCTAAAAAAAGTTATCATTAAAAAAAAAAAAGCTTTTAAAGTTCCTGTACTCCTCAACATCAGGAGTTAATGGACACTTGAAGGCAATGTGACATCCATCTATAGATTGAATTACTCCTGGGAAGTGCCCTTATTCAATGAATTGCACGTTATAGTTGAATTGGCCCAGCATCAGAACACTCACTTCACAAATGGCCTTGCAGTCTTTGTGAACTCCTCTGCACACATTTGGTCCACTGGCACCATGCAAATCCCCACTGACACGATGAGAAACCTGTAAGTGATCAGAACTTGGAGACAAGAGGGTGAAGGCTGTTCTCTGTGAGACACAGAGAAATGTCTTGGTTTAAACAAAGTTAATGTTTCCACTGCATTATTTTTGCGGTTCAAGTGGTCTCAAGAAGTTGTGTCATCCAAACAAACCTAAGAATTCGTCCCATCCTCAAATACACTTCTGGCTGGCCTCTGTAGTTCATGGCTACATGCACAACTAAGATAAGTCTGTGAAATGGGAAATAGGCTTCAGCATTTTCTGTGAAAGTGCTGGTCCTACTTGTATAAGATGTAACCTTAACAAACACAGAGCTGTTTTGTTGGTTTTCAGACATGTCTGTCAGTTTGCTCACAGAAGAAGTATTGCCCACATAACGAAACTAAGTGCTTGACATACTGCTGGATGACTCAAGGCCATCAGACCCAAAACAGAAGATCAGTTCATAATAATAACAGAGTGAGTTTAAATTTAATACTACACTTTAATCAAAGTAGGATTTACAGACATGCTGCTCAAGACATAGGGGTCTACCCTCGAGTTATTGTCTGCAATGAACCTCACAAGCAGCCCAGTTGCTTGGTTACTGTTCCTGCAGTGAATCGTGACTCTGATGGCCCTGGGCTGCTGAATTAGAATTAGCTCAACTGAACAGGATTTGAGACTTTAGTTATACAAAATTTGATATTCTCTGTGTGAGAGCCAGGTAAAAGAACACAAAAACTTTTCCTTGAAATCTTATTTGATATCTCAATCACGTTCTTCCACTTTCACCTCTGTTGTTTAGGGTAAATATCTAACTGAAAATACCATAAATTCTCATTGTAGAGATAAAATAACTAGCTAATGCACTCTTTACAACTATTGATGAATTTCATGGTTAACACCACTCAATCATTGAGAATTGTTTTATTCTGACATAGCTTTTTAAGCCATTACAGCATTGATTTAGCGGCTCAGAAAACATTCACACTAATTTTGTGTTACGTGAAGCTACTAAGCCAATCAAGTTCGACCAGAATCAGTGAGTGAGACACAGAGAAGAAACAATATTTGAGGTCGTAAGTGAAGTAGCATGAGTCAGAGAAAAGTAATGTGCAATGACATACTCTACAAAGAATAAAGTGGACATTGAAAAACGGTTTTAATCATGGACGGACATTCCCATAAGCATTCTGATACTCGTACATACTGTATATGTTCTGAGATTATAATGATTATTAAAAGCAGCAATGACACAGGTCACAAAGCTTTAGAGCAAACATCTAACTGAAACCCTAATGAAGGAAACTTCAAAAATTAACAATTTGGCCCAAGATAATGGAGCTTCCAGAAATCGTTGTTGCTTGGATTAAAGGTCAACATTTAAAAAAAAAATTTTGCTTGAAAGGTTGTCAAAGAGTGCAGTGACAAAAACAATTTGAGAGACAACTAAAAAATTATAAACTATGGCAGCATTGTCGGCCATAAAATAAAAAGTACAAATTAACCCAGAATGTGGTAGCACAGCTGAATGTCGCTATTCATAAGCCATCAAGCCTAAATTTAGCTCCACTGACGTATCTAACAATTCTCAGCTGTCAGTTCATGTATGGAAGAGAAGAGCGAGATCTGTGAAGACCTGTAAGGCGTAACATTCCTTCAGACCAGTACAAGCAGAGAGGACATGAACCTGGCCATAAAGGAGACATTGAACAAGAGGTGGTCCGAATAATCACAGATGGAGGAGCTGTCATGAAAGGGAGAGAGAAAAAAGCTGTGGAAGGAAAGAAAGAGGGTAATCTATAGCCTTTCTCTTACCATGGTATATTTCATGCTCCACTATAACACCACACTGAGGTGAAGAACACAATGATGAGAATGATGGGTTTTCTCAGAGCATCCTCTTCCCATCAGCTTCACATGCACACACTGCACAACTTTATGAGACGGCTCATCGGAGGCAGGGTGTTGGAGCACCTTTGGTCCATCTGGAGGGAAATCGCAGCTTTTTTGGCACAGCTGAAGAGCCAGAGGGCAGCAACATTTTCTCCTTTGCTTGAGGAAAATTTTCTCCAACTGGACCTCTTTGACCTTTAATTGAATACCTCTGCTCCAGAAGCAGAGGCAGAGGAGTTGAAGTTGGTGAGCCAAGGTAAAATTGCTGGAGGAGGGTTGAGAAGGATTTGCAGGGAAATCAATAATAGCACTCTTTGGAGAGTTGTGCCTGTAAATGGAACCTGAAGCTGTAATGCTAGCAGTATGCTATAAAGCCTCATAACAGGCATTAGCCTAGTGTTTGCTGGTGAGTGTATTCGAATCAGTTTTCCATTTTTTCCTGTGTTAAGCCTTGAGCTAGAGGCCAGTTCAGGACAGACTCAACCACCCTGTAAGAAACGGCCAGGAAATGCCAGGGAAGCAGCTGTATTCTACTGTTTAACAGTAGTGGTTGACAAGATACTATTTAAAAAACTTCTGATTAAACATACATCTTACCTTTGTGTAATACATATAGTGTATAGTGATCACGTTTGTCCCATGCAAAAATGATCACTATAAACTGTTGATGCTAAAACTAAATTGCGTAGCTTCTGTGCGATAGTCCGAGACTCTGTCTCTCTCACCACAATGTCATGATCGACTTTTCATAATGAGTCAAATCTTTCTTTATAGCTGCACATGCATTCATCAGCCGGTCCTGCTCGCTCTTTTCCCCCTCTCTCTTGCACTGACACTAATGCAAACACACACAGAGACACTTGCACTCACACAAACAGTGTCATCGGACATGTGTGTAAACTCAGACTGGGTAAAAACAGAATTTGTATGAATGTACAATGTATGAAAAGCCAGAGGAGATGGCCGGGCGTGCTTAGTTTGGATCGATTCAGTTGGCAGTGCATTGTGGGATAGAGACACAGAGAGGCGCAGTAAATTACTGACAACATTTAATGGTCCAAGCATGTATGAAAAGACCCCAAATGATCACTGTAAGCAGATTACCTGATCACTATATTCAAATTATTTTAAAATGTGTATTGGAATGATTCACTGTATCCGTGATCACTATAAGCAGTTTCCACTGTATGTGAAAGCATGTCTCTATAGTGGTCGAAAGGCCCCTGTGATTGTCAGGAGAACAGGCCACCCCTTCAACAGTGGTTCGCTCCAACTGTCAGCTACAAACGGGTGCATACACCCCTTTGACCTATGGGGGAAGTAGTGAGCCCATCTCTCTTTGACATACCACAATGTGTCAAAGAAAACTTAGTTGGACAAGTAACGACGTTGAGGAGGGAGATTTAGTTTTTTCGAAGTATGTTTTTGGGGTTTTACAGGAAAACTAATTGAAAGGATGAAGATTAAATGGGTGGTATGGCTAATGTGCATCTGGTGAACCGCCCCAGCACTGCTTCAGGCTCCACTTAATTAGTTGGAGTTTTGGAACATGACATATGCCCAATGATTTCATCCCACTGAGAAAAGTACAACAGACTGTATGTACCTACCCCCTTGAATTCATCATGTTTGCATTGTTTTGTAGTTTTGTAAAGTTGCCAAAACAATACGGTTAAACTGAAGAATAGAAAAAGTTACTACTCACTCCATATTTCTGTCAGATTCAGGTTAGACTTTTGTTTGTAATTGTAAATGCATACTACACTGATAGACTTGACTGATAAAAACCTTTTCACAATTATTTGAAAGAAAAAGTTCAGTTGTTCAGTGTGTACGAATAAGTGGCATCTAAGGGTGAGGTTGCAAATTGCAACTAACTCAATACATTTCACCTCACCCCTCTCTAGGGCCAGTGCTTGGTTTGTCCATTCTGGGGTACTGTGGAGGCATGAGGGTGCAAAAGGGAAGGCACCATGGTAGAGGACCCAATCCTGATGTAGGCCTCATTCTTTAAAACCGAATGATTTTCAGTTTCAAGTGATTATACAGCAATGAATACAGGATTCTTAATATAACATTCACTATCCATCAATAGATCCCCATTAATTGTACACTCTGGTCCTTTACACCACAGTAAACATGATGACCTTTTATATGCAACAGTGTATTTGGTGCACACAGTTCACCATCACGTTCCAGTCCTATTATGTATGAATGTCCTGTGCAAACAACACAGACCCAGAGGAGACGTCATGTGAGAGAATACTTCATTGTAATTCACTGAAGTTTTACACAAACATGAACAAAATCACCACAGGATGTAGACAGTGAAGGGAATAAATTATATATATGTATATATATATATATATATGTGTGTATATATATATATATATATAAATATATATATATATATATAGTTAAATGTACTGTAAGAGTGCTGTGTTTGTTAGAAAATGACATTTCATCTGTGGCAGTAGCTGAGGGCTGGTGATTCATTCTTATAGTACATATTTTATATATAGTACATTTTTGGTCTGAAGCCAAATTATTTGAATGTATTTACCAATACCAATGGTATTAAATGAACTAATGGAGAGCTGCGAAGTTGAAAACCATCATTGCAAGTTCAAAATGCAACAAACGCCCACTGATCATATTGAAAAAAATAAAAGCAAAACCACAACTGAAACACACCAGCATCCACTGTGAAATAAAGGCAGTGCAATTGTCCTCATGTTATCACATTATAATAACTGACCTTTTATGTGGGGTTCATACAGTAATATAGACTAATAATTCATTCAATGCTCTATAGCTTACTCATAAGCTATTAATAAGAATGTTTGGAATGCCAAGTATAAAAATCTCTTTAACTGTGTTTGTCCTCCTGCACCACGAGATGATATGAAAGATCTGCAGAGCATCTGGTCAACAATCAACTCTTAACAATGTATTTACATTTACAGATGCAAACTTAAATCACAGTTAATAGCCTTTGTGAATTTTTACAATTATAAGCAAGTCTGACTGAAGGTGGACAAAAGCACAAGAGATTTTTCATAACCTGGAAGCACCAATGGTGTTTAAGTGTAACAACAATTCTATTAAGTTCTGTACAGAAAAATCATAGATTATAGTTTATAAACCCTTTTAAAAGGTACCTTATCACAGTAGAAACTGAAATTTGTCATAGCAATTGGCTTCATCATTATTGCTGATTATAAAGTTTTGAGAAAAGTCCCAAAAGACTGCAAGTCCTGTCGCTACAAGTGGAGTGGGAAAACAGATACAAGGATTTTTATAGAAATTATATTACAACATTTAGCTCCCACTTAACACTGTTGTTTTTACCAAGTGCCCCAAAGGTGTGTGAAGGTCAGAGGAGGAAGCTTAGATCTGCTGGCTCACCCCTCTTTGTTTGCCTTCTTTCTGCCGGTAGTGGAAGAGGCTGGTGGTGTCAAGCTCACCTGCGTAGTGAATAGCTTCTGCAAACAGCTTCACCACCTAAAACACAAAAGAGAAACATTAGGCTAAAGTTCATCAGGCAAGACAGACTGTATAGCTGCTTTAAGAGAGAGATCCTCCAGACGTTCTCCAGAGGGGTTGTATATGTAAACAGGAATGTCTGAGCAAAAGGGTTTTTTTTCTGCAGACTTTCCGTTGCCATACACGTAGCTTTTGGTGTCAAAATGCAGCAGCATTACATTCCAGACTCTGCTGGAATCACCCCTTAACTGAATGCTGAAAGGCAGAGGTCATGTCTGAAAACTGCTTTTGTAAGTGTAACTTGAGCATGAAAAACAGTCCCTCTAGGTGTGACATTTACAGACCTGGTAATTGGTGATGAGGGGAACTCCGTGGTCGATAGCCATTCTGCGGATGACGAAGTTATCCTTCAGTTGGCGAGTGTTGTTATTGGGCAAGTTGACCACCAGGTCAATACGACCTTCGCTTATAAGTCTGTTCAAACCAGCAAAAGAGAAAAAGATGTCAGCCATAATGATAAAATCAGGAAAGTGGAAACCACTTAAAGCGTCAGGTGTAATATTTTCAACAGATCCTCGAGTCAACGACTGGACAATGAGGAAAATAATTTGTAGGAACTCAAATATATATATATATAATACTGTTCTGCAGCTGTTGATGGATGTAGGCAGACCTATGCTAATATGGTTTCTGTATGAACTTGTTTAGCTCCACTGCTGTTTTAGTGTTTTTCTGCCTCCTAGTGATCAAATACAAACATACCCACTCTGGTATTTTTCAGTTTCACACAACAATAAGCTGTTAAAAGAATGACAGCTTTTTTGTTTAGTTAGTTAAAATACTACAAACCTAATATTGACACACACACACACACACACACACACACACACACACACACACACACACACACACACACACACAGAGAGAGAGAAGTCCTGACTCCTGTATAGCCTTTTTCATTTGAAGGACTTTGACTGACAGCATTGAATTAGCGGCAAATTCTAATAGAAAATATGGAGGACGGACAGACAACAAAGGTCATGTTCTTCTTTATAAAAGGTTGGCCTCCATGCCACCTTGCGCAGCTGATGCCATCCAGCCTTGTGTGTGTGTGTGTGTGTGTGTGTGTGTGTGTGTGTGTGTGTGTGTGTGTGTGCTGGTTGAGGCCCATTAAATTCCCTTAACATCCTCTTCACTCGCTCATTTTCAAACATACGGTCCAAATGGCTTTACCATACCATCATGACTGTTTTTGTGGAATCGTTACCTGAATGTTTCACTCACCGTCAGCCGGCTACAGTTACTCTGTGTTACTAGAAGCTTTGAAAAAGTTTGTATCTCTCGCAGCTGAACAAGCTCTAAAGTTAATGTGCCCAGTGGAAAATATTTGTATGCTAGTTTCCACAATAACGTGAAGAAATGTGGTCGAATTTTAAATGTCAATTTAAATTGCCAAAGGTTCTTTGGTTTACATCCGCAAGGAGGCTGTGTTTCATACTTGTTTGTTTCTCAGTAGAATTACGCAAAATCTATGTGACCAATTCGAGATATTGTGGAGGGGTTGGGGGCGTGATCCGAGTAAGAACCCATCAAATTTTTGCGTGTATCAGGATACACGCAGGCATGTTGATATTCATATTTATGAGTGTGTGGAGATCAAGATCAAAATCCAGATCTAGTGAATTTAAATGTGGTTTCATGAGGGGACTGTTGGATCATGGTGGACAAATGTGCTCTTCTGAGTGACATTCTAGTTTAGTAAAGTATTTTTCCTCCATATTTAGCCATGGCTAAATGAAGACAAAGACACTTGAGCTGCTTCTGTTTCTGAATTCCCCCAAATTTGCCTTGGCATTGCTCTGACATAAGACTTTCCTCATCCCCCCTGTTCTAGCCCCAGTCTGGTTCCTCTGACTGTGGACTTCAGAGTCTGCTACATCTTCTTTGATCTTGTAAGCATATTAGGGTGATAATGAAGGGGCTATGCCCTCAGATCTTAAGGCAGTATCTTATGCTGATTAGATATTCCAATTTTGGATCTAATGAATCATAGTTTACATATTACTTAAGCACTGCCTCAGGAAAACCGAGTCTCACCCTGAAAAAAACATTTGGCTCAGAGTCTCACATTTTTCTGGCTTTTTTTCTTCACATTTCAATGAACGTTTCTTAATAATGTGTCATAAAAATAAAACATTTTAAAATGAACACGTCCCAACCTCTTGATACTAGGCAAACTGCTGTCTTCTCCTTTCTCCGAGGGCCAGGCTACTGGAGTGGCAGGCACGTCATTGGCACACAGCCATGCAGACGTAGCTTCAGTAGCATAGAGCTAGAAGACAGAACAAAGGCAACATTACCACATATACAGAAATGCATGAATGATATTGAGGGTGAGTATTTATTTCAAATATAAGGGTAGAAATCTAAGAACCATTGTTGATAGTCATGCAGGAACATTTGTTTGTTAGGTCTGTGGTGTTTCAGCACTCACTTTGAAGCCTTCTTCTTTCAGTTGGTGCGCCGTTGCCAGGAAATTGGGTCGGAACGAATGCTGGAAGGGAAGAAACAGATTGATGAAAAACAAAAAGCTAACACGTATAAATACCAGCAGAGGGAGACTTCTGATATGGGTTTCTGTTTAAATAAAAAGAATGAGTCCATCATGTTCTGTTCATCACTGAAAGGCTGTTCTGAATCTGCCTTCATGTGTAGGTCCTCCCATTAATTTAACTGAGACTGCAGATTGGTATTATTGTGTGGAAAAACATAAATGGCCGTTCATATGATAAAAAAATACTGTCGTAAAGATTTTTGGCCTAACATAATAAACAACAGATTAGAGCTGGACAATAAAATAATATCAATGATTATTGATTTTCATCAACAGCAATTTAACAAAAGGTTAAAAACACATATTGACATATTGCTTATGCATTGTTCAGACACAGTGATGAGGAACTCCCTGTTAATCAGGTGTTTGTGACTCTCTTCCCATAAAATAGATTTTACAACCACAACCTTCAATCAGGAGTAAATATCAGTCTTTAAACTTAATATAAATATAATGGGACATTTATCGTGATAAATAATCAATCTTTGCCAATATCATTCTTGTCTTGATATAATTACTGATCTTATCACCCAGCCCTACAATAGAGATAAAGCATAATCTAAAAAAACATAGATGCAACATTAGTTATAGCAGTTTTAATGTTCTTCATTGCTTTGTCTTATAGGAAAATGATACTGTCAAATGATGGCACCAATACATATTAATGAAGCTGCATCTTGACCGATGTTACCCACAGCTTTTTACATAATTTCCGAGGACTTAGTCTGTCGATCTTACTCTCAGTGAACAATTTGTATTTTTTTTCTGCTTGTTGTTTCTCGAACAAAGCAATAACAAAAGGTAGAGTTTGGGGACGTCATGGTTTGATTCAGGAGGTTCTTACTCGGACTCTGATCATCCACAGAAGTCTCCTCCTCTCCAAACTGAACGAACACAGAGATTAAATCCAGCAGAAACATCGGATGAACCTTATATGGATATGACAATGTTTAGGAGCGTATAAAGCGTGACCCCAGGCACTTGCCTTGAAGTGGAACTTTTCCACCAATTACACAGCCAGTGTTGTGACTGCTTTCTTCAAGCTGCATAAGTCAAATTCACAGTTTCGTAACGCATGATGGCATCGAGACTTTAATTACTAAAACTCATGTGATGTGATGTCATTAAAATCAAAATACACTGTCCAGGCTCACAGTTCATCTCTGTGGATGAGGTGGAGATCTTGCGGCACAATTATGCAGAAACAATGATTCCAAGAGTTCTTTTGACAGGAAATATTTTTATACATATATTTATGCAGTGTTTTGTGAATGGTTTCTCTTCACCCTTCTATTTTGTTTTGAATAGTTACAGATGCCTCCGTATTTCCTCTTATTCATTCAGGTGTAACATGCATCTATTACTGTATTTGAGCCTATTCACACATCACTTGAGAGCTCATCATAGTTTTCATGAGTAGTCTCATGACAGTTGTCAGTGACGAGAATCAAGGTCGGATGTGGTGAAAAACAAACTGAATATGGAATTGTAAGAAGCCGACGGCCAGAAGATTTGTTGATAAGGTGCTTCTCATTTGGTGTCTTATGGGCAGGAGGTGCCAAGAGGAAACCTAGAACAGGAGGCGAGTGAACCTCCAGATGGCTGTGGTCTTACCTGAATTCCAATCAGGATGCCCTTCTGTGGCAGCTTGAAGCCTGTGGAGAGCATAGCTTTCAGGAAGGCTGAATAAATGTTTGGTCCAAAACAAGCTACCTGCAAGAAAACAAGAGGTGCAGAACAAATGTGAGTCACTGTGGACACCGACTCTCCAAATTATAGAAGAAAAAAGTATACACACAAGTATTAACAGTGGGCTTACTTCTCCAGTGGAAGCCATCTCACAGCGAAGCACAGGGTCTGCATCCCTCAGCCGCGGCCAGGAGAACATGGGCGCCTGGTCGAAGAACATAGAGCAAAGGATTTGTTTTGACACGCTCTTCCTTTGAAAAATCAAAAAGTCAAAAGGGCATTTGTTCAGCGTGACCGAAAAAATGTGGTCTTCTATTTGCTTTACTCGGCTATTGTTGTACTGTTACAGTTATTTGTACACACCGTTTATATGGATAAAAGCGTGGGACAGAATCAAATGCTGTTTAAGGGATTCAGTTACAGTGATCAAGTAATCTGCTTCCAATGATGATTTGGGTTTTTTTTACACGTTTACTATACTTGTGTTACTTACTGTAACAGGTAAACCAGGGCTCCAGCAGTTGTATATGCATTAGGAAGAATAAATGGCAAATAATGATAAATAAAAGCTCATGTAGGCTATCAATCAGGTTTTTTTATCTCGCTACAAATTATTATTTCATATTGTCTCATGCAAACTACAATTTCTGCTTCAGCTCTGAAACTTCGCACATCAGATAATGAGGAGAGAGGTGAAACACAATATTAGCCCAGACAGACACAGACAGACTAAAAGAGGAAATCTTTAAAGAAATGGCAGGATAGCAGTCGCTTTAACAGCCTGTTTAACATGCGCCCTCCACGCTGAGAATGGGGGGAAAAGCAGGTAGGTGGCATAATGAAGGAATACCAGGGTGAGCCAGAGGAAGAGGAAACGGAGGAGAGGAGAAAATGGAAAATCAAAGATCATGGACAGGACATGTGAGGGTTTGAAGGCAGTAAAGACAAAGAAAAAAATGGAGAGACAATGGATGAAAAGGAGGGAGTGATTGGCAGGAAAATGTAACGACAGCAGACAATTTAAGAAAGATGAAATGAGGGGAAAAGGGGAAGATGATTAAACAAAAGGAGAGGGGAAGAAAAAGGTGAAAAGATGGAGAAAGGGAGGAGAAATTGACTGAAGAAAAGTATGGGAGCAGAATTTCTCATTGTATAACAGAAAAGAAATGTAGGGTGTTATTTGGAATGTCATTCTTTTTTCATGTAGAAGCAGACATCTCCCCACATTACCTAGAGAGAGAGAGAGAGAGAGAGAGAGAGAGAGAGGTCGTAGAGTGGTGTTGCCCATGTGTTCACACAATGAAACAGACACAGACACGTAGAGGCAAGGACCACAAGGGGGGGATTCATCCTTGAAGCGGGTTATCTAATCAGCTGAATGTAATGTGAGCATACTAATGTAAGTAGGGACGAAGAGAAGGGAATTTAGACAGGGAGGCAGCATCACTTATCACGGCTTTGTTCAAAGAGTTGGAGGAAAACGGGGTTAGTGCGCCGAGATAAAATGGAGGAATGTAACTAAGAAAGGAGATGAGACAGAGGGAGAGGGACACGTGACAGAGAGAGAGCAACAGTGACAGGGAACTATTGATGTGCAATAGGAGACAAGAGTCGACAACAAAATTAGTCGCGCTGAAGACAATTTGCGAAACAAAGAGAGGATGGCACAAAGACATATGCTCGCGGGTCTCTACGTAAATGTAAATCCAGAACATTCAATTTAATCATCCAAATGAGAAAAGCTCCTACGCCACCACGGCGACTGCAGAACCAAATCTCCAGCAGCCTCGTCGTAAACGTCAAAACTATCAAGCTGAAATTAAAGTGAAATATAATTTAACCACAAACAAGTTGAAAAAAAGGAAGAAAGGGGAGGGAGGTAGAAAAAAAGGGCAACACCTGGGGAGATTTAAATGCTGGAAATGAGAAACTTCTCAGGAGCCTTCATGAGCAGAATTTTAAAAGAAAAAAGAAAACTCAGTGGTTTCATTTGTAATGCGGTGTCCTCCAAATGAAATTGGTATGTCTGCTGAACAGAATGTATGTGACTGCCACAATAGCCAAGCCTCTCTAACCGAACACACGCACACTCACACACACTCGCACACACACGCACACACACGCACACACACGCACACACACGCACACACACACACACACGCACGCACACACACACACACGCACACACGCACACACGCACACACGACATCCCCATCTCCCTATCCCACACCGAACGCCCACTCCTCACAGACAGGAGAACTGCAAGGCTCCACAACATGAACAATGTTATCTTGGGGCACCAGCTGAGCTCCAGTGGAGGGAAAGAATAAAGTAAGACGTGTCTATTTAACATTTTGTTTCACATTGGGCCGTACTGGAGGTGGAGGTGCAGGCACCAGTGTACATGTCTTCATATCCGCAGCTGAATGGGAATCATGGCAATCGTAGAAACAGATTTCTGAATGACAATTTCCACATTTAGTACTGATGTTGTTACTGATGGATATTTAGATATATTATAACAAAAGATCTATGAAAGGCTCCATTTCCTAAAAACTCACCTGAACCCAGCCAAACTTCTGCTACGGCAGAACACAGTGATTCCATGGGTCATAAATACTACAACTCTACAAGGTGACTGCTTTTAGATTTCTAGAGAGGCAATGCAAGATGACTGCTCTTTGGTGTGGACTCCACAGCGTAAATAGCAAATAGGCAGTGGTGGGAAATAACAAAGTGTATTAATTCAAGTACTTTACAAGTACACAATTGAGGTACTTGTTCTTTGCTTTTATGTAACTTTCTACTTCTACTCTACTACTTTTGTGACTTTTACTATATGATTAAGAAAAAAAACTAAACCAAATGCCCGTAAGCCTTTTTGAACAAAAGTAGAAAAGCATTATACAAATTACATACATTTACAGACACAGTACTGATGATAGCAGGAGTCCTTTCAGCAGCAGCAGAACTTGGGAATTAAGAGAAAATTGTGGAAACCACATGAGTAGCTCGATTGGGTGACTTCATAATGTTGTAGAGTGGAAGTCTGGAAAAGTTAGAAAAAAAATTAAAACTTTAAAAACTAAAAGGTGTCAAATATTATTTTAAACAAAACTTTGTACATGTAGTGGGTCTTTAAAAGGTCCAATGTGTAAGATTTTGGTGAAAGGTATCTATAGACAGAAATTGAAAAATAAATAACCCTAGTGATGTTTTCATTAGTGTGTTTCATCTAAATTGTACAAATTGTTGTTTACTGTACCCTAGAATGGCCCTTTATATTTATCTGCATTATATTTACATCGAGGGGGTCCTCTCTACGGAGGCAGCCATGTTTTTTACAGTTGCCCAGCTGAACAAACTAAACACCTTTAGAGTTTTTATGACAACTGAAGTCTACCACAGGTTCTCATTCATGTTTGGAAGGGGAGGGTATGGTGAGGGGTGTTCATCTGCAACATGCAACTTCACGAAAAGATGTCACTACATTCTACACACTGAACCTTTAAAAGGTAGAATACTTTGACTGTCTCAGTGGTAAAGTAACCATTACATATAGTTAATTAACAAGCAGATAATTTTATGCCAACATGGCCTTGTTCCTTTAACACCTTACTTTAAAGTGTTGATATCTGTGATGTTCAGAGCTTGTGTTTTTCCTGGGGTCATTAGGCTCAAAGAAATGCGTCTATTTCAGAAGTCGCCTTAATGCCTCGCATGCCATGGTCAAAGGCCCGAAACATCCAACAGACGGGAGTTATTTTTCTCCCACCATTAAGTGTGCACAAGGGACATGCACCGAATCAGCTTCCTCCTCCTCAAATGTTGTTTTCATGCTCTTCTTCCTCTCAGTGTCATAAATACAACTGTGTTATTGTTCCCTACGAGTTTGTATGTCGAGACAGAAATCGCACAATGGGGACTTGTTAGCAAAGAGAAAACTACATGGCCTCAAACAAGGGACTGTCTGAGAGAGGAGACAGTAAGAGCGACGGAGAGCGGATGAGAGGGAATGAGACAGATAAATGAAGATGGTCTCTCTGGATGGCAATGAATTGAGCCTTGTGATAATACAGTGAGTACAGTGAAGATAAAGGCTGAGAGGCTACATATTGATGACACACACTTCAGGCTGCTGAGGCTGGATAATGGTTTCAATCATCAGTGTGTTCACAGTGGTGGGCTTCATGTTAATGTGGCTGTGTTATGTTAATCTTAAGATTAGCACGACTTCCCTAAACAGTTGACATGTATTGTGGCAAGGTTTTCCAGCACATATCAGGGCCGGGGTTAGGGGTGGGAATCTCTAGGAACCTCACGATTCGATTCCGAGGGCTACAGTTCAATGATAAAATAATTATTGGTGAATCTCGAGATTCTGCATTTCTGCTCTTTTATAATCCCTGACACTTAGAGCTGATCTTTATTAACACCTGCTGCATAAATATGTTCCTGGATAAATGGGGCGTTGTTTCTTCTGCAACAATGAAGTTAAAAAACTCAGGTGTGTGTAGGTGTGTGTAGGTGTGTGTGTGTGTGTGCCCGTCCCTGTCGCTCACAAAAACTGATAACCACATGTATTTAGTTATTACTCAATGACGTCGGATCATGATGTCGGATCATGATTCCGGATCTTTCCGGTCACTTTAACCCTGACGTCCTGTGCACATTTTGTGTTGTATGTAGCAGATAAACTGTGTGTGCACAGTGCGCATGTGTCAGTACTGTTCAGGTCCTCATAACGTCTGATTGATGTCTGTGTTCATTGTTAAAGTGTAAAGTGAGTGTAGGTCAGTGGAAGAGTGGAGGGAGGACACTCTCCCAAGGTAAAAGACCGACCAGACCTTTAATGAGCGTCTGTCCTGATCTTGAAGCAGCTGGTTATGATAATGCAGTGGCAAGACAACGCTAAAACGATGAACTTAGCAGAAAACATGAATCAATTATGTTCAGTCTGCATCAATGCAGAGTCGTCCACGTCCGCATCGCAGAATCGAGAAATTTGCCCACCTCTAGCCGGGGTATATAAAGTCTGTTTCATTGACTCCAAGTAAACTCTGGAAGTCTTTTAAGCCCAGCGCCTGGAGTATTCAGAGCTCTGATTAATATTCTTCACCACTGTGCAGCCTAGAAATTGAAAACTTTAGGTGGCAGGGAAGAGTGGGAGGATTATACCTGCGTGATTGGCTCCGAACTACAGCCATTGTTACAGCAGCTCTGTTGTAATTAGAGGGAGAAATTACTTTGGAAAAAAAAATAGCTTTGGAACATCTGGCGTCACGTAAACTCTCTCACACCCAATCTGAGGAGAAGTAAGCCACCCAGCCGATATGAGAAGTCACCTATTACCCCCCAGGCCCACGCCTAGGTGGAGGGAAGGAGCAGTAATTGTCGCCTTTGTAAGGGGATCCAAAGGAAACTGCATGAGCAGATCCTGCACCACCTATTAAGAAGTCATACATGTAGGGCTCTTTACATAGAAGCACATTTTCTAACTGAACATGATACATTAGACCTTGGGAAGTTCATAGACATGATTACTGGGGAACAAGTAACAAGTCACTTTTATACAACAGGTAGCTATTAACCCTGAACTAATCACAGTGGTCGTGGCTATCAAATTTTTTTTAATTCTGGAAGTTTGAACTTCAGTTTAAGTATTACACACTTCTGTATGAATTGAGAACAATTCAGAACTTAATAAAAACCCTTTATACACAGTGCAGTGTTTCCCGCAGAAAATTAGTCAGTCAAGGTGGTGAGCAGGGGGGGCGTGGCACTGTAGTTCCCACGACGACGGCAGGCATGCTGTCCAGTTGTGGGATTTTGCTTCTTTCCCGATAAAAAAGAAATGCAGTTACAGCAGATGATAGATGGCTTAACATATTTAACCTACAGATGCCGCTATTCCGCCTCATTGCGATACGGCCATATTTTAACCTACTGTCTATGCATGCAGGGATGCAGAATATTTATTTATTTATTTATTTTCGGGGGGGACGTAGTCAAGGCGGGGGGCCGTTGTTGTCAAGGCGGCCGCCTTAACTATAAAGCGCTGCGGGAAACCCTGCGTGTATATTCTTGAAAAGCCCCTGCCTGACCACATAAATCCAACCCATAGTCGCCCTGTCCACAACAGTGTGAATATTTTGCAAAATTAACTCTTCCTCAGCGTTTGAGAGTCTCCTCAGAAAAACTGACATTTCTTACAGACGCCTTCAAAACAAATTGTTGATGTAGACTTTATCGCCACCTACTGGCACGACATTCTTGTATGAGCGTTTGAACTCATTTTTGTGTTCTCATCTGGATGGAAATATTTTCTACCATAAAGGTTATGTGGACTGAGATTTTCTTTTTTAAGGAAGGAGAGGAAAATATTCGCAGAAGTGAAGGCATGTGTGATTGTAGCCTTAATGTGTTGACTGGTGTGATGATATGGCAACAAGGATTTTGTGTCTTTATTGTCAGTTCACAGTTGTCTACCTCATGAGTCTGTTTTGGCTACTTGCTTGCTTTACTGTGACGGTTTGTTGGCAGCCATCAGCGCATTAAACATTTATACGATTCAATCAGGTCCTCACGGTTTCTTATTGACCCTGAGTTGATTAACTTCTGGATCAATTCCATTAGGCTGTTACACAGAGGGCAAAGTATAGCAAAACAACAGCTTGAATATACATTACTGTGGTTGTAACTATTAACATTAACTGACGCTTAAATAAATTTAACCATCATAAAACTTTAATATCTAAACACACTTTTTTTATATGTCAAATTGTCTTCCGTGGAAAAGCTCTATCCAGATTATCATGTTGGGTTCTAATAAATGCATCAAAAACATTCACTGTGTTGCAGAGAATGCTTATTTTGTAAGTCCTCACTAACTTACAACACACTTCTCATTCACTTCATGCGGCTGTGAACACTTATTTCAGTCTCTCTTCTCACCTTGATGCCCACGTAGTCCACAGGAATGATGGGTCTCTCCAGCGAGGGCAGGCTAGCCTCATCCATAGGCTCCCCCACCATCACTTTGGTTGCCACGTTGATAAAGTCCACACCGATTGTTTTTGATACAAAAGGGAAGGAGCGTGACGCCCGCAGATTACACTCTATCACCTTAAAGGAAATACAACACAAATGCTGTCATTGCAGAACTGACAACCACAGACATTGTCCCTGACCAATTATTGTACATTTGGATAAGGCTAATCAAAACACGCACACAGTCCGTAGAGGCATTTACATTCCAATTTACTAAACAAATATGTACAATATATACATGTACTGTAGCTGGACCATCAAAACTGAAGGCAACATTGATCCTAAAATCCCACCCCAGGCTGATCTCAAGTTGTGAGTGAAGTTTATTTGCTGTAAGCTGGTGCTAAAATGCCGATCTATCTTTTAGTCACACCCTGAGAATTATTACTCACCATGACATCATTGCCTTTAACCAGAAATTGAGTATTAAAGGGCCCAGAAATTTCAAATGCCTGCGCGATTTTGCGGGTGGCAGTTTTCACCTGAGAGCAAAGAAAAGAGAAATCACTGACACATTCCAAATATAAATAAATGAGGCTGTCTGTAACCGTTTAATAGAGTATCCCTGTATATTAAAGGAGAAAACAACTGTGGCTACATGATGATTTAAAGAACTTGTTACCTCCACCAAGGTGGTTGATGTTGTTTTGTTTGTCTGTTAGCAGGATTACACACCTAAGGGACAGATTGCCATGAAACTTGCTGGAAGGATGCGGTATAGGGAAGAACACAATAGATGTTGGTGCGGATCCAAATAAATGAGCAGGATCAAGGAATTTTGTTTTAACTTGTAGTGTTTCCTGCAGGATTCATTCAATCTATGATGTAGCATGGGTGCACGTGCACAGACATTGCTCTCACATGCAACAGATTCCTAGTTACAGGTACGCAGACTAAAGAGTGAAAGAGAACTTCTCGTGTGAGAGAACTACATTGCATGCCACTTGCAGGTGCATACATTACTGCAGCTGAATCTATGAAGTTTGACAGTTGTTGTGGACGGTAAAAACTTTATGGACGATAGCATGACAATTTTTATCATCATGCAGCAGATAGTGCTGCTAATAGCAATACACACAACTATTTAATACAGCAACAGAGCAAAACACCAAGTTAGATATCTGCTATGTTATTATGAGAAGTGTGAAAATGTTCACGTTCATTATGAAACTGTGGCAGAACAAATTAGAATATGCCGATCGCCACAGTTTAAATAATTGGTGGGAAACACTGATTTGGTATGGCAAGATGGAGCATTAGCCTTGGCGGATGTATGCACCCTCAGATTTACAGCACAATTAATATGATTCGCTATGTCTTGAGCTGACTGACCTTTTCTAGCGCCCCCTGGCTAATGGTCTGGGTTGGCAGCATGAGAGTGGCATCTCCTGAGTGAACCCCAGCATCCTCCACATGCTCTGTGATGGCATGGCACAGAACCTGGATGGAGAGGATTTGCATACAGATTATAACACTAATGCAGCAACAGAAATTCAGAAACAAAGTTTCAAATTCAGCTTTTACACCCCCGGCTTGTTCTCTGGGGATTTTTTTTTTTTTAAGACCAGATGATCTCCAGACTGGATGTGTTTGTACCTACAGTGCATCACTAAGTAAAATAGTACATAAAAAGGCAGTGTAAAATTATGATGGTACATAAAGCTGTGAGTGATGCATTGTGCATATGAAATACATAAGTAAATTAATTCAGGTTGGCTCATTGAAAATCTGCTCTGGAAAAAAGGGCCTGTGTTTGTGGACAGTGTCGCTAAGTGACAGTGTAGGTGGATATGCAGAGTCAAAAGAGTAACTTCCAACATTTCACCCCCAGGAAAGGAGATTTTTATCAGCGGGCAACTCTGTGCAAGAGTGTGTGTGTGTGTGTGTGTGTGTGTGTGTGTGTGTGTGTGTGTGTGTGTGTGTGTTTGTGTGTCTGCAGATGAGCTGCAGTGTCATTAGTACATTTAAACTGCTGCTAACCACAGCATTCATTAGCACTCTTCAGATAGAGCCTGTAATTAATACGTATTATCTCTGACTTCTCCACTCACTCTCTCTGTGTCTCACACACTCAGCCTGGCCAGGAATAATGAAGCCTGTTTGGTATTCAATGAATGGACAGCTTGTTAATGTGATACTGAAGATAAAGGAGGGGCTGTATTCAGGGAAAGCAGAGGGAGAAAATCTACCGTTCCCCTGGATTGGCCACGTTCAAAGTGACACCCTTGAAATGACTCTGCAGTCTAAACAATAGAACAACAAAGAAGGCGCTCAGGACAAGGACCTGGGTGGCTCTGTCCTTCACTGAAAGTTACACACTCATGAAGTAATGACAAACCAAATGTTTTAGTCTGTCCAGTATCAAATGATGATCCAGTGGTTTGTTGGTTTGACAGAAGTTGCAGTTCCACAGGGATCAAATAATTCAAACATTTAACTTTGATAAAAACTGAATTTCTATAAATTACAGCTCGTCCGAAACACAGCAGCCAGATTTCTCACCGTATCCACTAACAGAGCAAGTTGATTTTAGTGACTGGCTTTAGCTTCTTTTCATCAGCTTAAACTGATTTAAGACTTTATTATAGACTTGTAAGGGACTCGTTCTGGACTTGCACTTCAATACATTTCAGATCTTTTGACACAGCATGTGCTTGGTCGTAACCTTCAGCGGAGGCCCGGCTCACCATCCCACAGAACCATCTCCCTGAGGAGATCAGACTACATATCCTCTCTTCTATCTCTCTTGTGTGTGTGATTTCTCTTGGTCTTAATTCACCTTAACTTTTTTTTATCTTTTTTTATAAACCCCAGAAGAAACAAATGGAAGTGCAGTGTGAACGTTTCTGAAGATCCTCTCAAAGAAAGCTGCATGCTGGATTACTGCAGACCAAACTACTAAAAGGAATTAATGATGATAAATAAAAATGGGACAAATAATGTTTTTGCAGGCTGCTGCAAAACATGGTACATTGTGTTTGTATATAACTTATGCTCAAGCACTAATTATTGCTGGCAGAACATAATACTACATCTGGTGCATGCAGTATAGTTGTCCTTCATTGCCAGAGCAGTGAGTCTGCTCTGCCAGGATGTCTCCACATACACATAATGACAACTCAAAGGAATTACGGACAAAAACCTGTATAACTGGGCAGAACATCATGTCAGTAGAGTCTCACCCTGCCAGCCTTGGCCACAGCATCCACCTCTACCTCCCTGGCACCGCGGACGAACTTGGTAATGACCACTGGATGCTCCTGGAGGACAGAGACAGCAGGGTGGTTATTCTGTCGACTACAAAAAAAGGTGAAATAACCCA
The DNA here is from genome assembly GCF_024713975.1 of Paralichthys olivaceus. NCBI lineage: Eukaryota > Metazoa > Chordata > Actinopteri > Pleuronectiformes > Paralichthyidae > Paralichthys > Paralichthys olivaceus. The sequence continues at coordinate 14,149,863 of NC_091102.1, forward strand.
GTCTGAACAAGGTCTTTTGGTATTGTTATGGCATTTTTGCGGAATTTTTTCTCTCTTCTCCGCACAAACAGTTGCTTTTTTCCACATCCAGCAGCTACAGGGCGACATCATTTATTTGGAGTCACGTTTTCGGCCAACCGACAGAAAGAAGTCAGAAATAATCCGTCTCTCAGCTCTTTTTTCACTCTCGACAAACTCCTGAAAGAAGTATCTGGCTTTGCAGCTGCTAAATGCACCACTATGTCCACCAGCTGTATCTGTCCGTCATTTGGTGTTGAGCAGAAACTATAGTCTGGGTTTGTAAGAGCTTTTTCTTTGAAAACAACTGACTATTTCAGCTGAAAGCAGGATGATGAAAGCAGTGAGAGTGAAACAGAATAGTTGTGGGCAACTCAGATAAACAATGAGCTCAGGCTCACTGAAAAACAGTCTAGGCGAGGAGAGCTGCGGATTCAGGTGTTTGTTCCCTCTGTAGTTTCATTACTACAGTCGACTCCTTTCACATTGATGCATTGTTTTCACATCATCATTTCAATGTCAGCGTAATCTTTTTTTCTGCTCCCAAACGAGCAAATGCTGTTGCTGTAATGTGATCTGAGCTCATCCTGCACAATACCCTTGCCTCCATCTTGACCTGAACTCATTTCTAACGACCACTTCACACCACAAATAGGCATGTCTCTCTGTAAACTGCAGGACATGGACGTCCACTGGTGCCAAAAATCGATGAGGTGCAGCAGCTAAAAGTACTACACAGATTTCTACAAAACTTGGTGGACAGAAACATGGACCAAGACAGAAACCAGTAAATCATGGCAGGGTTCTGGACAAAGGGACATATCCAGGACATTTTTTCTCATTTACCGATTATCTTGATGAATAAAAACAGGCATATTGAGAGGACTAAGATCTATGAGAAATTTGACACATCTTTATTTAAAAAGGACGTTATGGTATGCGCTCTTCTGGTTACTTACATTTGATTATTACATTGATAATTGCTCACATTCTGCTCAAGGACTTTTCTTTGACGGCTGGATTTTATTTCTTATTTTTTGGCGACAGAACTTGAACTGATGTTTTTTTTACCATCTTATTGTGGATTCGAGGTTATGTTCCAAACTGATGAACAGGGATGACATTATTGGTTGCAGTTTTTTAACAGCTATCCTTTGTTAGCATCATTTAAAACGTTTTTATCCTCCTACAGCTTGTTTCGGATGACAGAATGCCTCCATATATTTAGCCTTCTCATGGTTAATTACTGCTGATCACTTGCTAACATTTTGTCTGTGGATTGATCACTAGCAAAACACAAGCTAACACTGGCACAGCTTCTATATTTGCTTGCCTGTTGATGTGTATGGGTCATTGACGTCAAACATGAATGCAAAGGATGATTTGTCACATTGTTTTTTCTGATCCCATATGATTCCTCTCCTGCTCATCTGCTCATGTTAAAGCTGAGAGTCACTCATTTAACCCAATGGTCATTGCTCAATTCTAAATCCAATATACTGAAGCACAGAGGCTAAAAATGTATCTCTGATCATTAAACCTGCACTTTTTTTTTTTTTTAATTAAATGTGATACACAAAAATATTTTCTTGTTAACAGATTTAAAACTGTTAAACTACTATTAACAGACGTTGGTGCTTTAAAGGTGAGATACAGTATTTGTGTGTGTGTGTGCTTGTGTGTCTGTGTGCGTGCGTGTGCATGTGTGCTTTTAGCTCCAGGAAGAAGCCCTTGGAGGGGCCAGCTGCCCCCGAGCCACCTGCATGTTCAGTGAGGTAGAGCTGGGCACACAAAACTAGCCAACAGACATGCCAGCTGGTAGCAGTAGTTAATTGAAAGCAGAGGGAGAACAGAACATGACTGTGAGTGTGTGTGATGGGGAGAATAAGATCCTTTGTCCTAACATGCTAATTCAATATAATTCAAGCCAGAAGAAAAATGAATGGAGGTCCAAGGTGAAACCTTTGAAGGGACTTCTCTGGCAATATGTGTCTCTCACATGTGCGGGCGTGTTTACACTGATCTCACCTGGGACACCTGAGTGGCCTCCTCCAAGAAACGTTTCATCTCCTCTTCCCCGTACACAACATTCATGGCAGACCCACTGGTGAGATACAGAGAAAGAGTGTGAGGGAGGGAGAGAGAGAGAGAGACAGTGAGCGAGTGAGTCTCTGTGTGTGTGTGTGTGTGTGTGTGTGTGCGAGGGAGAGAAAACAGAAGAAAAGCTGAAGGCCACAGGAGAGGAAGAGAAGCAAGCAAACAGGAGAACATACAAGCTTCTAATGATTGTTCAAAACACTCATTATCTCTGCGTTGCATCACTATTACCATCGGGAACACGGTCTGGAAACAGTCAAAATAAGGCGCGGGAGAGAAAGAAGGAGAGAAAGGGAGGAGAACAGTTATTTAGGTCGAAAAGCACTCCAGGCTCTTGAAAACAAGTTCAGAACTTTGTCATTAAAAAACAACAGATTTAGGCTGGAGGTTTTTTTTTGTTTTTTTTGTTTTGGTTGTTTTTATCTCCTGTTTGAAAAGGAGAGGTTCAGAGGAACAGGACAGGAAGACCACAGGCTCGGGTCAGAGCTTTATTCCTCAGCTGTCTGTAGCTCAGAGGCAGACATATGTCCAAATCCCAGCCTGAATACTGACCCTTCATTTAAGTACCAGCCACACACGACTCATATATGCACATTAATTCAGGCACATCCTTGACTCGGATGACATCTTCTCCCTGTGTCATTGTCCCCTGGATATTTAGATGAATCATTCACATCAGACCAATAATTCAGATGAAGTATTAAGAGTGTGAAACGGTTATATTTTTACCCAGTGTGTTAATGAGCATGTATATGTTTATCTCTCCATCAGTCCAGATTGTGCTGCTGCTGCTGTATTAGAAGTGGCGATGGTATTATCTCGTTTGCCTGCTCGATGTTCAAAACGAATGACTTGAATCAGTGGATTAAAGAGTGGGACTGATGTCTTCAAGATGACTGACCACTTGGCAACATGATGGACAAATATTTCACACCACACAGGCACAAATGTCCTGAACAGCGAGTTCCTTGTGTGACTTTGAACTGGTTGATGTCATTTCAAACATGTTATTCACCTATTCTCCTCTCTCTCCTTGCATTTACATTGTGTCTCCACTACATATGTATATTGGTTGACCTGAATAAAAAGGGCTCATACCATATGGGTAAATGATTTGAGTAGTGAGTTTGAGTCTTTCCCTTTCAAATATGTCTGTAAAATAAGAAATTACAATTTATTTATTTTTTTTCCAAATGGTCCACTTGATCCCTCTCTGCAGAAAGTGAAGGTAGGGGAAAGATGTGAGTGAAGAAATGGATGTGAAATTGTCCTGAGAACACGATCAAGCAGGGATTCATGGCTGAACATATCGTAGCCAGCTCACATGGAACAAAGTCAACTGCGACTAAGACTTTGTTTTCAACTTACAACCTGCACCCATACACCACAACAAACATGATTTACTAAACTTCACAGAATAAAGGCCACTGTGACTGGATCCCATCAAACACACCATACCCAACAGTCACAGTGGCTACATTACCAGAAAACATAAACATAACCTAAAACTATCCCGAAAACCTCAACTTTAAACCACATAAACAAAGTAAGAACATTAAAACAATATTCAAAAACCATTACCAAGTATGTCAAGGGACGAGTGAAAACACTTTGGGGAAGGGAGAGATTAGACAGAGGTGAGAAGGGGATGTAATAGTATTCAGTGGTAAGCAGCAGAAGCAAAAGAATCAAAAATTCTGCATAATAATAATCAAGATTATTAATCACATGATTTTGGCTACTTTCAACATCCAGTGGGAATTTTAAAAACTTCTATTTTAAATGAATATATTAGGTAAATGTGAACTATTGCCCGACAATGAGGATTTCCCATAATCCTCAACAAGTACAGATAGATTCCCTTTTATAAAAACAGCACAGTTTGCATGGAAAATGGTTAAAAGTCTTCCAACTTCATTACACATAAGTTTGTTGTCACTGAGGCTACACACAGGGTCCAATCGTGACATCTGCTGGACACAAGTGTCACTGCATGACTGAATAAGCACTCAGGAGAGTCAAGTTCGTTAACCATTACAACTAAAACTGTATTTTACTCAATTATTAATAAAACAGTTCTTAAGGCAACTAAATCACAATGTGTATAAATAAAAAAATACCTACTCCATTAAAAATCCCTTCAATAAAAGATCATCCAGTGCCCATCCTGACCTCATCTGTCAATCTTAACGCTGGCATAATAGACAGCTGACATGAAATGATTGACTGCACTTCAGTCTCACTGTTGTATGTACAGTAATAGTAAGCTCTGTCTCCTGCTGTATGTTGACCAACCTTTGGTAAAACTCACCTGAGGACGTAGGAGGGGCGGAGCAGACAGGGATAGCCGACCTGGTTGGCGAACGAAAAGGCATCTTCCTGTGAAAGGCAAAGAACGCTTATTAAATATTAGAAGGACAGAGAACGTCATGTAAGAACAGTGACACCAGTAAGCAGCGATACATCTACACAGTACGATCAAATATGACATTTTTGAAAATGTATATAAAAAACGTGTTAATATTTATAGCTTCATTAAAGTAAACAGTAAATAATTCAAATTCAAAAAACAGCATTGAGCCAATTTGTTCTCCTGCTTTTACTCAATTCACCTTTTATAGCTACAGGAAGTAGAGATGTAAAACTTTATTAACACATCTCACTGCTTAAACACGGTCTCTGAGGTATGGATCATTTTCAAGTGTACACCGAGACATATTCTAACAAACACAATTACAACAGAGAAAGTCTATAACCAACAAAAGACCCATTCCTTCAACAAAAAAAAAAAAAGTGATTCAGAAAGTAGGAATTTTAAGAGGGTTTTCAAATAAGGACACTTGATATTTGTTGTGTATTTGAACATTTATGCAACTTTTCAAGAATGTATGTAATGTTTAAAAGGTGTATGATTAGAGAGAGGAAATTATGTATTGATATCAAGCTGTGCTCGACCTTGTTGCAAAATAAAATAAGCTTTTATTTTACCTGTTCTCAATTCAACCATACACAATTTAGCAGGTTTCAGGAGAGAACGCTCCTGTGTCTGCCAAAACAAAAACTAATGAAAAGAGCAGGAGGGAGAATATCAGTGCTTCAACAGTCAGTAAGTGGCGCCTCAGTTCATCTCCCTTTTGATTTGGTTTTCTTCCAAAAGAAAGAGTGGGAGTTGTGGTGGGAGTCTAACAGTGAGAGATGTGGTATGTCCTTCTCCTCATCATCATTATCATCATCACTTTTTCTCTCCGACTCTCTGCAGGACTAGCCTTTTCCTCTCCATCATTACCCACTGTTCACTCGCCAGGGGTGGAGTACCAATTACAAACAAACAAACACAAGACTCATCTCCCCACGGCTCGTCTGAGTTATTCTGGCCCAATAAAAACAAACAGTTTCATCAAGATCGGCAGGGAAATGGGAGCTGTAGGTAGACTCTGGAGAGGCGCAGGACTTTATCTGTGCGTGTCCCAGCTAATCGCTCCTCGTGGTAGCTGAGCTCATGAGCAACAGTTATATGGTTGAGGAATATTCCAGACACACATTTCAGTGATCCTCACATTCCACAGAGAGGTTTGCCGGTGCTTTGTTCTGACTAAGCCGTGAGCGAGTTGAAAAGGCCAAAACACAAGACTGTGAGTATCTGAGCTTCATAGAGGAAGAAAGTTCTAAAAATGATGAGTAAAGTTCCGTCTGTAGGGAATCATGTAATGTAAGAATTTGGTTAATATTTAGTTATCAAAATAGTTAAGATTGATGAAAATGAAAGAAGCATCATTTGCACCCACATACTTATACTGGGAAACTATGTTGTGAAAGCAAAAGTTTTCTTGGATAACTCACATAATTATTGTTAGTGGAGGAGATGATGCAATCACTTAGTTTTTTCCCTTCAAAGGCAGAAAATGTCTGCAAAGCTGTAATTTCAGTTCCCTACTTTTTTACAATACAGTATGACTTCTTTTAAATTTCATTTAAAAAATAGTAAAAGCTATGACACTCTCTTTAAGGCCTATTGTGCTAATACTCAGGGTCCTAATTGTATTATGCATTATTACTTAAAAAGGTTTCCAGCTCTATTGACAAAATGTTTAAGGAGCTTCAGGAGCAGTGTTTTCTGTAGTAGGTCGGGAAGGTACATTATCTGAGAGCAAAATTAATACTGTGATACAAAATTAGTTCCTGCTCCACAACACTTACAAACCTTGTTTTGGGAGACATTAAATACATATTCTGAGCATACCTTCACAGTTCATATCACAAAATGTGATAATAATTTTCCATTAATGCTGCTACTCTCCATTATTTATATCTTTCCTCTCACCAGAGAACTGAGAGCCCTCCATGGGGCCTGGGCCACCCCGAGGTCATCGAGGACACTGGAGAAGACGGAGCGCTCCTCAGCCCGGTCAATCTGCAAGGGGCTCGTCCCGAGAATCTTCACCCCGTTCAGGTGCAACGGGACGGCAAGATTGTTGGGGATCTGGCCTCCCACTGACACGATGCTGCCTGAGCAACCCTGGAGGAGAGGAGGAGAGGAAACAGAGGACTGAATAACATTAACAATAAAATATGTCAGGTCACGTCTTGGACCTCCTGCCACAGGCCCTTCAGCCAAGCTATACATACATGAAACCTGAGGCCAAATCATATTACTCCAGAGACTAATCACACAGTGAAGATATGGGACTAAGACACTTGATGTTGGATGTACCATAGGTTTAGTTATACAGGGATGGTGTGTATGGTGCATTCAGAGAGTGCATTTTGTTGTCTTTCTGGTAGAAATCCAAAATAAGATCATAAAGCCAATGCAGAGCTGACTTATGTTAAAATCATTCATTTCATTAATTGTCAAAATAAATTGTTGTCCTCATAATGACAAAATGAAAACGATTTTTAAATCGTTATTTCATACTGACATAAGTATTCAGACCCTTTACTCAGCACTTTGTTGAAGCATCTCCGAGGGCGATTACATCTTCGAAGCTTCTTAGGTTTGACGTGACAAGCTCTGCACCTGGATTTGGGGATTTTCTGCCATTCTTCCCTGCAGATCCTCTCCAGCTCTGTCAGGCTGGATGGAGACTGTGGGGTGAACAGCCTTTTTCCAATGTCTCCAGAGATGTCTGATTGGGTTCAAGTCGGGGCTCTGGGCCGCGTCACCCCAGGACATTCACAGGGTTAGAGGCGAAATGAATATTGACAGTTGTGTGTCCCTTCAAATTATGTCCAATCATTTGAATTTGCCACAGATGGACTTTCATCAAGGAGACGTCTCAAAGATGTTCGAGAGAAATGAGGGAAACCTGAGTATAATTACAAGTGTCATAGTTACATAAGTGAATATTATGTAACCATGACATTTCAGTTTCTCTATCTTGGTAAATTTCTAAAATTATGTTTTCACTTTGCCGTTATGGGGTATTGATGAGGGGGGGAATTCATTTCAACGAAAAGACTTGCAAGACAAAGTTTAGAGTCAGAATACTTTCTAAGGCTCTATATAAGAGTGTGTGTGTGTGTGTGTGTGTGTGTGTGTGTGTGTGTGTCTCAGAACAAGTGTGTATGCTCCAGCCCCTTTTCCTGCCGAGCTGATCCAGGGGGATGCTGTTTCCATGGCAATGCCAGGTTGTATCTCTTCATTATTCATGGAGCTGCTCTCCTGTTCCTGTCCAGGCTTTATCTCCATGCTCTAATGCCGAATTTATCACTCAGACACACATTAAAAGAAAGTGGGGACTGTAGCTCTGACAGAGGGATAGATGGTAATACCATCTCCCAGAGCAAACAAACACTTCATCTGCCTCCAATGCCGTCGCAACTTTAACTGGATTACAACAATTCCTCTGCAAGAGAAAGTCAATGGACTTTTGGTGAGCAAAGACACATTTCAACATAAATACAAAGATGCCAGCAAACATATATTGTGCAGAGGAAACATAAGGGAAGTCGTCACTATTCTTGAACTTGTGCATGTTTTATAACCCTAAGGCTGACCTCACACACCTCAGAGGAGCACTGGACAGTAAGGTGGAAATGATGTATCATTAACCCATCATGACAAAACATATTAATTCACACTTTATGTATATTCTGAATATAATAATAATAATACAATTATAATATTTTGAGCTCTTGACCAATCATGAGTCAGTCTCAGCTGTCAATCATGACATATCACCACATTTTAATAGCATCATTAACTAATGAAAACCAAACTTCATAGAAAAACACTTGATCAAAACGACAGAGAATAAACTTGAAAACAAAAGTATTTGACGTGCACTTTGACTTTTTAATTTGGTCCATGTCACATCCACTAACATGGAGGCGGCAGGTTTTATGAATCGTACTGCAGCCATCCACCAGGGCAGGATCAAAACATGACTTAGACAGCAAACTGATACTTACAAATTGTGATACTCTATTATATTTCTCAATGACACTAGAAGTCTTACAGATGATATACATCAAAACTATGGGTACTAATTGTTCATAAAAAAGTTAACAGAAGAAATTTCCAGTTTCCGTAAATAAAATGAACTTTTATAGAACTCCTCCATAAAATGACCCAAAAGCTTCACAGCGATGTAAAATCACCATCTAAGATAAATTAACCCCCTAAAAAACCTATTTAACAAGCTCAACCCAATGAACTGAGTGTAACCGAATGCTCATTAAAGACTGAAAACCCAGAAAAAAATCCTCTCACCTGTAATTACAGAAAGCTAAGCTCTTAAATCTTAGATGAGCCTATAGTCCTGCATAATACATGCCCCCATTAGGACCAATTCAGAGTTTTCCCGGCTTCTATTTGACAAAGAGAGAGAAAGAGGTTTTGTTTGACTGTGTTAATGCCCGACACCATTCTGCAGGATAAAGCAGAAAAAGCTTTGTGCTTTACCACTTACTGAGCATGGTTTGAGTTTATATACGAATATGAATCAGCAGAGAACTTCTGGATGTATTGTTGGCTATGTTTCATGAGAAGAGAATGCTTGTTTTTTTGGTCCCCAGCACAGTGGACACCTTCTCTGTAAAACAAGGCACAATCAGGCTAATGTTTCATTTCTAAAGTTTTTAAAGTAAAATAATTAATGTAGTGTTTAAGTTAGAGAAACGATTAGGCCTTTATGTGTATGTGAACTAGTGTCAGAGCACTACATCTATCTGCCACTAATATTGAGTTAATATAATTTTTTATTTATATTATGCTGACATTTCCCACCTCAGACCCGGTTGACATGATGCATTTATTTTATTATAAATGAATTGTGAAATTGATCAATAGTACTCTGCCTATGGGAAGCCTGAAATTGATTGCAAGGCAATATTTCAATCACATTCTAATCAATTCACATGAATATACAAGTATTTATTTATATTGATATAACCCTGTGATAGATGGGTGACCACACCAGAATGTCCTGACTCACTCCCAATGCATGTTGGGATACAGCCAGTGATTTAGACCAGGAGATTGTGAAAAGGTTTCGATAAAAGTTGTAGTGTCTTGTAGTTTCATTGGAAACGAGTTGAAGAATTCCATCATTGATTAATACATGTTCTTTGCAATGATACTAGGGAATTCTAAACCTGTGTATTTTGTTTGAATTCATTCAAATGAAAAATCTTTGCACGTGTGTTCTAACCTCTTGCTGGCTGATGTCCAGGACGCGCTCCAGCGTCAGCTCTTCGAAATAAAGTCGGTCACATTCATCAAAGTCGGTGCTGACGGTCTCAGGGTTGTGGTTCACCACCACCGTCTTCTTCCCCATCTGTCTCAAGGCCCTGATGCTGGACACCGCACACCAGTCGAACTCAACGCTGCTCCCTGGTGGATCAAACCACTGTTAATTGAGAACTTTTAAATTCACGAATCCAGCATAAGAAATGCATCACTGCATCAGAAGCATGTAGAGAAAGAAGGCTTATTACTTTTTTAATGAAAATGATGAAACTTGAAAAATCTTATGGTTAGAATTTTGTGTTTCAACCACATTTTGTTTTGTATGGTACACTACTGAAGATGCCCAGTTTTGTTTATTGCTATTAACCCCCATCTCTTCTGAATAACATTTGATTAGAGCAGATAAACTTTCCATTACATCTTGCCAAACTAAAATAGCCAATCAATAGCAAAGTGGTAAAAACTCCTGCCAAATGGTGTCATGAGAAAATATAAGGAGGGCAAATTCTGTCTTTCATAGAGGATACAATTTCTTTTAACAATACATTTAATACTTTAAATAAATAATCTATTATGTCAAAATTCATAGACAGTTTTTAAAAACATTACCGGCAGTTTAAAATGATTTGAACAGCATTAAAATGAGCTTATTTGACTCACCGATGTGGTACGGGCCACAACCAAGTACCATGATTCCCTGGTCTTTAAAGTCCAGATCATGCTCCTGTTGAAATAAATACATTTAAAAACTCAGTTCAGTTAATGTCTAACTTTTGACACTAGAAAGAAACCACTCATAATTAATCAATACTAGTAATCAGACATTATTTCATACCAAAATAAAATGTTTTATTAATAGTTATTCAATGATAGAATGGGTAACATACTGTGCATACATGCATCACGTCACTAACTCTATAATGTGTATATTTTCCTCTAGTAGCAGGGACCACATACCTGACCATGATATGTACAATACAGGTAGTTGGTCATAGCTGGATATTCTGCCGCCAAGGTGTCGATCTGAGAAAACAAATGTGCAAATGGGTCATTCATTCTTTCACATGTAACAGAAAATTAGTAAGTAATAAAAAATACATTTATCGAGTAGCACACTCTATACACTGTAACACCTGAACCGCAGCAAGCACTAGTCCTGTAAAACTTTTCTTCCAAGTAACTTCTGCTGTCTAAAAACTTGTGTCAAACTATTAAAGCTTTGGTTAATCAATCAGAATGATGTCAATATTAACACTGAAGTGAAAAATCCAAATACTTACCAATTCTCACAAGTGAAAAAATAGCATTCTATATTTTATTTTCAATTTTTTATGAAGTCAGTATTGAAACAGATAGTAAAATGACCAACACTTTAAGCTTATGTGAGTTTTGACCAGTGAATCTTGATTATCATCACAACAATACACATCAGTGTGGAGGGGACAGACCCCCTTTTTAGCTCATTACATATTTGCATGCTCTGTTCATTTACTTTTGTGGCAACATGAAACTACTCTGTGAGTGGTGAGTGTGCGTTTCAAGCAGGGTCACTTATTGAGTGAACTGACTGTGTCACATATAGTTAAATCTCAGGGTATCCGACCTGTGCTGGAGGCTTCCAGTAAGAGTCCGGTGAAACTCACCTGTTTGACCCACGGTCTGATCCCGTGAGTGAGCCTCAGTTCTCTGGCCGCTCTCTCACTGGAGCCCAGAAGCTGACCAACCTGCCGGTCTGAGAAGCCGTCCTGCTTTGCCTTTAGCAGCAGGTCTTTAGGTACTGTGCTACTGTGGGAGACAACAAAAAAAGAAATGGTAACTAGACGGTGGTTTTGTTAAAATTAGAAAACCTCATACCTCTGACAAAGTTTACAAATCCCCATTTATGCCCAAAAAAATTGCATGATTCACTGTTAAATTCCTTCTGACACACGTCAGTCTGTCTCCAGCTTAAAGGTTTAAAACACAACATACCTGCCATGTTGTGTGAGGAAACATTTATGAGGTACTGAAGTGAGTATATTTTTGAAGGTCTTTTCTTTCTGCTTGTGGGATTTTCAAATCCACTGCACTAAGAGGGTCAATCGAGCAGACAGGTCATGACTGGCTTGCCTACCCAGCAGGGTGGACTTCAGGGAGCGGCCCAGCTCAAGCGATCAATAACACATCGACAAACAAGGCGCAGAGCTGCCAGAGCACCAGGTTGGGAAGTGCACCATTTAAAATCCATTTTAATCGATGCAACTTTAATGCAAACTGTGAGCTTTAACAGAAAAATTGTAGCAGAAATAAAATGTTGTGTCAAGAGGCAATTTTGAACTGGAACAACAGGAAAGAACCTCTATAAAAACATGTTTTCTTCACACCTTCAAATACATTTTGACCAGTTCTTTAATGCACTTGACTATACAGTGCAGTTTGCTGTCTGTAATGATGTACTCTTTTATGGCTGACTGGACGTGATGGGAGGAGAAAGGTGGTTTAACTACCTCAGATAAATGAACGGACATATCAAGTTTGAATCAATGGATGTAAATAATGTTACTGAAGTGACTTTAAAGTCGACACAAGCTCTGGAACATATCACAGAATGGTGAAACCAGACAGTGTACGAACTGACAGAGAAATCTAATCAGACAACGGGCTTCCTTCAGTATAAAAGTGCTCAGCCAGTCAAGTGTAAACACTGAAATAAGACATTTTGCTATATCTCTCCTTGTTACTTACGTTCTGGCCTATATCCACTCATGTTTTACAGATGTGTGAAATAACTACATGGTACTTAAAAAAAAAATTTTGTGTCAAGAGGCAGCAGTAGCAAATAATCAATGACCTTATTGTGAAGAAGACATTACATTTAGATTTGTTTACAAGAGTTCCTGAAAGAATATTTCCTTCACATTCCTGTTTACAAGTTACAGAGCTTAGTCAGACCGTGACTCTTGTCAACATAACGTCCTACTACTTGTTGACATTCAAAGCCAGGGTCACGTGTTGTGTCATGTGTTGTACTTGCTGTATGTCAAAATATTGCCTTCAAAATGTTCTTGTTAGCATGTCGAGTGATATTTCCCAGAAGGCTATGCAACAATACATTAGAAGTCAGCTGGGTTTGTAGCTGCACATGATAGATGCTGGTGTCAATGGCTTCAATTGTTAAAACCACACTGTGTGTTTTCCTCTGACAGAGTTCAGCCAATTGTCTCTGTTAAACTGAACGCATGGATGCACTGTGATGAAAGCCAAATTGATCAACTCATCTCGCTCCAACTATAAAACTAATAGTTTCCATTTTGTTGCAGTTAGAGATGACAGGAAGGAATTCTTATATCTGGTGAAAGCCAATGAATTATTTATGACTTTGTAACATAACAGTATTGAAAATGTAAAATGTATTTTAACTCCCACTGCACACAGCTGGGCCCAGAAATAACAAATCCCAGGAACAACACAAGGTGAGAGTCAGAATCAAAGAATCAAGATATTCTCTCTCAGAGCGAAGTTCTGGTCTGTGCACAACTTTCCCCCCTGAAAACAAGTTTTAGTCAGAGGTAAACCCTTCACAATCTGACTTAACGATGGCGGGAAGCAATTTCTGTGATTTCACACATTTTTCAGTTAATTAAGTCTGAACCATATTACAATGATACTTGTGTGTTGCATAATTGCCGTTCTCTTAATTGTAATTCATGTCATGCCCGGAGCTTATATACCTAATGATCTGTGTCCTCATACGCAGGTGTACTGGTGCTCTGCTCCGTGTAATCAGGCTTAAACATATGAAGTGTTTGTCAGGTCTCCATTAGGAACATGGAAAACACTGCAGCCATTATCTAGTACTTCGGTAAAGATACAGGAACTATGATTGAGTCTTATCATAGCTTTGAATGGAATGTGGATGAAAATATATATATATATTAGAATGTGTCTCAACTCACCCCCTCTGTTCAGTAGATGCAAACACACGTACATCATTTCTGTTCTCAAAGACATAATCAAGTTGTTTTAGTCAGTCTTGACTATACAGATGGTTCTGTTGTGTGTCAGTGTGAGAAAGGAAGAGGAACAGCAGAGCAAATCAATCATCTGCATGCAGCTCTAACACGAAATAAGGTTTTACTTATGGATGCTCATCTCTTTTAAATATGATTATACTGTATGATTCAATAACAGCACTTAATTTTGTATTAATTGTGTGAACAAAGACTATTTTTCTATTGTTTACAGACGAGGGAAATAGCTTCTTTAATAGAACCAACTACATTTCTCTTCTAATCTTAATCTACACAACAATCTGTAAGTGACTCTTAAATATCCACCAGTCCAAGCTATAGCAATCAAAGAACCAACAGTCCCATACACACAAACATCCAAGTCAGCAGAGCCTGAAGTCCAGCTGTACTCAGCGCTACGCTCCATCAGTCTGCCACCACCAGCCTATTGTTGTGTCTCCATCCCAATGTCCCCTGCCCCAGAGGCAGTGGAGACTACAACAGCACTTCTATGTGTCAGCGTGTAGCGGTGGCTGCCCACCAGACAGCCAGCCATTAATTATTAAACAGCGTAGTCAGAGGAAAGCAGCGGGTTACCTGTGGCTGAGCCATGAAAATTCACAGTGGCTTTGATTTGAGCTGTCCAGGTAAGAGCCAGAGGGCAGATAGACAGCGAGGGCTGCGGCTGAGAGGAGGTGAACCACGGCAGGGGAGGAAACAGGGACGTGAAGAGACTGAGGTTCATCTCATTTTTGAAGACAGACATTTTTGAAGTGAAAAATGCGCAGTAATTTCTACAATTTCTACATTTTCGACAGACATTTTTAGTCAATTTCTAAATCTCTTTCTACCCAGAGGAAGCATGCAAGTCAAAAAAGGAAGCAGGGATAAGAGGGTGTCCAAGCAAACCTGCATTGAAGAAAATTTAACTTAAAAGCGATGGTACGAAAGCAAAGCTTCCAAATCCATTCATGTGAGTATTAAATCAAATCTTGTGTAGTTTCCTGGGGCAAATAGCTTTATATTATACATACAGTCATTATGTAGGTTGCTGTGTATTAATCAGACGCTGCGAGCCTTCACAGTGTTTGTGTTTCAGAAATATTTTGCATTGTAATGCCATAAGAAAAAGAACACTGAACTCATTTGTTTAAAACAAAGAAAATAATTTAGCTGAAACTTTGATCTATTTAAGTCAGCAGTGACCCACCTCTCCGTAGCAAAGGAAGAAAACTACTCTGCTAACCGACAAAGTCTATACTGAAGTAATAATAAGATAACTCTGATATATTCAGTTAAAACTATTTGAGGTTCAACTCCACAGATGGTTGACAGATTGTCGGATGGGGCAAATCTGCTCAATTCCTCTACTGTGCATCAGCCTTGAATAGACAAAATGCAAGCAAATTCAAGAAAACCATGGTGAAAGCAGCACAGCCGACAACAGATGTGTTTCCAGGGGACATGAAAAAAACATATGAACCCGTCTGAGACACTTTAATACTTTGTGACTTTTACAGTTACGAAGTTGGTTTCTTGTCAGTGGTGTAAAATGAGCTAGATGAGCATGTGCAGTAGGCGTACATTATTTAACACAAGTGTAACTGTCACCCTAGGTTTTAAGGATAATCAGAAAACACACTGCAGAGACACAAACACATCAGCACTGTGCAAACATACACAAACAGAAAAGTAAATCAGAAGCATTAAACCACTTTAGATGCTAAAATGAATCGTATCGATTTAATTCATAATTCAGCAGCAAAGGAATTGACATGCACGTTACGGACATAACGTTTAACGTTACCTCTTGTAGTTTGCCAGGTGCTGCTCCAGCTGTGTTATCCTGTGGAGTTTGTGAAGGAACCACTTGTCGATGGCCGTCAGCTGGTGGATCTGATCCACAGTCGTACCACTGTGGAGAGCCTAAAACACACCAGGCCCGAAACAGACTCAGTGTTACATTTGCCAGGTTCATCGTACGTGTGCTTTGTTGTAGACATCCAGTAGGTTTCACAAAGTTTCAACAAATTTTAATAATCAGTTGCTCTTAATTAAAATCATGTTACAAGTTGATGGTCATTTCTTCTGGTTAAAAATACTGCAGGAACAATGTATAATATTACTGCTTACTGCTGCAGATGAAGCTGCTAGTAATTACTGTGACTTTCAGTGGAATATTTTAATTGCATAGACAGTGCCTATTTAAGTACTTTTTTTTTTTTAAACGTAATCGCATTCTATGGAACAAATAGATTATGTATCAAATGTTCTAGAGTCCTGCCTGTGTTTTGGTGTTTTTGAGAATTGATAACTGCCTGAGCTGCAAAAGTAGCAGGGACATACTGAAGGTTTGCAATTACAATACATTTTTGATAACCTTCTGATTTCATTGTGCCTTGAATCACCCTGTGCCAGATGCACCAAAGCGACAACATAACATAACCGGGCCTCCCTGGGGGTGTTCCATTCTTTGAAAGCGTACTATTTTTCTTTATGCGTACATGGAGCTAATGTGACTTCGCAAAAAGCTCTGATTGTGTTTCATCTGTCCACAGCACAGTCTCCCTGAGGCACTTTAGCTCATTACCATGCATTTCAGCAAAAAGTGGGGTCTTTGTGTTTTTTTTCTTCCATGCAGCCATCTCTCTTTCAGAACAGGACATAACATATGGTGCGACGGGAAACTGTTGCAGGTTGATCTCCCTTGGATCCTTTCCAACCATTCAAAGTATCCTTCTGTTCAATCTGGGGTTAATTTTCATCTTGCAGCAACATCCAGGGATGTTGCATACGATCACGTTTTGGACACTTTGGCCTTTATTGATTGGACGGCAAATGCATGAAAATATAGATGCTTTTATATTTTTATTGAAAAATTAATTTAAACGTGAGGGGGAAAGTTCATATTTGAGCTTTTACTCAAAATATAGTCTTGTCAGTCGATCTGAAGTAGGTAGTCTCCTGATCCAGCAGAGGGCGATCACTGTCAGCTTAACCTATCTGGAAAGCCGGTCTGTGATGCTATGTTATTTTGCGACGAAAACAGAGACTGCTAGCAACCAAACCCAAACAAATGAAGAAGAAAGAGAAGCTATCAAATATGAAGGGTAATAAGAGATGCACTACCGAATGGGGAAGAAGAAGAGGATATTGAAACACAGTTGATGGCAGTAATGCACCCTGACATTGGTTACCACCCTCCAATATACCAAAGGATGAAGAGCAAGTCATGTCAAACTCCTTCAAACGTTATTTTTTGGAAAAACTGACAGCTGTAATAAATGGGCCGCCCATGAGCTGATTATTCTAAATCATTTTGTACAATTCTCCATCTAAGTTCAGTGTGGTGAACACTAACTTTTCCTCCATTTTAATAGGCGGAATAACTTCCAAGAAACCTTTGATAATTATTAAAAAGAGCCTGCTGGAAATGTCACTATAATCCATTTATTCATCAGCACTTCTGATGGGTGCCAATAACATTCAGCTTCTTCATTTTTTCAGCAAAAATTCAGTTATTTTCTTTGTTTAATTCCACTGCAAACCAAAGGCAGGTAGGCATGCATCGTAATAGAGCTGTTAATTTCTACACTCTTCTGGAATGGAGACACGTTTTAATGATTTGCAAGGGCACCTACACTTTGGACTACGTCTGTAGCTGGTGTTTGATTGCCTGGAGATAAGATATGGCTCATTAATCCCTAATGACGTCGCCATCGCCGATGATCTCACTCCATACTTAAGGGAGCATATCCGTCTCCACTGTCACGACACTGAGCTCACATAGCTGGAGGTTTTGACACTGACACAACCTCTGTTGCTTCTCTGCTGCAAGAGCCGGACATGATGTTTTAACCTAGTATCAATTCATGCAGCATCTCTGCGTTAGAATGACGGAGCTTGACCCTGTGCTTTTAAAAGAGCAGTTTCACCCACATTTCATTATATGAGAAAAACACAGACTAACAGCAAAGTATCAGGGAAGAAAACAAAAAAAAGCATATTTCAGATGATTACCCACATTAGTGAATATCTGAGAAGACTCTGCTGTGTGTTAGATAATCAAACACTGTTTATGTGTGTTTCCGAGGAATAATAACAACCTATAACACCTCTGCATCTATTTAAGTCAATCTCAATTTCAAAGACAAGCATTTCCACACAATTAGGCATTCACAGCTCGGCATGCAGGACGGCCAGGGACACATTTTTCTTCTCTGCATTTCATGTTTTTTTGATGGTATTTTTTTTTTTGACACTTCAAAATGTGATTGTAATGAGAAAACTGTAGTTGGTGTCATTCATTATTAACGCTATGAAAGATTAGTGTACCTTGGCGAGGGAGAAGATGCGGGTGCTGGAGGGCACAGCCAGCTCCTGCTGCAAGTCCTGGGTGTCAGCCCAGGCTTTCCTGAGTGGCAGGCGGGGCATGAAGCCATCTACTGATGGATGACACATCCGCAGGGCTTTCTGCACACTCTCCTCAAAGGTCCGACCCACTGCCATCACCTGAATCCAGAAGAGGGGATTACAGGACGATAAAATATGGGTGTGAGCACAGTGAATAAGCGAGTGAGGTGGTGAGTGTTTATCCACGGATCCTCCCCCACCTCTCCGACACTCTTCATGGCGCTGCCTATTTCACTGGACATGCCCTGAAAGCGGTCCAAGTCCCAGCGGGGGATCTTAGTGACGATGTAGTCCAGACTGGGTTCAAAGCAGGCAGTGGTCTTCTCCGATACGGCATTCTTGATCTCTGGTAGGGGGATTCCCAGAGCCAGCTTAGCAGCTACAAATGCTAACGGGTACCTATGAGACAAGGACCGAACAGAATAAACTGATGATAGACAACAGTCGCAGAGTTTCTGAAAAGAAAAATATTTTCACATCAAACAGAATATCCTGAATAAAACTTTATTTCTGTATTTTACTCTACTAAAAAAACATTCCAGACCTTATTTTTGTCAAATATTTGGACTCAATCTAAATTGTAATTTACTTACATGTTATATATTTTCATAGTAAATACCTTTAAGTGTGAGTGTGTGTGTGTGTGTGTGTGTGTGTGTGTGTGTGTGTGTGTGATCTAAATGTCTGGACTTATAAGACCACAAGACAAACTGCTCCTGAGATTATATATGGTGCAGAGGAACTCCTCTTTCAGTTATTTTTAGAGATCATAAACCTTGTGCCTGACTAAGCCCCAAGAGAAAATCCCCCAAGACAAATGATTCTATGTACTGCACATTACCTACTCCTCGATATGCATTTTAGATTTTATTTGAAGCCGCATGCAGTGTGTGTTTTGTGTTCACATGGAATAATTCTCTCACCCAGTGGCTTTGGAGGCCAGAGCCGAGCTCCTGGAGAGCCGTGCGTTCACCTCAATAATGCAGTATTCCAGGGATGAAGGGTGGAGGGCGTACTGGATGTTGCATTCACCTACAATGCCAAGGTGACGGACAACCTTGATGGCCGTCTCACGGAGCATGTGGTACTCCTCGTTGGACAGCGTCTGGCTCGGTGCTACTACTATAGAGTCGCCTGAAGAGGAAGAAGATGAGGTGACTTTAACAGTATGAACAGTTTTTGGTTGATGAGAAAGTGATAGGAAAAAGACACGCATTGCATTGATCTTTCTTACAGAAAAATTATAACATAAAGCAACAAAATTCTGCTTCTCATTTGGATTTTTAACTAAAGCCACAAAAGTCTGCTTCTCATTTGGATTTTAAACTAAGAAGAACCAATATCCCACTTAAAGAATTCCAATCTAAAATTTTTTATTTCCTTTGCTTCCAAATATTGAACAATTATCTGGACATCAAAAAACCAAACATTTCCGCCTGTGTCATCTGAAGTCTTTATGATGTCACTACATGTTCTGTATAAATACTATTCAGTCCTAATAATCAGCAATAAAAATCTGTATAACAATTGTTTATTATTATTTGGATCTTCACCAAATCACACACACCCACTTATCTGAGAAATTAAGATAAATGTGGAAAAAGGACCTCTCTCGCAATGTAAAAGAAAACGAAATTCTGAAATCTGTTCCAAAATGTGATGGGTTTTTCTTCGGGTCATTCCCCTTCCCACCACAAAGTCTCATGGAAATAGGATGGGCAGTTTTTGTGTCATACTGCAAAAAATGCAGATGAAAATATAACATCCTTGACAGAGGTAATTATTTATAAGGTCCAGGAAGCTCTGGGGCCAGAAATATATTGCATTTTAGATAAAACAATACTTCTGTGTTTCTCTGGACTTTGTAAAGAACACAAGGAGAACACAAACCACCTTTAATCTTATGAACGCTTCACGTGTCTCAGTCTGTGCGAGCGCTGGATGTTGGCTATGAGAACTGAGCTAAACCCAAAGGCTTAAGTTTGCCATTTCACTATTGATTTTCAGTGCTTTTCTTGATCTGTAAAAACAACAACAAAAATATGTTGTTGAAGCGCAAATACTTTTTTCTCACCACTTCATCCCATTTTGTTGCCAGGGGTCAAGATAAACCACTGCCCCACCAAATGCAGATTTTGTTCTTAACAATAATAACCCTAAAAAATCAATTAGATTAAGTACAAAACAGGACCACTGCTCATCACAGAAAAGTCTAGTCTTTAAAAAAAAAAGGGAGGAAAAAGGAAAACACAGTAAAAAGTCAACAAAACAATAAGACATCATCTCACCAGGTGAGCAGTAAGCTCCGTTAACATTAGTAACTCGTTCAGCCGAGAATGAGAATACAAGCAGCAAACAGTTGTATGCCTCCGCACACTCCTGCAGTTTCTGTCTACATCATTTTTTTTCCAGACTCACATGAGATCACAGTGACCACTGAAATCTTACCAATTTGATTTATTTTTTAAACAGATTTTGAGAAAACATGTTCAAAAGGCCAAAAATATGTTTTGTGAGGCCGCTGAGACATTTGACCACACAAATCTAATCAGCGAAAGATTCTCTTAAGGCATTCTTAAGGGAACAAATCTCATCAGTTAACTCATGTTTCAAAGTGGACATCTGCACCAAATTTGAAAAGAATCGCTCAAGGCTTTTTGAGATATTAATTTCAAAAGACTAGAATAGACAGACGGACAACCAGAAATCACTAAACAGATCCTGTAATGGTTTTGAAGAAGACACTATTATCTAGTGTGTACTGAATGTTTGGTACCTGTGTGAATGCCCAGTGGGTCAAAGTTCTCCATGTTGCACACAGTGACGCAGTTATCAGCCACGTCTCGCACCACCTCATATTCCACCTCCTTCCAGCCCAGCAGAGACTTCTCCACCAGGATCTGACTGCTCATGGCCAGAGCCTATACAAAATATTTTAACATATTAACACTTTTTGAGGTCTTAAATTCAGATTATTGAATTCAATACTTTTTTTTTAGACTTTTTAAGAACCTACAGAAAACCCTGTATGTGTGACTTCTACTGCTGCATGTTATGATAGTACTAAACATTAAAAAAAAATTCTCCAGGACATGGAGTTGAAGAGTTTGCCTCAAGACGTAATGAACTATTTCTTTGCCCTGTAATTTGATTAAAAAAAAACAGCTGAACAACCACCAACAATAACTGATAAACATTTACCACTTAAACCCCCAAAATGATACAAAACAATAATGATTTTCAAATACCAGATAAAAAAAAGTGCATGGCATTAAAGCAATGTATTTCCATCTAATACACTCTAGCATAGACAGTTCATTTTGCAGTTATGTGATCACAGATTAGAAACAACTGAGCTGCCAGACATGAAGCTGGATACTGGATGAGCATAAAAGAATGTTGCTTAGCAACAGCGAACTATTCCTTTCTTGGAAGAGGACCAGAGACACATATCTAAACTATCTAAAGCTTTTTTCTGTTTGAAGGTTTGTGCTGCAAACAGGTGAAGGTACAAAACTGTCAGTAAAGGTCTGAGTAAAATGTGTCATTTACTGATTTGATAGGAATGATTGACTAACTGTGAAGAAAATAAATACAGAGAAAAACTATTATAATTGTAGCCAGATGTCAAACAGCCTGCTGAGCAGTATTTCTTCTGACCTTGTGGGCGGTTTCGTCGAGGATGTCTTTGTTGGCACAGAGACCAGAGCCCAGACCTCCAAGGGCATAGGCCGATCGTAACATCACTGGGTAACCAATCCGCTCTGCTGCCTTCAACGCATCAGTCACCTGGAAGATGCACACAAATATTACTCCCCAAAAAGAAAAGAAAGCTATAATAACCCATTACAGGACATGGAGAATATATCTCTATAGTAATACTACACAGACTTGGGGAGTGACTGGACAGGAAGTGTATCTGTTTTTTTTGTGAGTGATTTTGGGTCCTTACCGACTCTACGGCGAAACTGGGTGCGATCTTCTCATTGATTTCCATCAGTTTGTCAGCAAAAAGCTGTCTGTCCTCTGTGGCCATGATGGACTCCACCGGGGTTCCGAGGACCTTCACCCCGTACTTCTCCAGGACGCCACGCTGGAACAACTCTACTCCTGAACGCCACACAAACACAAGTAGAGATATATGGTTAAAACCCAAGCCATGAAAAAAAGAAATTGGGAAAAACTCACTGAACACAACATATGTAAGCATTTTTAGTTAATATCTAAATCCCAACCATAGACTCTACATAAAAATCAAACACGACAGGTCCCCAAAAAGTGAAGCCAAAGCATCCTGATTGCCAACTGGTGGCTGGCGGTTGTATAGTTCATAAATCTGGCTTCTGTATTTGAATTTAATTTGGATTTAATCGTTTATTTGATACTATAAAAACAGGGTGAAACATTATGATTGACAGCTGAGACTGATTGGTTGAGCGCATGTAGCAGTGGGACCATGCTACCCTGGCACCATCCCATGATCATAGCAGCTTTCTTATCCTGGATATTTGGCTTCATTTCTGGATAGTGGGAGGAAGGGAAGACATGTCATCCGTCTTTCTATATTGAGGCTATGGTCCCAAGACAAAAAAGAGTTTTGCTCTACTTACTGATCTGCACAAAGAATTCAACCTCAAAAACAGTGATTCCACATATGCAACCAAACAAGTGCTCGTCTTACCACAGTTGAGCGCAGTCTGTCCACCCATAGAGAGCAGGATGCCATCCGGACGCTCTGTCTTGATTACCTCAGTTACGAATTGTGGCGTGACGGGCAGGAAGTAGACCGAGTCGGCCTGTTTGGTTCCCACCTCGTTGGTCTGAACTGAGGCTATGTTTGGGTTCATGAGCACCGTCTTCAGATTCTCCTCCTACAACAGGTTCACACAGTCAACTACTACCATTAAAAAAGTGTGAGTTTTCAGTGTTACTGTGTTTTTTTATTAACTGGCAAACATTTTTTCAGAGTTTCACACATTCCAAATGTCATGGTAGGAAAACGACGATGTATTACTGATAACATCAGTAAGGCACTACATTTAATCTTATTGTAAGTAATGACAGTGAACCGGCCATGCACATTGTCAGGGCCCTCAAAGCTAAGAAGCTACGCACAATTTAGTATAATTAATTTGACCATTTCCAACTGTGCTCTTCCTACTGTGGCAAAATGTCTCTTGTGATAAAAACAGTGTTTCCAGTACATGGACCACAGTGTGTACCATAGACTGCAAACAACAAATTCTTATACTTAATGTAAGAAAGATCAGATTAGAACATTTTCAAGGTTCAACAACAGTAAACAGAATAAGAAAAAAACATATGAGAAAAAAATGGCAATAACATTTCAGTCTGGGTCTATTGGCATCAAACTCTTAAATATATTTAAGTCACAAATAAAATGTTCTTGTAACTTGTAAGCAAACCAGAGTAAATGAGTATTTTCAGCTGTAGATTAGCACATGTTGGTGAACTAGCCTGTAAGAGGTAAGATGAGGGGCAGTGCACCAGGATACGTTAAGAATTTAAAGTGTGAATTCACCAAAATGCTGAAAATTAGGTCATTATGACAAATATGTGACATGAGTTGTCTTCTCATATCACCCTGCACATTAAATTGATGCCAGATGATATTCTCTTCAACTTTACAACCATTCATGAGAATGATGGAGTACGGTTTTAGGTGCAGACGACATTCAAACTGCATCCGGATGTTGTGTTACCTTCATGGCTTTAACGGCCTGAGATCCAGAGTAGTCAAACTCTCCAGCCTGACCGATGGACAGACCTCCAGAGCCCAGCACCAGCACCTTCGACACCTGCATTAACACAGACAGACTATAACAGTGATTACCTGCAGGTTACACTAACTGCAACTGTACAGCATGAACCTCCATTCATTGACATTCATCATCTTTCTCAGAGCTCATATTGTGACCCTGACGTAAAACCCTCAGACACACAGAACAGAAATGAGGAGAATCTTTCATACTTAATACTTGGTTCCTTACTTATCAGAGTCAATTCTGGTAGTTTCCTGTAAAGTGAACTATTTGGTATATTCTCTTCCGAGCCAATTTGAATCAATAACTGTTCAGAAGCCTTGAGGTGAACCTTCCTGAACCTGAGCGTCGTACTGTACCTGGGCTCTCGGGGGTGTGTGGGGTTTCTTGGGCATGACTGACACCAGGTTAGCGTCCTTTCCTTTCTCGATCAAGGATATGAAGGTATCAAAGAGGAACTGTGGACAGAGAGAGAAATGCCAATACAATGATTTGAAAAGTAAATTTATAGATTTCTGAGGTCCCTTTTGTTGCTTCTGAAATGTTTTCACAAAGCTTCTGGGTCAAAGTGATAAAATGACAACAAAAATGTAGTGTCTGTATGAAACAGATGTGTGTCTATGATAATGGATAAAAAACAGAGGGACGCAGAAACATCTTATTCATTGTATTATTCAAAATCCAAACAAAGAAAAGTTTCCTTTTTTTGTACCTCACTCGCATATTTACAATTTCAAACATTTTTGATTTTTTTTCCCCAATATAGTTTTCATATTTAAATATATTAGGAATGACTGCATGGTTCATGTAAAGCAACTTTCTTGGCAGAAAGGTTAGGTACAAATTTATAGAGAAGCACATGATGTAACACATGTTGCCAATGTCGCCTCACAGCAATAAGGTTCCTGGTTTGGAGTTTGCATGTTCTCCCCATGTCTGGGTGAGTTTTCTGTGGATACTCCAGCTTCACCCTACAGTCCAAAGACATGCAGTTTGGAGTTGGGTTAAATGGAGACTTTAAACTGACAAAATTGCTGTTCATCTCTTTATGTCGAACTTGTGATACACTGTCGACCTGTCCAGGGTGTACCCGCCTCTAACCTAATGTCAGGTGGGATTGACTCCAGCTCCCCCTGCGACTCTCAAAGGATAAGCTGCACAGATAACGGATGATATAATGCACTTTTTTCCTCAGCCACTCAAAGGTTATAGAGTAAATACAGTTTTAGTTCATGTATCTGTGGTTGAACCGACACTGAACAGGAGTTAGATCTACAATCTGTGAAAACTTATCTGTGGCATCAGTTACAAAAGAGTAAGAGGTTAGGCTGCGGTGAAACACCACAGGTAACTTAACCTCTTGTCATGTTATTCTGAGAGCCACAGAAAAATTAATAATATTCTCCATGTCTGAGACAGAAGCATTCAGAAAACATTGCACCTCCCTGCCGGTAAAATATTTGTCAAGGGCCCTGTGCAAATTTTTGGTGATGTCTCCCGGAGTCAAACCCAGGTGGAAGCAAAGAGAATCTCCAACTGAGCTGTCAGGTGGAGATTGTGGTGTGGAGGACAGGTCTTATTATTCCGACTCAACATGACAGAGGTTACAACATTCTTTGACCAGAACTTGAACTGCAGTCCTCGTCTGCCGTGTGGGAGACAAAAACTGCAGCACAGAACAATCAACATGTTAGTGCAGGGACACAGACACTGTTAGTGAGTGCTCCTCCACCTGAGCCCCGACACATACATGATTATATAGATATAACATTATAGATGTAGGTCAAGAGATAAATATATATATATATACTTAAGATACAAAGAGATATAGAGATAAAGACATATAGTGATATAGATTTAGACTATAGAGTGACATATAGAGATATGAATATAGGCAGTGGCAGCTGGTTAATACGGGGCTCTGGGGCACCGCCCCCTCCAACACCAAAAAAAGCCATTATAAAACTGTTTAACATAATTTCACTTAGAGTTTTATTATTAAATAATTTAACGTCACTGAGTTACTTTTGCTGCGAGGGGAGCTGCTGCAAATCTGGTGATTTTCTTTACAACACTCCAACAAGAAAAAAGAAAGAAGATAAGGGAGCTTGGTCCGGTCCAACCCGATTTACAGATTCAGCAGCAAGTGATGAGGACGAGCTAACACCCGGGGCTTCTCCCGCTCTTATTATCAGAAACAGAGGTGTCTAAATGGATGTGTAAGTAATGTCTTCTGCTGCTTCCCCTGTTTGCTGTTTCAATGTGTCGGCATGAAGGTACCGTGGACAATGACGGGGGTGAGAGACCAAAAAACATCTCTCTGAAAAATGTAATGGCATGAAAGTAGCGAAAGTCACTCAGACACAATGAGGCTACATTTTTGTGGCAGGCTTAGCATTGCTCAGCAGCTTGGTGAAGGCTACAGGACTGGCATATTGTGTGCTGTGTTGATTTTGTTGAGCCTGGCTTCAGTGCCACTGAATATAGTGATATATAAACATAGAAATTCAGAAATAGAGGTATATATATATATGAGATATAGAGATATAGATAAAGAGATTGATAGGTATGGGGATATGAAGAGATCGCAAAAGAGATACATAAGAATAGAGGCAAAGCGACAGACTGGACAGAGAGAGAAAAAGATAAAGATAAATATATGATAGAGAGAGAGAGAGAGAGAGAGAGAGAGAGAGAGAGAGAGAGAGAGATATTTATGGGATATAAAGAGATCTAGGAATAGATAGAGATTGAGGTTAAGACATAAAGAGAGATGTAGAGACAGACAGACACAGACAGACAGATAGACAGACTTAGACTTTTCCTGACTTCTCCCTTGCTGCAGCCTGTGAGTATATACCTTTACTTAACTTCAGTGTGGTATTCAGGTACTTAATGCATCGCTATCAGAGTTTTTAATTACCTCTGTGTCTGTGGGGCCCCCTTTAGCCTCCGGGTGGAACTGAGCCGTGAAAACAGGCTTAGTGTTGTGCATGATGCCCTGGAAAATAAGCACAATTGATGGAGAAAAGAAAGTCAGCGGTATATTACAGCTCTGCATTTCATTTAGAAACATCTAAAAAAAACAGACGAGTCTTTCTGAAATATTATTTGTAGACATGCAGCATCTTTTTTCTCGACTGAACTTGTCGACAATAGAAACATACAAATCGCCATTTTGTCTTGTTTTGAAGTGAGAGAAAATGAACCTCATTGGTGCCATCATTGGCGTTAACAAACAGCGGGCTCCATCCCGGGGGCAAGGACTCGATGTCTATGCCGTAGCCGTGGTTCTGTGCCGTGATGAAGGCCTGGCCCGTCATCACATTCAGCACTGGCTGGTTCTGGCCTCTGGAGAACAATAATCACACAGCTTATTATTTGTTTATGGGACACATGATACCAAAAGAGAGCCCCACAATTAACTACAACTATAAAATATTTATGAGCCTACTTAAAGAGTGTACATGTTTATATTCTTAATCATGTCGAGTTATTTACAAGTTCACCTGTTTCCCATAGGCAGTTTATATGATGTAGCTCCTGCAGCCAGAGCAGTGATTTGGTTTCCCATGCAGATACCAAACACTGGCTGGGGACGATCACTTTCCAGCACCTTTAGGACAAAATGTAAACAATAATTATTCTCGTTAGTTTAGATCTTGATAGAAAAGTTTTCATACGACGGAGTATTATGGCCACTTACACGGAAAAGAATATATTACCACCCAAATCAAGGTTTTGGATCCAGAAGGAGTGGACCTCTGGCAGACACTGGTTCTGCTTATCTGCTCTATTTATAGCAGCAATATTTAAATATTATGACTTTCTTTCTCGTTAAATTATTCATGTAATATGACTTTTATCCTCATTATATTATGACTTTATTTTCATAATGATTTTTTTGTGATTAAATTACATCTTTATTCTCATAATATTATGACTTTTGTCTTGATGAATTATGACTTGTTCTTGTAATGTTACAGCATCATTTTCAAAATGTCAGATTTCTTCTTTTTTTTTTTTTTCTCATATAGCCCTTATACATACATAAGTACATTTAAGGTGCTGTAACTACAGGAAATAGCACTCCTAAATACATTTTAATTTTTTTTTAAATGATAATAAAAATTACTTTTTGTGCCCTCGAGTGAAAATAAAGATCATTATGAAGCAGCAGCTCCCTGAGTCTTAAAAGAAAACCTCTTCTTTTTATGGTCCAATTTCACAAGTTGCACAACCATGGACTTTAGTTTTAAATCTACTGATGCCCAAAAGATCTAAAAATCTCCATGTCCTACCTTGCTGACATTCTGGATGAGCGTCTTGGCCAGAGATGGGTCTCCTGGTCCGTTGGAGATGAACAGACCATCGTAGTTTAGACTCATCAAGTCTTGGTCCCATGGTACAAGATGGACCTCTGCACCCCTCTGCACACAATTACTGACATACTGACGCACTCTGTACTCTGTACGATCTTACTTAACGATGGTCATGGCAGAGCCCCTTAAAATAACGTTATAATTTTACATTAACAGTCATCCCTCTAGTTTTAACATATATTCAGTACAGAGTTAATCGACTCCAAGGTCCTCAGACAATGACAATTTTAATATGTAGATTTATGACAGAATTAATGTGACATTTCCTCCAGTAAACTCTCTCCTCAAACACCATAAACAAGCAACAGCACCATCATTTCCATTTTATGAACCAGGAAGTCAAAAACTCCCTAATATATATATATCTATAATAATAACTATTAATTTGACCAATACTTTGACAAATGAGACTCTTCACACTGCCACACACTGACCAACAATCCAATCAACAACAAATAAAGGAAGATAAATGATATGATAAACAGACAAAACACAGACTATTGTGATAAAGTCTGCGGGTGGTTTTTCCTCCTCCTTCCTACTATTAGAACCAATTATACCAAATTATAAATAACATCAAACCGTTAAGTGGAGCACAAATAAAGAAACAGGAAACCCAGTTTCGGTTACAGCTGGGTGACACATTTAACTTCTACAGAATGATTCATTAATACCTAATGTTGCTATCTGAAATTTTCTAGGTCATGTTGCAGAAAACAATGTGTCAATTTTCTTTTTCTATATTTGTGCAGAAAAGGTTCATTAGGGGCTCAGCCACAGACACATCATTCCTGAGAGTGTCATTTAATGAGGACACAATGAACAAGAGGATTTTTCATTCTCACCTTAACCAGCAGGCGGATGATGTTATGTTTAATGCCACAATCTACAGCCACAACTTTGATTGGGTTTCCTTTTCCAAAAACTTTGGTTTCCTGACAGGGGACGGGGGGGGGGGGGCAAAAACAGCAGGAGGTTAGTGATCATCAACATCCTTTGTAAAAAGAGGAAAATGTGTTTTGAGGTTTCAGGTCTGTACATGGTGTGTGACGATAACTGTAAAATAAATGGTAGCAGTTGTTACCTTGGTTGAGACCTCTGCCACCAGGTTCTTCTGGTTGGGGTCCGATATCTCAACAGGCTGTCCGTCAAATTCAATCTTTCCCAGAACTGTGCCCTGAAACCACGAGCACATGAACAACAGTGATCAATTGGGCTGTCCATTCACTAATGCACCAGATCAGAACTGTGCATTTACTGCACCTTGTCTCTGATAACTTTGGTCAACATTCTGGTGTCGATCCCAAACAGTGCAGGAACCTTCAGGGAGGGAAAATAATAAAATGTTAGGTTGCCAAAAAGCAGAGTCTTATTCACTGCTCTAAAATGACCCCTGAGGAGCTGGTAAATTGAATCCCAACCTTTTCTTCTTGTAGCCACTGACCCAAAGACTTGACAGAGTTCCAGTGGCTGTACTCTGGGCTGTAGTCTTGAACCAGGAGACCGGATACCTGGAGGAACAGAAGCACAAATATTAGCCTCGAATAAAATAAACGGTCAGACTTTAACTCCAACTGCCATAAAATACTAAAATGTGTTTCAGCAAGCAAGCACATCCTGAGCATGGGGAAGTAAACTCCCTGTGCAGAGTTCTAAACACCTCTGCTGCCTGTTTCTATATATATATATATATATATATATATATATATATATGAAAGACAACAAACAAAAAATTAATCAGCTAACCTGCCAATGTCGTTAATCAATTAATGTAGCAATCTTTATTAATTCAAGACCATAATGGATGAAATTTAAAACGATGTCAGGTATGACAGATGTGAGCGAATATCATAGTCCTCAAAAAGAATAAGTTGAAGTTACAGAACGGAGAAGAATCCTCGAAATACTAAGTTACCAAACAAACTAATGACAGACATTCGTCTTTTCATTAGTTTTCATTACAGTGTTTTCAAAACTACAACCGAGGAGACATTACAAACTATGAATGTAGCCAAAATATTTCTCTTAAAGGGAGACTTCACCGAAAAATTGAAAATTCACTCATTATCTACTCTCCACTATGCCCCCGGAGGGGTGGGTGAAGTGTTTGAGACCACAAAACACTTTGAGGGATAAACAGTGTTTAGCCCAGACAACGTCTTCTATGGTAAAATAAAACTAGACTAAAAACAAGGTGTAAATGACGCTGATTGGAGTCCAATATGAATGTCGGGGCTTGCAGTCAATTGGACGACACCACAGGGGCAGTATGGAGGCATGTTATGTTTTTTTTTCTGTTCTTTTATTAAACCTGAAGAAGAGGTCGCGATTGACTTCAATTGTATTGGATTGAGCTGCAACACTGTTTACCTCTGAGACTCCAGCAGTGTTTTGAAATCGAAAAAACACATTTGTGTAAAAGCATCATTTTTATGCATTTATATGAAATTAAATGCAGGCCCTGAAACCTTCGGACCACGGCAGCATTTCTTACCTGGATGCGATCTGACTCCGCATGCTTCCTCAGGCCCAGCTCATCCAGCTCCTGGGTGTTGGGTACGCCATAGTTCCCTACTATTGGGTACGTCAGGGTCAGGATCTGACCTCTGTAGCTGGGGTCAGTCAGGGCCTCGGGATACCTGGAGCAGTGGAACAGCAGGAAAATCATACCCAGATTCTGAAGCACATTGTTGTGTAGTTGACTCATGACTTGTTCAAATGCACTTCTGTATTTTGATTCATGTCAGCATGTCTCCTCCTTACCCCACCAGGCCAGTATTGAAGACGAGCTCCCCTGCAACTGACACATGGTGCCCAAAGGAGAACCCTTTCATCCGGGTTCCATCCTCCAAGACCAGGTGGGCTGTCTGGGCCTGCATGGAAGTCAAAAAGAAATGATAGAATGTCACCAGGAGTGATGCACTGGAGAGAGCAGAGGCAAAACTTAAAAACAGAAGTGTTGTAGACTTTTGGTGTGATGGTGAGCAGAGAGCGCTGAGCCTCTGGGACTTCATGCTGAAACTGCAGGTCACTGTGGATTGTGCTGTGAATGCTGAGACACACAAATCTGTTCAGTGTGTGTGTGTGTGTGTGTGTGTGTGTGTGTGTGTGTGTGTGTGTGTGTGTGTGTGTGTGCCTGCAGGGAATATGTGAATATAAAGGTTGCAGTGACCCACTATGACCTCCAGCTGCTAAACATCACATTATTGGGACCAATAGTTAAACTAGAGCGAGTCCATAAAATCACAGGAAAATAAAATGCTCACTTCCATGATGTGGTGTTGATGCATGTGATGCATTCAGACTTTGTTTGTCTGTTTGTTAGCAGGGTTACACAAAAATTACTGGACAGATTAACACAATACTTGGTGGAATGATGTGATATGGGTCAAATTTTGAAGCAGATCCAGATCAGGGGACAAAGCAAGGACTTTTTTTCAAATCACTTTCTTTAAAATTTAGTTTTTCAGCATTTGTGGTAGAATAATTCATGAATCTGGCATGTTTAGTGGACTAGTATTTATGAGTATGAGCTTTTTGGTGCAGATCGGAATAAAAATCTGGATGTTGATTTTAAATGTGGTTTTCCTAAGTACACTATTGGGCCTCGGCTGAGGTATGTGCTCTCCGAGGGACATTTTATTTACATTTATTTCAGATTATAATCCACAGGCAGCAGTTTTTCAACCAACACTTGAGCATCAGCCATGACACTGATTTAAACTCAAAAATAAAACTTACTTATAAACTTTAAACTTAAAAATGAGAGGACTTTTCTGGTAAAGTGTGCTGTTAAGGCATATTGCAATCAGGGTGTATTTCCACACATTATACACACAAGTTCTGCATCTGTGTTCTTATCATTTCAGCAGAACTTTGACACTATCCAAACTTCATTTGAAAACTGCTAATTTACTGCGGTTTTACTAAATTACACATAAAGCAAATGCAGATGGCTTCCTGTGGTTTTGCACTTTAATTGTAGACAGTCGTGTTTTAATTCGGCTGGTAGCAATCCACCAGAGTGACCATATTTCAGCAAAGTTCTACCTTTTTCAACTGAGTCATGCTGTCCTGCCACGACGCTGTTTCTGATGCAAGAGCGCTGTATCCGTAAACTGCCAACTACAGCTAAAGCTCAAAATATGCTAAAACAAGAACTTCTGTTTGTATTGGGTGTGAGCCGAATCGATCAACAACCTTTGACGTTTATGCACATGGCAGTAATACGGTTGTGTGTGTTTGCGCTTTTGTATACAAGCAAGATATCTTCTACTCTACATACTTTTCAATGGAGTTCGGCGGAATGTTTAGAGGCAAACTTCGGCGTTAGCGCTGAGCTTGCAGAAAGTTTTTCAAAACGTCCAATTCCGCCATTTTACCACCGACAACAACACATCTCCGCTTACACGCACTTTTCTTACCTTGGCACTATAAAGTTTAGCAGCTTGGAGCCTCAGGCAGGGCGGCGTGTCTGCCAGTCTTCTGCCGAACACACACACATGTCTGAGGGGTTTAACAGCGCTGTAGGCCCGAAGAATCCTGGTCATATTAATACAGCTGGTGATGAAAGTAATGGCAGAGGGAACTGACTGTGTGCTGAGTGGAGGACCACGGGGGGATTTGGGGTTGAAACAGATGAATGGATGAGTGGTGGTGGCGCAGCCCCCTCGTGTCCTCACAAACGCGGACACTCAGCGCTTTAACTTGTGAGTTCTGATTGGCTGCCGGGTCGTTGTTTTTCTCATTACACCACGCGCACAGCGTTTTGATTGGTCCCCTCTGTCATATGACAACTGATGAAACTGAGATTCACGTCTGTTGAAATCCAGAAACTAGAGATTGTAGGTGTCGACACTGTAATACTTTACAGCTCCAATATTTTCTACTGGAGCAAAATGTTGAAGCTGTCAACTTATAACTAAGTTGAGCTATTACTCTCATAGTAGCAGGTTATTTATAGGCCAGGCAGTTTTTCATGGATTGTTCTTTTATTGAGTGTGTGTGTGTGTGCGTGTGTTACTATAGTTACAAGGGCCAATTGTGGCTCAGCTCCATCAATGCAAGGACATTTTCACTGTTTAAGGACATTTTGGAAGGTCCTCCCAAATACAGAGGGTTGTTTCAGGGTTAGAATCGGAATTAGGTTTAGCATTAGGGTTAGGTTAAGGGTTAGGATTAGGTATTTAGTTGTGATAGTTAAGGAGAGGGTATGGGGCTAGGGAATTCATTATGTCGGTTAGTGTCCTAACAACTATAGAGGGACGTGTGTGAGAGAGATAGAGAGAGAGTGACCCACTTTCAATGGCCTATTTGAGGGTTAAGACTTACTTTTAGAGTTAAGGTTAGTTAGGTTAGTGTTACCATTCGGGTTAGGGTTTAGTTGTGGTGGGCAACATCAGGATAAAGGTATCTGTGAAGGTTCTCTGTCATCCAGGTCATGGTATCTTTAGGAATTGTACAAGTGTACATAGGCAACTGGGTTAGGGTTAGACAACCCAAGCAAATCCAGTTGCTGCTCTACAACTCCTAAAGTTAGGGCAAAGATCTAGAGAGTGCATTATGGCAATAAGTGTCCTCACACAAGGTTTTGTGTCACCGTTGTGCCATTTCTGAGGTCCTGTATAAGGTGAAGGGGGCAGATGTGATTTGTGGTCAGGTTAAGGTTAAGGTTAGGCATGAATTGGTCATGATAAGGGTTATAGGGATGTGGTTTTGGTTAGGGGCTCTCCACAATGAGTGGATGTCAAAGCAAAATCCTATTCAGATTTGTGTGTGTGTGTGTGATGAATATGTGACCATAAAGGCTGCAGTTACCCAATACGACCTCCAGCTGCCAGCCATCACATGACCAGTAACAGATAAGCAGCATTATACAGACTTCAAATATCATTCAGCATTATATAAAGAAAAATACCATATTTTTATTTTATTTCTTTTTTCCATTTTCTTCTATACTTGATGAAGAAATAAGTGTTTCTTTTGAGTACTCAGTCTTTATTTTAGAGCATTGAAAAAAAAACTGCGCTTTCACTTGCACCTGCTGACAGAAAACTGTGTGTGCTTTACTTTCTGTGCAGCAAACTCTTTTACAGCCTTTTCTTTCCTGCAGAAAAAAAGTCAAACTGACCATGGGCAGGCTCCATGGTGTTGGGATTAGAGCCGTCTGTGTATTTGCTGATCACTGCAAGACTGGTGCTGTGTTGAGAAGGCTGCCTGACTGCCACTCTGCTGGGTTCAGCAGTCTGGACAAAGTGGGTGTGAGTAATGGGACCTGTGCAGATCTGGAAATGCCTCCACACTCTAGAAGTCACAACCTGGAACAATCGACTGGGTAACTTTGAAAAAAAGCGCTGATGTTATGTGTAACTGACATAGCTCCATCTAAACATATTCATGCATATAACATGGATGTTATGGGAAATATAAATATGTTATAGCCTGATCAATCTGTGTAGTTTGTCCTAATATTCATTGACTAAAATATGTATTTCTTTATTAGACTGAACTCCAGTGTCCTGCAGCCCACAGCTCATTTTCCTCTGGTTCAATTTTAATACCGGCTCCTTCTCTTGTCGTGTGGAGCTCTGCTGACATCCAGTGGTAATTTCTTGCTCTAAAGATTCAGAGGTATTCCAGTTGTTAACAGTGTTGTCCTGGCACGTGATGTGTAGGAGACACTGCAACTCTCACTGTTAAAAAGAGTTTTGAGGTTAACTCTGGTTAGTACATGCTTTTGACCTTGGCCTATGAACCTCAAAATTAATGACATATAAAAGTGACTATAAGATTAGATGAGATTTGCACCTGACCCACTCAGAGAGGATGTAGTCCGACATGATGACAGATGATTTCACTCTGTAGGTTAAAATGACAAACAGGCCATGAATGAATCCCAAATGAGAATGAACAGGTAATATGCAGCATTTAGCTGCTGTGCTTAGCCTCTCACTGATCTGCTTAATACAACTTATTCAGGTTAACATAGTGGATTGGTTCATTTTCTGTCTATCACCATCTCTTAATTCTGTCTTTGGAAACTGTTCAGACTCAGCACAGACTGATGTTTGTACCTGATGCCCCACCTCCATGTGCATTCATTAATCATTTCAGCTGAATGTATCTGTTAGAGAAGCCCTCACACAGAGGATTTATAATCCTGTTAAATGCCATCATGAAGTATTACACAGAATGTATATTTAGAGACACTGAAAACAGAGAGCCATAAAACACTTTACTGGCCAAATGAGTTTGTTACAATATCAAGACCAGACAAATTCCCTTCGATACAATAAAGCAGAATTAATTAATACAATATTTTCTTTGTTGTAGGGTCCCCCAAAATCAAAAGTTACATAACTGAAGTTGTTTTCTATAAAAGATATAAGTACAGCAGTACAGCACATTTATGTAAAAGTGGGCATGTATAGCAAATGAAGCTTCATGTATATAGGAAAGACATCCCCTTATTTCAAATTATATCACACAATCTACCTACATAATAATGAAGTATATTTCAGCAGTCGATCAAACTTTATTTGTTAATCAAAATAATAATAATAATTATGTTTTCATCTACTCTAATGACTTAAAAATACATACTTATGGCGTCAAAACGCAGCCCTGGCTCCTTGCTGACAATAATGACAGAATCCCCTACAGTGGAAAATTGCTGGGCGATGAACTGGGAGAACACGAGACGACTGTGCAATGCATAGCGTGGCCCTTTATTACTGGGAGGGCCGCAGCGAGCTGCCTTCCAAATTCCTCCACTGATTGGCTCAGCCTGCGGCCTAATGAGCTCCAGTGTCTGTCCTCGGCGGAGGGACCCCACATTGTCTGCGGTTTCAAGTGTACATTTCAGATGGTGACCAAGCTTAAGGGGGGACATAAATAGGCGGGCAGCTCTCACTCGCTCCTCTCTTTGCCAGGTTTCCAAGCACAGTCCTGCACCCAAGATGACAGAAATAATAGATTCAAGGATCCATGATGGCAGTTTGGACTGGTCTGACAGTTTGAAGATATTGACATTAAACAGGATATTGCTGTTGATATATATTGTTCTTTTTTGTACGGCAGCTTTCAGCAGCTGAGTAATTCACAGTTTACAAAAGACATGAACAGACCACAGAATAAGATTTACAGAGCAGTTACAATCTATGGCAAGATATGAATGAGAAGTCCAGGTTTTTATATCTAAAAAATGGACACAAAAGCATTTAGCCTTAATTTGAAATTAATGATGGAGCAGACCTTGTTTTTTCTGGGGGGAAAACCTGCACTTGGCAGGACCGTGAAGGTTTGACTCTGAGAACTGATGGTTTTAGAGGACTGGACGGAAGATATCATCCATGTGATTCAGTTCATGGTATAAACCAACAGTCGTATTTTATATCAGTACAACAGTTTTATCACTGCCTGAAACTTATTCTATTCTGTTATAACACACTTTGACTGGATTGAACTGTAAACTCTACCAATTCATTATAATATGTTGACATATATAATCACATTGTATGTATTTAAGTGCAATATCCATTTTGTGCAATACCAACAAGTGTAATATTTGGTTTGTGTCCTTTGTTAGATTTAAAACTCATTTTTTTGATACATTTGCTGTGTTTTTCAGAAGTGGCACCTCTTATTTTGTTGTCCTGCTACCCCTTGGACAATGACACTAAAGGCTTTCTATTCTATTCTATCCTATCCTATTCATTTTGCACTTGTAGCAGCAGAAGTGACAGTGTAGGTTATAGTGACAATATTGTCCAGCTTCACAGAGCAGGAGCACTTTCAAATAATAAATAACTTCATGTTATTAAACAGACTCTAAGCAAAAAAAAAGTAATGCTTTTAAATGTAATTTATTGTCATCCTACTTAGTCAACTTTTGCATAATTGAATTTGTCTCGGTAAGAGTATTATCACTCTATAATCAGCGTCTTCAGAACCATACTTTGCTCCATGTCACAGTGTCTGCCGTCAACTTCGAAGAACGCCCTCGCCCAGCATCACCATTTCTGTTTTGGGGCGATGACAGTGTGATTGTCCCTGTCTGCCGCCGTAAGTTCACAACTT
Source organism: Paralichthys olivaceus (assembly GCF_024713975.1). Lineage (NCBI taxonomy): Eukaryota > Metazoa > Chordata > Actinopteri > Pleuronectiformes > Paralichthyidae > Paralichthys > Paralichthys olivaceus. The sequence goes on from NC_091102.1 coordinate 14,187,313, forward strand.
CCACAGCGTGAAAGGAAGATCAAGTCATCAGCTGGAGAAAAAAAACAGATAGAGGCCGTCCCTATCAGATTCCCTTCCTCTCCAGTGATGTTAGTGTCCCCAGTCAAAAAAAAAGGGGGGGGGGGGGCAGCGAGTGTCTTTGTTTAGCCTGTCCCCTTCTAATCCCTGTGTGGCCAGAGAAGGGCTTTAGAGGAAGAGCGAGGGAGGGAGAGCGAGCACGCAGGCCACAGAGGCTGCATCAGCCCCCTTAAGGAGCCATGGCCCTTGCTCTTAGAAATCCCAAGAAACTTCACACCTCTCTGTGGGGACTATAAATAGGCCCCATCTGTCCCCCCAGGCTCAGTTACAGCCTCATTCCTTTTGGCATGGTGAGAGGGCAGGGGAAGGAAGCTCTCCGGGTTTAGACAAAAAGGGAGGTGGTTGGTTTGTGGGGAGTCAAAGTCCAAAATCTACTCTCTAGTCATCACAGACGGCTGACTGGTTGACCTCTGCTGCGTGTTTCGTGGCAAAGGAAGTTCCTTCAGTGCAGCGTAACCCTCACGACACTCCAACTCCTCACTTAGGCAGAATACCAGTGACTGTCTTTGAGCCTTACACCACACTGCACTCATCACATGATTTTATATTCCCCCCCCCCCCCCCCCCCCCCCCCCCCCCCTCCCTCGAGCTCAGGTTCCCCACATTTCATTAATCTTACCTCTGTCACTTCTCCTTAACAGAATCTTAATTACACGGCTCACAGTTTCAAGGAGGTCTATGTTTTAGTCCCAGGCCTCCTGGTAACAAGGCTGACATCTCCGTCCTTTCAGTGAGAGGTCACATCGGGATAGTTAGATGAAAAATACAGCAGAGCGGACGGCAAAGCTAAGAGACGCAAAGTGACACGCAGGCCGTCGGTGCTTCAGATCACACCATCATTCCTGGGAGGAGACAGTTATAGCCACTGTCCTGAAGCAAACCTGGAGGTAATAAAGAGCACCCCCCCCACACCCACACCAAGGACAAAGCAAGAGAGTGAGCGAGCGATGCAAAGACAGATCCAAGTATACTAGGCCGCAAAAGATTATCCCCCATGAACCCCTCCTCCCCAGTCATCAGACTGAAGTGATAGAATCCAAAAATAACTTCTTTGTCTCAGCTGATGAAAATGAGTTTACTGAGGCCTCCTGCTTTATTCCATTAACATCTTTTCATGCCGAGATCTCACCTTGGTGATCGATTGCAGTGATATTGCAGCCAGGAGAGATTCCCTCCATCACTGCAGAGTGCTCATGCAAATTATGTGAAAACAATTCAATAAAATGAAACGGTTGGATGAATTATACTGTTTGTCTAAATACACCCCATTTGCTCTGTTGTATCCCACTACTGTTTGACGGAGCCCCTAATGGACACCCACATTCTTGTTGAATAAATGAATTTTAATTCTTACCATAATCTGTTATGAACTTTTTGCACATATTTTGTCGTCTCAAGATCTCTGAAAGAAAAAAAACATGATCAATGAATTAGAAGGCAGCGAAAGACTCAGACCTGAAAAGCACATGTCGGCCAACTGGTCAGCAGACTGCTGAAGAAGGATCACAGGTCAAGTAAAAAATACTCTGACAGCTGTCATTCACAGTCTAACTAGGATATTTTGAGATTAGTATTGTCTGATCTTTGCATAACTAAGGCAAAGTGGCTACAAGTGTTTTTTTTGTCATCTTAGCAACGTGACTCATGGGATGCTGATGTTGTTTTGTCGGTCAGTTGGTCAGTCGGTTAGTTTGACTGAAAACATTTTTTTTATTATTGGATGGATGGGCTACCATAAAACTGGGTACAGACATTCAGTGGCAGCAAAGGTCACCATGCAGTTGAAATTAATCTTCAGGTGGTGTGGGTCTCAATATATCCCTTACGCCCCCTCCCCTCTTTAAAAGATATGTGACTTAACATCTCCTCTCTCAGAGGAGCTGGACACTGACAATGACTAAATTCAGCGTCAGTTTAGTCAGAAGACATTGGGCGATCGGTGGGGTACATCCTGGACAGGTCCCCAGCATGGCACAGGGCCAACATACAGTGACAAACAACCACTCACACTCACATTCACAACTAAGAACAATTTAGAGTCTGCATGTGTTTGGACTGTGGGAGGAAGGAGAAAACCCAGAGAAAACCCAGAGAACACCATCACAAACACAGGAGCAGCCCAGCCCAGCCCATCTCCGCCATGTTTTTGAAACCATTAAGATTCTATAATGGAGTTCAGACTGGACCGCAGCCCAGGTGCAAGGAGCGGGGCAGTGTTTCTATCTGGGGAGTAAGCGAGGGGAAGTCAGACTCGGAGAAGGTGCCGCGGGGTGCCGCAGTTGAGCCCAGATGACAGCTGGCGGACAGAGGCTTTCTCTGGCATGCCCTCGCTGGAGATGGGGTCAGTGAAAGCAAGTGGATATAGGGGGAAGGGAAGGGCCTGCAGAGCAGAGGAGTGAATGCAGCTCCGTCATCAACGGGCCCTGTGGTGGTGGTGGCGTCGGGTGTGGGGCTGCACCACTGGCACTGGGAGACAGATATAGACAAGAATTAAGAAGACAGAATTTGCACCCTTAGCCTTGACTGGGTTACTGGCATCAGCAGCTGAGAGTGCCACTAGACGTCCAGGGCTCTGTACTTTTACGTCACATCCTCCCCCAGGAGCAGCTGGACTGCTCACCAACATAGAGACTAAAGTTGAGCACAGGTGCTGCTCTACCTAACACACATTGTCAGTGACTGGAAATAAACAAAGGCTCATTATTAGAACTGAAAGACACCTCCATGTCCAACTAAAGCCTGCTCCATTGACTTTTGCTTGATCAGTTTATTTTGGCACTAATGCATCTTTATCTAGAAAGGTTGGTTTCATCACTTCACTGAAGCCTTGATGTAGCTCAAAGTTAAAAGCAACTTGTGTATAAAACAGCGTTGGTGCATGAATACAAAATAAAATGAAAATTAGTAAGATCAGAACTATGCAAATGTATCTTTAAGAGAGATTTAAAACAGAATAAGGAGATTTGTTGCGTTGCAGATCATTTTGTACATCGTCATCGACAGATTTGGCATTACAATGCAATGCATCCTGTATCGTGATAATGACATAACCTCCACCTGTTAGATACTATGATGAACACTGTTAATGTGAGAGTTGCCCCCTGTGTATGTTGGATTAGAGGATAAAAGTAAATAAAATCATCAAACTACAAGGTGAGTTTAGGTTCAGATACCATCAAAAACATCAAACCACATACCAGAAAACATATTTATCTCAGATCTACACTGGTATATGGTGCTCAAGGCATATCACTACCAATGGCCTTTTCTTTTTTGGGAAACACTCTACGTCATTTCCAGTATCTGGTTTCCGACCCTTCACTGGAACAGTAATTTCAATCTGACAGATACTGATGTTTACCAGAGTAAATAACATGTGATGTAACCACAATAAGAATAATCATAATGATCATAATATCAATTTTAGAAAAAAATGCATTGAATGAATAATAACCATTTAAAAACAAAACAAATAAAGGGTCAAATTAAACAAGTGGCAATAAGCAGCAGTTTTATAAAACACCAGTCGATTCAAGTAACTTTTCAGAGCAGCTATCAGGCTTTTATTATTCTATTCCTTGAGACTTTCTGCAGATTACTGTTGTTTATCCATGAGATTAAATAAGGAAATATAACAATTCAGCAGATTGTTTTGTGTTTGTAACATCGTCCAGTGTTAAAGCTGTAAATCTTCCCCAAATAGAGAAGAAACGAGTCCTGTGCATCGCGCGTAAAGGTGCGCAACGCCGTGCGTAAAAGGTGGAGCTGTACACCTGCGCTCCATGTGTCTCCGGGGTCAAAAAACATTTCACACCGTTCACGATGTTTTCGTTTTTGATCATGGATAAATGGCCTGAATTAGCACTTTCTGGCCCGTAGCCCTATATTCCATGTTTAGAGAGGATCCCCCCCCTTCACCCGCAGACACACCACCACCCCACACGCACACACCCCTCCCATCAACTATCCAATCCTTACACGGGGACAGCCTTGACGGGGGGTCAGGAGGGAAAATAGCCTCATATATATACGCCCAGACAGTGATTTCTTGCTCCGAGTCCCCTCCACTCTGTGCTGTACAGTCCTTGTGTTGTCATCCTTACCCCGGGAATTGTCGTACTTCTGACTATCTGCTGAAATGGCACCAAAGAAGGACCCTAAGGCTCCCGCCAAGAAGGCCGAGCCCGCCCCGGCCCCGGCTGCTGCACCCGAGCCCGCCCCTGCTCCCGCAGCAGCTCCCGCTGTCGACCTGTCCGCCGTCAAGGTAGAAAGCATGAGGTGGTCTGCGGGGGGGAGGGATGGAGATGGGAGGATGGCTGCACGGGAGCAGCTGGGATTCGACTTTTACGCACAGAGGTGCATGGCAGAAGTAGATCTTCTGCAAAATGGAAAGGGGGTGTTGATGGAGACCTGGGAAAAAAGTTTTTTCCCCCCTGATTTCTATTTTATGGATTTGAAGGAAGGATAATGAGAATATTCAGAGCTGCTGTGACTGCTTTGATTATAGGAGTGAAATTGAAGAGAGGACAGATACATCTTTATAATGCATGTATCATATCCAAGATAAAAGATAGTGATGGAAGAGAAGGTCGACATCTTGTTTAATTCAAGGTCTTTGTGTTTAACGCACATCTATCTTCACTTTGACTTAACTGGCAAAGTCCATCACACTGGCACCTGTGTGTGGACGTTCATTTATGGTCAGTGAGTGAGAGCAGCTGCAGACTTTAAAGGACCACCCTCAGGGTTGTGCAGAAGTCTGAGGTGAAGGACTAGAACCATGGATAGCTCACCATGATCCATCAGACCACGCCCCCTGGTTCTCCTGATTGGAGCAGAGCGGTCACGGACTGTGTGACGATGCTGCCCCTCTGACACCATATGTGGACATGTTAATGTAGCTAAAGATGGATCTCTCCTGGCTCCGGAGCCAGAATGTGAAGTTAATTTTGGCAAAGAGACAAAAAATGTAATCGTAGTCCTGATTGTGTGGTCCAGATTAAGAGGGGAATAAAAATTGCCTGTTTGTGCTGATGGCTTTTGTAATAAGACATTGAGTGATTGTGTTTTTGGATATTCATGGCCTGTCAAAACTCCTGCATATGTATGTTCATAAACTAATATGGCTGCTTTGTATTGGCTTGTAGGTGGAATTCAGCGCAGACCAGATTGAAGGTAAGAAAACGTAATGTTACTCTCCAATCTACATTAGTATCATCTTTTTCTTGAGTATCTTATTAGCCCACAGTGTTGACAAATCAGAAAACGCATCCATATAATGAAGAAGTAAGATAGCAAATCAATGAAAATCTCATAAGGTCAAAGCCAGCCTGCAACAGACATCTTAAAGAGTCCGTTCATGGCTCGAAAAATCGTTTAATGTCTGTATTTATGAAAGAATCCATGCAAACATTAAGAGAACTTTAGAGAGTATTCAAAATATCATCAAAAACAAAACTGTAGTTTTTTTCAAAGCATCAAAAAGAGAGCAGGCCTTTTTATAATGTAATTTTGGGGATAATTGCATAGCTTATATAAAAAAAAACTAAAGAATATACACTTAAAATACTTTCTAACTGTTGTCAGTGGAACATTTGCAAGTAACAGGTAATGCGGCAGGTAAATCAAAAAACATGCATTCACTTGTTTCATCTTCAAAAGAAACCACAATAAATCTCATGTTAAACATAGACTGGAGGCCACAGAGCCACATGAGTTAAGTGGAGGTCAGTGCGTCACAAACCCAATTCAACCAATCCCTGTGTCCTCATATTAACTCGCAGGTTGTTTATTGGCAGCTCTCTGGTGACATGAGACTCTGTCACTGGATCTGTGATATCAGAGCATTTGCCAAGAGGCTACAGTCTTTTTCTTACAACAGCCAAAAATATTCAGCAGCTCATTAGAGGGATCACAGAAGGATAAAGTGTAGAAGTACAGTGGTACGACTGTTCGGTGTTCAATAAACGATTGTGGACTCCAACACACCGGACCTGTTGTGTGTGGTGGCTGCGGGTTACACCGCAGTCAGCATTCCCCTCTTTTACTCAGCTCACCCAAAGAGGGCCTTGCCTGTAAAAGGAAGGGGCTCATATTCTCAGCTATGTTTATCAATTCCAAGGTGGTCTTTTAAAAGAGCCCGTAGCCCTGCTGAGAGAGAGAGAGAGAGAGAGAGAGGGAGAGAGAGAGACAGCTGAGATAGAAATAGTCTGAAGGTTAAGGCAACTTGGCATGAGTCAGTCTATTCAGTCCTTGATGCCACAGCCTAGAGAAATGTCTTGCCCTTGTTTGTAGAAGAGCCGCCTCCACCTGCTGGCAGGTCGACAACACAAATTCAAACTACTGCCTTTAAAGACGCGTACTTACTGGATATATAGAATGAAAGGAAACTGTTTGGCTCATTAAAATAAAAATAATTCAAACATTTGAAGCTGGGGATGTTATCTAAATATACAAATACCACCTTTTGTCCACTTTTAACACAAATATATGCAATATGCAGGAAGTTTACAGGAGATCTTCATCTACTGACCTCAACATATTATTAGATGGTACTGCAACATATTTTTGAATGAACTTATTTAATGATAGAATAGGACTCAGGACTGCAAGAATATACAAGAAATGACACAAAATGTAGTTTCAGACAGTTATACTTTAGCTCTTTGCTAACTCTTAGTTCATTTATAACAATTGTAATGTAATAAAAATATTCATTATCACTAATCTGAGATAACACATCACAGTTGTGTTGTATTTATAACAGTGAGCAAATATAATACTGTATCAATTTAAGGCTTTTAGTCACTATAAACTTTAACATCTCTGACGCACACAAACAACATTGATTCGCTGAGATGTTAACGTCCTCTTTCCCCTCCGCCCCGCAGACTACAGGGAGGCCTTTGGTCTGTTCGACAGGGTGGGTGACAACAAGGTGGCTTACAACCAGATCGCCGACATCATGCGCGCTCTGGGACAGAACCCCACCAACAAGGAGGTGAACAAACTGCTGGGAAACCCCTCTGCTGATGGTGAGAGGAATCTTTCAGTACATGTTTGAATTAGTGTGGTGATGTTTGGGTGTTTGGTACAATTCAAGACATTTCGATTTTTTAAATTTGATGCAAAAGCCTTCGGTTATTCAACTTTTTCTAAAAAATTACATTTGTCTGGGATTGAAATGCTTCTTACTGGACATGGAAGACAGACCTACCGCTAGTCTTTGTGGAAGTTGTGAATTAACAAAATTAATCACGTTCAGTCACATTAGCCGTTTTTCTTTCAGTCTGTGCAATAAACAAACAGAGGTTGAAAACCCTGTTTGTGCTGCCAGTGGTTGAAGTTGTAACACTGCAGAGAGGTACAGCACTTGGCTCTCTGCACTGTGCAATGCAGCATCACTGTTGACTGTGGTGGTATGGGTAAAAATCACCACTTTTCCTACTGCTTTGTCATGCAACAAAATTGAAAGCTTTCAGCCTGTAGAGGTCAGTACAACATTACTTTTACTTCTTCTTGAAACTGAATGTTTTCTTAGGGTCTGCAAATATGGGAAAAAACATAAATCTATAAATCTCTGCAACATGATGCTTATTCAATGCCGAAAGAACTAGTGCTGTGCGACATACTTCAGTCTGGCACAGCTGTGATTGTAGAAAGTGTGCAAAACACCACTTCAGATCATGTATGAAAAATAAAGCAATAAATAAGGAAAAGGTATCTATCAAAACATTTTGGCAAATAAAATGTAGGATGCTGAAGCTGTGGTTGAGAGGTGGAAAAACATGTACAAGTGCAAGGATTTTGTCCCCCTGGTGCAGCTGATTCAGTCCTTTTTTGTCTCCTGTCACACAGACATGGTTAACAAGAGAGTAGAGTTCGAGGCTTTCCTGCCCATGCTCCAGACCATCATCAACAGCCCAAACAAGGCAGGATTTGAGGACTACGTTGAGGGTCTGCGCGTCTTCGACAAGGAGGGTAACGGAACAGTGATGGGTGCTGAGCTGCGTATTGTCCTGTCAACACTGGGTGAGTGAGCCTCCAGGACCCTGCTGTGTTACTCTGTGTGTGTGTGTGTGTGTGTGTGTGTGTTTTACTTTTATTAACTGTGGTTGTCCTCTGTCTCCCCCTACAGGAGAGAAGATGACTGAGGCTGAGATCGATTCTCTCATGGCAGGACAGGAGGACGAGAACGGCTGTGTCAACTATGAGGGTGAGTTACGAACTACAACATTATAACAAAAACATATGAGCACATGATAATATAAATAGAACTGCAGAATAAAAAGTCTTAAATACTTAAACCAGAATGTTTCCATTTAATGTAGATTTTTGTGCATAATAATTGATTATGTAAAATTGGCCAATTATGTTTTATGGTGTTCTAGACAATACCGTAGCAGTTTCATGGTATTTGTATAGTACCTGTGCATCTGAACTTTCGAGTCTAACTTTTCTATTTTTTTATTATTTACTTATTACTTCTCCTCACTCATTCATTTCCCTCCTCTCCTGTTCTGTCTCTGTGTCGCCCTGGTCTCCGTCCACAGCCTTTGTCAAGCACATCATGTCTGTGTAAGGACCCTGCCACTGCGGTGGGGACCATCGTATATGTGCAGACCCCATGGTGTCACGACATCCACTCACTGTTTCCGGTACAACCTGAGGAAGCAGGGGGAACAAAGGACTATGAGATGTCATTTCTTGAAACCTTTTGTTTTTGTTCTAAACTTTTTTTTTTCTCGTATGTCCAACTGGTGCTTTTTTTTTCTCTCTCATCCTCTTCCCTCTTGTGGGAACCGTTCCTACCAGATGTCCCTCACCATCTTCACCCAGGTTCTCTTGTCTCACTGGGGATTTTTTTTTTTTTTTTGGGGAATCGTCACTGGTTTTTATTGTCCGGCTGGCGCTCGATCTGCCAGTGAAGTGACTGATTTGGCCCAGGACTGGCCACCATCGAAAATGAATCCACTCCTCATCCGACCCATCCCTAAGTCTTAACTTATTGTTTCCTCTGCCATTTCACAATAAATTTTCACAAACTCCCATTTCACTCAGAAATTTCTGACTGATTTCTTCACAAGATTAATTTGAGCATAAACACTTAGATAAGATGTTTTAGAAAACAAGGTTATTTTAGTTTTCATGCAGAATTAAATTAGAAGATTGATTCTACTCTCATGTCTAGAAATTAAATATGAAGATACAACTTGTAGTCAATTCCCTTCCTGCAAAATGTATCATTTTTATACTGTAGAATTTTATACAGGTTACAACAAAAGATGCTGGTAGAGGGATTTTGTAAGCATTGGACATAGTGAAACCAGCTGTTTACACAATTTATGCTAAGCTAAGCTAACAGGCTTTTGGCTCTATGACCTTTAGAGTGAGTCAATCTTTTAATAAAAAAACAAACTCATACTCAATCATCTGAAAAAGAAAACAGAGCTCCAGCGTCAGTTTTTGTCCTTTTTATTGTCATTAATTATTGTAATTGGTGTCATATCAACAAGAGAAAAACTGCGTACATCTACTTGACCTTTTAAATACATTTACAGTTGCTGTATGGTGGAGCAGGAGGTGGGGAGGGGCCACACGGAGATGGGGGGATGCAGAAGAAACACAGAAGCAAACAAACAAGTCGCGGGTGAGGGCAGTAATTAGGCAGGAGGCAGGATATACCACAGATGGTGTCTGAAAGAGAAACTACATAACCCAAACAATTTTTTTTAAAACAGATGTAACTGAAGTTTCCTCTGTCATTTTATTTATTTTACCTCATCCAATGTTGTTTTAATTATTGATTTTTCAAAAAAAAAAGCAGAAAAGAAAAGAAATCCAATTTCTTCTCCAACATATTGCCACTCAACATCCACATACGGTAGCATCCGTGGTAAAACAACGTGGGATCTGCACCGAATGCTCGAACGCGCGCACACACACACGCTCACATACACGCACGCACACACACACACGCTTATTACCTGCATCCGTAAAGACAACACACTTTTGCCATTTCCTTTTCCGGATGGTGGCATATAGACAAACTCTGGTGTGTAAAATCGTTCCGACGTGTAAACACGATCCTATAATGTACTACTGAGCAGGTACGAGTGTATGATGCTCTTCAACAGGACTGAGACTCGTTCCTTAGCAACACCACATCAGCTGTCTGACACTGTCACCAAGCGTTACACTGTAAACAACTAATAACTACAAAACATGAACTTGTTTCAGTTTTATCCAATAACTGAGGAAATAACTTACTAAAATTCCTTCTTTTAAATTACAAAATAGCCTCTTTTAATATTTGAATCAATACATGCTTGTCATAACATAGACCTAGTTCTTGCAATTATGCAATTTTACAGGTATATTTTATAGCCATAGTGTCGCTTCCTTTTAAAATGTTTCATGGACATTTAGATGGCAAAGACTTGTATTTTTTATACATGTTTCTATATATATTTGTTGAATATATTATATATTGGATGACAAGAGTGACTCGCAGTAAGGATGCTTGGTTTGTTAGGGGGTTTTGGAGTCCATGCACAGTTACTGAGCAGGAACAACACGTGCTGCATGGTGTGCTGGCAAGGCTGTAGCTTCTTCAAAAATACTGATCCAGGACAGTTAAAGTCAATATCTGGTCCTCAATCTAATCTAGGACCAGCGCTCAATCTGAACTATTCTATGCAACATCATCCAAAGAGTGGGAGGCCAACAAAATTAATCAGAAATAACACACATCTCTTTAAAGAGATGAAAAATAAAGAGGACCAAAGTACAGTAGCTCCTAATTTGTGTTTCTACTCAGAGTTGAGACATGGATATTGGAGGCGGAGATGTTCATGGTTTAGCTGAGGTTGGCCTCAGGGTGGCAGGAGTGGGCAGAAAAAGTTTCAGTGGATCATGGCGAGGACGTCCGGGGTCCAGTGTTCACAAACCCTGCTTCGCCAGAGCTGCGGTGACGTCCTCAGCGAGGGTCGCTAATTGTGGCGACTCCGTCATGTTGAGGCTGCCAGAGGAGGACAGCTGGCTGTCCCGGTGGCGCTGGGGGGACACCGAGCCGGACCGGCCCGGTGACTGGGTAATGATCTCGGCTCCGTGGTCGACCCGGGCCTTGGCCTGGTCGCGGAACGCCAGCCTGTGGCTCTCAATCTAATAAAAGTAGAAGGTGCGATGGGAGAAGTAGATAGAGGAGAAGAAATACACCATGTTCGTTATGTGTCCAATCAAAAATATTTGAATGCTTTTTTTTTTTTAGTTCACTTGAGATCAACATCTTCAGAAGTCCTCACTCAAAGGCTGTTGCTTAGTCCTGTGTTGACACCAGAGCATAACTGAACACTTGATGAACATTTGGATGAACCTTTACATGACTTATTGATAGCAACTTGTACTATACCTTTATTTTCACCCTCGCTGGCTGATAAAGGAATACAACAAGTTTTTGAAAGATTGGACTGAACATTTTTTATATGCAATACATATGTTTGTGATAATTATTATTTGAAACTTTACTCTAAGATTATGGCTATGCTATATACCATTAAAGAAATACTGTATTCATGGAAAAGGGATTTTTCTCTCCACATTCTTTTCACTTAACAAATTAATGCAACTGAAAATTCTGCGTGACTTGTAGATTAAATATAATTTACTATAAAAATGCGTGTGTTGTCATATACTGCCCATCTCTCAAAAACTTGTTTTCCTTTGAAGGATGGATTTAGGACATGGAGCTGACACTCACCGTGATGCTGCCTCCACCAGGCATGTGGTGAGCATTATCCAGGGAACCCACCTTGGCTTGGGCCTTGTCTTTAAAGTCCAACTTCACAGTCTCTATACGCACGTTACCGCCCCCTGGGAAGAAGTAGAGGAAGTGTAAGAAACATAGAGGAGTATCTACTGGGATTCACATAGTGGATCGTCTATTGTGGTTGAACAGTTTGCTTCTTAAGAGAGATTTCACAGGTAACTAAAAATACTGCACTGCAGTTTTATGCCTACGTCAGTGTAGTTTCTAACAACATAATTTTTTTTGCTGGATTCATATAAAGTATCAGTTCATCCTTGAAGTGAATATCTGTACCAAATTTAAAGAAAACAGCTGACAGCCAGCAGATGGCGTCACCGCAAAACCAACTGGGAGGGGAAAGTGGTTTTTCACACCTCACAGCAAAACAGCAAGTACTCCAGAAACTTGATAGATACTGTCATTCAGTTTCCCTGCTGGTGGTGTAGACAAACATTGTTAGTACTAAAATTGGTCTGTGGTGTTTTTATTCATCATTGGTCATCCCAATTAAAAATACAAAAGTATTATGCTAATAATAATGCTCTCTCACCCTGGATCATAAACACTGTGCTCAGACCTTCCTTACCCGATGAACGTCTGATGACCACAACAAGAAACCAACAGTGTGAATGATGATTGTTTGGTTCTTTCACAAAATAATTAAAGATGGGTTCCAGGTTTTCAGTTCAACATGCTGCTCCACATAAACACACTCAGGGTGGAGACACACAGAAAACCAACACCTCCCACATTCTGAGGTCTGTGAAATGATCCATCGAGTCAATCCAAGTGGAATTTACTGCTTCTCATACAGGATTGTTTTCCAAATCACCACAATCCAGATCAATGCTGGAGCTTCATTTGCATGGTTTGTAATTTACTTTTAAGTGGTGGCAAGAGACATTTAGTGATAAGATTGATTCCATTATGTTACGAATTGTCAGTTTACAAAGAGTCAGTCTGTGTATTAAATTTCATTGCTTCCTTCACAGTTAGTGTCTGACGTGTACAAGGTACATGCACAAGTATTAGAACATCTACCCTGTTGTCTGTTGGCCTCATCACTTGGATTTCAAATGTGTAACATTATCTGGATAATGACATCTGATCCATGTTCATTTCTTTTTATTACATTTTGTGTTTGCCTGGGATTCATTAGCATCCTCTGATTAATTCTGTTGGGCTCCATGTATGATCAATTAATTGGTTTTCATGCAGAGAGAGAAATACGATCACTTTCCTGGAGGAAACTGTGTCGTCCCTCTCACTAAACTGAAACACAATAGAACGGTTGATATTCCCCATGATCCCTGACTTCCTGAAGCAGAAGAGCTGCTGCTCTTACAAAAACACCAAACTCTGATTAAATGTATAGGTATTTTAAAAGTTTCCTCGCTGAATATACAGAAAAACGCTGGTATTTAATGACTTCTATGTCTTTTTAGCTGAACTACAGTTACAGGCATACTCTTGAGCTTGCTGGACGCGATACTTACAATTTAACTGGCGACAATCAGTCAGTTACACACTTCTCACAGTAGATTGTACCCGTTCACCTGGGTTGCATCAATGTAAACTCTATGCACATACATGGAGCAAAACCAGACTACACTGTGAGGAGCAGGAATGACAGTGGATCCATTCTATTCAGTGAACCATAAAACTCATTTTAAAGCTACTATTTTAAGATTAAAATATTGCATATTGTTGCTTTGAGTACTGCGTTAGTGATACCACTTGCAGGGTATCTGAAGCTCGTACTAGGGGTGGACTTAAGTGACCTAATTTCTGGGCTGATTCCCTCTGATGAATAAGGTCAACTGACTGGTTTGAATTTACCCCTGACTGAGTGCTAGTGTAAATCGGATGCTTGAGTAGGATCTTGTAGGTTACCAGGTCGATGATGGATGTTGTCAAGAGAGCCACACTTGGAGGTCACATGGCTCAAGTCAATCTTCTTGTACTGTATCTGCACCTGAAAGAATAAAGGAAAAAACATGGAGCTTGCAGTTACAAAATGAGGCAAGGAGTCAAGTATCTCTATCTTACCTTTATGAATTACAGAGAAGAATATAGTGCATCTGATCTGAAGTTATCTTTTTATTTTCTTAGCTATCTACATTCTGACACAGTGATGTCCAATTGCACCTAATTATTTGAAAACACGAGTAAGACAGCACAAGAGCAGAAAACCAGTGACCATTACATGACAGTCCTTGTGCTCTGCTGGGAGGAGACCTGCTGGTGTCTGTTCAATCAGCTCAACCAAGACTGAACACGAACTATGTGAGTGTCGGGGACTGGACTTTGAGCTAAAATGTTTTGGCACTTTCAGAGGACCTGTCAGATATACTGTACACCACAACACTGATCAGTGTTTTTAGTTGAAAGTGGCCACAGGCGGAGAGTAGATATGTGCGGCTATGTGACCCACCCTGGGGATTTGAAGAGAAAACCACATGAGAGATACAAAAGGAGTGAATCGATGAGACAGCAAACAGAGCGGAGATATAAAGCTTGAAGCACAGCACGGACATGAGGAGGTACACCACAATCACTGAGTCACGCCTGTGGTCATCAATCACTTTGCCAAGTCACTGATTCAGCTGATAACTCCTTTTGTAAACAATGATTTGGTCTTCATTATTTTCAACAGGAAAAGTGAGAGGATGATGAACAACGCAGACCATGAACCAGCCACGACACCATGTGCACAGAGTACAGTCTGCACTGTAGCCTGTTCATCTACCCACTGTTTACACATGCACAACACTAGCAAAGACGTGACAGTGTGAGTGCACAGACAGAGATTCGATGCGGTTTGTGTCAGCATGGGTGAACATCGGGATGCTGCTTGGCTAACTTCTCCAGCAGTTATATCTTTATCTCTATTTTCATGGTTTATATTAAAAAAATACTATCTGGTATTAGTTGTGGTATTACAGGTTGATAGAAATTTGACTTGCCAACCATGTTTAAGTGCATGTTTCACAAATATAAAGTTTATTATGAATTATTAAAATGAGCTTCAACTTCAGTTGGTCCATTTGCACTGCATCCGAGAGGTAACTAGATCTACAGTTACCATTAGTGGTGTTGTGGTATCATATCCCCAATTGCTGTCATTTCATCTGATCTTATTAGGCTTGCATAACTGTGCTCTGACAATGTGCATTACACAAAGTAGACACACACTGTACCTGCTGCCTTTAGACATCTGTAATCTGAGTTCATCAGCTAAGAGGGAAGAGATTCATGCAGTGTGATCCCTTTTGAGGATGAGAGGTGTTGGCTAGAGTCTTGCTACCAATAACTGGAATAAATGTTTTTTCTCATCCGTGCATTTAGATCTATAAGCATTAAGACACACATCAACACTACTTTATGTGCAAAAAAGAATTGCACCGCTACAAAAAATGTTTAAGGCGGCTAGAGTCCTGAATGTTTTCAAGTGCTGGAGGAGACATTCAGCCTTTTGTTTTAAAACAAATCCTTGCAGGACACAAAGCACAACTGGAAAGCACTGTGTTAATGAAGAGCAACTAGGAAAAGAGCACTGATGCCTGAATACATGAGTGACTTTACAATAAACTGGGAAATAGTAAAAGAGGTGGAAAAGAATAAAAGACAAAAAAACAATACAAGAACATACAGAAATAACAGAGACAATGGACTTGTGGCACAAGACTCACATTTCCACCTCCTGCTGAGTAGCCCCGCCTGTCCAAGGACCCACACCTAGACTGAACATGGCTATAGTCCAGCTTAACACTGGGGATGAGAACCTGCAGGGGTGGAGGTCAGGAATGAGGTGGGAAGAAGCGTGGGCGTTCTGGCATGGCATGACATTTCAAACATCTCTTAAACACAATTTCTCTCATCTGTCTCTTTTTATATTCTGTCTCTGATATGCAAGTTAGTTGTGGGGCAGTTCGCGACCCCGTTTCCCCCGTTTATGTACTAAAATGTTCTACATCTGGTGACTCCTCAGCAGATCGTCTATACCTCTTTGAATCATCAGGTGATCGAAGATGAAGGTGCTGTTTAACCGAAGCTAAGGAGAGCCAGTGCTTTTTGTTCCCTTGAGGATTTGTAGGAAGAAAAAGACTTTGGAACAGAATAACATGACGTTTCAAGATATTGTTGAAATTAATTTGCTTTGACTTTGAACAGTCAGAAAATCATAGCTTCACAAGGTTTCACAGGACAAAACAAGGCAACTCCTTGAGAAGAAACTCGAATAGCTTGTCAACATTTCCTTTGTTCAGATACAAATATGAGAAAATGCAAATTGAGATCAGGTCAAACTTTAACTGTTAGGGTGCAGGGATGATACAATATATAACTGAACAGCTCTGTGTAGCTGCAAGGAGAGAGAGCAGGAGTGAGATGCAGACACAATCAGTTGGTACATAAATACCAGTGATACACATTTTCCCAGCAGCACAGTGAAAGCAACAGAAACTAAACTAGGGGGAGAGGAGGAGTGAGGAGAAGAGTCCATCAGGTCTGTGAGCCCTGAACTATTCCATTTATATCCTATATCTACTTTAATATAAATAGATTCAATAGATATTAGAAGAAATATTCACGTCTGATTTACTGAGCGCCAGTAATGGCTTTCATAGCACTGCCATACAAGGTCTCTTAACCCCCCTCCCCCTATCTCTCTCTTCTTTCCCCTCTTTGCCACCCACCTCTCCTCTCTTCCCCATTTTTCACCCCAACCGGTCAAGGCAGATGGCCGCCCTTGACCTTAATAGGTTATGATTTTGCCCTTAAAGTGAATTGAATACCTTAATTAGAATTCATTCTTCTTTTGCCATGGATTTCTTTTAAGCACTTTGTAACCTTGTTAAGAAAGTGCTATACAAATAAAGCTATCATTATTATTACTATTATTATATTATTCAATGACACAACTAGCAGTTTAGAATAAGAAAAAAACACAAATCTCATCTATGGGGAAAACAGGGACAGTATAAAAGACAGACATATCGGAATGTAAAGTTTATTTCAGTTTTGAACAAGGGGCTTTAAAAATGGAAAATCGGAGAAATACTAACTTGCAAATGGGACCTTGTTGGTTGTAAAACTAAATGGGTCCAATTCTTATTTAGCAGTGTTTTCTGCCATGGCTTTCCCTTAGGTCTAAGAAACCTTTTGGGTCCTAAGTAAATTATAAAAGATCTGAATTAAAAAGACATTACCATAAATCCCCCTCAAAGCTTGTAATTCACTATAAATTTGAAATAAAAACTGTGCCAAGCTATTCTTTCTTTGTCTTGAGACCATTCTCACTTCTTCACAACAATTAATTAGGACTGATCTTTTATAATCTGTTCCTCATTAAAATAATATAAATGCTAAAAGTATTCTATCTTTACTGCAACCTGTGTAATTAAACATGCAATTACAGCAGACGATTGACATGTTTAACTGATAAACGTCCTTTTTATATAGTAAAATTAAAACAAAGAAAGATTGAATTTACTGTCTCTACATGTACTTGAATTGGTACAAACTAACACCATAGGAGAAAATGGGAATCTGAACCATTTCTAGGGTAAGAAAAACACTTTTAACTTAGATCCACTATTAAGATCCACTATTAAGATCCACTATTGAGATCCACAATTGATATCTGGGATGATCTTAAACAGCTTTAACCACACAATTGGAAATAACAACAAGACACAGGCTGGACCCAAGATGCACAGTATGAAGCACTAGATTGAATGTAGAAACCAACCTAATATAAATGATGACAGGGATTTCTGTAGGGAAGAAGTTGGGACTTAAAGTGTCTTACTCAAGTACACACGAGCACAGGAGACATTTGCCAACATATGGCTTTGGTCATCTTTCTCTCTCGAACCGTGAGACCACCTTGGTGCCAGACAGTTGAGTTATTCTGGGGTTTATGGCTCTGCTCTCTCATGCTAAAAACAGAGGCTGAGACCAGTTGGTTTGTTGTCACCACCTGCTTTTGGGTATGTCAGTAGAATATGGTATAAAATATAAGAATTGTACAGATAAGCAAGTTTCAAGCGCAAAAATCAACCTGAAGTGGGGAAGTAGAGATTATAGGGGAAATGTAACTAATGTACTACGACACTCGACTACAAAGCTACGAAGCAGCTTGCTGCATGTCACTTCACTGGACTTAAATCTAACTACACAGGGGCCATCACCCATCTCCTCAGTGGAGGAAGGTGAAGATGGAAGAGTACATACATTGCCTCCTCGAGAAGAGCGCTTCAGATTTTCCTTGGAGCTGCATTTTGACAGTACATGACTGAAGTCCACCTTCCTGTTTAAAATATGAATCTATGGAGAAATACACAGATAGTATGGACCTCTTACATGGTGGATGCGAATAAAAACCTAAACGGACTGGATTAGATGCTGGGGGAAAGTGATGAACAATGTTCTGGGAAAAAAAATTCCAGAAAAAAACGTGAGGTCATTTATATACATTGTATTGACTTTACGATGGCATGAGATCCAGATCGTGAACACCGATGTGGTAATGTGACATTGCGGTTTAATGTGCAAAAATCAACAAATACACCAAGTTTTTAGAGAGAATTTCAATCATTCATCTGTTAGCGCCATCAATTATCTGTTATAGTCCTATAAAATGAACTACTACTATAGGTGATGAGGAGAGATGCAGGTTTATAACCATTTCAGTTGAGTGACAATACATTACTCTACTTTTCACCATGCATTACTTTGGATAACCTGTTTCTATAAATGTGATCTAATTTAAACAAACCTTGCTGGACATGGCCATATATGTTTTTTCACTTTTTACTACAATTTTTCATTGCATTTCCATCACAAAACTTGGTGTATTATTTTATTTTTTAAAACTACCTGTTGAAAACTATGGAACCTAGAGTGTGTCACTGAAATAAATATTGACATTTATAATTTACAAAATGTACAAATATAATATATCTATATATAATTAGTTTGTTAAATGATCAAATGACAAACAGTTATTGTAAGGTAAATACATGCATAAAATGACTCAAAATATTACAAATAAAGTACTAAATTAAATAGTCTTTGTAATTCTTCAGGTTACTAAAGAATTAAAGTTGGTTTATTTCCTCTTTCAACATTTAAAAATTCCATTAAACTATTGTCTTTATTTTAAGACATAGCTCTTGAGTTTAATGATGTGTAAGCCATGAAATAAAATTCTTAAGTCTCACAAACAGCAAAATCCATGATTGACTTAATGTGACTACTTCCTTAAATATGACAGCTTAATCAAATACTTATATATACAAAGAGATCAATTTATCATGTAAAGAAAAAGTTAGCTGTATAGTTTTTTGTTAAATCTAATTATTTAATTTAAGAGATTATTTGGCTTTATTCCACATTGAAATGTAAATGAATTGATCAAAAAGTTATCATTGTTTATCTGTTTTTTTTTTCTTTTTCAGTGGCACACTCATATCAGGGCTCTAAAATACACTAAATACACCTAGTGGCATAACTAACAGTGCTGAGGTGTACCAGCAGGTCTTGTGTCCAGGTCACATTGTGTGCTGCTGACAGACACAGAGTAACAGAGATGAGGCGCAGCACTGATTTCCAGATCCAAGAAGCCTTATGTTTGGCCTCTGGCGGCGTATTTTGGTCCGTGTGCGTCTATGAGGACAATGATGGACAGGTCAGTGGCTGAGGGAGGCTCTCTAAGGGAGCTGCTTGAAAATAATAAAACTACATGGAGCTGTTAAGGGCTACCACATGTTAGGAAAAGTATACATGGGTCATATTGGATACTTGTACATAATGTGTGACTAAAATATTGGAAGACATCTGTGTATTTTACCATCTGAACTGTAAAACTAATGGGAATTGTGCTCACAACAACCATTTCTTGTTTTGCACAGTAGATTGTTTCCTGATACAATATGCTGCTGAAGGACGGTTCAAGAATAGTTCAGCCACAGGGGACACATGAAAGAGGAGGGGGCTGACAACAGACCGAACCCGCGTCTTTATATTCTAGATTTTCAAACTGACTGAGCTGAGAGTCATTGTATACACATCTCACACTGCAGTTTGCAAATACACAGCTGTCAGGAAAGAGAAAGAGAAAAACATACTGAGGAGTGGGAGACTGCATCTTGTTAATTTAAGGATTACCATCACTTGATCGAATATAAACATTGCAAAATCCTATCACTGCTACTATGGAGGAAATAAACATACTCAACACTGACGTTAGTATCAAAACTACTGGTAGACACAGGACCAAAGTTCTACTCAACCATGGACCAACCACACCCAAAATCCTGTAGCACTTGATGGGGAGCACTGGGTTGTCTACACTGTCAGGCAATCTCAAATATCACATATTCACACTGGGTAAAATTACCTTTAACTGCACAACCCCCACCCAAAATTAAAACCTGGATATAAATCTGTTAGATTCCTAGTGCAAGTTATCATCCGTCTTACCCTCTACATACTTTACTCCAAGAGAAATTTGCATAAAAGGAACATCAGTTTCAGCAGTGGCACTCATCATGACCCTGTAGCATGCATGCTTGCGCACACAGACATGCAAACATGCACAGAAACTCCACTCAGGCCATTTCTCCTGCAGCTGACAGGGAGGCGTAAGGAGCACGATCCCTCCCCATTTTGTGTCTGGCTGCACAGAGCAGAACGCAGAGACTTGGCAAGTCATAAAGTTGTCAGCCAAATGCTTAGACTCCTAATCAGGTCATCAGCGGAGGCTTGTAAGAGCTGATGGCTACAGACACATCACTGTTTTCATTACTGTGCTTCCTGTTGTAGCGCTGACATTGTGTTTCAGACTAATGCTGGAGCAACATATTTGTCAAACTGTGGAATATGCTCTCCCAAACAGCCTGTTATTGCAGATTCTGGGCAGCAAAGGAAAACCTGATTTGAAATGCAGGTTCCTGAAGGCTGAAGTGATGGCTTCAGGTCACAGACCAGGGGAGAACTGGAGGAACAAATGTAGCTCACAATTTTGAAATGCAATGTGATGTCAAAGTCAGGTCACTTTTCTGATTGTTTGAATTTGGAACCTGAGAATGGATATGTTTAAGAAAGACAATTTTAAGAAATACCGTAAGTACAATTTTGTCCTTACAGAGGCCTGATTTTTTTTTAGTACAGCCTGATATTTAGTCAAAATTATCCATTGGCTCGGTTGATCTTGTGTTCCTATCTCTAAGGACAGCTTTGTTTTGGCTCTCATCTTATGCAGAGGACAGGAAGTACTTCAACTTATGTGTGACCTCACTTGCTGCAAATGGCTACCCTTCAGTTGGATATAGGACAACCACTGGGAAGTTCACTACTGGTCACACATGAAAGCTGCTAAACTTGCAGAGAACAGCAGAGTTGGGAGTCAGTTGTCAACATCATTACTTAAATTATGGATTTCAATAAGTTCCAGTCTTTATCTTACACGTTTAAGGACTTTTGAAAATCTGTGGAAACTTAAAATTGAATGCATTATAATAAGAACAATTTGGCAATATTATTTTTTCTCTTCCTTGAAATGTACGCACATTCCTTAATAAATAGCTGTGAGGGTTGATATTCTTTTTTTCCACCGTTATTTCTAAACACATTGGTCTTTCACTCTGGTGAATCAGCAGAATAACTGCTAACAGTGGAGAGCAGTAAGAAAAAGACACAAAAGACAGCAAGTGTAAAACAGGTCAAAGAGAAGGACGCCTGTCAGAGCACAAGAAAAAGGCAGATGTGTTAAGCACACTTAAATACAATTTGTATTCAAAATGTTGCTGCTGGTCAATTTTAGTTTTTATACATTAAGACATTGCATGGTTGTTGTTTGTGTGCCCATTTCTTCTTATTGATGTTGAACCCTTAGTTGCGCTGTGGTTCAAGGACAGAATCAGGGGTGCAGTGTGGTAGGAGACTAAAAACCTAAGAGGAGACATAATTTGTTCTTTCTACATGTTTCCTGTACTAACATAAATCAACATGTCAATGAAGGCATCTATCTCTGAACTCATGAAACAGAGGCACATAGTAAAGGCAGAAACACAAGCGACATTGCAAAGATGGAAGACAAACACGTAAGCAGCAGCTACAGGTATTTGGGTGTCACCTGTCCTCCTTTGGGCTGGTACTTGATATTCTCTGTGGAGCCGATCTTGGACTTGATGTTCTTGAAGTCAGGCAGTGGCTGGTTGATGATGCGAAGCTGCTTGGGTGTGGTTGCGGGTGACTTGGGTGGGGTGCGGACTACTGCCACCTTCCTCTCCTGGGAAATCAAGCTGAGGGAACGAGGGGTTCCAGGGGTCCTCGATGACGACGAGTAGCTGGGAGGGGTCCCTGGGGTGATGGCTGTGGACCCAGGAGTGCGTGGGGTAGAGTGACCACTGCGAGCTGAACGCGAGCGTATTGATTCTGTGACTGTTTGGGAGACGTAAAGAGGCTTAAAGTTGGAATTGTTTTGTAGTAAGCAATATGCAGTTATCATCCCATTAAAATATATTACCCACATCCAGGTACCAGTTTATCAAGTAGACCTGTATAATCTAACACAACACATTACAATAATCCTGTAGTGAACAGTTTCTGGTAGAGAAAATCCCTTCTACCTGTCATACTTGGGGCTCGTCCTGTCCTGTGCTCTGCCCTCATCTCAGTGCGGAACGCTACAGAAAGCACGAGAGGAGAGGTATTACAGAACTGGATATTTGTAGCATGCTAGCATTTAAATTGCACATGCATATGACTGGATCTGTACTTAAGCAGGTAATGTTTTGATAAAACAAAGAAAAACAAATTGACATTCTGTTGCACGGATGATGACCAGAGTAAAATGAATTAGGAAAAGAAGCTTATCTGATTAATACAGAATGAATGAAAAAAAATATAGCAAGAGGGAAGATACAGTGCATACTGGTTTAGTCTAATCAAACATGAAAAAAATGCAATTCTATTAGTAGAATATGAAATGTGTACATTTCTAATAAGACAACTAAAGTGATCTAAATTTGATCTGACAAAATGATGTTGCTTTTCACTACAGCACTACATAATACATAAGAGTATTTTTAACTTTTCAAAAATGTCTTAATATCAACATTCAAGTCAGCATTTTGTTAGACATTGATTGAATCCGTGATATTTTGACTGATGTTGGAAGTTGTTATATTGGTTTTGTGCTTCCTGATGCCACCTGAACAATAATACTTTGTACAGTAAGTGGATTGGAGGAGCTGCAGCCTACATGTGGGTCTGCGGGGAGCTGTTGAGCCGGAGCTGGTGATGGAGGTGGAACTCTCCTCTTGGTCGTGGTACCCACGGCGACTCAGAATGGAGGTGTGCCGGGGCAGAGACTTCTTGTCTGGGCTCCGTGATCCACCATCCTGTTGAGAGACACACCAGGAGGAAGATCCTTAGGCCAGTATGGCTGTGATTTATTTTTAATAGGAGGTGAAACAACTGGTTTAGATGCAGAATATAAGGAAAAGAAAGTGATTTTTAAAAATTGTGTTTTTGTTTTTAAGTTTTTTCCATAATTCCTACAGCCACAGTGCAAGTCATACATCTGCCTACCTTGGCTATGAGTCACTGTAATACTGCAGAGCCTTGAGGCCCTGCTGAGGATGGATGAAGTCTGTCTAATGAGGTAGTCACTGTGGATATGGAGGTGGGGATCTTTGTTAGGGGCAGACAATGGGCATGACACTTGAGATGATGCAACAATTGAGCCTAGTGGGCGAGCAGCATGGCTCCAAAGCACAGGATACAGGAGGAAAATAACACAGTGCTTCGTCTGCATTCTCAATTATCAATGTATTTAAGGATGAGGAATGAGATATTAGCATCAGATCTTGCGTGTTTGACATTTAATTTAACCTCCTTTGCTCCATTCATGCACATTCATCGTGAACATAATATTTTAATGAAAGAAGCATGTTCTCCCATTTAAACGTCATACAAATAATAAAGAACTTGCAGAAAGAATACTGTTCGCCATGCCCTTGCAAGATTTCAAGTTGCACTGCACACCATAGTAACAGATTTATTTAGAGACTGTCAATAGAGAGAGCAAATATGTGGTGAAATAGAGCATATGTGGGCTCAGAGTGACACCATACACTTTAATGACATGACATTTTAGAGAGGCAGAAACTGTGTTATTTTAAACACAATATGTGTCATTACCATGGAGAGGAGCAAAATGGAATCACGACCACAGTCGCAGGAGAAATGTCACAGGGTGATTGAACACCCACTCACTAAAAAAAAAACATTCTAAATGGATCTGTCTTATCTACGTCTGCATAGAGCCATTAAACAAGGCAACAATGGCAAACATTTTACAAAAATCAAAAGAAACCATCATATAAATATATACAGAAAAGCAATCATTTTTTGTGCAGTGATTCGGATTCAGACTTTATGTAATGTGTTTGTCTGAATAGATAATTAGGTTTAGTGGAAGTCATATGAGCAGAATACATAACAGAATCTTAATTAGAGAGATATTTATTTTGCCTAATTATTGTGGTGCATATTGTTTCAGTGTATACAGTAATGATGCACAAGGCAAGGGGACCAGGAATTACTGGTTTGAAATCAATGGCACCAGAAACGATGAGAGATAACAAGATAATTAATGTTCCTGGTGACGGAGACATCAGAGCTGCTTATGAGAAAGTTAAAGAGATACTGCACACTTGGATCCCTGCTCTGTATTCTAAAGGCATTGTTCTAATTTCCATGGAGAGGCTTTACACATAAAAGGTTTGATCTTCAAGGTCAATTTGTCTTGACTGATGTTTATTTGGTTGCTCTGACACAAACCCAACTGGTGATTCAGGCTCTGGGCCAGTAAGGCTTCATTATGGTGTTTCTCTGAAAGTTCCTGGTGCCAGAGGTTGAGCAATTGTTGGGCTGGTGTGATTTACTTACTGGTGCTCTGTCACGAGACTGTCTTGCAACACTGAGAGGCTGACGACTGTCTGGCAGGGCCTCTGAGGGGCAGAGAGAGAAACAGAATTTCAGGGAAATCAACATAATCAGACAGAGTACATGTGTTACCTTTATAATTTAGAGGAAAATAAGTGAGAGAATTTGAAATGTCCCACTTCATGATTATATTACATGATTTCCATTATCTTTTTATCCCTGAATGGAAATCTAAAAATAAAGACATCCAGCTTTGTAAACCAAAATTTGGCAGTGTCAGCGACATGACAAATATAATGTTCTATGGGAGTGTGTTGCTGCCCCCCTGAGAGCACTGTTCTGAAAAGACTTGGCAAGATATCACACAAAATGGGGGATATCGTGTTATGCAATGCAACCTTTAAAATAATCTAATTGGGACAGTGCAGCAGCAGCATACTGAGCTTTCTTCTTGACTGACACAGAATTTTAGTCCACCAGGGGAAAATGAAAAGCAAACCGCCCGTGGTACAGAGTAGCAGTGTTAAAACGTAAAAACCTGGAGTTGCCTGAAAAACATAGGTCACAGTGGTGGAGTGGATGTGCATGACCGGAGAGTTGAGAGAGGTTGTGTGGTTTTTTTTAAAAGACCTCTATCATCTGTAAGACCTTCATCCACCATGTCCATGATTATCAAAGAAATCATCAAAACATTTGAAATTATATGAATGAGAAGGACATTAAAAAAAAGAGATAGACAGAGACTGCAAAATACAACACAAACCGAACCAAAAAAGATGAAGTCAAAGAAACATGTTTGACAGAAAAATTTTATTTCAACGTAGAGACAAAAACAAACTGCTGCAACAAATAAAACCAAACAGATGCCAAAAACAAAATGAAGCTGACAGTGGAGTAAAAATGTAGTGAAAACTGGTCTTGTGGTGACTGTCCTGCAGCGCAGAAAGAACCAGTTGTGTGACAGACCAGGGCAATGTGTCACCTGTGTGTCTCCTTCTGGGGCAGGAGTGGTGGGTGGGGCGGGTCTCGCGGACTGCTGGTTTTATCACAGTCCTCTTGGAAGGAGATTGGATGTAAGTCTCAATTTTTTGGGTCAGCTCAGCCTTCCTTATCACAGCTACATTATCAGAGGAAACAAGGCCATTGACAGAGACACAACAAGAAGCAGAGAGAGATGGATGTTAAACAACAGAAAAATATGGAGTTCAAGAGCCCTGATCCACTTTTTTAGTTTGAATTTGTTTTGGTGAATTATACTAAAGGCAGTCAACTGACAGGACCGATTCTGAGCTATTGAGATATAACAGACCTCAAGAAAATCAAATGTAAAAACAAAATAACAAGAACCTTTTTTCTTCTTGACGTCCTCTCTGGGGATGTAGACAGGTTCCTTGCGGACAGGTTTGCGTTCTGGTGTGGAGATTCGACCTCTAGGGCGCCCTCCTTTGGCCTTCGGTTTGAATGGCTTCTCCTGTTTCTCTTGCTTCTTCTGTTGTGAGTGTTTGCTTGGGACCATACCGGGCTTTTCAACTGGGCTGTGCACCTTGGGCAAAGACTCGATCTGCTCTGTTGCCATACTCATATCATCATCTGCAGGAAAACAGGACATGCGACACATAAAACAATATAACTGTCTTTTTTTTTAGAAGTAGATGCAAGAAAGGAAGAAAACCAATCTATATTCAGGCCAAAACCACCAAAGAGATCTCACCTTGAGCGTCAACCCAGGAGCTGTCCAGGATGGAGTCGTCCATTGTGGTCTCATCTCTGTCATAGCTTTCTGTCTTTCCTTCTGTCTCTATGGTTTCTGCTTCCTTCTCGAGGGAGGCAGGGGTCTCTGGAACGTCAGCCACCTCCTCTAAACTGGCAGCCTCCATATCGGCTTCCTGGGCCAACTCCACAGATTCCTCCTCTTCCTCCTCCTCCTCCTCCTCCTCCTCTTGTTCTTTCTGGGCAGCGACACAAAGGGCTTCGGGCTCAGGTGGAGCGGAGAAACGAACGCTGTGTCCTGGCTCTTCTGCTTCATCAATGGTCTGGACCACAGTGATGAAGTCGTCTTCAACTGTCACCACTGATTCAATGGCAGCACAAGTCTCAGTGATCTCCTTCGTGACTGCTACTCCAGCTGCTGCCCCTGGTTTCTCCAACATGTCTTCCTCTCCTCCCTCTTCCTCCACATGTGCTTTTTCATCTGGTTGTGTTTCTTTCTCCACGGGTTTGTCCACAACCTTTTTGTCCATCTCTTCTGCTTTCTCCCTCTCTTCCTTTACTTTCAGTTCCATCTTCTCTTTCTCCTCCTTCTCTTTTAGTTCCCTCTCTATTTTTTCTTTCTCTTCCTTTTCCCTCAATTCTTTCTCTATTCTTTCTTTTTCTTCTTGTTCTTTCCTTTCTCTCTCCTCTCGCTCCATTTTTTCTCTCTCTTGTTGTTCTTTCATCTCCATGTCTTCTTTCTCTTTCCTCTCTCTCTCCTCTTTCTCTTTCCTCTCTCTCTCCTCTTTCTCTTTCTTCTCTTTCTCTAATTTCTCCAGCTCTTTTTGTTCTTTCTCCTTCCTTTCTTTTTCTTCCCTCAATATCCGCTCTGCCTCTTCTTTCTCCCTTTCTTCTTTCTCTCTCTTTTCCCTCTCCTCTTTCGCTCTCTTTTCTGCCTCTTCTTTCATTTTCTTTTCAGCTTCTTCCCTATCATGCTCTTCTTTTACTTTTCTCTCTAATTCCTCATTTCCCTTCTCCTCTTTGGTTACTGGCGACGCAGATCTTTTAGGGGAGCCATAAACCTCTCGTTGTTTGAGCTTAGAGGGTGAGAGCACAGGGGAGAGCAGCTTGTCATCATCAATATTGCTCTCTACAGATGACGCAGGTGAAGTTTTGACAGGTCTGGCAATTCGGTCCTTGGCCACGCCGGTCAACTGGTACACATCTTCAGCATCCACTTCCTCATAGGCCTCCTGGTGGACCAGCTTCACTTTCTCCCGGAGCTCCTGTAGTTCCCTTTCCTCCTCCACGCTGAGAGGTCTGTCCTCCATCTCCAATTTGCGGATCTGCCTCTCATAGTCAGCAATCTCGGTTTCTGATGCTGAGCCTTCTCCACTGGCCTGTCGTTCAGTCTCACTCACTGACCTCCCACCTTCTTCTAGAGTCACTGTGACCGTTGGGGTCACAAAAGACTCACTTGGCAGTTTCTCCTGCTCAATTACAGATTTAGTCAACTGACCATCTGCAATCTCCTTGTCTTTTTCTTCGGTGGAAACCTCTCTTTCTACCTGCTTCTGATCTTTCTCTTCAGTGACCTCAGCAGCTGCTATTTGCTGAGTCTTTTCCTCCAAAGACGTGTCTCTGACTGCAAGCTTCCTTGCCTGCTCAGCCATCTTCTCCTCCAGAACGGAGGGGGTAAAGACTTGTGCAGAAGCGTTTGTAGGGCTAAAGACATCTGCAGGGGATGGCATGGGCCCTGAATATTCACTGAATACACAATAACCCATCTCCTCAAGCTGGCTGTCACTTTTTCTGGCCCCAGGACTTTGTTCCCCTGAAATAAGGCTAGCCAGTGGGTCATCAGTGAAGGCAGGGACATCCACTTGAATTGACTTTCTCCTGATTATTTCTGGGTCAGTGTTCTCTGATGCAAGTCTTGAACGGGTACCGGCAAGGTCCAGCATCTCAGGCAAGTCTTGTGTCATCACTGTGCCATTATTATCATTATTCTTGGGGAGCTGAGGTGATTCAGGCAACTCTGGTTCATGGCTGGGTTTTGAATCTAGTTCACTGGTCCTGGGAGGAGATGAGGAATCTGAAGTGATGGAGGCTGCAGTCTCCAGGATCAGGGGAGGGAAGGATGGAGGCTTCTCCACAGAGGGTGTAGTAACTGGGAGGTAGTCTGCCGACTCATCCAGACTTCCACTAGTGTATGACATTATATCTGTGGCCAGTGGGGAGAAGTGCCTGGGTTTGCCTTGGCCACTGTGATCCATTGCTCCAATGGTGATGTTAAGTGAGTAACTCCTCTGCTCCAAGGCCAGTTTACCTGGGGAAAGCCTGCATTCATTATTCCTGTCAGGAACTGCAAACACTCCAGTGTCTTCTGCCGTACTTGTTTTACTTTCAGATTGATCCTGGGCTCCAGCTAGTGTGCTGTAACTTATCTCCTGAGACCTGGAATCAATTGCACTCTTCTCTTCGCCAGCTCTGCTCAGTTCGTAATAACCCTCACCCTTACATTGTGAAACCTTGTCAGCCTCTGTGGCTGAAGTTTCAAAATATGCTGACATTCCAGACCTGTCTCTTGCATCTCTTGTTGAGTCTTCTCCTTGAACTTTAGTTTCCATTGAACCGAAATCAGAAGGCGCACCAATACTGCTGAACTCCACCACCTCCACTGACGGCTGCTTCTCTGACACTGTGATTGGCTCACCATATGTAGGCTGAAGTGTGAGCGGTTTGGCAGATTCTTTGGCTTGGTCTTGAGGTACGAAGGACGGCATATCCATTGTGGGGCTCTCTGGTACAACTCGTTCCCCAGCAAAAAATCCTTGGACCTGGGGCTCAAAAAACTCCTCCGGGCGTTTCTCTGATCCAATGCTGTCTGGGCTCATGGACCCACTGTCCTGCTTGTCTGAGTCCATCTTCAAAGCTGAAACGACATCTTTAAGTTGGCTGTTTTCATCAACACAGAAATGAATTGCTTTGGCATGCTGCGAGTGGGATGTCATTTTAAGGCAGGGACTGGAAAAGCAATTATTACAGAAACAGGCAAAGCTGTCCTGAGAAACTTACAGCACAATGATACGGCCATCACTGAAGAAGTACGGCGAGTTAATGGGGGTCCACCAATTCACAGATGGATGAGAATATGGCATGGTATGTGACGGAACCGGCATGAGGAGACTGTGATGCTGATTTATGGGAAACAAGCGATGACAGATAGGATGGATATCCATGCGACTCTTCAAAACATCAGATACAAAACTAAATAGCATTTCTGTCGTCCTTTTAAGTGCAATAAAATATTTTTGACTTTGTCCATATAAAATGTTTCAGTGGTCACATTATTTTGCTAACATCAAATTAATTAAAGGTCTTAACAATGACTTTCAAATGTCATTGCATATTTGAAACAATATAAGCACAAATACAGAAGCACCTTGCTGTTGATGACAGAGAAGTGCTACATGCTGTCACGGTGGATAAAGCAAAATCAAGTAACGCACTTGATGAGAACAACTGTGACACAATGAACTTGAGACAGCCAACACAAATTACCCTGCAAATTCTCTATGGAGTGATCCATGTTTAGTATGATTGATGGTTGGAAATAAATCGTAGCACCAAGCCTGGATATAATGGAAAAAAACCTGTAGGCTAATAGCTTATAGCAGTTTTTCACACCAATATGAAATGTCCGGCCTCCAAGACCACAGCAAGAAAAATAAAAATGCAAGCGCAAAGATAACACACAGTAAAACCAGGTTCAGTTCAAAAGAATGTGACTCTTTTCACCAACAAGCCTGTGTTGCCTTGCAGCCGCAGCAGAGCACAGAGAGGATCACTTGCCATTCCTGAATTATAATGCTCATGTTATAAGCTTATGGGTTCCCTTCGACATATCTGGTGTTCTTATACAGTGGACAATGCTGTAACATGCAGGCAGGGAGTGCAGAGGGCAGGACACACCTGTCTCAGGGCTCTCCTCACCCTCTGCTTCCTCCTCCTCTCTGTCCATAGAGCTTTCTGTGGGAGCACTAATTGCTTCGGACGGCTCCAGGTCTAGAGCCTCGTCTATGGCCTCTGCCTGCTCTAAGGGCTCAGCTTGGGGGCTGTCCAGCTCAGGCTCGTCCCCACTCCATTGCTGCTCATCAAGAGCTGCTTCGGACTCTGCTGCCTCTGCACTCTCCTCCTCCTCCTCCTCCTCCTCCTCCTCTTCAACCTCCTCCTCGTATTCAGCTGTAAGAGCCTCCATGGTCTCTTCTTATCAAAAACAGGGTGAGAGGGTGACACATTAAGACTACAGGCAACACAGACTTGGGTTATGTGAGAACACAACTTATGACAGGACACTTTCAGCTCTGGGAAAAGATGACTAAGTGCTTGTCTGTTCACACATATAGGTACATTACACATACAGTGTGTATACATTCTGTATATCTTTGCATGCTTCTTTTTGGGGGCTTAGTGTAACCAGTGTGAAAAGAATCCCTAATGATATACTACATATGTTCAAGGTAAGTTAAAACATGAAGGACATTTTTAATTTATTTTGGAAATACATTATTGTTTTATTTACTGTATGATTTAGAAAGAAATAACAATCCTCTCCCATCTCTTCCACTCGCCAAGCTTTCAATCCAAACTGACTCAACCTCTCTCTTGGCTAGGGTTGTTAATAAATGGCTGATTTAAATGTAGATGCTGGTAAAAATAAATATTTCTGTAAGATTTGTTTCTCAGCAATGATAAAGGGGGTTGGGGCAGGCTGGGATAGAAAACCACAATTCAGAATCAGTTCGCATTAACAGTATTAATGCATTATTCAGTTTAACAGGCAATCATATATCTACACAACTCTTAAGAATGTGTTTAGTGAACAAATACATATAATTGCAATGATCGATATAGCCATTTAGATATTGATCAATATTTTTTTGCAAGTCTCATTTAGCTTTATGCTAATACTGTTCATCTATATAAGATAAGCTGCTCGGAGAGATGTGTTGGAGGAGTCGGTTTCTCTCTGTTTATGCATTGAGAAACGACAGAGGTTATAATGAAGATATAATCAATTGTGATGAACTGTCCAGGCAACAGATTTATTATTATAATAATGCAGAGCCTTGTTACAGAGAACTGACAGAGTTGACATGTTATTGTGTAGCCAAAGCCAAAATACACTGAAGAAGTTCTGTCTGTGTCTTTAGGCTAATTTAAAAACAAACATCCTTATTTCAAAAAAGAATAAAATAATAAATAAATGTAGTTTAGAAGGTTTTATAGAGATTATATGTGGGTTTATGTGCTGGTGAGTGTGTGGAGCTGAAAGTCTTCCTTGTTGCCACAGTGAGTGTCAGAGTAGTTAAAGATGAGCATAGCGGGCCTGACGAGGTGCAGTGTAATTAAATGAATAAGGGGTAATAGGAATGAACTTTAAGCAGAACTGTGGGAGATGATTGGTAGAAAAATTAGTGCACAGAGGTCATCACTAACGCACAGTGACATTTTTATAAAAGCCATTTGGGCCTTTAATCAAGTCTGAAAAGTTAACCCTGGGCTGTGTGCTCTGAAAGGAAGTGAAGTGTAATAGGTCCATTTAGTGT
Organism: Paralichthys olivaceus; assembly: GCF_024713975.1. NCBI lineage: Eukaryota > Metazoa > Chordata > Actinopteri > Pleuronectiformes > Paralichthyidae > Paralichthys > Paralichthys olivaceus. The sequence goes on from NC_091102.1 coordinate 14,219,458, forward strand.
TTCACAATAAAGATTTTCCTACTTTAGAGACATCACTGTTATGTGTTTGACTTAGCAGCATGGTAACCACAGGTAGCAACAGCTTTGGGTGAAATTAATTGTAAAAAAACTAAATATGATGGTAAAAAACATGAAAGTGCTCAGATTTTGAGCGAACACACATCACAAGGACACAAACACACACAAAGACGGACGAAGAGACGAACTGACGGACGGAGAGACGGAAGGACGGCAGGAAGGAGAAATGGAGGGAGGAGATCAAATCACAGAAGAAGAAGAGGAAATTGGTGTTTAAAAGAGAAAAGGGAGAAAGAAAGAGAGCAGAGATGGAGGGGGGAAATGGCAAAGAGGAACCATGCGTGGTTCACCTTCAATCTGTCTAAAGGCCACAGCCTGCCCTGTGGGGCGAGAGCCCGAGTGCGTCCACTCTGGGCTGAACAATGGGTGCTCATAGTACTCCTCGTCGGAGTGGTAGGGGTCGTCCTCGGGCACGGAAACTGAGATGGAGGGGGCGAGGAACTTGCACCTCTCCCGAGAATTTTGGAAGCGGCGGAGAGGGCCCGCCTCCTCCTCATCCCCTACATCTACAAACAAGACAGACACAAGGAGAAGAACTGCAGGGAAATCTGGACACAGACCGAAAGAGAGAGAGTGAAGAGGAGGAAAAAAGATAAATGAAAAGGAAGGTAGAAATGACAAGAAATGGAGAACAAGCCAAAGAATGTCCACTTTAAACGTGATTTATCGTAACATTTCTTAAGAGTTTTTAAAGAAATTAATAAAAATGAATTTAATAATAGGTTTTTAAATATTTTTTCAATAAATGACAAAACTTTTGTAGATTTATTAGTAAATATTGACGATAGCCATCTTTTATTCAGCTTACAATCGTCAGATTTACAAAAATCTATTTTAACAACAAATATTTTCTTTGAGCATTAAGGATTAATGGCATCTCTGATAAAACGCTTTCATGGAAGTATAGTATCTTAACAAAGACACTAATGCACAGATGTATGACACATATCTGTTTACTTATTTCATTATGATTTAGCTCCTAAGTTATAGGTGTCATCCTTGAATTTTTAGGAAGAATATAGAAAAATACCAAATTCTCTCCTTGATAAATCTTTCAGTAACATTTTAAGGTGGACATTTTTTGCAAAGACGGAGATAAAGCTTGAGTAGAGAGAAAAATAACAACAAAAAGATGAAAAATACAAATTTACAATAGGCAACAAAAACAGAGAGTCACCAGATAGGGGAATGCAAGGAGAAGATAAGGTATGAGTGAGAGCAAGAGAAACATAACACACACAGGACACTGACAAGGACACAATGATAAGCAACTCAAAGGTGACCAAGCTTCAGGGACCAGCCATACTCTTAGACCAACAAAGTGAGTATATATCGCACTGTCTAACAGAGAAATCAACATGAACTGCTTCACATATGGATGATTAAACCTTAATAAAATACAGAGGACAAAAAGTAATTACAGTTCAAATACTAACACAGCAGTAGTTGTAGTAACCAAATAAGAAACACGTGTTTTGCCTTTGCTAGAACACACACAAACCTCATGTATAAAACACCTCTGGATCCAGCTGGACACACATGAAAACCCTAGCGTATCTCAAAAGGTCATTTTTAATAGAACACCACCTCTAAGGCCTGACGATGACCAAGCCTTTTATTACTCGTTATGTATCGTGTCTATAGATACAACAACAAACCAATAACTGAACCTCTGTATCACTCCATCTGGTCAAGAACACAGAACACCATCACCTGCGGGATTTAACCTCATATCTATGATTCATTACTTCTTATACAGTACAAATGACAGAACAGACTATTCATATTTAATGGCTGTCCCCGCTACACACTCTCCTCATTACGTTACTGCTTGGACTGAGACTGACATTAAAACACACAGCCCGAACATACAGAGTCGACCAAACTTTATCTTGCAGGCAGCTGCACAAAAACTCTAACAAAGCTTAAATTTGAAAGTCAAAGATAAAGAGACAAACTGCATCAGAGCTAACAGACATATAAGATACAGACGACAAATTCTGTTGAGTGTAATGAGGTGTTTTTAGCCATTTATGAGCATGGCATTCGTAAAGATGTAAGGCTAGCTAACATGCTTACCTATGTGCTAGTTGGCCTGGTGAGGCTAACCAAGGCAATTCAGTGATTGTATACTGCAATTCAACAGAGAGCTATGGCAAAATGAATGTCCTTTTTACGCCTCACTTTTGTTACTATAGGCTTCAGTAGCCTATTGGCAAGAAAATCTGTAACTCTACAAGTAACGTAAATAGATTTTTACAGCTACAGCCAAACACATAAAAAAGAGACTGAGAGTGACAATGACAATACAACACTATGATTAGAAGTGCACAGCTTTAAGACATCATCCAACTGAAAAAAGACAAACAACAAGAAGTTGGAGGGTTACCGAAATTGGCTGTCATATTAGTGTGTGGAAAGACAGCAAGGTGTGGAGGTTAGAAAGGGAAACGGAAGAAGAGGATGGGAAAAAATGACTATACATAACAGGGTGGATGTATGTGAACCCTTCTCTCTTTTTGAGGGAAATGGTGATGACAATGAAGATACAACGTGTATCTGTCCCAGGTGTATGATGAGGAAGAGGAAGCAGGAGTTCAGAATAAATGGATGTCTGAAAAATGGAAATCATTTTCCTGCTTTTGGTAAATCTCATATGTACATGTTTCTTGTAGAGGCTATCAATGTGCGGTTTGTCCCTTAGAGATGGAGCATGTCCTGAGAGGAGTTGAAGAGCATACCCAGGGCCAACCCACATCAGTACCCTAATGTGTTGGCGATCGCAAACCTCCAGAAGTTACAGTCATGTGAAGGAAGGAAACTCCTCCATTAGAGACGTACTTCTATAAACACATTGGCCCTACCTTGCTCCAGAGGGCCAAAGGGTTCTGCAGCAGGTGAGGGGGGAGGAGAGGGAGGCAAATTGGTGGTGTCTTCAACTGCAAACAGAGGTAGAGAGAGGGATTATCAACATATAAATCACAAACTGCAAATGGCTCAATGTGTGTGCGTTTGTATGTGTGTGTGTGTGTGTGTGTGTGTGTGTGTGTGTGTGTGTGTGTGTGTGTGTGTGTGTGTCTTACCTGATGGCAGCCTTTGAGTCTCCTGTTCTCCCTTCAGTACTGCCACAGCTTCAGCCGTCACTTCTTGCACAATCCGTGCTGACACTTGTTCTGGCAGAGACACACACAGACAGACAGGCACGCACGCACGCACGCACACACACACACGCACACACACACACACACACACACACACACACACACAGAAGTCAATTTCAAAGTTCTACTAAATAATAATGTAGAAGAAACTGGAAAAGTTTTAAAGACAGGTGGAGCTTCCACCATCGTTGCATTTAAAAGATGAGCAGCCCTATTTCTGCAGGGCAGAGGATGACAGACTACAGTGACTTGCAATCAGAAAGTTAGAAAAAAAAAGAAGAAAATCTGCACACCTCAAATCCCCCTTCAAGGATTTATTTGCCATGGTGATGTACAAGTCAGAGGAAGCGTGGATATTCTCCTTTTTTCAAAAGTACTGTGATAGTTAATCCAGCAGCCATCATTAAATACATTTTACGGGATGTGCATGTTGTTCCCTGGTATTTTCACTATGAGAAAGTGGCATAATGGGTTGTCCTAGCAGAGATTAGCTAGCATGCTAACTTCAGTGGAAGCAAAGAAGAGATAGAAAAAGAAACAAGAATTTGGGTAAACATTGGCAGTGCTTTCCATCTGTTTTGATGCTGCAGTCACAATGCTTCATCCAGATTTATAAACAGCTTTTAATGCAAATGTTGTCTGCAACATCAAGTAGCTCCTTTAAGGTATTAGTTTAACTGATTAATTCCCCATCCGCTTCACACACTGAGTAGCTTCCAGGTAAATAACTGTCTGAGGAATGTGAAACAAAGTGTTAGTGGAGGACATGATGCTCATTAAGCTTCCATCGTATGTAGCTAAAAAACTATTTCATCTACTATCAATTTCACAACACTGTATTTTTAATCATGTCACTCAAAGCCTGAGTAGGAAGCCAGCGAGGAGCTGAAATTGTTATTATAACTGCAACACTGCTGAAGGCTGTCACCATGGAAACCCAGCATCCTTAAAAAATTCTTTACCTAACATGTGTTGATTTCTCATCATTTTCATCAAACTAGAGGCAAAAGATATTTTATTTGCAAGGATTTAATGTTTATTAAAATGTTGGATTTAGATATTTACAATAATATCCACTCAGCAAAAGATTCAAAATACATTAGCTGTTTACTTCTGTTTATGCTTTTTTTGGACATTTTATTGAGGACCAAGTGTGCATTTAAAACTTTCATGGTGGTGCTTGTGTCAATATTTAGAAAGAGGCTGTCAACACAGTCTGGAACTCATGGGCAACAGGTGCTAAATAAGGACGTTAATGTGGCCGAGCGGAAACCTACAAGCAAACAGTCAGTGACTCTTAAAGATAGAAGTAAATCAGTGATAATGATGTGCACATGTATTCTAATAAAGGCTGTCTTTTCACCAAGAAGCAAAAGAGACAATATCCAACAACTGTATCTGTCTCCTTACCATAATAAATCTAAGACCCAGTTTGAATGTTCAGATATAAGTGGTGCTGCGCAGCTCTAATCAAACCTGCCTTCATTTGCATAGTAACAGTGGCAATGTGGGATGGGCGGCAGTGATGCTCTAACTGCTGCCGTTTCAGGACATTTTTCTTTCTGCAATCACCCACACATCAACAAAAACAAGCTTTCAACAAGGCATACACACACACACATGCAATTACACACATATATATACACACACATCTTTCCGGAACACTCAACACAGCCCACTCACCAACTCAAAGCAGCCATTTCCCAGTTTCAGTAGCAACGTGCAATAAATGTGTGCAGCTTATTTACTGCTTCCAGACAAAATCCTTTCTTGCAGTCCTGGAACGCAGATGATACTGTGGAACACAATCGGTGTGTGTAGCATCAAACGACTAAAAAAAGACCATAAAGCTGAGACCTGGGGGAAAAATAACCCTGTGGATTTGTGACTGGTTCCATTTTATTAGTGAGACAACACCTCCAAAGTGAGTGATGATGTGTGAAGAAGGGACATTCTGCTTCATGTTATAAAACGTGTCCTGAAATATCCTACTACCTCACTGTGAGTCTAATGAGATGAGAGTTCAAACATGAGTTTTCAGATTTTCAGACCACTTTCAGCAACAAAGACAAGTCTCTTGGAGGCAAAACAAATGGAGGCTATTTTTAATATTAGCACAAACTGAGAAAGTAAAGCTCAAATAATCAAACAAATAACATGACACCGCTAACCAGTTTCATATGAGGAGGACTGGGGTCGTGAACATTGACACCGCCACCCAGACAGAATTTATTCTTGAAAGAAAAATATTGACATTACTAGAAAGGTGAATATAATGGCCCCCAGAAAAGAGAGATAAATACAAATGAAGAGCTCTAGTTTTATTCTGAAGGAAGAGTTGAATTTTTCTTTGTAAAAAACATACTATCTCTTTCAGACAAACACATGAAGTGACATTAAAAAAGCAATATCAAGGAAACTGCCTTCAACCAGACATTGTGCTTTGTTTCCTCTCTCAAATAAATCCCCAGACATGCACAATCACAAAGCAATAGCACTGTAAAAGTGACCTTGTCACATCCACACAGCGAGCCGGCAGTGATGACAACAAACCCGGTCTGAGCAGTTCTGACATCGCCACCTGCCTTTCATTGGCTTCAACAACAGAATAAACCAAATGCACAAACGTATATTTGTACAGAGGATGCACCACATCTGTGGATCTACATCATAGAAACAGACACAGTGAATTAAAAAGTGTGTATTACCTGATTAGAAAGACTGAAGCTAAAAGCACCTTCTCTCTCTGGGCAGAGACTCCGACTGTAAGCCCAAAATCAATGCACCACACAGCCAGACTGCAACGCAAGACACACACACACACACACACACACACGCACTCACCCTCACACAGACACAGTAGGACTGAGAGGGCACGGCAGGAGCAGAAGTGTTGTTTGGTGTGCTACCAGCCAGCAACCAAAATGTGTAAAGCCAAAAGGTTGCCATAGCAACAGACTGCTGGTGGGCCGAGGACTTAGTCCCATACGCAATTCAGATGCCAGCAACACGCCAAGGCTGAAGCAGCCTCTGAACCTGAGTCTGTCATAGCTGGACCTTGTTGCTCAAAATCTTCTGACAGAATCCAAACCATGTGAACACAAACATACTGTAACTGAAAAAAACAAAACAAATCAGATACTGTGTATTTTCTTTATTAAGACAAAAAGTCCTATTACATATTTATGGCGTGACCATATTCATTCACTAAATGTGGCCTGAAAGTAAAAAGAACACAAGGGAAAGAGGAATGTATCATTATTTTTAAATTGACTGTTTCATGTCATTCAATACACGACCACAAGATGCTGCTTGATGTGAAAATCTTTTCTTTTGACAGAGCGACACGTGCTATTGCATTAGTGTCTTATAATTATAGATCTCTATCTTAAAATAACAAGATCTGCATTATGAAAATTAAATACATTTTGTGCTGAGAACTGATGGTACTCAGTACTTCAGCTTGGTCACACCATATAATCCAATTAACATCATATCTGACTTATAATGATATATGTAATTAAGACTATGAGGGAATTTAACAATAGGTGGGAAGTGTATTTTGTCATAATAAGAGGATGTACCAAATCCTGACAAAGTTGGAGAGATTTCCTCAGAGTTTGCTAAGATATTGCAATCAGGAAAGTGGGATGTACGTACACACGGATAAACAGAAAACATTGTTACTGGCTATGGTTTCACCAGTGCAGAGAAGTAAAGAACTCTACCTGAGGCTAGCAGCTCAGGCTTACATCAACACATAAATCCAACTGTTTGTGGTTGAGATGCACTGTGGGTAATATAGGTCTGGGGTTTAAAGAGGGAAAAGGAATGTGTGCATTACAGAGTTCAGTTGGATCCACCTAAAATGTTTTCGAAATGAAAAGCTTAATCCGTGGAGTACAATTATTTTACAATAAAACAGAAATGTCTGTGTAACCTATTTTCTACGTCCTCCAACATATTGATGGATGGGAATTTAACAACAACCTTGCTAGAAATAAATGTAGAAAAAGCTAAACAACTTTATGTATTGTCATGGTTTCTATTAGCTCCCTCTGTTTTTCTTCACCTCTTTCTCTTGACCACTCGCAGTATGGCTGACTGGCTTCCTCAACCTCATTTTAAAGAGAAAGTCAAGAGGGCAATTTTGTGCTTCAGTAGATCTTGTTGTGTCTGAAGTGCTTTTCACAGGGAGAGAAGGTTCAGTGAGTGCCAGCATCAGCCCTTCTGTCACCCATCCTGTCCCGACTATAGCCTCCACCCCCCCTTCACCCAGCCCTGCTCTGGAGCAATGCTAATGTACGCTGACAGGACGCTCTGCAAACAAACACAGCTTTAGTTAAACAGCCGCAGAGAACGTGTCATCTATGCACATGATTAGAAAACATGTTTTGATACACTGATTGTTACGATTAGTATATATTAGTGTCAGACAAAGCTGCACGAGAGGGAGTGTCTCTGTTGGACCGATTCATTTAGTTGATTGTGGACTTTTGTGCATCCGTCACTTTTTTAGAACAGTTATATTATGTTGTTGTTCTAGAGAGGGTTGAGAGATTTGCTGGGAATATAAGTGACTCTTCAGACGCATCCTCTCACTTAATGCCATGATCTTCATCATCAGGTTCAAGCAATAACTTAGGAGTGGGAAGGAAAGTGTTACTACTGTCTTTAATGCATCTTAGTGCTGGTGGTTGCTAATTATGTCAACCCACTGGCTAAAAGATAAAATTGTTTTTATAGAGAGCATTACATTATAATTTGATACTGATTATATTATTCAATAGCTGAAACACAAAGCTGAACGGGCTAAAATATGACTTGAATACCGTCTTTTAACGTAAAGGTTGTAGATATATGTCCACTCTCCATAGAGGTGGGATTCGAAACGCACAACAGAAAATGACCAGTTAGTTAAAAAGAAGCACAGGACACCTTGGAGGTAGTGGCCGCTCCCCAAAACAGCATCACTGTTCACCTGAAGGTTGCCAAAGAGCACCTTGACATTTTAATCATTTAGGAAGAACACACAGTACTATGTATGCTGTATAAAAGGGCACTGCATGGTGCGTACACATTGGTGAAGTGTGGAGATGTGAGCATCATCAGGAGGAAAATTTAGTTTATTATGGCATCTAACAGGATAATGTAATGGTGGCTCTTCTCCAGCTGACACTCAGAAGAAGCAGTACAACGACAGAAAATTCATATTTTGGCCTGATCCAGTCAGAGCACAGTGGAATAAATTCAGAGAGCACATAAGATAAGACTCCTAATTTGATCTCGACTCATAAGCAGATCTGAATTTGTGAAACTTGCGAAATGTTCCTAAATGTAGATGAAATCATCAACTGCGCTGAATGACTGAATGACAAAAATCACAGAAGATAGGCATTGGTGCCATAAAAATGGTAAAATGTGAATAAGCAGCTTCACTTAAAAACACTGTTATCAGCCTGCAAAACTAGCATGAGTAAAGTCCTAATAACGGGGAAGAAAGGTGGTTAATTGGGCTCTTGTCATCGCCTGCTTAAGAGCTACAGGCGAAAAGAACAAAAAACCCTGGTAAAGTAAATTGCAGAGGAGCCGTTGCCATGGTTACAGCATTGGTAGATTATAATTCTTGTTTCCATTGGTGTGAATGAAGATGTGGTGGGGAGCTGAGGGTAGATAGACAGATTTTATGTGTTAATTACAGCACCGTGAATAACAGTATGTGATTCTAGTGAGGACTGAGTGTAAGGCCACGCCCCAGGGGACAGAAAAAGAAGAAATACATATATGTATATATATATATATATATATATGTATATATATACACACACACACACACACACACACAACCAAAACAGCAGACGTACCCTAATGTGGACTTTCATCTCTGTGATCTGATTTGCCGTGACTAACAGCAGCTATTTCTAGAGATTCAAATTACTTTTGACAAAGCACTTTTTGGTCATAGCGCAAATACATCAAGTCTCCAAATTAATGATGAGAATAATCTGACTTGAAGAGATTTAACCATTTAAACTGTGAGTTTTGCTTGTGCTTGCAACTCGGTTGTTAAAAAGAGTGCCCCTGCTTTGTGCATCTCAACATTGCTTTTGAATCCGATCGTAAGACCTGCCTCTAGTGGGGGCCAACTGTCTTTTGGATATGCATGTCTTACCTCGTTTAATCCACACAATTATGGTTGTACTGTATATTTACATGTCTGCACTTGCCTAACTGGTTTTCATGTAATTCATGTTGACTTCTTACAGGAGCCTGGGTGGTATAGGGCTTTGAAGCAGCGACCATAAACCAGGTCATCTGTCTGTGCCTTGCTCCGGACTTTGCATGTCATTCCCCATTTTTCTCTTTGCTGTCGTCTCCATAATAAAGGCATTAAATGCTAAAAGTTCAAATCATGCAGCGCACTATCATTACCTCCTCTTAGGATGCATGCAAAAATGTCCACCTATTCTTCAGTGATTACAATCTAATGTACCCACTGACCTCTTCAACTCCTGATATTTTTGCAGTCTTTGAATGTGAGGAGATGCCTGGTAAGCCTCTGAGGAGGTCAAACACAGAAATTATCTTACCGGCAGTTATTGCGTTGGCACCAGTGAGCTCCCCATTGAAGCCATTCTCTCTGGCTGAGTAGGAGGATGTGGCCAAGTGGGCGCCACCAGCCTGGCAGGTCCTGTACACTGAGGAAGAGTAGCCATTGGCTCCGTGAGTGCCAGCAGGCTCCTGTCCTCTTGATGGGTCCCACTGGGGGGCACCGTCTTCTGGCTGTCGACTGTCTGCCATGCTAGTGCTAGCTAGCAGCAGGGGAGGGTGGGCGAGGGATGGGGTCTCTCCTTCTGGCTAAGAGATGGGAAGAAGAGGCGGAGGGAGGAGAGAAGGCGAGGCACGATCAAAACCTGGCATGTTAGTCTTATTAACAGTAATGTTTGCAAGGTTTCACAGAGGAGACTGAACACTTTGCAGACCAGAGGGGACTTCAGGACACGCAGCATCAATCACATTCACAAATCTTTTTTGTCAGTCAGTCAGTCAGTCTGCTGCACCTCCACTCAGCTTCCCTGTCAACAACTCTGAAAGCACATCTGTGCTTATGTGACTTTGTGTGTAGGTGGATGTATTAGAAATATTGCCCTTGGATGTAGGCAGGCAGGTGACAGCCACTGGATGAAATCCTATTGATTTGTGAGTGTAATGACTCATATAGCCAGAAGCCCAGGTAGAAATCACAACTGAATAAAAAAGTGAACAGCAGACCTTGGATTGCATGACTCAGGCTTGTGGGGATGGTAGGTGGGCTCTGATCAAGTCTGATGTTAGACAAATAGTTAGAATTAGATGAACATTGTGGCATATTGTGTAATTTAACTTGATAATCCCACAGCAAAGACACAATAGTATTGTATTGACCAGCACCATGCAAAAGGTAATACCATACAACCAGCAATCAGGTTTCCATCCAAATGTATCACTAATGTTAACAAATCTTTCAGAAAGTCAAAGTTGGTTGAACAAAATAAGCAGTAGGTGACCTCATGTGTGCACTCAGATGCCATACAATATCACTGCAGAAGAAGAAGGCACAACGAGATGATGTGATTAAAACTGAGTCAATCATACCTCATATAAAGCAAAAAAACAGAAGGTATAAATGTGATGGAAAGCCTGGTGACAGAGAGCTCACAATGTTTGTTTCTTGTATTAATTCACGGAAAGTCTCATTTCCTCATAGGTCCACACAGTCCTGATGTTTCCGTCTGCCTCTCTTCTCATTTCCCCCAAAACAGAGCCTTGAGTGACATTTAATTCATGTGATTTCTGTGCATCATAATTTATTCACTGAATCCATTTCAATTGCACTTTCGCCATTTCTCAAAAAGCAAACTTTCTAACTGTAAAACACTTCAAGATTTCACACTCAGGTTTTTATAACATGCAAATTGAAAAAGTTCAAGCTGCTGGATGGAAACACACCTGCTGTCGGGCTAACATGTGTATAAAAACCCATACTGAGTATATGTGACTGATCAGAAACATGAGGAGAGGAGCTCAAACACCTACAATAGTTACATTATTGATCAGCCCACATGATCACTTGAGGCATGAGAGGCAGCAAGATTTAATGATCTCTTGAAGGATACTGTGCAGATGGTGGGGGGTGATTAATGGGTTTAATGTAGCCTTGAGATCAATACAAAGGGGTGTGTATGATCAGTCCTTAACTCAGTCTATATGCTGTGGATAACTGAGTTGCTAATGAGTCTATTGGCCATTTTGATTATGTTTTATTGTATGTACTTCCTCTTTCTTCCAAAACACAGGGATATTAACACACAATGCTAATTTGTGGCTGTTTCAGTCACACTATAACATCAGTATTGGCTTTTAATCTCCCAAATCAATATAGTCCTTGTGTGAAAGGGCACGAGGAGAGATAAACAAAGGGTTGAGTGGGAAAAGGACAATCGTGAGCACACATGCAAACACTAACTAAAGGAAATGCTCTGTGAGGGATTTCATTTTTACAGGAGGGTTGTGGCCGTTTGTACTCCAAGCATGAGCCGAGCAGCCTACGTGGTTGTGTATAAGGGTATGTGTGAGAGAGCAATTTGTCATTTAGCTCTGCAGTCCACAGAGACCCAGAGACTAAAAGGAAGTCTGCTGGAGAAAACAGGAGTCAATAACTGCAGCCTATAAGACTGAGGTAGTGCTACAGTGAGCACTAGTCACTGCATACCCTCCCTATAGCTTCAATATACTGCTCACTGTCTGCACACAAAGAACAAAACAGGAAAGAATTGTAATAAAGTCTAGAATAGTGATTTTCAACCAGGTGCCTTTGTGTGTAGAGTGAGGAGTAAATATGTGGAAAGATTGAAAATATATATATATATATATAAAATAGTAAGGCCTTCATTTAGTATAGCTATTGTTAAAATCTGCATGTCTTTGGACTGTGAGACGTAGCTGAAGTATACCTGGAGAAAGCCCACCCAGACACAAGGTAAATATGAAGACTCCACACAGAAAGACTGCACGCAAACCACAAACCTTCTTTGTACACAAACTAGTAGAAATGTTACTAAAATGGTGACACCAATCCTAAACATAACAAAACAGTTGTATATGTTCTTGGTGATGAACCCAAATAAATAAAAAATGCTACAAAAATGACCAAAGACATGGGGATCCATTCATTCATAACTCTACATGTGTTTACATGTGCGGAGTCAAGCTTTGCATGACTCAGCTTTGAAGGGAACATCAGTGTGAATGAAGCCTGTACAGAGACTCCGCAGCACAGCCTCTTTACCAAGTACTCTTTCAGTCTCATTCCAAAAAAGCCACAGCAGTATATTTAAGATCGTCCCTTCGCTGTCACTGTCTCTTCTGTTTTCTGTTCACCTACTGAGCCCCTGCTCCATGAAGAACACTCTCGATATTAAAAGTCATAAAATAGAGGGAAGAGCCTTCTGTCCTGGTGCTGCGTCTCAGTGCTCTCTGTCTGATGATGAAGGTCACTTTAACCTCTGTGGCTGATATCCACACCCAACAACACCACCCTGACTGGTGGGCAGGCTCTGGGTGACAGTGGCGGGGAAGGAGGAGGGAAGACATTGTTGCCTGGCTTACTGGAGGCCTGTCAAGCTGCCGATGACAATGTTTAGTGTAGTCTGTATGTTTGTGAATAAGGGTGTGCGGCATGTGTAAATGAAACAGCACCACCTGCTGGGCCAAAGCATGAAAGAATAAATTGGGACTATTACAATTCATTATACAAACTGCATGCTAGGGCTTGAGATTAGGGAGGCATTAGAAAACACTATGATGTGAAACTGCACCTCTATCATCAGCATAAAGCGTAATCCGGGGCTGCAATGCAGTACTATGTCTCATCCCTGCTCATTAAGATGCATTGTATTAGGTCTCACTACATACTGCAGTGTACTGTATGATGTGGAAAATGTAATGGAATGTAATTAACAGTGAGTAGCAAGGAGACAGGTGCAGAGGGTTAACGAGAGAGAGAGAGGGGCGGGGGGGTAAAAAGGGTTGATTAAGTCACAAAATGTAAAAAAAAAGGTGAGTACAAAAGATTGTGGATCACAGGATCCAAGACAGTATGTGTTGCCCAGATGATATACTGTCCTCTAGGCATCATGTCCAGTGGGGAGTGACTGTATGAGCTGGTGATGTGACAGAGTTAGACATCAGGCACCTCAGTGGACAGCAGGTCTGTTGCACTTGGCGTAAAGCCTGTGGCGCTTTGCCAGAGGGATACTGGGTCTCTCCCTGCACCATGCACAGAATGGAGCTGAATATAGAGCAGACCACAGGACAACTGGACACTTGCAATAGTAACATGTTCTGTCATCCTCAAGATGAAACAGGATTCGTAATCAAATGCAATAGGAAGATTGTTTAAACTCACCAACCAGTTTATAATGCACCTCTTGGAAAACATATACATCATGCAATCATCGAATGATGTGGCAGTACTGCATAAAATCATACAGATACCGGTCCAGAGCTTCACTTAACACTCGTAAAAATATAAGATATCATGACCATGACCTGATTGATGGTGCCATACAGACTGTTCCTGAAACTGCTGATCTCATGGGATTTTTATGTACAGCACTCTCTGGAGTTACTTATAATGGTACACAACACAAAAACATCCGGTGAGCAGCAGTTTTGTGAACACAAATGTCTTGAGAGAGGTTAGAGGAGAATGGCTGGACTGGTTGAAGCTGACAGAAAGGCTTCAGTAACTCAGATAACCACTCTTGACAAGTGTAGTAAGCAGGAAAACATCACACATCAAACAGGTGCATGACATCGAGGTTCCACTCCTGTCAGCCAGACAACAGAAATCTAAGGCTACAGTGGTAATCACAGACTCACCAACATTGGAGGGATATAGACCAGAAACATTCAGCCTGGTCTGCTGAATGTGGATTTCTGCTGATTTCTGCAGATGGTAGAGTTCGAGCACCCAACTTGCCTTGTGTCAACACTCCCAGCTGCAGGTGCTGGTTTTATGGTGCAGGGAATGTTTTCTTTACAAACTTTGGATCCTTAAAACCAATCAACCATTGTTTGCATGCCACAACCTATCTGAGTCATGTTGCTTAAATCAAAAGTCGTCCCTAAACTAGGTTCATGAACACAATGAGTGAACTTCAGTGGCCTCCCCAGTCACACCCTCTGAATCTAGTAGACACATCTGGGATGTAGTAGAACAGGAGACTGGCAGCTTGAATGTAATGCTATCATGTCAACATCAAGCAGAATCTCAAATGAATGTTTCTGACCTCTTGTAGAATCCATGCTACAAGAACTGAGGGTGTTTTGAGAGAAGTTAGGGAGTGTTAGTATGGTGAATGTATAATGAAAGCTGTTTTTCTGTGAGCTATGTTTTCCTGGTATCAACACAATATTATACTTGAAGAAAGAAAGTGAAATGATATTACTGCGTAATTGTAATAATCAACATAGTATTCAAAACATTCAGAGCTGTATTTAAACAAATGAATCCAGAAATCAAGTAGAACTTTGTTAAGGAAGCAGAATTATCTTTAAGATATATTTATATTTTTTCTTAATAAATAATGATTCTGATGTTTGTTTTTCCCACCAGGCTATATGCAGGGTATTCAACAAGAGCCATTCAACCTGGTTGCTAGGCAACATGTCCAGTATGTATGAATGAACCCAAACTGTGATTATAGCTTCATATTTTAATTTACAGTGCACGTTAATGATTAATACTTACATCATAATGTCAATCTAAGTATCCCTCATATTTCCATGTACTCTGGCATGTACTGCAGCAAGAAACTGAAAGGTTCTGAAAGTGTTAAAAGTAAACATTCAATATCCTAATCTCTCTGCACCTTTCAGCTACTGTAGCTCAAACTGACTCTGCAGCATCTTCTTCACGGAAATTATCTGTGACAAGTTGCATTTTGTGTTGTGTTGTGTGGCGTGATGAAACATATTCTAGCAAAAGAATGTTGCATGTTTATTTTCGTATTCAAGATTTAAGACAGCCAACCAGCCATATTAGTTGAGAAGACGATTTTGTATCAGAAAACCTGAAAATCATGCTGCTGTAGGGGGCACTTTTCTACACTGTCTCCTCAAAATAGATCACTCAGGGTACTTCTCCCTCCACTCTGTCTGATTTAAAACTGGAAATAGGTCATTTGGTGAAAGAGATGAACAGACCATAGGAGAGCTGGAGCTAATCGCAGCGGACACTTGGTGAGAGGCAGGCTAGTGCCTGGACACATCACCAACATATTGCAAGGCTGACATACAAAGACAAATAAAAATCATTCACACCTACAAGCAGTTTAGAGTCTCCACTTAACCCAAGCTGCATGTGTTTGGACTGTGGGAGGAAGCCAGAGAAAAAAAAAACCCACATGCACACTCCACACAAAAAAGCCCTGGTTGGTCAAACCCCTTCTTTCGGTGAGGTGACAGTGTTAACACTGCACCACTGTTCCGCCCCATTGTTAAATTAGACAAAAACAAAAGGAGCTTTTTGCAATGTTCTTTCTCTGACCAGGGACGGAAATGAGGAAAAACCCAATGATGGTTTCTAGAAACTCCCCTTAGTTCAGTGCCTTTACAGTAATTACCAAGGGATAGAAAACTGTAACTTTCCCAGTGAGGCTCAATCTATACAAAATGATAAAAAAAACTCTTTTGTAGGTAAATGCACTCGCCACTCATCACATTGCAAGAAAACCTTAGTGAAGTAACCAGCATTGCTTCAGCTTGGCCACTGTCAAAGACGAGTGCTTGCTGAAATCAGTAAAAATTCAAAGGCTAAAATTCCAAGAGAAATTTAAAGTTCAATGACATTGATAATTTCTTTAAATCAATTTGTCATTATCAACCAATAATCTTAAAAATTTAAATAAGTGCATTGGTTGTAACACATGCAGAATAAGAGAGACTGGGGTGTTAAATCTCGCTGTGTTTTCTGTTTATTAGGATTACTCTTTTTTTACTCAATTTTTATATTGACAGTTTTCTATAGGCTAACATAAATGATCTTAGCATATGAAATTTTGGTAACACTTTAGTTTAGGGAACCCAATATTAGTCATTAATACATAACTAATAAGGATATCTATTAGTGCTTAGTAAGGTTTTTTATTAAGCATCTGCATACATGTATTAGGTCTTAATTGAACACATTCTTATTTGTGCTTAACAACTGGTTTATTCTCGGTAAATCCTTAGAAGGCCACTAGTTGGCCATGATCGTAAGTTATTATTATTTAGTATGGGTCAAAATAAAGAGGCTATAGACTCCTTATACACTGTCTTAATATGCTACCAATTGAGACAGAGTAGCAACATATTGCGACAATGTATTAGGAGTCGACTTTGATCCACACTATATATCAGCAACTTAACCTCAAGACTAACTAGCTGCTTATTAACTAACCTTTTCAGTAAGAATAAGAAATTGTTGAATAAATACCTAATACATATGTAGTGATGCTTAATGCAGATCTTATTGATCATTAACACATACACATATTACTCATGTATTAGTGGCTAACATTGTGTTCCCTGAACTAAAGTGTTACTGAAATTTCCAAGCAGGAGCTTTCAGTTATTTGCAGATTGAAGGCTAATTACAAGCTGCAGATCATTCTTTCACAAAAATCTAAAGACAAAAATCTAAAGACAACATTAAGAGTAATTAAATGTTTTCTGTAGATTGACCTGCAAGCTTTGTGAATACTCTAGTATTTCTCATTTGTTTCAATAAAGAGATGAAGCAAGACTGATAAACTGTGACTGCATCTTGTGGCCGGCCAAGGTAATCAGCTAGATAATTAAGTAGTCCATTTGTCATTTTCATGGTTCATGTCAGCTTCTTCACATCATTTTGTCAGATTTCTAAGCCTCCTTTCACCTATGAATTATCCTCCCACCTGTTATTTCTTCTTCCCTCTTCACCTTCCTCCCATCACTGTTCATCTTCCTACTCACTCCTCCTCCTTCTCCTCCTCCACCACCTCTCAACACGCTTCATCTCTCTCCTCACTCTGCTCTCCCTCTCTCCTCATCTCCCTCCTACGATCTGAGCGCTTTCACGAGCCACCATACCACAGTGCTTGTGTGTGCGTGTGTGCGTGCGTGAGTCACACAGATGCTGCATTGCAGGGCTCTCCTTTCAGGGTCGCCTCAACGCAGAAGCCTGAGGGCAGGAGTGGAGCTCTGGGATGCAAGATTGGGTTCTTCTGAGTGTGTGTGTGGGTGTATGTGGGTGTATGTTGGTGTGTGTGTGTGTGTGTGTTCATACATGTCTCATGCAGATATATGTCAGGCTCATATTTGAATGCATGCTTAAGTGAGTCTGAAATGTTGCTTATTTAAGTCTATTTACTCACTTGCCAAGAGTTAGATGAGAAGATCAGTACCACTCTTGTGTATAAAATGATAAATATACATCTGACATCAGCAGCTAGCTGGCTTAGCTTAGCATAAAGACTCGAAACACAACCAACTCATCATCTTTAGGGGATAATGTGCCCTTTTTTTGGCAAGGACCAAAAACGTTCTGGAGTCTCAGCTGGTTGCCTGGAAACAGCTCCTGGACAAAAATAATCTGGCACATAACCCAAAATAAAACAGGTATATTGTCAACTTCACATTTTGTATTTTGCAGAAGTACTAGAACATAACTAGGTAGATTTGTTACCACATGACGAGGCCAGATTTGTTGTTTCCGCCTTCTCCAGTGTTAATGCTAAGCTTAAGATAACTGGCATCTGGCTCCAACTACATATTTATTTACCTTAAAAGGACAATGGTATCAATTTTCTCAAATAACTCTTGGCAAGAAAGTAAATGGAAAAAAAAATGTTTTTATGAAAGAAAATGTTTGTTAGTCCTGGGGTGGTTTTAGTAGTTCTCAATAAAGGGTTTATGAGTCATTCTCATTGTTAATACTTCTTCACATTATGTTGGACTGAAAATATCCTTTTTGACCTGATTAGAGAAGCTTTCAGTGTCATGGTCTTTGGTGAATGCAGCTTCAAAACCCACTTGTGATTTTTTTACATGAAAGGAAAAAGATGCTGAACAGCAGCAGAAATTAATGCCTATAAGTAGAGTCAATCCAGGAATTATGGTATTAGTGTCTTTAAAATCGATGGCCAAGAACTTGTAAAGATGAGAGGATACAACAAAAACAGGCCCGAGTAGGAAAAGACAACCAATCATTCATTTGTATAGATTATGAGCCACTTCAGTCTTGAGCATCCCTCCTCAATGATACTGATTTGAGCTTGTCAACAGTATTTTATTCGATATTATTCGTTAGTATCATTTTTATTTCTACACGCAAGTTTTCCTATTTGTGCCATTGTTCTCTCATACTGTTCATTTAAGGTACAAAATATGTAACTTCAACCACTAGGGGTCTCTCATTTAAAAATATAATAAATGAGGTAATGTATTCAAGTTTTATTCACGTTGTGCAGCATATCACAAGAATAATCATGATCCATTATAGGTTAACGACCAAAAACAGTGAAGGAAAAAGCAGTCAACTGACTAACTAGCTAGCAGTGGGTTTTTCCATCGTTATATAGAACTGAAGTTATATCAGTGTCGGGGGAAAGGTGTAATGCAATTAAAAGGTGACCAATATGAAATGTCCCATTACCATGAACAAAATTGGGATTTATGAGTTTGAACATTTTGAACAATGTCAGTGCACAAGTCAACAAAATATAAAACATAGCATGTTGTAGATTTTAATGAAGAATTATTAAATATATCTTTAAGGCCACAGGGTTTTCACTAAATATTGTCTTTTGTTATGATGAGTAATTTTGTAATATTTTTTAATTTCTTTTGGAATCAATCAGCAAACACTAGATGACTTAGTTATACATGATGAATGGAAAACAGACTATGGCACCAACCAGAGAACCACACAATCAAATTGCTTCTTAGTAAAACCTGAATTAGTTGTTTTAGTTGAAAGTTTCCTAATAACTTTCAGTTTTTAACACATTTTGACCATTATGTGAAACTTGCTTGTGATTTTGCATGAAACAATTGGAGGGAAAACAACCCACCTCATATAAACATGCATAAATAGATAATGGCAGACGCACGTTAAAAAATATCAACTCTAACCCACCATCCACTACCTGGAACTACGTCTTTGTACGAGTGCAGAAAACAAAGAGAAGCCATGAAAGCACGACTGCGTTTCAGTGGGCCTTGGTGCTGATTGTCTCACTAAAGCAGCTCTTCTCTTCCCACTCAATACCCACTTCCCACTCACAGCTCCTAGCAGCCTGCACTCACATGTACATCCACCCACACAGCCTTTTCATCTGTGGAGGTACTTTCAGTCTCTCTGTCTCTTCTTTTTCTCTTTCTGACAGGTATTCGCCATGTCTCAAATGTTTAGGACAAATGAATGTGGTCCTGAAAAGTCTCAGTGCTGATTCTGTATGAGGTTCTGGTGTCATTCACTCAGGCATGGCGAGGCGCCACAGCAATAATGGTGCATAATTTAGCTTGACCTCTCATCATCATATTGCCAATAACAATAAATAATATTACGGAATAAGAGTAGAAACCTGGTCAAAGCTAGATTCATATTGTTTAGATTAAAATTTCACATTCATGTGAAGGTTATAATTGAAATATATTAGGGGTAAAGCTAGGTCATAGGTGAACAACAGGAGGGTAAAACCAAAATGTGTTGGTGCACATTCAGGGTCAATATCTGCTTTATCAAACAAAGGTAATGATACTGCATGTGAAAAACCTGAAATTAAGTATTTTCAATATTTTAGTTTTAAATGGTAATGAATGCACTTGGGGAGAGAGATAATATTCACATATAACAACGTAGTGTATGAAAAGTGACAAACAATAAATGTCTTAGTCAGCTAGTGCAGAGAGGTGAGAGGTGCAATGGGAAGTAACAAGAGCTAGTGAGAAAGGGAGATGGTGTGGGATGTCTTTGTGCAGGAAAATAAACATTCTTACAAGTTCTGAGGGCTAAATGATTGTGCAGCCAAATTTAGTTTGTGATTTTGCAATCTTAGAAAATAGTGACCACAATACAACATACATCAGGCATCCTTACCTGGTCAGTTGGTCTAGGACTTGAGAAGATGACACAAGCTGCCCTCTCTCTAAATCTCACAGGGTTGGTGTCAGGATTTTTAGAAGATTAATGTAAACCAAGTGGGGCCAGGATCACAGTTGCATCTGTTAATTATGAAAAATAATATCAGTATAATTATATATATATATATATATATATGTTTATACTTTTCTGGGGACAACGGGAAGGAAGAAAGAAAGAAAGCTGGAGCACATAAAGCAATAATCTCAAAAGTTATTATTTGGTAATCTCAGAAAAGATGAGGGGTAAAGAGAAGGAGGTTGATTCCAGCTATGTTTCTTTGAGCTGTTCCACACAGCAGAGGCACAAAAGATAAAAAATTACATATACATCTCTGTCCAAGCTTTAAAGACCATAAAAATACACCAGGGAATAGGTACACCAGGAATAGGTACAGGATTAATGATCATGGGTTGCATTAAAAACATATTTCGAAGTTGGATTAGACTGCATATCTTCCAGCAAGGTGCACATAACAAACTGTCAATTGTAAACAGTATAAACACACATCATCTGTTGTGGAGATAATTTGCATATAAACAGTTTAAAATAAGCATTTGTTGTTCAGTGATGTGATGAAATAGTTCATATTTAATTAAAAAGATGGTACTATAAACAAATAACCACCATGATGGAAAAACATGAACATAATGTAATTAAATGAAAAGTTATAAAAATTGAGTTAACTAAGCACCTTAGTATATACTTATACACTAAGTAGTGTTGAATAATAAGTGGAGTAACATCAGGCATACTCTGTATTCTCTCTACTACATCCACTAATAATCCACTTTTGGTTACAGGGACCATGTTGCTTCAAACAAAAAGGCATTTGATTTTCTGAATCGGATTTTTGCTTGAGCATGAGGCTGCAGAAACAGAAAAAAGGGAGGAACAGCTGCCCTGAGTCTGGATAAAGTTAATATATATATACTACCTAACTACTACTAAACAAACTTTCGAGGTTTTTATGGTCAGATTATTTATAATTTTGGACCAAACCAAGATAACAATTTCCCCCTGCTTTCAGTCGAGCTGCCTGCTGACATCAGAGTGATGTCGATGTTCCCATCTAATATGTGGTAAGAAAGTTGTCATTGTCCATTGCCAGAACACCTTAACACACTAAAGCTGTTACTGTATGTATCCTGCTTCTGCTTTTACCATTTAATCACTACAATTGTCCGTATAAACATAGACATTTGTAGAGGATAAAAGTCTGTAAAAGCACATATTCATACTTTGCAATAGATACATCTCTGCCACAATCATGAAATAACCAGCATATTCCACTTCTGCCCCATCCTGCTACAGAAGTATGGACAGTACCTTAACAATTACAAATGTAATCATACACACTTTAATAAAACTTTAAGAGCAGAGTGCTGATGAGGTCTGCAGCTTTTCTGAAGGATCAAAGCTGAGTGAGTGAGTCAGCAGCACCACCAAGTTTTTTTGTTTTTTTTTAACCATATTGCAAAAAGTGACTTATGCTCTTACGTCCCACTCAATAAAAGAGGAGTTCAAAATTCAAACCATTTGTTGTCCCAGTCTTTCATACCCAGGAAGTTTCAATACAATTCACACCTTAGGACACATGACTCACATGTGGGGGTGGATGGGTCAATGACAGTGGGTCCAACCTCTCAGGTATCCTCAATGACTCCTAACGACCCTACAAGTCAAATACCTGGGACCCCCAGCAATCTGTTATGACTAGGAAGCCTCTTGGATGAGAGGTAAAACGTCTTCAAGAAACTCAATCAAGTCCAGTTGACCTGAATCTCCACAAGACTTAACTTCTTCCATTGCGGTAACATCCTTAATACAGAACAGAAAGAGCAGAGGGCCTGTAGCCAAGTCAGCCAAACCCTCGGAGCTTTGAAACCAACAATGTTTAGAAAAGCAGAAGAGACATTCATATTTCTTGCCTCAGCTTAGCAGTAGTCAAGGGTCGCAAGTGAGTCATACATCAGACAAGGACCTTGGATAGGTCTGTATATATTTGTGTGAGGTAAAGTACAAGTTGGTTTGTACACAGCACATTACATCAGAGACATCTTACCTCAGGCGAACGGTGCATCTCTGCAGCGTATTATGAAATGTTATGGCACTCTGAGGTGCTAACACTCACGTCTCTTTTTAAACCCCTTCTGGTCCTCTTTCAGGAGGAATAGATTTTTTAAAGAATTTTTATAGGGCTATAAACACATGTGGCATCAAAGGACAATAAAAGTTAATCAGAGATTATTGTAGAGCTAAAAAAAAGCTACTAACAAATCTGTAAAGATTAAAGAAAATGTTTCGAGGTAAAATGACTCATAATAAGTAAAAAAATAACTTTTTGTGGATGCCAGATACAAACTTGAACTGTGGTGACCCAGGCCAACAGCAGAAGAAACCAGAAGCAGGTCTGGTGAAGCTCTGGAGCTGAGGCCGATCTCTGGCAAACACACTCACCAATTAGTCCAGTAGGTTATTACAGCCTTTGCAAAGCTTCGTGGATCTAAGTTATACCATGTGTTTAGACCACCAGGGCTGTCGTGTAGAGTAGATCTGTAGCTGCCAAGAACCTTCATGTCCAAGAAGAGGGACATCAAAACAGAAAACTGATCAACTTCCTTTTTCTGAATGACTGCAAATATATCTAATAGAGCATTTTAATTTGTTTTGTCGAAAAGTAATTACATTCACCGTCAGCAATTAGAACTGAGAACCTAAAGATAAAAAATAAGAGCTGCGTCGCTGCCAAACTAAAAACAATCCTGACATCATAGGATACATCGAGATGGACAACCTGACATCTTTCAATCGCAACCAGGTTGCTGGCTGCAGTATGGGTCAGAAATCCCACACCCTTCATGTCAGTGAAGACAAGGGACAAGGACAAAACTAAATCAAATTAATTTTAAAAGAGTCATAGTTCAAAGAGGTCAAATATAGTAAATGTGCTAATTCATCAAGTCTTTGCAAGAAAAAAAGGTTTGCAGCTTTAGATTATGCAGTCACACAGTTTGATTCTAAATCATATGGTTATGTAAAGCTTACATTTTATATGAGTGTGTGCTCTGCAAGCTAAAGCCTTTACCTCTGCACAGCAGCAGGACTCTTACGGAAGCTGAAGACTGTATTGACTCTAGTATTGACTAGAGTTTAAACTACATTGGAGACAAAACCAACATTTTTGTAACAAATACCCCAAAAATGCTCAAAAATGTTTTAACCAGTGACAACTTTAAAGTTCTCTTGAAAATAAAAAAGGAAATGACCAGAGAGGAGATCTTGAGCCACCTCAGAGCACAGAGGGCAAGTTTTTACCCCACAAGTAATTACTGCATTGGCGGAACTTAATGACAGTAATCCACCCATTAACTTTACACTGCTCCTTATGTCCATGTGGCAGTGGTCAGGAAAGCTGTATTATATCAAATTGATACCCTAAAATGCTAAATCTGGGCTATTCAATTGGATTTTCAGAGTTTAAGCTGGACAAAGTGATTATTCTTCTCTATAAGCCTCTCATTTGTCATCGCTCTCACTAGTGCTCTGATCAACTGTGTGTGTGTGAAGGCTCATATGCTCTTCATTAAAGAAAGATGACAGCATTAAAAAACTGTCACATGCATTGACTTCTAGAGTTAGTTTTATTTGCAAATGTATATTTAAAATTTGCATTTTTGGCTTTATTGTATTGAGGGCTGACCAACACACTCTCCCCATCTTTTTCCCCATGTTACAGTTTATGTTTTTTTAAAATAAATGTAGTAAATGAAATAGATGAAATAACTGATTGAATTTAAGTAAAGTAAGTATGCAAGTATGAACTGCAGCTGTCTAGATGGTGAGGCCAAACTAACTCAGGCTTCTTTAAGTACTATTCAACTTTAAGTAAGTCCATCAAACTTGGACAATGCAATCAAACAATGAAGCCTTTCAATGGTTTCCATCCATTAAGGAGAATTGTCTGCAATTAAAACAGATTATTCAACCCATACATTTTTTACAGTTTACACTGTTATTCATTGCTCAGTCTTAAAGACACATGGACGGAATGAGATTATCAAGAGGAAAAGAAAGTCGAGGTGAAAAAGCTCTCAAGCTATTCCTGTCTTTGAATAACTAACATCCATTCAAAGACTGAATATACTGAGTTTAACTCCAGTGAATCCAATCAAACCATGAGCAGAATTACCACTGATCTTTTCTGTTTTAACAAGTATAAATGTAACATTTGCATGAAAAACATGTTGCTTCTTATTCTATTTTGAAAGTCTTGTTTCTGAAGGCCATACCAAAATAGCTGAATAAAAAAATACAAATCAGCAAATATTCTATTCAGAATGAGAATCCCTAGTAAATATGTATGAGCACGTTGAAAACAGAAGAAGGAGAGAGAAAGACAAAGTGAGGAAAGGACACTGAATTGCAGTCGGGAGCTCGGAGAGATGAAAATGAAACAAGAGAGAGGGATGAAAAGAGATGTAGAGGAGAGGTGGACAAGCAGAGAGAGAGAGAGAGAAATGTAAAGAATCAAATCTGAGGGGTGTAGGAAGTTTTATGTTCCCCTTATTTTTGGAATGAATAAGGGGGTAAGAATAATACATGAGATTTTAACTGATCCGTTAAGCCAACAAGATTTTGGGATATTAGTTATTGTTTTAATAATTAATTATCTGTTAATAGTATCTCTTACTGTGTACTTACCACTCATCTACTCTACAAAACAAACTGACCTGGTGATAAATCCAGTAAAACGGACATAAGACATTTGGTAACGTTTGCTCATTTTGTTTTTCTGATAACTTAAGACCTAGTCTTCAGTGATAAAAAAGTAAATCAAAACTTTGGCTTAAAATTTGAGTAAATTTTGAGTTATCTCAAAGCTTATGGAGACATTTGGTATACAGAACACATCTCAACAAAATACATAGATATAAATGCAGGCATATTATGACTTTGAGGGTGTAGTTTAACTTGAAGTGAGTAGTGCTACCTCTGTTTGTAGTGGCTAAGAAGTAAGTAATAATTAATATGAGACCTTCAGGATTAATGGCTGTCAACAAAGTGAAACATGGACAGCTTTGCGTTGCCTGCATTTCTGGTTCAGTCTTCGCCATGTGTGACGGAGGAGTGAGGATGAGAAGCTAAACAAACAGGAGAAGGTGAATCCAACCTGCTGGGAAATGCCACCAACGCTTTCCTTCACAAAGACAGCAGGGGAGAGAGACAAGGAGGCTTGCATGTTTTTTCCCACGTGCACATTGTTGTTAGATACTGACCAGCAGTGCCCTGGGAGGCAATACACCTGTGTGTTCATGTAATTGTACAAAAGAGTTGGTGGGAGTGGAAAGAATTTAAATAAACATCTGAAATATCAGTACTGATTGTTTAACTGAGTATTTTGAGAGAACATTGAATAAAAATCTGCCAGTGAATAGACTGCTGTCTCTTGCAGTCAGTCAGGACCGACTACAGTAAATCATATATATGTTAAGTGATGAGGAAGCTGCTCAGAACAGGGGTTCCCAACCTTATTGGTGCAGACAACTGTTATAGTATTGGCAGTTGTGTTGTTGGATGGACAGTGTGGGTAAGTGAGGGATGGTGTGGCAATTCACAACTGAATTAATAAAAGTCAAACCTTGGTATATTCTAAAAATACACATGAGGTCTTTTATCTCTCCTATCATCTTTAAGGAATCTCTCAATGTTAGTTTATTTTCTAAATTCATGTTAGTTGTCTAGTTACAGAAACAGGAACACAGCACATGTAGAGTAGATGGATGAGTAGTTATGTGGGTGATGACAGACTGACGGCCGATGATTAATTACTTTATCTCACATCCGTTATCGTTTTGTTGTGGGCGTGATAGGAAGTGATGAACAAAGATGTTGCACACACAGACTATGCCATGTTCAAAGTGAGTTATGTTATTATTGCAATTCTTCTTTACTGAATAATTAAAACTGCAGACATAGCCCACATTCCTTTCTGAAAAGGTAAAATGCACATTGGTGCAGACTGGATGAATTTCCATTAGTTTGCATATCAGAATATCTCTGCAATGCTGCCAGGCTGTTCATTGAGTCTGGATAACAAAAGACTTTGACATGTCTCCAGATTTATTTTAAAATTTTAGAATAAAAGGAACATTTTAGCTTCACAGTTCACACCTACCTTGTTTGGTTCAGACGTTCATACTTTTCAGTTCAAATAACAGGTGTGAAAGGTGCCTCAGACCAAATTTAGTCCGACCAAGAGAGGTGACCCCGGTCCGCATCAAACTGAACCATGTTATTCTTTGTTTGCAGTGTGAAATACTGATGTTAGTGATGCTGGTAAACATAATGATATGATGAAATTAACGTTTCATTGATTTTCTCAAATAGAAATGAAAGATTATACCTGCTGAACTAAATAAAAACACCTTTGTTCAAGCTTTCAGGTATGAAAGGGCTCTTATTAGCCATGAGCTTTATTATAATAAACATACAGGGTTCTATATAACAAGATCTAATTCAATCAAGTGCTAATACATCCGCATTGCATTGAATCACCCACAAAGCCAGTAGACAAAGAACAATAAGCTTTTCAGCTCTGGGGAGAAAGGTTTATGTCTCTTAGGCTTCAGCATTCGTCTTGCATCATTTCATGCTGGACAGATAAACTGCAACCAGCTTGTGTGAGCTTATGACCTGGAAGAAGAGGTTAATGGTTTTATATGGGGGGCATCTGATGACAGCGATGTGGCTCAGTGTAAAGGGTTCCATAGATTTGTAAGATAGGCTTCACCAGCAGCCCTTTCACATCTCAGGGAGATGTTTGTTGAAGTATTATTAATAGATGAATTGCCTAATGGAGTTTTTTTTTTTATTTGCTTATTTAACCCTTAAAGACCTGATGTACCCTTTACGAAAGCAAAAGCACAAAAAATTTAAAAGCTTCCTATTAATAAGTCTTTGATTTTCCCTTGGTAACTGGATATGACTGGACATAAGAATATGTCTGACATTTTACCATCTACATTTTGCATTCCCGATGTGAATTGTAGCCAATCATTATGTATTTCATATGTCACTGATTACACCATATAGAGTGGGCATACATCTCTTCCAATTCTACAGAAAGGAGAGACATTGAACCGGTTCTTAAATGATGACACATGCATATGCTGCAACCAGGAGGTTAAATCACATTTTTATACACTAGAGTATTTGATTTTATGACTATCGCATATCAAGCGAAACGCATTTTAACGGAAGCAAAATACCCCCTGACACTGACATAAAAAGCAACAAGTAGCCATGAAGATTTTAACGATTATGAGGAAATTAAATGATTGTTTGATGTTTCAACATATTAAATAGCTGAGATGAAGTCAGTAAATCGCACATTATCCACCAAAACTGCCAGTTTGTGCTGCTTTTGTCCAAAGGGATGACAAAGCTAAATGCATGAGGTTTGTGAGCCCATCCATCTCTGGATGGGGTGCCAGACAATTTGTAGGTCACCCTTTAGATTTGTCTCTTCCAGTTGGCAGAGACGTGACGAGACCTGACACCAGAAATTAATTTGAACAAACATAGTGAATCTTTAGTGTCTCAGTCAGTGGGAACAAAGTGCCCTTCCACTATGCACCTGAACCATGAAACCGACTGTCTGGGAGTGTCTAGACATGTCCACACACACAAAGCATACCCTTGTCTTAACACATATAAACAATTATATCATGCACTGTTTTATTGCATGACACAAAGTCACATTTTGCTTAAGCTCTTGTATTCTTGGCAAAATACACACAATTAATCAGCAATTCCATACACACCGTCTTTTTTCTGCTTCTATCCTACAGTGAAATTGCAATAGTGTCAACTCGAAAGCGGCACAGTGACGCAGCATCTTTGCAGCAGAACCCAAAGGCATATGCAGTGAAGAGAGAGGGAGAGACAAAGGGGTGTGTGAGGGGGGGAAACAGAGAGAGAGAGAGAGAGAGAGAGAGAGAGGAAGAGACTGAGCTACACACCTGACTAGATGGGGTGTTGTCTTCTGTGGCTTCGAAGAAAGGATAACATCCGAGACCTGAGAGGGTGAGAGAGGATGAGGGGAAAGAACAGTAATGAGGGGGAGAGAGAGGAGAGAGAGGGGGGAGAGAGAGAGATTAGATTTGGCTGCCAGTAGTTTGGGAGAGCAGAGGCAGGTGGCACCTCAGTTAACACACACAAACACACACTTCCTCAGTCCATCTTATGGACTGATGGAAAGGAAGGGAGGTGGAGGTGATAAAGTACTAAGAAGTGGTTGAGAAGGGAGAGTGTGACTGATACTGGTTCCCAATCAACTGAGAATCTACAGAAAGTGATAAAGCGACAGCAAAGGGGAATGTGTGTGTGCATGTGTGTGCGCCTTAATGTCACATGTACAGCGCTCATTTGACAGCAGCCACAAAGACTGACATATCTCCGCATCTGTTCTCTTCTCCTCTCTTGCTCACACACACACACGCACGCACGCACACGCACACACACACACACACACACACACACACGCACACACAGTGGAACGCCTCATGAAAGGGTAAACGCAACCACGTGGCTCCATTTATCAGATGCACAGTCGCACACGAGAGCTGACACAGACTAACTGGCTTTAGTCCAACACCCACAGTCTGAAAATGCTATTAAATTCACCCATTGTGGGCCACTGTGGGTATCTCAGCATGAGGGCAATGGGTTCATGATATGAATTACACTGAACCAGCAGCAGACAACATAAATCATCAATGTCAAAGAACTTGGCAACATTGCATTTCTAATAACCAGCCCCATGCGGTCATTTATTGATACAAAGGTTTCCTAGATCTTAGTAGCCCTAGCAACAAGGTCAGCAAAGGAAGACAGAAGTCCTTTTACATCTTCATCACTTAATCCTGGCACTTCTGGATGATGCCAACACTCTTGGATGAGACATGAAGTGTTAAGAACGAATACAACAAATGCAAAGATCCAGGGCTGCCCCCTAAATGTCAATGATTTGAATCATTCAGTTGAGAATCCCCAAGTAGAATAATGTGTTGTCAGTTTCCAGCTGTGACGCTGATAACAGCACAGCATGAGATGCATTTATACAGACCGCTTCACCCTAAAACAGTCAACAGTAGTAGACTAAATGGAATCCAGAGCAGTGCCCCTTAATTTTTGTTCACAGCTCTGATGCTCTCATCGTCAGTGGAACATGTTATTAAAGTCAACTAAACTTTCAGCCAGATCCTACTTCTGCCCACAAGTCCAGTGGCAGCGTTGTCAGGAGACATACAGTATATGTGAGATGTTCTGTGGGCGAGGATTTATAACTGTCGTGAAAAATTATGAGATGACTAAAGACAATAAAATGCAAGTCTTGTAGATAAATCAGAAACTTGATGTGTATGATTTTACTGTAAATTAACTTAGTGTGGAAAAGCTGCTCTGCTGGTGAAGGTATCTTTAAATACTGTACAGATCATCTGTCATAGGTTTTACTTTGCATATTCGCCCCATAATGGGAAATTGTTATCTCAGGTACAGCTCTACAGTCCGTTCAGTGAACTCATCACCTTCTTGTGAGCGGAGCGGATGCTTGCAATCAAATTCTTCAAGTAATTACACAAAGCTTGTGACCATGGGCTCAACAAACATTTTGAACTCTCGTTATTACAGCCACTACACATAAGTGGCAGTGGTATAGAAACTCAGCTGATAGGAACTACCAGAAGTAATTTCCTTCAACACTGATTTATTGTTGGATAGCAGCAGCTCATCTAAATAATGTGTTTGCACAATATAACACAGAAGAGTCTAAACCTGCAATATGTGGCGATGCATTACCCATTCAGAAAATGGATCCTCCAGACATCTGCAGTGATAATCTGTTAATGAGTTCATCTAAACAGGAAAGAGGCGGCGTAATACACGTCTACGGCCCCTAAATGTGCTCGACATAGAACAAGATCAGTGTTCATGTTCTTGGCAATGACTGCACATTAAAGAATAGCTGAACTACTTTCAGTATAAAGCCTGGGAAGTTGTACTCCTGCACCTCCTGAGGAAAACCTCCTCTTTTGCACACAGCACATCCAGGAGGTTTCATAAATGAAATACAAATGTTCTCTGAGAGGGTAAAGCACTGGTCTGATGTAACATACAAGAGATATCAAGATAAAACAGACGCAAACCAAAATCTGTGCTTTCTTCATAGATTACAGTAGTTTATCAAATTCATGTTTGCATTTTGCTTTTGACAGGGAACACAGGGTCACTCAAGTCTTGCAACAGTGCAGCCCAACACCAGCGACAACTTTATTTATGAATCTAGTTCCAGGGAGAAGACTTTGTATTGTAATGTGTAGGTAATTGTATTGTTCAACTTCCTTTACTTGAAATAAGCAGGAGGGAGACATGGTCTCATTCAGTGTATGAGTTTCATCAAACCTAATTTGTCTTAATCAGTGGGCAAAGCAGTTACTGGGGCTTGACCCCATTATCTCACAGTCTGAATCTCCGTCATTTGAAAGGTCTTGAAATCAGTCACTTGTAGACAGACATGATTTGCTGAACTCTTTTCTCTCATTGGGAAAAGGCTCAAACAAGTTTTCTCATGGTTGAATCATCTCTATGCTGGAATTTCATTTTTATTGACAAAGGCTTAATTTTATTCAGTGCCTTGCTGCTGTAGGTATTTCCAACACCCCATGCTCTTCTAGAGACAAAACAAACATCAATACAACTACCAGCTAATATGTGGGAGGCAACTCCTCTTGTTATCTACAATGCTACTTCATAGCTCCCTCCTGATGAATGAGAACTTAACACCTCCTCAGAGACCTCAGCATGCTGTCCTGCTCAGCCTTCTTCTGCCGTCTTATTCATGGGAATTCTTCTTCATCTGATCAAATGGTGTTTGACAGAGAAACTGTCAACAGCTTAAACAAACGCTTCCGATAGCAGCGGATCAGAAGTGTAAAATGTTTAAGAGGAATTTTGCAACAAACCAGCACAGACTAGAAGGTCTGGTGTGAATGGCTCTCTGAGCTCATTCCACATATCTGTCTGTCAAAAGCAAAGATTTGACTTGTTTTGCAGTTACTACTTTGACATTTAGGGTCATTGTCCTGCTGCAGCCAACGTCTACTGAGCTCCAGCTGACAATTACCCCCTCAACAATGCCCCCCCCCCTACAGTACAGCACTGTTGGCATAATATTTTTCTTGTTTACCTCGTATAAAGCTTCATGATCTTCCCAAACAATTGAAACAAAGTTTTATCAAAACATTGCCCCAGCAGCGTTTACGGAGTGTCAAGGTGCTCTTTAGTAAACATACAGGGATTAACATCTCATGTATAATCCATGATTGACTTCAGGCCTCTGTTAATCTGACAAAGCTTTAAATTGTGAATACGTTGAAACAACAGCAATTTATTTTTTTATGGCATTTTTTTAGTTTTAGTAGTCTGTTTCAATTTAAAGGAACTTCCACCTGATCAGCTCCAATTCTTACATGAATGCATAATGGTCTCACTTGCTATTATTCAATTACCTTGTAAAGTGAAACTACATGGCTTGCTCTTTGATCATTTTGGGCAAAAGTACAGTTCACTTCCTGTTGAATGTGTTGTTTGGTTGATTTTTCAGTTTCAAATGAATTTATTCAATAAATATATTAAGTTATGAGATATTTTTAGGGGTGTGCTGGGATTATGATTAACTACATGTTTAAATACAAAATGAGAATGCAAAATCAGATAATTCAGAGATTAAGTAAATTGTGTAATCTCAAGAAAATAGGTACGGAGTGCATTGCAAGGGACTACATCTTTAATCAAATGCAGAGCGGGTCTGTTGCTGTACATGTTTCACTTATTCCACTGATTCTGCCCTTTAAGAGATCTCTCAGCCGCGAAATAACTATAATTCACCATCATGCCAAAGCCCAGAGAGACACACACAGTCTGTGACAAAGGAAATTAGGAGTCTGGGACTAAAATCAGCAACTGAAACAGTGAAACACTAACTGCCAAAGTCAGCCTGAGTTTTTGCTACTAGTGACTTGATGGCAGGTATAAAATATAGTTACTAGTGGTAAACATAATTCTGCCCATAATTATGATTTATAAAATTGTCTTTTCCTTGGGACAGTTTTATATACTGAAAAGGAAACACGGAATTAAATGCTGATGTGATGAGATCAGATTAAAGTAATTTAACTGTCTAAAAAAGACAGATAGACGGACATGAATACTTGATCCAGTTTGTTTGCGTCTGCAAAATCCGTAAAATGAGAATCAGAAATCAACTATGATCGTCCAAAGATATTAAAGCCCGGAGGCATAACAAATGGATATGTTTTCAAGGGCACCAGCAGCATATTTTTGAGATGAATTAACAACTGAGATGGTAGAACAGATCTGTTAATCTTTTTCTTTTTTGTGCCAATATTGTACATTTTGTCAGTGACAGACTACACTCATTGTTGGGCTATCTAGTGTCATTAGGAGGTCTTTGTCCATTAAATCTATTTTTGGCCAAGTGTTTCTCAATCCATCTCTGAGTTTCGCAAAAGGAACCCCTGCATTAAAATCACAAAGAGTCGTGTCCCTCTGTGTGTTTTGTTAAAACACCAAATCAAACAGAACAGACTCTTCCTTCCTTGAAAAGCAGAAAAAGCACCATATGCCAACATGATATACAGACCAGGAGGCAACAGGGCAAAGAAAGCAGGCAAATAATTGGGGTGATGAAAAGGTCAGGGGAAAAAAGAGAGTAAACTATACACAATAATACAAAAATCCCTCCTCATCAGACGCATTAATCCCTGTATTTTAAATAAGTATCAGTCTTTCCTTCCTGTCCCTGGGCAATAAATTACCAGTGAGACAAATCACATTTGAGTTTCATAATGTAATTAGTTTGGGCAACAGTAGAAGCAAAGCAAAGCAGGAATGTGAAGACAAGACAAATGGCACTGTACTATATATTAATTACATCACCAATTAGCTTAAAGCAACATTATTCATCTATTTACCTTAAATAACAGTTTCAAAATCATTTGGAGGAAACCTGACTGAAGAAAACAGTGTGTCCTCTGCTCCACATCCCAAATGCTTGTTTTTGCAATAGAGGTGCATAACTGAATGATTGTGATCCAAGTTGCTGAGATCAGGCCCAGTAGATTTAGGAAACAGATCAGTTAAAAAGTCATGGAAACCAAAGTGTATCTGTGATATTCAGCGTGGAAATATTCCAATGATGAATAACTGCAGACATCAGCGTCTGACAGCACTTCAATTTCAGAAAACATTTTGTAAATAGGCTATTTGATTCTTGGATGTTTTCATGCACAGATATTCCCTCAACTGCAGCCATATTTATCTCTGGTTGTTGTGTCACTCCTGCCTGAGATCTGCAGTGTGTGCTTGTGTGTTTCTATTGGACGGTGGTTGGTAAATGTGAGGTACAAGCAGCCAGCTAGCTGAGTCCTCCCAAACTTCTGTGGTCCTTTCTGAAGCCACATCAGTCGCTGCTCTGCTGGGTGGGGTTTGAAAGATGGCGGTTGCTGTCTTCCGCTGGAGCACACACGGCCCAGATTAAAAACATCACTGTGATGCTAAAACAAGAGGAGCATTTGAGACAGGTCGTCAAAGGTGTGAGAACACTTTACATTAAAGCCTTCAGAGACTGTTACCTGCAAACTGTACAAAGTTGATTTCACATGTATCAGCATCACAACACCCCACATGGTATGAACCTGAAGAGAATAATGTTGGAGCCATTCTTCTTCTTCTTCCCTCGGTTTATTAGACGATTGTAAACACCTTTAGGTTCACACTGTGGTGATAATGTCCCGCTGTTCCATGTGAAATCAGCTTTACACAAACTTTTAATGACTGCTGCTTCCCTGATTCAACAAGGAGAGAGAGAGAGAGAGAGAGATAGAGAAAGAGAGAGAGAGAGAGAAGCAATGGTCGAGAGACCTATAGGCTGAATGAAGAGTGGGAGCACAGATAGCGAACACAATGCTGCGAAATAAAAACAGAAACCTGAATTTTTTAATTGTTGACATGTAAATTTTGTCTTTAATATTAAAAATAACAGACAAATTATTTGATTATCAAAATAATCGTTGGTTGCAGGACTAATTTGAACCAACTGATATAATTGGGAATTCTACAGTTAATCTATACGTATATAGAGTTTATAGTAAAAAAAAAAAGCAATCCGCAAAATATCAACTTTTCAAAAAGGGAGCTTTTGTTGACACATAACCTTGATTAAATAACTTTTAAAAGTTGTTGCTGGAAATGCTCATTTTCAACACATAGAAAAAACCAAACTTTAATACTTTTTAAACACCAACAGTGTTACAGTTTGGTTTAGCTGACATAAAGAAATTGTGAAAAGAGAATTAGCATGTGCTGCCCTAGTTCAACATTTTGTCTTCTATTCCAAATCCATTTTCAATCAATAACTTGAGCCAAACCGATACATCAGTTCACTGGTTGTATCTGCTGAGCCTTTCATACACATATGCTATCAGCTTGTTTGCCGAAATGCACTGATAAGAGAAGTTTATTTGACAGAATAAAGATGTAACCTCATCAATATTGTTGTAATCCCCCACACATCCATATGACTCAAACTCTAAGCTTTTTACATCAATTTCCAGCACTGGAATCCAAAAAGAAGAAAGAATCCAGGGACATAAAAACAAAGTGAATGATATGAAGAGTAAAAGAAATACAGTCAAATGACCATTGGCAGCTATCATTAGCTTTATGAGAGGAAAACTCTAACCCTCATTCATGAGAACACTGGTCCTTCTCTGGCCTTTGCTGCACAGTAGTGAGGGATAAAATATCCTGCTAAAGAACTGTGCCTCTTTCAGACAAGTGTTTCCTCCACAGTCGACTGAAATAACCCCTAATTTCCCTTTGCAAATGAAAACAGAGAAAGGGAAATTGAATGGAGGATGAGAAAGGAGAGAAAGAGAGTGAACTCCCATTTATGGAAGTGAATTTCCTCTATGTGTTGCCTGTTTTCTTTTTCAATGAATTTCATTTCTTTCCTGTTCTTAAAAAAAAGAAGAGGAAAAGAGTTAACATAATAACAAAATGTTTAACACAAAATGGCCCAGGTGGAATGAGATTGTTTATCTCCCTCATTTTGCCTCTGTGTTGCTCTCTCTGTTTCAGGTGTCTCTAAATGGTCACAGTGAAAAAGCAGTCACAACGTGAATCATCAAATAAAATCGACTGTCGGCATCGGTCGTCGCACAGCTTTAGATGGCGGTGCTCTTTACAAGCGTTTTCACAGATTCTTTATTGGTTTACGTGGGCTGCAAAACAAACAGCTGATGAACACTCCCTGGTCTGTGATCTCACACAAAAACACCAGGGCAACACAGAAGACTCACGAGCAGACACATATGGACGACTTATGGCTGTGATCCTTCACTGCTATTCGAGTGTAGGTGGGTGCAGCTTTCACTGCCACTGATTCCAGGTTTTCAAGATCAGACTTTTTTTTTTTCCCAAGACGAGCCACGAGTTTTAAAAAGCAGCTATTCTAATGCTGTGTGCAACACTGAGACACAATTGCCTTTGTAAATTAGGATTAAAAGCACAAGCAAAGTATAAATAACAATAATAATAATTGATAATATTCCCAATTAAAAGGACTTGCTCGTATTATGAATCTACAGGGAATCATAACCTGAGCATGCAAGTATGGTAGAGCTTTAAATAACCAGTTCCAGCTTGTTGTTCCCAAAACACCCAGTGTTCACAACCTGTCCAGCACCAAATGGCAGGGAGACACAGTTAGTGACTAGCTGATGCAATTAGCAAAAACAAAACAAAAACAACATTAGACTTACATCCAACGTGCTCGCAAACCCTAAACAACAATGCTACAGGTATACTTACATGACTGACCACACACATTTTGCTGCTAACAGGGAGGACACTAACAAAAAACCCATCCTGAACAATCAAACAGGACACCACAGCATCCAAGAAGTGGCATGTGGAAATTTTTTGTGTTCTACAGCTTAGATGGCAACATAACGAACAAAGATAAGGCTGTTAATTTATTTTATACCACATACATGTCTTACTCTTCTGCAGGCTCACCTGTTAACTTTCAACCCAAGTGAGGCAGCGAAGGAGGCACCACTGACGACCAACATCAAGCAACGTCAAGTGTTCAGCTTTGTCTGACTGTGCCAATAAATTGTATGTTATGCCAAAAGATGGCGCGCCGCTCTATTTGGTTGGCAGTGTGCAGCACAGATGATGAGGAGCAGTAAATTACTGACAGGCCCGGTAATGGCTCCCTGGGTGGAGGTGCTGAGGCCGGGTTGTGTGCACTCTGACCAAGGCAGTGGAGATGTCTGGGGTTCCTGAGTCTGTGCCCCGGCTCCGTGCGCTCGTACACCACCTCCCCCCGGTCTGACGGCTCAGTACCACCCCTGCTGCAGCCAGGAAAAACCCTGATATGTACATATAGCACTCACTTGTTTGTCTAGACTATGGCTAAATGCTCTGCTGCTGCTGTCATGCTTTATAACATTTGGGATACGGAACAATACATTCAGTCATGTTGACCAACGAATCATCCTCCTCCCTGTCTCCGTTCAATTTAGGCGTCATTGTTACACAAACCTATAGTGTCAGAGCAACCCATTGCCTTTGTGTAGGGATGCATACACTTCACACATCCTATCCATTATATTCACAGCTGATACAGCTTGAAAACATATTTGAAAGGTTGTAATGTGTGTCTGTGTTATATGTGAGTGTGGTGCTAGTGTGCTCTTGGGAGTGGGGAGGGCTGCTGTGGGTGGTAATGAGCTAGCCGCTCAGTTTCCACAGCAACACCCTGACTCAGTCAGTCTCCATGGCAACTGATAACAGCATTAGTTCATTCTGCCTAAGTGAAGGTTCATATCAGACGATGGCAATTTGATTTTTTTTTTTTTTTTTTTTTACAAAAAATGGCAGGCAAGGATGTTGGTAGTGGGGACTCCTGATCATTTTTCCACTGGACCATATTTGTGTGGATGAAGTGTAAAACTGAGTCATGATGTCCAGCATATTAGTTGTTTTGGGGAACTGAACACAGATGATCAAACATAGGGGGGTTTACCACAAACAGCCTGTGCTTGTGTGACAAAAATGACAAATAAAAAATAAAAGTCTAGACAGTAGACGCCTTTAT
The DNA here is from genome assembly GCF_024713975.1 of Paralichthys olivaceus. NCBI lineage: Eukaryota > Metazoa > Chordata > Actinopteri > Pleuronectiformes > Paralichthyidae > Paralichthys > Paralichthys olivaceus. The sequence continues at coordinate 14,257,157 of NC_091102.1, forward strand.
GAAATGGCAGGTTATTTCTTTTAATGATATGCAGGACTCACATGTATCTGCAATGGAGGCTTCAACCAAAACGCTGCATCCTGCGTTACCTTCCATCGCCACAAAAAGATGAATTAGTCGAGGGAACAATTACAAATGTAATGTAAGAAGAGAAGAATAAAAGAATATCAGAATAACTGGATTTTATATGCCCAGTCAGAGTCCTAACCGAAGTCAATGAAAAACCTAAGGGATGATGAGATTCTCCTTCCCTAACAACTTAAAGGAGCTTTAACTGTTTGATTAAAATCCAAAGCCTAGATGTGCAAAGTTAATAGAGATCTAATCACAAAGACTTGCTGCTGTAATAAATGAAAAAAGTGCTTCCAATCAGGGTGTTATTTATTTAATTTTTAAAAGTAAAATCATCTTTTTTTCTCCATATTTGTACTTGTTGGTAAACATGAGAAAATTACAACACTTATGTTGTTATATTTGTCTTTACATTTCAAAAAGCTGCTATTTCATAAGGGTGTGTGAACTTTTTATATCCACTATATTAATGAAAGCCTTTGGTGCACATTGACCAAATTATGCAACATTTCTACTCTACACACCTATTAGCCCAAACACAACACACATTGAATGATGACAATAAATTAACCCTGCCTTTAATTATTTTCCTTTACCCTCACTACATTCATCAATGGTATATAAGGAGCGTATCTGTATCATCAGTACTTTTCTTTTACCATTTTTTCATTGGAAAATAAAACAACTGATTTGCCAAAATTATGCAACATTACGAAACACTGTAAAATATAATTATTGTGTGTTTTCACTAGGGGTTTGGACACTGGGGTAAAGGCTATAGTAGCAGAATACACTAAGTCTGTCACACGGTGTAACATTTGTAGTAAGTATTGAATGCTATCAAGTTCCAAAAGTTAAGACTCCTTCCCTATTAAAAGAGACAGAGAGCGAATTCCCTGCAGAGCTCAAATCATTACTACAATTTACTAATTTGGCACCACGTAGCCATTTTGTTGTTCTAGTAGTGCCATGGCGAACAACTTAACCTTCCCTGTCTGCACCTTCATAAAACAGATTGCATATTTGTCAGTCATTATGTGTTTCCCAATTCAATTCTCTCTGTGGATGTGAAGAAACCCAACAACACCCAATAGTGAGCAATTATTATTTGTGTTATCTCCACATCACAACTGGATTGCTGGCTCTAGGTTGCCATGGAAGCAAAAGGGGCACTCGATGCAACGGTTGAGCAAACCTGGCATATATGAAATAAACACATAAAGGGAAACAAAGGTAGAGAATAGTGAGAAGAGTGATCATGCTGATCCAGTGGTGCGAGTGTGTCCCCTGGAAGCAGTGACTACGGTATATATATATGAGGAAAGCACTGGCAGGGCGCCAACACATCCTCCTCCTGGATTCCTTCATCCGTTCTCTCATCCCTCCAGCCCCTGCTGCTCAAAACAAGAGAGAGGCACATAAACCCATGTGCCGCAACACAGCAGAACACTGCAATGTGCAAATCAAATAAAAGCCATGCCTGAGGAGACAATAGGCACATGGACTGAAGCCGGTATAAGAGCAGCAAGCTTTACTACTGTGTGTGAGTGTGAGTTTGTGTTTGTGTGTGTGTGTGTGTGTGTGTGGTGTTGTCAGACTGACGGTATAGACTAGTGGGATTTGGAGAATCAGTGACTGTATCTGGCCTATAAGGAACTAACTGAGCTAAATATGTGCTAGAAGTACTTGAATCTGTCTGATCAAGCTGTTTTAAAATAACCAAGAACATTCTGAGAAAACTGGATGAAGCATTCTACCAGAGGGCTGTAATTACTTCAATGTGCCAAGTAGGTTTTCAACATACAGTAATTTACTTTTGTTTTATTTATAGAATTAATTTCCTATACCTTATTCTCTCTTCAATTATATGTAGATCTAGATTATTCAACAAAGTAAACTGAGCCTGAACTTTGTGGAGCTTGGATTATTTTAGTCATCAAGGATGAAAATGAAATGAAATTACTTGTTCAGGTGCTTCACTGCTAGGTGCTTCACACAAGTAAAATATTGATCTCCACCTAATTACTGGCTGCAGTATTAGTCATAAGTCATGTTAGTGGGTGGAATGTGGACAAAACTAATCAAAGAACACATTTAATACTTTTTTTCAAAGATGGTTTCTGTCAGTTTATGATCAAGTGTTGTTTTTTCAGGTAAGTTTGGTTTGTATTAGTTATTTGATAGTATAAAATGGAGTGAAATGATTGACAGCTGAAACTGACTTGTGATTGGTTGAACTAATTTATCGTCGGGATGGCGATGCCACAGTTCCACACCTCGCAGGCTGCAAATCATTTCAACATTTTATCTTTGTTTGTGCACAAAGGGAGGAAGCAGAGACGCGTCATCCATCTTCCCACTGGTCATGACAGCCATGTTGAGAATGTGAACTTTCAACACCTTTAGACTGAAAGGTTTGACTAGAATGAATCTATTGCATTTTCTTTGATTTAAATTATTGCATCTTCCTACTCTTCTCCAAATCAGCACGTTCCTTCCAAGAGACCACCTTCCTGCAATAGGCCATTCTCTCTGTGTGTGTGAGATCTTTCAGTCAAGTAATCCTATCCTCTTTTCCTCTGATGTAATCCTGTAATTTCCTCCAGTAGGAAGGTTCCCACTCACACTTAATCACATATAAACTGGCCCTTAATCCTGGTAATCTAATAACCATTGTATTGTTTGGGCAGCTCTCTGTGCAGTTCTGTGAGCTCTGCCTGAAGGTCTCCATGGTTCTTATGAGTTATTACATCAAGTCCGGTGATAAGTCAGATGCCTACAATGGATGGCTTGGTTTTACATGAGTTAGTACTAATATTTTATTTTCAGTGTTTATAGAAAACAGTTATAAACTGGTCCCATATGTAAAAGGAGATGAAGAGATAGCAAATTATTATTTCACTCCTTTCCTAACACAAAATTACATTTTCAAAACTCTTACCCAAATTTCTAACATCTAATGTTGAGCAACCTTATATATTATGTTGTAAATTAATTTGAAATTCTTACACAGTATTTCTAATTATGAAATACAAACAATGCCATCATATGTTTCATTATCACAAAAACAAATAGACAGAGGCATAAAATCTTAAGGGATCAAATCAAGCTTCCTTTAATTTCATCTATTTATTTGTGTGAGATGGTGGGAAAATCAATGGGCACAATAGGATGATGCCAAAAGCTACACTGGTGCACCAGTGACCTCCTCTCTCAGCCTTCGTGTTCTTTTTTTGGCAGAGGTGCTTTTAGTTGGCTACAGCTTACCACCAGGACGTACCGTGCACATGCACTGTGATCTCCTTCCATATGTTTTCGGAGGTGGTAATGCTGCTGCTTTTCTTACACAATAGCGGGATTTGTATTTAAAGCAGCACCTCCACATCAAAAACATTATCTTTGAATTATTTTTTTCCTTTCATTTAGGTTAGGAAGATAATGGAGGAGGAGCATTTGATTCATGTAATCATTACTTTAATTTTTAACTTGTTAACTAACAATCAAAATTATTTAGACACAATAACACTGTGCGCACATGTTTCTACAGATGGTTTATATAATCATCTTTCACCATATAGAGGCTTTGGACTGAACAGGTACAGCAAGGTGCGGTATGTTGTATGAGGTGAGGTGCGATTAAAACAGGGTTTGGCCTGAACAGATGGTCCAAGATTAAAGCCTGAAAGAAGGGAGCTGCTTCGCCACCCCCTGAGGAGTCAGCCCACAGGTTGTTTCAGAGAAGGAAACACACATAATCCTCGATAGTGCTGCTGTGACAGTAGATGTCTCAGAGTCAAGCTCTGTAGTTGTGACAGTGGATGTCTCACAATCAAGCTCTGTGGTGTGTGAATCCTGCTCTAAGTAGGAATATTGGTGACAGTGAAACTGAAGTTATTTGATGGGATTGGCCTGTCAAGAGGAAAAAGGTCTTCCACAACACATCCAATGACACACAGCCTTCAAAAGGGTTTAGGAGCTACCACATTTAAGAGACAGATGATGGAGTCTTCTATACTAATTGGCCACCAAGGGATGAATTGTGTATTTGTACTTACTGCATGTATGTGTGAATGTGAGGATGTGTGTGTCTGTTTTGCTCTGAGTAGGACTTCCTGCGTGTAGGCATGGGTGTTTATTACATAACTAAAACAGGGACAACTTGCTTCCCCGAAGACAAAACGCCGTAAAGATGAAACGCAACGCTTCAAAACAATAAGAGAATTATTCATGTTCTTCTCTCATGTCTAACTTGTAAGCTTTTACGCCTGGAATACCCAGAGATCTCCAACAAGTTCAGAACCACCTCACACACTTCACAAAACATCTGCTGACACTCGTGGTGGGAAACAGGGAACGCGAGCACGCGAGGTGATGAAAAAGAAAAGAATGCAGATGTCAGCTGTCTCCAAATGGAGAATCGGCTTTTAATTAATTTCATGCATTCTGTATCCTCACTGTATCTCAACTCGTAATGAGGAGATCAAGCTTGATGTGCTCCATTAAAGCCATTTTAAGTAGAAACACCTCATTTGGAATTATTTCTACAAACATCACCTTCTTACATTTAATTTACTCTTATAATTAACAAAGAAATTATTATTCTGCTTGTTTCACAACTATAAGCCATTTCTTGTTAAACTGGAACATAGTGACATTTTATTAAACCCTGCTGTTGTTAATGTGATTAAATTCCTGTTGTGAATAAATTGACTTTTAACATATCTTGGGTGCATGTACATGTTAAATTGATGGGGTTTTCAATTTTTCTGAATACAATGCCATTATCCAAGAAGCGTTGTAAGGCAGGTGAAGAGAAGGTCATATTGTGCTGTTCACCTCAGTACCCTCTGTCTGTTTTCTCATTTAGTGGAGAAAGAAAAGTGAGGATTTTATTCCTCTGCAGTGCTGCCGTTCAGCAGACGTGTGTCTGTGTCGAACAACTTTCGAGGGGGCGTCACCATCAACTGCTGAGCTCCATCAAGAGAAGCCATTAAGAGGAGCAGAACGGAAGACAGGGCAGTAATATAAAAGCATTTTAGTAAAGTGATGTAAGACGCAATTATCCAGACGGAGGCTGTAAAACAAGCGATTTATGTAAGCTCATGCTGGCCTTTACTGCATTTACAATATGTAGGAGTGTTAGAAAGGGATTTGACAAAGAAATTCTATATAATGTACATGACAACACACATTTTTGTGGGATTATGGAACAACAAAGGGGGGATTCTAAAATACTCCAGTAAATGAAAATAAAAGTGCAGCATAAAACCACATTTAATCAATTGCTGTGTGCATTTGAATGTCATCCTGCTCCACCTGAAACCTTACCACGAACCACCAGGAATCTCCTGTCCATTTAGCTCCGTCGTAGATTATTGTCGCTTGTATTTGGTGTCAGACGTCAAGACTATGAGGCCTGTTACCAGTGTATGACAAATAATTAATTTAAATTAAAGAGTAAAATATAGAAAAGGCTTGTGAACATTCACGATATATGAGTGAAAAGTATTTCATTTTTATACTCTTGTGGACGTGGAATCGGTGGGTGGTGGGAGTTTAATGGGCACTGGGTGGGAAGACGTCGTTTTAGGATTATCTTTGTATCATCTCAGGGGTTTTGGCTTTCTGGTATGAGCCAGGTGAGTCCCAGTCTACACTGTTCACAAACTCAAGGATCCCTCAGAGGGGTTGAGCAATATGGTTCGGTTCTCCTGCTTTTCCACGTACTGTATGCGTTCATGCAAAGGTCTAAAATGTTGGTTCCGTGACTCACGCATGCGTACGTCTGACACAGTGGCTAGGATGTGGGAACAGGGGCTCTCCGGCTCTGCAGGTAGATGATATTAGTATTTCTATGCCCACACACTCCACTGTGGAGATTGTTATTTATCATTCTGCAAAATAGGAATTCTGGATTGGATGAAACAGACTGAAAAAAACTAAATTACAGCATTATGTCACAAAATAGTGCCATGAGATATCAAAGTAAAAGACATTTTCCCTCAACACAATCACATAAAACTGAAAATGATACCTACACACAAGCATTACACTCCCCCACACACACAGTGTATTAGCATTTACTCCCACACACAAGCTGAGGGAGAGGAGAGGAGAGGAGAGGAGGTACAGCCCTCACTTTTATTTCTGTCACATCTGCTCTCTCACATACAGCTGGGTGAGGTGACTATTTTTCTCTAGAAACAGGTCCAGGTTCTTTAGACTTCTGGCATCAGGAGGGACCCAAAAGAAATTCCCCAACCCAAAATACTAGTTGCATCTTTTAGTTATTTATTTATTTGCTGCTTTTCTTAAAGGACTCCAGTACCTCTCAAACAAGCCATATCTTAGAGGAAAGGGTCTATGCCATGTAAAGCTATGTGTGTTAATAGTATCAATGTCAGCCTCACTGCTGGAGAGTGTTTTTGTGATTACTCCTTCAAATGAAGTATCCACAATGAGATATGACCAAATTACTGTTCAGTACTTTTTACTCTGGCAGCAATATTTCCAGGCTTTGCTGTATTTAAGTTGGGATGAAAAATAAGAGGTGCTGTATCTTCTATATGAATATATGGATTAGTCTGCATTATATATGAATATATAATGCAGACTAATCCAGTCCCATTTGATGCTGTGTGTTAAACCATAGCTTCAACCTCTGTGTCCAGGGTGTCACGAGCGCAAAACGCCTGAATAGCACACTCAGTTTCCAGTGTCCTATGTGTTTAAAGCTAAAACAAATGCAGAGCAATACAACAGTCCATCTTTAAATCCTACCTGAACTGAGCTGTCAGGAAGACAGATAGAGTCTGTGTGTTGGGACAGACTCTTGTGGGTTTGTCTTGACTGATCTCAGCCTCCTGCAAACTAAAGGTCAGCAAGCTTGAGCCCAAGTGTCCCTCAGGGCACAAAACATCACAGATGAAGAACAGAAGCCCAACAAGACTTATACAATGTTCTTATCACTGTGTTGGACAGCAGGTAGAAATCTGTCAGAAAACATGGAAGTCAGGTGGGGTCAGCCATACCACTCCTGGACCATAGCCAAGAATGACTAGCCTTGATTTGATGAGTGATAGCCCATTCACCTTGTGAGAAACAAATGCTGACGTCTGCGTTCTGTTTATCAGCATTTAAATCTGACCTCGATATGATCAAGGATTAACACCTAAAACCTTTTCCTTTGACAATCAAACTGAAATTTTCCTTCTATGGAAATGCGATGGTGGTAAAGGCACTAAAACCTGATATTCACTGAAGATTAACATCTGACTCTCCTTGTTTTTCATTAGCCATACCCTTTTTTTACTGTGTAAACTAGGGCCATGTCTTTGCAGATGTAAGTTGCAACAGCAGCTGGTACCTCCTTCCATCAATCTTTGCCATATGGTGTGCCGCGGGCAGAAGCCTCTTGTAACGTCTGAGTCTGGGGTTTGTTTTGAGTACTTCTGTGCCTCTCATCTTTAGACTCTCTCTGTACTGTTTAACATGCTTCCTGTGTAGGTGTTAATAGAGGTTAGTGGTGTTTGAGTGTGTTGTGGGGACGCGTCTGGGGCATTATTTGTAAAGTATGTTTTTACCGATCCATGTCAGACTTTTCATCCCCAAACCTCATCCATGCGACAAAGGTAGACACTTGTCTATTAGGTACAAGCTCTTTGTGTCTATCTAAGGAAGCTTAGAGTCCTTCTCCTGTTGCCTTCTAGCAAATTCCCTTCTTGCATCCATGCCATGTGGAAGAATAGCACCATCCAAATTAAGAAAATCATTGCCATAAAGAATGCCACAGCCATGTGCTTTTCCTTCCTGATATTTAATCTGTTTAAGAATCACTCAACAAGTCAACAACTGACTAAGTTCAGTAAATAAAAAGGCAGAACAGAACAACTCAGTGCATAAACCTCACTTCTGCAACCTGCTATGTTGAGTAGGAAGACCATTGTTTTATGAGACATTTGGTGAAAGTTTCAAACGGTTGTATGAACAAACCTGTATGCTCTATGTGATCTGGAGCAAAAAACCACCTGTACCAGCTCAAACATGCCCCTCTGTAACTAACCCTGACCCAGGGGTCAATATCTGTTTATTATCACACAAGAGACCATCTTCACAACACAAACAAAATCTACACTGACCATAAAGCCTGACCTGATATCTGGTAGAGGGATGAATTGTTGCCATGCAGGTATCCTTGACCCTGTGCTCGCTACTGTAAAACTGAATACAAGCAGACGGCTAATGTACAATGCCAAGTCATGTATCAATGACATGCTAGTTGTTTATGGAACCAGTGTTCCAGCTTGGTTTGTTATTTGCTCTACTACTCTTCAAAATAAGAGTCAACTTGTGGTTTTAGAGAGAGGTAGTTGTCAGTAGCTGAATCTGGGCAGTCAGTAGATGACTCTAAGCATCAATAATCTCTCATCAACAGTCTATTGCACAAAGATTTCAATAATGGGTGTTGTGAAGTGAGAATCAATACGATCAAAATGGCATTGATATCAAATAATGTTCCATTCCTTACATCGTTGTTTAAAAATACTTCTTAAATGAATAAGCGAGTCATGTATTGCATCCTTTTAGGCTACTACAGCAGATGGGGGATTTTATCTGAGGAGTTCAGTTCTGAATCAGAGCATGGCTTATCTGAAAAACTTAAATATCTAGTATTGAGGTCCTGGAGGATTGTGTTGTCTGTTGAACTACCTGTTAAGCCTAGAAAATATGAACTCATTGCACCTGTGAATTTAAATAACTTTAAGCAGCTATACATTATTTCATTTAAGAGACTGTAGAATATAAATCAAAAATAATCTAGACATACAGTATAATAGGGTTGCCGTGGCAGTTGCTGTTACCACTGTTACAGTGTTCACACACACACACAGATTACATAACTTGCTCACCAGCCCCACAGTCAATTTCAATTTTTTTTACAAGCATAAAATATAAGGGGAGGTTAAAGAATTCACCTTGGGTTTTACACAATCGTGACTGGCATTTTTCATACTAGAAACCAAATGGCAATTTAATGCAAATAAAAGTTGACTGCAGCCTATATACTAAGGTGTTGGCATGAAACAAAGGAGCATCTTCTGATACTTTGTAAGCACATTTACTAATGAGCTAATCTTCCAAAAACCTGGAGTACTTTACTTAGCCTGAGAGGCAGAGAAAGAGGAGAGATTGGCAGCTGGCTGGCAAACATGGCAGCTGAGTGTGTTGGTGCCACTGCCAAAGTGCCACTGAGAGTCTCTCCTCTTTCATACAAAGAGCCTTTTCCAATTCCTCTGTCTCTCACACACCCAAACAAACAAGCAAACACACACACTCAGAGAGCATCGCGTCAAGCTTTTAGTGTGTGTGTGCGTGCGTCCGTGCGTGCGTGCGTGCGTGCGCATGTGAATGACCAGCTGACTAAGTATCTTTGTGGGGTTCAGGATTAGGTTTTCACGCTGGCACACGGAGCTTAGTGAAGCTGACCTACAGTACGTGGTGGCACTTCACGAGTGGTCTAATGGAGCTGGCACCTCAGCCAGGAGCGCTTTCTCGGAAGGCCGATCATACTAAAGCAAATGACACCATCAATTAATCCTTTACATTTCCATAATTTTAATTTTAGTACGTATCTTTCTGGGGGTCTTAAAGGACAGTCCTTTACTGCCTGGGTCTTACATTTTCTTTTGTATCTATTCAAACCTGCCAATTTTCACAGCATTCTACTCATAAATGTAATTACTGTGACAGGAATACAGTGACACAGCATTCCCGTACAGCAGTAGATGTCCATAAGGGCAAGCAACACATGTTAGACAACAAATCCCCAGTTTAACCTAATTATCTAAATGATCTTATCATGAGCTGGAAACAGGGACAAGTGTTGCATATGTAACCCAAAAATATCTCCACTGTCTCCATGAGATCATCAGCACAGTGGACACCTGTAACAGACAACACAGGTATGTTCACCTGTGCGTCGTCTTCCTCGTCTCTTTGTGCGGATGCCATGTCTTTTTTCCACATGTCACTGATGTTTGTGATTAAAATAGCATCCTAAGGAATGTCATTACAACAATAAGAGGTGGTAAATGTTCAGAATTTCCATAAAAAGTTTTAAAAACAACAAGTCAACTGTTTTAAGTAGTAAATGTTTTCGTCTTCAGTCAAATGAAACATTTAATGATGTGTTTTACCGATTTGACAGAGCCATTAACACTCTGCGTTTTAATCTCTTTATTTCTTTCTGTGTGAGTCAACCCTGCAGGTGGTCTAACATGCTGCCACCACCACGTTCCAGACTGGCACTAAGATGAGTCCACAAATTCCTCAACACTAGCCTCCCTTCATTGGGCAGATAAATACTCAAATTTAAGGTTTTGCTTTTTTAAGAAATGTATGTTTTTACACAGTTTTTCTTTTCAAAGCTGCTCTGACCCATTCTGCTTTCAGGCTCCCTCATTCTTTTAAGTGAAAACCAAAGGGAGAGTTTCCATTTTGATATGCTCACCACAAGGTTTCCTCATGTCTTTTGATTCATCTTTTATTTTCAACTTTCTTTTTTTATAAACATGTATTTAATTGTTCTATTATGTAAATCCATACTCCATACTGAACAATAAAGTTTAAATGTACCCTGGGATGATTATCAGACCTTGCATCCCAAACTAAAAACCCCAGATTTCCTGGGAAGACATTTCATTAATTCACAAAAACTCAACATGTCTTTTGTCACTACGTCACTATTGTGACTGCTCACATTCGAATGAAAGTCTTTTAATCCAACCTGTCAGCTGAATCAACCGCACACAACACAGACGTAATTCATTAGCTCTGAAACAGTATAGATCACAAATGCAGACATCTGCACTTTCAGCTGATGTCTCTTCCCCTGATGAATATTTAATGACTATTCACTTACTATCAAATTAGTTCTGTAAATCAGCCTGTAATTTCTACTGTGCACCGCCATGAGGAGTTTAGGGATGAATCTCTAAATGAGTACTTCTGTTTATCTCTGATAGAAACCAGGCACATCATGGTAGTGGTCCACTTTCCCTTTATTAAAAACAGAAATACAACCAGCAAACTGAGCCTATAGCTTGTTATTTTTATCATCTAGTATTCAGCAATAGAATGATGAATCATTTTTGTGCACTTAAATGCATACAATCAGAGCGTCAGACAGATATATGCCAATTTGAATGTACTTTAGGGGCTGCAAATAATAGCATACTGCTTATTATTTAATAAAAAAATAGCTTAAAAAAACATGGTAATAGGTAGATTATAGAGATTTTCAGTTTACAGCGCAGGAGATACACGATCTATGTTCTCTTACATTCGGGTTAGTAGTCGAAGGGTTGTGTCCAAAAAAGCAGAAAGCAGACATAAGTGATATAACAGAAACCAATAGATGACCAACCTACACCTCCAGAAACACCAGCCTACTCCCTCAGCAAGGAGGAGCTCCCAGCAGCCAGTCTGACCGTCCATGACTCAATGCATCCCAGCCTCATTCTGAATTCATCAGGCGTTTAAATGTACATGCACACTGGAGCAAGTGAACTTGACAGAGGGGAATCAATAGCCAGCTCTATGTATGTAAATGAGATTTGGCTGAAGCTTGCATGTGCTGTTTACCTCTATCATGCACAATCTCACTATTTAATGTCCATTCACTGAAGGAGGTGTGACAGAAGACTCCTTCAGCTGCATTTGCTGTGTTTGATGGTGGAGGCAGGGATTCGATCAAGAGATAAGCTTTTTAACTTCATTTTTAAATGAATGAAATTAGCTCTGCCACATAAAAACACTATGGTAATGACTGGCAAAAATTAATATGAACAAATTGAGCTTTCATTAGTGTGATCAATGAGAGCAGAGCTAACATGACTCAGCACCTGTGTTTGCACCCCTCTCCTCTGTCTCACTGGGAAGATCAGAAATCACATATTATACAATCCTACAGTGGATTGCTCTCAGTGATGTCCCCACAGTAACCTCATGGTATATAGCCGTATCGAATGTGGTCATACTACAGCACTGATTGTGCACTGCCACCGCAGCAACGCAAGTTCCCGCAGTGACCGCAATAGGTGAAGGCTTTTTTTTTTTTTTTTCTGGAGCACAATGCAGACACGATCCTCTCTGCACGTCAACGAGAACAACGATTTCAGCGCGTGATTGGGTCGATACATGGATCAATCGATCCCTATCGCATATCTCAAGAGATCTGCTTTTTCTAGATCTGTTGCTCAGCTTGGGATTTCGTGCCATTCCAGAAACCGAGTCACTGAACCCTGGCTGACGACGCCGATGAGACAACGGCAACACAAACGCACAAGAACCCAGACCCAGATCTGAACAATGCGTCCTTTCTCCATCCTCACAGAGACAGAGGGGCTCCTCATCATTTCAGCTTCACTGCTCGCTCTCATGTCCGTTCAGTGTGTTCTGGAGAGACTCCCTGTGACATGCCTCTGGGGCTTTGTCTTTTATACAGATGCACTTGTATTACAGCGCTGTAGAAGAATTAAAGAAGAGTCATGTGTATTTTTTTTCTTACCTGTCCGGCGCAGCGTCTTCCAGAGCAACTCCTGGTCTGACGGTCACAGAGCGGCTCCGCAGCCTCACTTTACCGTAATGACTGGAGTAGACACACCACTACACCGTGGCTGTTCTTTCACGAGTCATCAAGGTGTCGTGGTCCACCATTTGCTAGAAACGACACACATTCAGAAAAATAAGTGGGAGATAATTACTGATTGGAAATAATTACAATTACTAGTAGTATTTACGTGAACGTTGCTAGCTTAATGAAAATGATAATTAACGTGTATCTGAAAGATTTATTATGATTTGTACTTTATTTACTGTGTAGTGTTGCATCACTGCGGTCACGTGCTCTGTAGTTAGTGAAAACCCGGTCAGCCACACTTTGAAAATGGATGCGTGTCTACTTGTGGTCTTACGGTACAGATCCCTGGACACCCACTTTCTGAATGTGTGTGAAAGAGTGAGGTGAAATATCTGTGTCACCTCTCAGGGATTTTATTCCGAGAATATTTAAGTTTTGAGTGCCATAATGAAAGAGTTGACAAATGTGTTCGTTTTTTTCTTAGAGATTCTACATTAAAATCTTCTGAAACTTGACTCGCAGACAGTGGGGGTCACAATGAAATAGAGTGATGTGAAATATAAGTGTCACCTCTAAGGGATGATTTCTAAAGAATATTTTATATGCGCAAGTTATGAGTGCCATAATAAAAAAAAGTAGCCATCTGTGCCTTTCATTTTCTCAAAAATGATTCACAATGAACAAGAGTGAGCTGAAATATCTGTCATCTCTCAAGGATTTATTTTAAAGAATATTTAATACCAGTAAGTTATGACTGACTTAATAGAAAAGTTGCCAAATTTGCCATTCATTTTCTAAGTAATCCTACAGCAAAGTCTTCTGAAATTTGACATGCAGATAGTGAAAGTCACAATGAACAAGAGTGAGCTGAAATATCTGTCACCTCTCAAGAATTGATTAAAAAAAATACCTAATATCAGTTATGAGTGCCATAATGAGCCTTATTTACCCTAGCTAACATTACAATGGTGCACTAAACATTACAAAACACATTAAATCCTGTTTTTTAATCTTACTTACCTCACGTTTGAATCCCAAAGTTTTCATTTATCCAGTGAAGTTTCTTTCACCACCTAAGGAAAGTTAACAGCTTAGAAAACGTATATTCAATATCAGGAGGAGCACTGTCACAATATTACCCACTTCAAGTTGAACAGTTGAAGTTATGAAACATGATACAAGCAGTTCTGTCACAGACTTGCTACGTTGGGTTGGTAAAGGTGTTCTTGGAGATGCAAGAGCGCCCCCTTGAGTGAAGCTACTGTAGTTACAACTATGTAGAAAAACTTACATACAACTCTTCATAGTTGTTTCCATGTATATACACACCAGTTTATGTATAGGTAGTGACCACCCTCTTTTATAGATTAACTATTTTATTTATTATATTATTTTACTTTTTGCTTGACTGACTGCTTATAAACTGACTTCTAAAGGAGCAATATGGCCCCCATGTGGCCATCAGAAGTTATTGGTTTGCCTTCAGGACCAGAGTGGAAATCTGGAGCATCAGAAAGATGAGGCAGGACAGTTTGGGCAGACCTCCTGCTGCTCTCCTTCACTTTTCATGGAGACAGTATGAGGCCTCTTGGTCACGGCACCTGAAGAGAGAAGCAACTGGCCAAAGTGAAAGCGACCTTACTGCTATTTGTGTCCGAGTTCTCGAGAAGAAGTAGGGAGAAGAACATTTGAGTTTGTACATGATGGCACATTTTAAGTATCCAGACCACACAAGTATTTTTCACACCCAGAATGAGAGAAATGCTTTTTTTGTAACATTGTTAATGAGAGGATGTGACAAGGAACCATATAATTACAATCTGTAAATTCATGACTTCTAATTCTGATCACCCAGACTCTCATCCCCACAGTGAAACCACTGACACACATACATGGCAGATGAAAGGACGACCTTAGCCACCATCTGTCCATTAGGCCTCCTGGTAAGAGGTTATGCATATGGGATCAAACAATGAGCTGCTTCACTGGGACTATGGCCTTAAAAAGCTATGACCTCCATTAACTTTATAAATATGGAGGCTACAGCTACAGTTAATCATTGAAATCAGTGAAAAGTTGTAGACATATTTCATATGACTGAAACAAAACCTATATGCTTTACCTGTCCATTTTTTAGTTTTATCGATTAGCTGAAATCCACATTTCCATATACTCGTTGTACTTCCCAGCTATTTTTCCCACTCCGTATAAATATTCATATTAATATAAATATAATGTACTGGCAGGAAAAGTATGACATCCACTATGTTTACTCATCTTTACATTTATTAAGCAATTTTGCTTTCTTCATAAAAAGGATATATTTGATATCTCCCCACTGACCTATCGCTTTGACAAATATCAACCATGAAATGAAAAAGCTCAAGTAACTCAGGTAAAGGTTTACATATGTATATATATTTAAGTCTTTCTATACAGACTTGTTAAGACAACAGTGAAAATAAATAGCAGGTGACCACTACAAACAGTACACAAACCTGAGACTACTGATATACATTTCTTTACATTAAAACCTGAAAGTGTAGCAGGAGCTACAGTTGTCAGTTAAAACTACACGTGCCACAATATTCACAAAATAGAAGCTTTTGCTTCAGAGTATTTATCTAATGACATCAGATCACTATGCACATGGAATGTATTTAGTATCAATACTCGAGGATCCCGGGGCACATTTTCTCCTCCCATATCCAGACGTGAGGCAATCTGGAGAGGAAATATTACAAACAATCATTTAATTTACAAATTCAATACATAAGTCATATAAGTAACTGAGCTATTTAGCAACGTATGACTGAGACCCAATAATCTACAGAATGAACAAATCCTTTGTTTAATGGTTTCCACACTTGGAATTTGGATTTGGACTTGGATTTGACGAATTAAGTACTACAAAATGCAAAATACTCTCCTGTTAATATCTGACATGAAAACTACACACACACACATACACACACACACACACACACACACACACACACACACACACACACACACACACACACACACACACTCTTTCTGAGTGAAACTCCTTTTAAAATCCTCCTTTAAAAAACATACTGAATGTATGAATGAATGTAAAAAATAAAACCAGGAATCCATTATTGAACAGATAACTAACACAATATTTACAATATTTCCTGACTTACATTAAAAGGTGCCTTGAGGTGTAATGCTGAAGCTTTGTGCACCAGAGGGCAGTGTAGCACCTGAGGATTGTGCTGGGGAGAGCTGGGAGTTGGACTTTATTGATGCAGAGTGATAACCCGACTCTGACCACCCTGAGGGTTCCGTTTCTAAACTGTCACAGAGGAGGGCTTCCTCTTCATCCTCGTCCAGAAGAAACACTCGTCGTTCCCACGGTGTCTGAGGCTGCAAGAGGACAGACAGGACACGGAACTGTAACTGGCTTGTTTTTCACAACCAAGTTTAGTTTGTATTGTGGGCATTGATTGCTATAGACACAGAGATGAGAGTGTAACACATTTATCTGATATATTATTTATGCAATGGACCCCTAAAATTATGCACTAAATCATGATAATTGTTCTTCTCGTATCCATCCCTTCTCTGAATTTAGACTGTGCATGGCTCAGATGCCTGTTTTAAAATAAAAAATCTGGTGTCATGCTTCAATCAGGGTTTGTATGGGTGCATAAGAAGTGTAAAGCAGTGAAGTGGGAGGAAATTTGTGGCGTGGAGAAGGTTGATTAGGACAGTCTGGTTTAGTGTCGACTCACTCGTCCAATCAAAGCAAAAACTTGAGAGAGCACTGCAATCAGAGCATCGTCGATTCAAGAAAGGGGAGATGAGTATCTGTGTGGGCTCTCAAGAATCCTTCTGGGCCTTATAACACACACAACACTCATGGGAAGGACTACTGAATAGTCTGCAATGCATTTTAACGCAACATAGTCTTTCTAATTCTGCTCACGCACAAATAACACCATTTTATCTCGGACTGGAACGCTGCATTAAATATCTTTCAGTCCCTCGATGTTTTGGGGATGAAGTGAGAAATAATGTTGTATATAAAGCACATGAATATATCAGTCAGTTTATTTTACCTCTGGGCATGGGATAAATGTTATTCCATCTTCTAAAACTGAAAAAAGACTGAAAGGTTGAAATTCTGTGTTTGAAAGAAAAATCTAATACAAGAAAAAGGTTCTGCATGATTGAAATTCCATTTTGAAGCAACCGTGCCTCCTGCGCATGGTCATTATCAGTGGAGCAGTCTGTCAACACCGCATAATCCCAAAATGTGACCCTGTTTCAGCACAGAGTAAATAATAAGTTTAGCAAGTGCTCCTGTCTCCTGGATCCCTACTTTTATTCAGACCATCAGTTTCAAAGTTTCAAGATCAGAACTGTTGGTGAGCTCTGCCAAAAATCAATGTGTGGGTCAATCTCTGAAAAGTGGGTGTTGCAAACTCAACTGTGAAATAACAGACTGCAGCCAGAGTGCAGGTGTACGTCTGCAGGCTTTCAAAATAAAGCTTTGCCCTTTCAAAACTCAAGTTTGAATGTTTCAGAACTTCACCAATGGAAAAGAGTACTGCAGTTTTGAAGAAGAAAAACTAAAATACAAAAAAATCTCTGTGGAGATTAGATTTTTTTAAATTTTTTTTATCTTATTAAACATTATGCCAGGCTTTAAAACTTTAACCTTAAATCATTAAATCAAGATCTTTCAACCATTCATAGCCTATTTTTCCATTTCATAATATGGTATTTTTTTTATCCCAAATCTTTTTGGAATTTTGATGGTAAAGGAATAAATTGACAAATAGGATCTTTGACCCACTCTGACCCCAGACTCATTATTATATAATTTTTGTTAGGTCTGAGAAAAACGTTCTTCCCTCCAGTGTGAAACCCATTTCAGAAACCACCAGCTGGCATAGCTGTGAAAACATTGACCAAACAAAAATTACCCTGATCAAGGACAAAACTGAAGCAATTAAAGGACAGTGAAATTGTAATAAAAAACTCGTAATTCAATAAATAACTAGTGAGTTCCTGCCTCTGGATCATAATGGTCTGAAATTCAGATATTGGTTTGGTGGATTTGAGGTTTCAGCTGTGTTGCTTTTGATCTCACCAGCCACTCCTCCGAGCTCGGCTGTTCATCTGTCTCCAGCTGAGCACCACTCCACTCTGCAGAGCTCTCCTCTCCTGATGTGAACATCCCGCCCCCACCGCCTGACAGCCTGCTGCCAGATCTGGAGTGAAAAAACAAGCATACCCCATGAAACTCTGCCAAGAGATTTCTCAACATTCCACTTTCACACAGATTGTATTTACATGCACAGAGGTGAACACACTGACTCTCCAACAGCTGCACTGCAGACTCAGCAGAGTCTTTGTGAGCTCAGGATTTTCATCTGACTGTCACATGCTTCTCTTTGTTGTCATCTTGTGATTTAAGTATTAAATGCTGTGACGTTTGAGAAAGTCTAATTAATTCTCCCTCCTGATGCATGTTGTTGACGTTGCTTTTGGTGAAGTCTACAGGTCGAGCACCTTTCAGATCAGTGCAGTGTTCAAGTGCTTTACAACTGACTGCTGAGCCAAAAATAAGAGATTACAAATAAAAATACTGACAATTTAAAATCATCAAATTGATTTTAAGAGCTGTATCAATAAAATAAAGTAGTCAAATAAAATAGATAGAATAAATAAATAAAAAAGTCAACAAACAGGGATAAAGAAATAACATCAAAGACAGCTAGAATAAAATGAAACCAGGTTCCCATTCTTTTTAAAAGATCATTTTCCAGGACATATGCAGGGACATTTTCCAGGACTCCTTCCTGACAATTCAGGACACCAGTTGGTCAACTAGTTTTGCTCTTGTGCCACCGGCTTTCTTATATTTTTGATTATGTCATCAAGTAGGTGTAAGGGTGTGGTATTTTAGTTTAGTTTATGCACTGAAGTTTATATAGGCGATGTATATAAAGATTTCAGTATTTCTGGCTGCTCTCAGCACCTTAACTCAATTTGGAGCATCAAAGCTAAATCTGCCTCACCACAGCTTTGTGTCCTGCAGTGTGGAACAGCTAACTGATTTGTGCCAGAAGACCTGAAGAGCTGTGCTGGTTCATACACTTCAAGCATGTGGGACATGTATGCTGGTGCAAGAATATGAAGTGCTTTAAAAAGAATCTTAAAAAGTGGAACTTGGAAACTGACAAATATTAGGACTTTAGAACAGGTTCATATATTTCTCTGGTCCTGGTCAGTTCTGGATGTGTGTGTGTGTGTGTGTGTGTGTGTGTACCTTGTAGGACGCCTGAAGCATTTTCTCTTTCCCCATGAGGACCAGCGCAGTTTCTCTTTCTGCTCCAGAGCCACGTGCCTCTGAGCAAAGGCTTCATCGCTGAGATCCTCAACCTGCACACAACACAACGGGATGAGGATGATTTTTTTCTTCCCAAACTAAAATAAAGTGCTCATGTCCAAAGGTGTAAGACATTACCTGTCCATCCTCACTGTCCTCCTTCATCTCTGTCTCTTTCTCTCTCAGAGACTGGGTGCACAGCAGCCTCCACCTGCCGAAAGAATGAAAACAGTGTTAACTGAAACCAATAGTTTTTCCGAATCAGAGATAAACAGCCTGTAAATTTGGGGAATAAGTCCATGGAAAGACAAATATTTTTTAATTATCATGTTGATATTTATATAATCATAAAAAACTAACTAAATTTAGTAAGTACATGATTAAAGTTTTTGAAGTGGGTGAAAAATAACATCATGTGCTTCGTTTAGAAGACTTAATACAAAAGTGACTTTCAGAATTTTATGAAAATCCTTTACGAGCGGGTTTGTTCCATACCGGGGTGTGAGGATGTCTTTGTATTGCAGCTTCTCCACTTTGGTCAGTGACATGGGGATGACAATGTTGTTGATGTTGTACACGCTCTCTCCCTGGCGTTTTCGACCAGATCCCTGAAAGGAAACACTGCTGAGCTGAAGTAAGAGCGAACATGACAGTTCACACCAACGCTTCACAGACGTTCACACATTCAGTCATTCTAAAGACTTCATTACACTGACAGTCCTTGCACATTTAACAGACACAGCGATCAAGTCCAGGATCTGGGTTACACAGATTTGATCTTGTGATGTGATTCATTTGAAGTAAATATTTCATTTAATTAAATGTGCAATTTCATTTCAAGTATATAAATTCAATAACACTTAGACAATTAGAACATTTCCATCCAACATTGGACCCTGTAATTATCATCTGGACCTGGTAGGATATAATTTCATCAGTTTGTCTGATTTTAAAAATTAACTGCTGGGAACCTATTTAATTGAAAATTGGTGGAAGCGTGGGGTATGGCCTAAAGAAAACCCAATAACTTTAAGAGAGAATTTGATTTAGGGAGCAGATCCAGGTATCTTTTCCTCTTTCTTTAACCTTGTGAGATTCAGCATTCTCTAGAAATAATGTTGAGATTTCCAGGATAAAAATGTGATCTGCTGACTGCTAATATGTATGAACAGGTGACATTTGGTGCAGATATGGCTAATGACCTGGATTTTGTGTTAATTGAGTTACTATGCGGTCAATATATTTCTTTCACCAAGACTGAAGAGTTCATATTTTGCCTGTGAGTTATGACTGAGAAGTAAACAGTATTATCAATTAGAAGCTTCTGTCTACTAATGTAATCTGTAAATGATTTACTTGAGAGTCCTGCTTGTGTGAAAACTGTGTGTAGCTCTCCTCCAGCACTTCGTCTGAACTTCCCTCTGGCTCACATGACCGGTGCAGGACATCTTTATCATCTAGGCACAAACACACATCATTGATTTCAAAACTGCTGATGCATCAAAACATGTCGCTCTTCTCAAACTGAGTGACGTCAAGTGTCACAGAATGATTTACTGTTTACTTGCGATGCAGTGTGAACATACACTGCATACGTCACACACCTTCATCAAGACTGGGGCTGTGTCTCCTCTTCCTCTCCTTCTGATTGGCTCTCCTGTGTCGACCCTGAGCAGAGCCTGTCATCCTGATAGGTGACAGTCCCATAACCCTGCTTTTATGATGTCGTGCATGCTGCTTGTATTTGTGACCTATAATGACGCACACAACAAACACACACACACACACACAATACACACACACACCCCTGAGTTCATACACTACAGAAATATTCGGCCTCCCCTTCAGTTCCTCTGGGACTTTACCCTTGGGTTAAGGTTTACAAAAGCTAATCCTTAACCATTAGTGTCAGTGTTCTGGGCAGAACACCAGTAATTATTTACTTGTGCTTAATGATTTTGATTCTGATTTTGATGAACTAGATGAAAAAAAAGGACAGAGGAAGAGGTAATGAAGAAAGGAATTAATGGACTATTGCTTAAAATCCACCTTTTATATAAATGATACATTACAGGACACTGAGGAAAACTTAATCCAATCCCATTAGAACATTCTGGGTCCAACTGATCCACAAATGCTCTCTCCTCATTAGGAACAACTGAAGAAAGCTCAGAAACAAAAATAGCTTCCTTAGTGAAGTATTAATTCATTTCCCCATGTTTCTATCTCCTGCTTATTTCGATTAACTCACTCTATATTAACTATGACCAGAAAGGATAACAGGGTTGTTGCTATATGTCAGGGTATAATATTAGGAGACACGCTGTCTTCTCCTTCTTCTGCTCTTGACGGAGGAGGATAAGATCATTCAAGCTGACAGGAAATCGACAGGGTGATGGGTGAGTGATGTGTTCATCCATTCTCAGTCTCCCTCCTTTGTGTCCTTTGTTCTGATACATCAGTTTGTTTCTATTTCTTACCTCGGTAATTCACACAAAAGGGGGAAAGAAAGTACATATATAAAGATAAACAGCAGAAATCCTACAATCAACCAGTCAATGGTTGCTGTGGTTCATCAATCTCCATTGTGGACTGAAATAACAGCTGCCATAGGTGTGTAAATGCAAAAGGCAAATGATCACAAATTAGCGTCAGACAAATAAATTCTAAGACTCAAATTGACATTGATAAAATGCTGAATGATTTCATGTCAATCTACTGTTCACCTGAAAGCTCATTCAAACACAGTGGGATACCGGACATGCTAGCAACCAATTACACTGGTCGCAGCGGGAGGCTTTACAGCAGCGTCAGTGTCTTTTTACTGAAGACAAGCAAATGAGATAATTATCTTAACAGTTTATAATGATAAATTAATTTAACTAATATAATATAATATTCCCAAATGGAATGTTTATAACTTTGAAAGTAAATGTATATGGCAATTACAAATGTCTCCATGACTCCTGAGATCAGTGACAACATCAGCTACAGAAGGTTTTCAAGCGTAAAGCATTAAAGGCGAATTTTTGTGAACTCGCTCAAATCAATATCCTTGTTTTGTATAACGTGCCAGAGTTAATAAAGAATTACATTTTCTTGCATAATATCAACAACATATTTGTGTATTTTACGATGAATAAAAAAGGATAGCGCAGATAAAATAAATAATAATGGCAACTAAAATAATTAAACATAAAAAGAAAGAAAATATGTACACAGATACATGTACAGCCTAACACACAAGTTGCATATTCATACATTTTCACCTGAAAGACAAAGACAATAAAGGCTTTCTGATTTCTATGTTTCAAAATGGGAATGACCATCACTCACATAGCTAACGTCCTTCCAATATAGGGCAAGGCTTCATTCTGTTAGTTAAATAAAGACAACAAAACAGCAGGTCCACCACACCTGCCCTCCCGTCATCTTGCTTATTGGTTGACTATGACATCAACACAGCAGGTTACAGTCATGCTCTGACCCCGCTCACAGGCAACATCGAAACACACTGGATCGACAAGAGGCTGCATGTTTTCTACTGTCTTAGCGAAAATGGATCAAAACTCACAGAGTGGAGCAAAATAGAGGAAGACAGAGAGCACACAGATAAAGAGGGTATGTAATCACTGCTGGTAAAGGGCAGGATCTTACTGTTGTGCAGTGGTGTGGAGCTGCATCTCTTGAAGTGTACTGGAGTGGGCGATTGGGAATTGATAACTAATGGCCTCTGGGACCATTCTTCTCGAGCGAGGGCTCCCTGTGGGCGGTGTGCCTGAGGAGTGTCTGGGTGGAGAGTAAACAGTGTTAGGTTGGTCAAACTTACACAAATGTTCTTTGTAAAATGTCTCTGTGAAATACAAATACAATCAAGGACAACACATATGAGACTAAATTGTGAAAAAAAAAAAACCCTTCTTGCTATAATATGTTAAGTTTTCTCCTACCAAATGAAAGAGACAACACACAGTGCGGTCTGGAGCTCTTTCTCCTGGAGGTCAGAGCCGAGCTGCAGTCAGGATTAGAACAGAGGACATCGCAAGAGGAGCAACACGAATAGGAAGATGAAGGTAGTGAAGAGGAGAGTGTGGACATGGACTTCCATGGCTCCTGGAGCACAAGAAAAAAAAACAAGAGAAAGAGAAAATCATCATCACAAGGTTTTAAGGAAGGTCTCAGCTTGAGCACTTTCTTTGTCATCTGGCAATAATACGGCAGCTTGGTGCTGTTAATTATAGCAGCTGTAATCACCATCTGAAAAAACAGTGCTCAGAAAGATGTTGGATCTCAAAAGTCTCTATATTTAAATTTCACATGCAATGAGGATTATAATTTAAGATTCTACCACAAGCCCAATGGATTTGTGTTCTATTTTGTAAGACTGATTCACAGTCTTCTAGTGATAATGTGAACACATTCTATCCAATCTAATACACAGTCTGAAAGCTGCGTCATGACTTTTGTAGGCGCTTTTAAACTGTAAACTAAATATTTGCATATTTTTATGGCGATCACATTCTCTCTAGTTAACGATACAGTTTCATACAGTACTAATACAGTATCAGGTTTTAAATTGTTTCTGATAGATAGTGGTAAATGGTAAGGTTTGTTTTAGACTGAAGTTTCTCGAGAAAATATTAAAATATTGAGATTATCAACTCAGATTATGCTCTGTGATTGTGTGTTAAAGATATTGTGATGGGATTCTTTGGGAAGTTTGTCCACTATAGTCACTATAATATTATTCTTTTCCTTTTTTTTTCAGTTCGCAGGATGGAAAAAACAAAACAATGAGTTGAAGACAGAAAAGAAGCTTTTTTACAATCTAGAGTTACTTGTTCACTGTGAGTTGGTTACCAAGAACAGCCACGTGGGTTTGCATTCAGTCATTTGATCTTACGGCATTTTTATTGGTGCAGCTTTAAATAAAAACGTCACTAAAAATAAACTGCAACATATTGTATGTCTACTGGCAGTGAGAACATGGCATTATACATTAGCACCCCTGGGGCTTAATAAAGGCTGGAGCTTTCAAATAATACCACAGATTTGATTTGTTTAAATCCATCAGATATTCGTGTTTGATTCAAAGTTGGTGTGGGGCTTTAAACATGTATTCCTATTTAATTTGAGGGGCTTCTTAAGAGATATAGCACCCCTCACTGAAACAGGACAAAGAACAACTGATTTGAAGACACATTTATCATTTGTCACACAAGTGAGTAATTTCTATTAAATCCATTGACGTATATAACCTTTATATAATCCAATGCGTTCATTAGCTTTTCAACCTTTACTGTGAAACCCTGTGGTTATGTAGAGTTGGCTGGTGGTATAGTAATAAAGCATAGTGATGAGCCCTCGTCCTCAGAATAGAGAGAAAGGGGGAAAATAACAAATGCACACATTTTAGCATCTGTGCATGATCTACGCTCACTCACATTGTGAAGGGATACAAGTGGCACTAATGAATACAAACACTAGGGTATCCATGGCAAAATTGATTTGTATGAGCAGAGCAGGATTAAGATAATAATGATAATAATAGAGTGAGGAGATCTAAGGTGTAGGGGGAAGGGCTTCCCAAGTCTTAACATAAGCTGCTTTCAGACATGCACTGGACTCCGCAGTTCCACAATATTTTCTCCGGAGGAGGTGCGCGTGTGAAAGCAAATGTCCGACTTTCTTCGCCTGGCCTCCTATGATGGTGATAGGAGCTGACACTGGTGTGTGTTGTCAAGAAAATCACATGATCTCTGCAGTGGAGTTAATACTTAACTTAGGCTACTCCACCTCTTGACTGAATAATCTGGAGGATTTGTTGCTGTTGTGAACACATCTGTGCAGAGGACCTCATGCTGCGTTGTGCATGCGTAAAAGGCAAAGTGCGGGTAAACTCTGTTGCCAGTTCTCGGGATTTTATCCGCAGATCATGTCTGAATACCTTTTCATTCAATATATGTAATTTCATTCAGTTGCGTGCAATATCCTAATGTCTGTTTGTACCATTTTCATCTGTTTATTCTTGTTTTAACTTTAGATCGTTCTACATAATTAGGAAACTAACATTCGTGAGCTGGATGTAATGTAATGCACTTGTCTTGTGTACAGTTTGGATGACAATAAACTGTAATTTCTGATGGTTTGACAGTTATGTTGTTAGTAAATGTTCAGATGGACAGGCTGGGTAATGGAGGAGAATGCACACAGGCCTACCTGCGAACTGCTGGGGTTGTGTGTGTTGAAAGTGAACAGTTTGGGCTTGTGGTAGGAGACCAAAGGCCGGGTTCGGGCACAAACGCACGCATCAGCCTTGTACCGCCTTGTGGTCACCAGTCTCCTTCTCTTAGAGCTGCTGCACAGAAGAGCATCATCTCCTCTCTGACCACTGCAGGGATGAGATCAGATGAGGCCATGTAAATGTCACGGATGTGATTCAGGATGAGATCACAGGCACTAAAAGGGCAAGATTTTGAAGGTCTTGCGTCTTTTAGATGCTGTTCACAAAGAACAAGCTGAAAAAAATAACTTACTTCAAAACCTTTTTTTCCGTTGATGCATAAACAAGAGCATCTTTTTTTTATTGCATTGCTTTTATCTTCAGAGAGTTAAAAAGGCAGCAAGAAGGAGGAACATGAAGGGATGATTCAGGCCAGATGGGACCTGACTGTTTCACTGGGTTACACTACAAACAGGGAGCCTGGTCTCAGCCATGATAATCTATTCTACATCGAGGCCAAAAACAGACAGTGGATACAACTGATCAGTCGAATTATTAAGTATTATTAGCTTGTCTGATAGAAATTAAGAGCATGTCTGACCAAATCTAGTATGAATCTAAGATTCCTCTGATGAACTAGAATTGTACTCAGTAGAGCGCATACCTCGGCCAAGGGCCAAGAGTCCACTTCAATTCAAGCTGCACCCAAGTAATCACACTTATTAATCTCTACAAACACATTCTGCATGTGAATATGAATCAGCTGGTGGCTTTTTAATTGATCTGCATTCAAATGCAGATAGCAGTTAAGAGAGTTTAACCAAAATGTAAATCTTTGTATAATCTGTTTACAACAAACCAACCAACAAACAAACAGACATGGGTGAAAACATAACCTCCTTAGATTGGTGCCAAAATTCATTGTCTCTAAACACAGTGATTGTATCTTTAACACCAACTCATGATACTCAGATTATGTTGATATATGCGTAACACTCTCGTTGTGTGTGTTGTCCACCTGGTGAAGGATCTCTTGTCTTTACGGGTCTCTGCTTGTTTTGAGAGCGGTGAAAAGCTGAGAGGAGGCATCAGACTTCTGACGATCTGGCTGAGCTGGGCGCTCTGTAATGAGAGACGTCTCAAAATAAAAACATTTCACAAGTGACCAATTGAAACTTAAGTGTGACAGACAGTCCGTCGTCTAAACAGAGAGAGCAGTGACAGCGTGTGAAGGAGTCACAACACAGTTCTCTCATGTCCTTTGCTTTAAAAAGTAAGTGATTATTGAATGATCAAATGATCATAATTTTTGATTGTTTGTTACATATTAAAGATTATTCACCATATAAATTCCATTCAACTGTCTCACTGCAGAGCATGATGTGGCTGAAATCTGCTGTGGCAGCAACACGTTGATTAAGACTTTATCTGATTTTAAATGGCACTTATGAAGGGTAGATATTTGCAAACAAATATAAGCACTTTCAAAAGTACAAAAAACATTCTTAAGCATCTAAATACCATTTTCGCTCTATCTTGGCCCCAAGGATGCACAGCTGAGGTTGTGTTTAACAACCTCAGCTGTGCACAGAAATTTTTTTTTTTTTTTTAAACTTGCACTTAAGTATCTGTGTCCTCAGACAACCTCTTACTCTGAGACAGAAAGTCATTTTTACCTGTGGCAGTTTTTCAAACAAATGTCTCTGAAATTACAAAATGCCTGACAGTGATTTGTGCGTATATGTATTTCACTAAATAAAATCTATTAAAATGAACAGATTCCTATTTTAAATCTTTGTATAGCTTTTAATTCCCTTAACAATCTGTTTAGCTGAAGGATGAATGGAAATTTTCTTTTTGAGTTGATTTAAATGATGTATGAATTCAAGCATCCCATTTGCAGTTTGCAATTTAGCATAAAAAAAATGGTTTAATCTTTACTGCACAGAGATCAATATGAAAAAAAAGTGTGTGTGTGTGCTAGCTCCTCTCACCTACCTGCCTCTCTATGCTGTGTAGAAGGTGTGTGGGGCTGCAAGGTTCAGTGTCAGCATCTGACGTTGTGCAGCATAACCCTCTCACTTCCTTCAGCAGGGTCTGCTGAATCTGCCTGTCTGTCAGTGGCTGGGAGGCTGCGAGCACAACACCACCCTTAGACCCACAGAAAAACACACTCATTACTTGCCTCAAAGCTTTCAAACTCAGCCACTGAAGGTGTTAGTCTACTTTAATTAAAAAAATAACCTGACTCTTTTTGATCCCTGCAATTATTTTGCATATATCAAGTATTTATTTAACAAGGATTATTGAGGAAAAAAGAAGAGAGCTGGGCATTTTACAAGGTGAGATCTAATCTATTGATTCATTTATTATATGTTCATATTCATGTATCACTCCCCAAAGGTTTTGACAGTTTGTTCCAGAGACTGTATATAAAGATGGACAATGCAAATCCACTTCCTCCTACAACCCAGACAATAACACCAAACAAAACGAGCTGTCTGACAGTAGCCATCAGGATGGAGCTGTACCAACTGAGTCAGTCTCGGTTTTATATAGTTTGCGTTTCATCTCACATCATATCAGCAATTAAAACCAAACTAACCAGGTAGATGAAAGTTTTAACATACGTGTGATAACAACTACTTCAAATGGAACAAACCATCTTTGAGAATTTCTTTTGTGTATTATGACTTTGGTCCATGTCCAGTCCATTAACATGGAGGAGGTGGGGTTTATTGACATAAAATGTAGATAGCCACGATTGGGCGATCGAGGTCCTTCGGCTTCGTTTTTGGCGGGCTGGTATTTTGTCCATTTTTACATACAGTCTACGGTTTGTTCCAGGATCTCACTGAAAACCTAGCTAAACAAAACCCAATTTGATACAGTAAGACACCAAATCTAGACACAACTAGTTGATGATATCTTCACACAAAACTGATCTAATTAACAAAAACAGTTGCCCGTTATATCTGCCAGATGTTACATTACATCAACTGCGCTTTACTGAGGTGGATACAGTGGAGTATTGTTTTACTTTGGACGAGCGGATATGCTTGTGGAGCTCAACCAGTTGCTGTATCCTTCCCTCCAGCTCGGACAGACGCAGCTGCAGCCAGCTCCATCTGCTGCCCAGCTCCACTCTCTCTTCCAGCCATCGCCTTGCACATCTGCTGCTGCTCCTGCTGCTGCCAGGAGGGGTGGAGTGGCAGATGAGAGAAAGAGAGAGAACAGTTACACCCATGTTATAGTATTACGATATGTTTTATTTATTTTTGTCAGAGGCTTGAGATTCTGATCCAACCTCACAAGAACTGAATGTCCTTATAAAGCTTTGGAATTTGGTTATGAAGGCAGCAACAATTCAAGGATATTAAATGTGGGTCATAAAAACCCAAAAACAACCACTGAAATTCAACCACAGGAAGTGCGTGGAGAGGTTAGTATATCCCTAGTAGGATTATGTGTGTCACAACAGAGTGAGACTGAGCGACACAAAGAGAGTAAAGACCAAACAGTTTGACACATTTGTACTGCTGCAGTCAACATTCCACCTCTTTTACACAGCCATGTTGCAGTATACAGCATAAATTGTTTAGCATCCTAACACTGTTTAGAGGGAGGGCTGCATTTTGCTAAAGCACAAAAGCTTATCTAGGCCACAGAATAAAACATTGTTGATTTGTGTGGTGTGTCTATAGTGTGTTTCCATGGCACTAGCCTGTTCAGTTAACATTTAGCTTGTGTGTGTGTGTGTGTGTGTGTGTGTGTGTGTGTGTGTGTGTGTGTGTGTGTGTGTGTGTGTGTGTGTGTGTGTGTGTGTGTGTGTGTGTGTGTGTGTGTGTGTGTGTGTGGTTGGCTGACTTCTGCGGGGCAGTAGTTGCTATGGCACTGCTCTTGGACCTTGGCTCGCAAAGGGAGCGACTCCCCCCACTTCAAACACTCGGATGCAGGACAGAGAAAGGTTAGGCCGGTCAGGAAGCAGATACTCACAGACTACTTTACGATAACATTTGGTATAACAAGGTAGCTATTCTAATATTAGCCTGAAAGTAAATGACATGCCCAAAATGTTTTTGTTTGAATTAGCAAGTTCACCTGGGTGTCACATTTCCATCGCTGATGATCGGAGACAGGGCTGATAAAAACCTGTGTCTACTGCAAAGTAATTTGACCCAGTAGTGAATGATGAATTTATCAATATCCATTGCAGATAAAAGTCAGATGGTTATGGGTGTTAGTTGGTTTTGACCAGTGGAAAAGGTTATTTTCACTCAATCCTAAGCTGAGGCGATGTCTTTCCTCCACAGAAAAAGACTAGACCTGGCTGCCCTGCGGCTCTTTCCAACTCTGTAATGAGAAAATTCCAGGAATATTTGCCAAGCATTAGGCGAGTCAGGAGGAGAGGAGAGGAGAGGAGAGGAGAGTAAAGGAGAGGAAAGGAGAGGAAAGGAGAGGAAAGGAGAGGATGATTTACACCTGATAGTGTGCAAGTTCACAAGCACTCTGTATATCATAATATTTATTGTGAAGTTATGACACATACTGTATGAATGAAGTGTGAAGTCGATCAACACACTGGCTGCCCTCCACAGTGAGAAAGAATGAGTTGGCGTTGCCAAATCCCGGTGGAATCAAAGGCCAGCCCCAACAAGTAGTTCTTTAGGCTTATGAATTCCCCTCTTTGAACACTGGCTCTTGCCTTGTGTAGCGGCATTAAGGTTTTTGGGTGTGTCCCGCAGTTTAACTTTCCTTTCAAAAGACTCCCATGCAGTATATTTAAACAGACGGGAAACAGAAAATGAGCAACAGCTGTAGGTGTGAAGGACCTGCTGTCAGTGCATAAAAAGAGCGACATGGACACATGGTTTCAAACTGAAATCAAAACAATGTCTCTGTGTTACAAGTTCACAAAGGTCAACAGTTTCCACATTTTCTACAAGAGGACAACGACCTGTTCCTTCTCCAGCATGGCGATATCCTCAAGGAGGAGGAACCTGCCACAAAAACTCCCTAGGGGGAGATTTACTGATGAAGCACAGAGCATTGTTCCATAAAGGAAAAGAACATGCACAGACAAAAGGCAAGCTGACACCTCCAAAACGACTGACGCTGGCCAAATAAAAAGCCACTCATAAAACACCCCCTTTTGTTCCAGTTTTCAGACCACATAAACAGACCTAAACTGCATCTGTTCCCTGATTCAGGACAAAGCAGAAGCCTTGAAGAACTATGAAATAAATGCCACTGTATTTAAACTAGACCAGACTAGAGGCCTAAAAGAAAGGCAAAATTGGCCTGAATCCAATAACAGGATGTTACCCCACTTGTCAGAACAGTAATGACACAATGACGTCTCCGCTTTGTTGACCAGGAAGCATATTGACCTGGTAACGCAATGACGCAAGAGAGAACTAAACAGAGCATCGGCACAAATGAAGGAATTGCGAAAACATCTCTCTGCAAAAGCTGTGACAAACTTTAAAACATTTTTACAGTAAACTTGGTTATAAATAGTTATTCGATGCTATAAAAATGGGTTGAAACGTTATGATTGAATAGGATAGTTTACCCCTGACACTCCAAAAGGTTTTGTGGACTCACACACTTCACCTACACCTCCAATGGCATATGATGAGTAGATAATTAGTGAATTTTCATTTTTCGGTGAACATTTCATACCGCGGCTGCACAAAACAATCTGTGCAGATGTTTCAGGTCAAAGGCCCAAAATGACAGGACCCATTTCCTTGATTCACTTCACTTCACTTTTGAGGATGTGGTCATCAATCTTTATATACAGTCTACAGGACAAACCCAAAAAGCATCATACAGGGACTTTAAATATAGGATGGGTATTTTCTACTAGAAAGAGGAAGAGCTGAGCCATGGTGGCACAGAATGGCTGGCATGGTGCAGGGCTGCTGGCATGTCTGTGTTCCTTCCCTGCGTGTTAGGAGGGTTGGCTATTGCTGAATCCATTACAACTGCAGCATGGAGAGAAAAATGTGTCTGTGCATGGCTAAAAAAAAACATAAGACCGGGAGGACAAAACTTGTGCTTCTGACAACCACACTGTAAACTTCGCTCATGGCCAAGACAAATATGCATCCAACACTTTGGAGGAAGAGTGGACCTCATTCACTGAACAGCTGACTAATGCTGTCATCCGAATTACGTCTTTTTTTTGTCATCCCTGACATTTGTCGATGAGTGTGATTAATCACACATGATTGGGATTGACTATAATAATTATAATTTAAAACAGATGTGACTAAATATGCCCATCCTCTCAAAGTTATACCATTTTGGGACTGTTTCTGATCTGGTTTATGGTGCTTTCATTGTCCTGAACTGAAAGGTTGTCCAGTATGAGAGTCTATGTCTGTTAATTGTCCACTTGTCTTGAGTTATATCGAGGCCGATGACTCCAGCATGAACCACAGCTGGGTCTGGAAAGCCAATGCTGGAACAGAACAACAGATCTCCTGGAAGCGTGACAACAGTACAGACGCCTCTGAGCTGGTTTTATTATCTTAACAATAGCACAAGCTGTGAGAAACTTTATATCTGACGACTTGATATGCAAAACCTGCAGTTCAGGGGATTTCAACAGTCGCCTCTGTAACCAGATGGGACGGCCACATACACATTGTGGCTCCATATGACACATGCAGGTAAGAGTAACATAACACTACAATTACAAAGCAGCCCACAATTCAAGAAACAATAGACGAGATACCAGAGATTCCATGTTGTAAAAGTGAAAATGTGATAGAAGAAGTCATATTTCGGACTAAAGACCATTTAACTTAAGGAGTAAAATAAATGCCATGATCAAACTTCTATGACAAAGAAATGTTATTGTGGCTTGTTTTTCTACTATTCTCAGCCATATAAAAAAGCCTGTGGTTGGTCAGTTTCTACTATCTGCCACCCTTGCATTATGAAGAGTAATAAACACAATATCTGTAAAAGCCACCTTTTAATTATCAAAATGTATACATGCAGACAATTAAAGTTACCTCTACTTGTTGGATACTCACACACGTGATGTTGTGGTTTTTCTGAGACTCTTCTCCTCCTCTACCTCATCGTCTGAGCTGCTGCTGGCTGTGGCCTCAGAGTCCAAGGCCTCCTGCAGGCCTCGCAGCACCGCCTGGCTGAAGCGGCTCAGCTCTCTGTGCTCTGTGAAGGAAGATGATGCTGTGGACGACTCTAGCGAAGACAAGAAGAGTTTGCCACCCGCTTGTGGGGGTACTATACCAGGACGGTTGGAGTCGTTAAGTCCATCCCCACGATGAATGTGCCGGTTTAGCCCCTCCAGCTGCTGGTTGCAGTGTCGCAAAGCGTGCTCTCCGAGCAGGGCTTGCAGTCTCTTCTGCAGCCTCCAAGCTTGGCTGTGCAACTCTTCCTGCCTAGAGAGCTGCTCCTTCATGGCCTCCTCCGGCACAGCTCTGGGTACCAGCTGGTCAAAGTTCAAGCTGCCACTGCAAGACTGCTCTGAAGCTAGAGGAGCTAGAGGAGCACAGTCCACTCTGGCTGCTCTCTCCTGTGTCTGTGTCAGTGTCAGTGGGGGTGAAAAAAAAGGAGCACAGTCCTGAGAGTTAATCTCTCCAAAGAAATCTGATGGAGAAACACTGGTGAGTGTAAAGGGGGAGTGGTGCACATCACCACCATCTGGCCTACATTCATGAGCAGCACCCCGGCCATGAAGCAAACAAGCCTCTTGGCTATTGTGCTCAGGGACAGGGCCTAAAAACATGTCTGGTACACCTGGTAGGACCGAGACCACCTGATGAGAATCTCTCAGATCTTCATTGAAGGACAGGAATGTGAGGAGGGAAGCAGGGCTGGAGAGGAGCACCGACTCACACTGGCTGGCAGACGCCTCCAGATATGGGGAAAGCACAGGGTTGGCAAGGACGTTCAGGGGGCTCGCTGGCAGGCAGGGGTCCAGAGAGGGACACAAGGAGAGGTTCAGCCACATCTGGGGTCCACCGTCCTCTGTGAGCCTCATGTGAGGATCCAGCTCAGTCCTGTGCACGGCTCTCCCATTGGAGTCTCTGACAGAGGATAGGGGTGAGGAAAGGTGGATGCCATGGCCATCTTTCAGGATTTTGGTCAGGGCTGGGGCCATATTGCTTTCTGAACCACTGAGGCTTTAGACAGCCAAGACTTCACAGACTGCATCTTAAATGATCTGACAGTTCGAGAGACATTTAAGACAGTTAGACAGTTAGAAGTTCCCCAATTGATGTCTTTAAAGAACAGTTCAACATAGAAAATTGTTTTGACTGTAAAACATCTTGTTAATGTCTGAGAATCCCTAGGGACAGATAAACATTTACAGACAGGAAAACAGATACAACAGACACACCAGCTGTTGACATCAACTAACATATTGACGCACTTAAGGTAACGACAGGTCAATTTAGAAGCATTGTGAGAACTTGTTAAGCTAGCAGGTTAACTTAATTATCCCCCATGTCAGCCCCATAGTCTGTATTTAAAGATGTATGACACGTTTCTGCTTCCTCCTGTTGTAGAAAAATGAAGACAAAATATCACTGTGCTGCCAAAAAAAGGAAAAACTGGGATCAGTGGGATGATTGAAACCATCTTCCAGAAAAATTCATTTCGACAGTTTATTTTGGTCCATATCTCATCTGCTATCATGGAAGAGATGGGATTTATGTCATATCAGTATATCAAGATGATTTTGGCTTCACTTTTGGGGCGCCGTCACATTGTCCAACTTTATGGTTCAACCTTTTGTGTTGGAAACTAAGTGTGCCACGGTTTCAACACAAATTTAGTCTCGATTGTTTTAACAGAATTAAAGGAAATACGAAATGATTCTTTTCGGAGGAGGTGGAGTTCATGACCTATACTGCAGCCTGCCACCAGCCGGCGATGATGATGATTTTGGCTTCACTTTAGCGGGGCTGTCATGTCGTCCTTCTTTATATATCATTACATATAATGGTTCAACTTTTTGGTGATGAATTAAAAAAATAAATATTCCTCATAGTGTTCTTACTTTATGATTTATTTGGTGGTAACATTGGAAAAACGTTGGCAAAACGTTGGACAAACTAACCAAGTATGTACATCCTAATCAGTTAAACAGCAGTAAAAGAAATATGATACATAACAATTAGGCACCAGGTCGAAACCAAACGTGGAGAAAACAGTGCAGGAGGATCCGGGTAACAAAGTGTTCCATGCACCGTGTGGTAGTTAGTTCAAATAGAATGAAATAAATCTAAATAAACCGTGAGAGTGCCTGATATCGGACGTTCACATCAACTCCGAATGTTGTGATCACTCACCTGAGCACGAGGTGAACCGTTGACTTGTCATCTCTTATTCCTGAAGGATTTACGCCTGAATATTACGTCTTTTTCTCCTTATTTGCTCGTGATGGTCCGAAGCAGCTTGTGAAATCAGATCAGAGTAAAGACAGAGTTGTTCTGCGGTGAGATCCGATCCCCCACTGCTCTCTGTGAACTGTGAGTGAGTGTGTGTGAGTGTGTGTGTGTGTGTGTGTGAGTCCTGTTCAGTCCAACTGACACACATCTGAAGAGAGGGGGCTGGACCTCATGGTGCCTTCAAGGCCTCCGTGGAAGCTCAGACCGCAGAGCACTCGGAGAGAAAGATCCCGCCTCCCCACCGCCGTTTCAGCCCTACGTTCAAATTTCAACAAAATAAGGTTTGTTTGTTCCTGAAAACAAATTTGACTCTGGAGAGGACGACATTTCTCTACATTGAGATTTTTTTTATCAACAACACATTACAGAGACTTCAATTTCACTTGTATGGTACAATATGTCATTTTTATAAAAGTCTGACCCACAACAACAAAAAATATCCCATAGCTACAAAAAACATACAAGATACAAGAAATACGATTAGATAACATAATATGAGATTAAACAAGATAAAACACAATTAGATAAAATAATATGATCTTGAACAAGATAAAATACGATTTGATAAAATAATATGATCTTAAACAAGATAAGATACGATAAGATCATCCTTTATCAGTCCCACAAAGGACAATTTGCTAATACACGAAAAGAAAAGAATAAAAAAGTTGAAGTTTGAGGGATAGAAGCTAAAAAGTGAGTGCGAGGCTTCCACCAGTGAGACAACATTTCTGTAATTATTAATAATTCATAATTACATTATTCTGAGGTCATTGTAAATACAGATCTCTTTCTCATCATGTTTTCTGTATCATCCTTTTTAGGCACTAATTCATAATTATGCAATGTAGGTGTCATCATTGTGGTAATTTTAAGACCTACCTAAAATGACAGACACCATCTATGAAAAAAAATATTTATGTATATTTAAAATTTTTACTTTGGTCAAATCCATTCATTGAGGATTAATGGCCTGTACTGTAGCCAGCCACCAGGGGGCAAACAAGGTGATTTGCTTTCAGTTTTGAGTGAATAGTTGAAGTGGATTGCAAGGTTTCCGACAGACCGTGAAGGTTGCATGAATAGGAAAATCACTGAGAGAAAAGTATTGTTGTCAGCAGTAGGACAACATCAGTAACAAAAGTAAATTATTATCACACTGAAAGAAATACTCAGGTCCTGAAATGTTACCAAGGCAAAGTACATATTGTTCACAAAATCTTGCATTCAGGTGTAAGTAGCATGTTTACCGAAGACCACAGGTATGAAACTTAACCACACTTCTGTTTCAAAGTAGTGTATCTATTTGTCTTATATTTATTGGTTGTGTCTTTTAACTCCTTTTTTCTGATTTCTTGTTTTCTTTCATGCATTTGCACTGCTCCAGAAATAGCATCTCTAATTTCGTTGTACTGCTTTCTATTTGATTATGACAAAAATGGCTTTTAATTCTGTTCTATTCAATTCTATTTCTAAACAAGCATAACGATGGACTTCAAAGTAAATCCTCAACCTGATCAGACACCCAACAATTACTATGACATTTGGACATCAACAGTTAAGAGTATCAGCTATTTCACCTGATGTCAGCTTGCCATCTCTTGTTACCACGCCAACATGACAGTGCTTTGAGTGCCTTCCACGTTCTACCCACCCTTTGCCTGAATACAGCCTGACCGATCCCCAGGTTGACCGTGGTGCCTGATATGTACATTGAGTTGAAAGTGAAGAGGACCAAAAAACTTACAACAGAGTGCGGTGAGTAGGCTTCAGTGAACGAATCAAAGAGGTAGAAGGTGACATAAAGGAAGAACACGACTCCTTGACAGATCCCAGTGATGGCTATTCTCATATGTCTTTGAATCCTCGATTCGTTGAAGCAGCTGCCGCTCAGTGCCACGTTTCTTATGTGTCTGTAGAGGTAGCGGGTCATTGAGAAGCTAGAAATGCTCGTTAAACACAGACACATCAGGATGTAAGCTCTGAAGCTGTAGAAACAAACAATGTTCAAGAAGTCCATGTCAAATCTATATTCTTTCCATGTGCTGTTAAAGCATGTGAAGTGCCGGGAAACTTGATGTGTCACACTCAAAAAGCTGTTGAGCAGAAAAAACATCTGGTCGAGAAGCAAAGCCCCGAACATGACTGACTTTATGTTCCTCTTTACCCAGATCCAAAGAGCTCGCTGTGCAGGGACAATCTGGATATAGAAGTAGAAGTTTATCCGAACGTAACACGTCAAGCTGTTGTGCATGAAGTAGAGCACAATCGCCCAGGATATGACAAACACTCCTAAGCCTTTACACTCCTTTAACACATAAAACAAGAAAGGCAAAGCAACACAATAAATAATAGAGCAACAGACAAGACATCCCAGGAGTGTCTTCAACGGCTGCTTGAGTTCCTGTTGGCCACGCGACGCGGAGATCAAACAACACGCGTAAAAGATGTTCGCAGTGAGGCTGAAGAAGATAAGAGGAACGTTGATCAGTATAAAAGCCCATTCACTGAGATCAAGGCGTTGACGTTCCATTGGTGCTTAAGAAAAGTCAGATGTATGCTCCTCTCTGAATGTACGTGTTGTCTGGTCTCTTCTACACCAGTCTTTTAAAAGGGAAACCAATATTAATGGATCATAACAGTCATACATCATGCAAACAACCATTCCCAATGAGGCACAGCATGTAAAATACGTCCTGTAACCTCACAGCGGAGACTACAAACAAGGAGAGACAGCTTTACTCGAAACTTCAAGCGTCTGTAAAGCTCACAAATGAGCATGTTTCTTTGTTTAATCCATTCATACACATCGATTTCTGTCATGCACACTGAAAATAAAACCTAGAAATTGTTATGTAGTAGTTTCGACAGTAGTTTTGTGACTGTGTTTTGTTTCTGGGACATATTTAAGAGGACATCAGACAGACCGTAAAGACATTCAAAAACTTTTCAAGGGTAGCAGGGGCTTATCCAAGCATGTGTGAGCCATACGTTACCTAATCAATGGCTATTTATTAACCGAGGAAGCCAACTTGAGTAGACCAGACACACAAAAGGCATCAAAGTTTCAAGCCAGCCAGAACTTTCAGTTTACAGATACATACATTCAGTTTACTGGTGGTAATCATTTATCTTGACCTTCCTAAATATGTAACTTAGCAGCCATGTTCAGCTACAATGATAGTGATGCCTCTCATGTGTTCATGACTTCAGTAGTTTTATAAATAAAGCCACAGTGACAGTACTAATACCTATTGGTAATATTATCTTTATTATATGTATTTTAAATGTATTTAAAATATATAACTTAACTGTTGATGATATTCTTATTTTGTGCCAAAATGTCAAATCTGACTTAGAATAATATCAAAATTATATTATTGTGAAAAAATAACATTTCCACAACATATATATTTTTTATATCAGTATATTTTGATTTTAAGTTGAAATTATTTAACAATATGAATTCAAGCTCTTAGTTACAACACAAACTGTGTCAACAACAGAATAAAAATGTGAATGATTCAAACGACTTTCAAAGATAATTTCATTTGAGACTAAATGCTCTACTATATTATTTTATTTAAATAAGAACGTCTGACTAAAACGCCAGAGTCAACAGATCATATAAACATATACGATAAAAAAAAATAAAAATAGACCTCATCAGAAATATCTAATTATTATACACCTTTACATTCAAACACTGATATACAGTTAATTATTCCTCTCACACACACACAATCACCAATACTTAGAGGACGCACACGCGTGCACACACACATTTAAAGCAACATATTTTTCCCTCCAAAGTCTGTCAGTGTGTACGAATCAGATGTTCACGATGCTACATGTACAGAATATCAACATACAGGGAATAAATAAACGTCAATTTCAGATCAGGAATTCTATCCTCACCTTACACTGGTTTAAAAATTAATTTACAACCTTCAGTGGTTTGTTATTATCATGTTCCATCAATATGAAGAAACGGATCATTTCCATATCACAGCAGTGGCACGCACATATTCATATTTCAGCACTTGAGGGACCATACATTATCAATGTATTTTTGCATGTTCTTCACTATTTGCGACAGATCACATATAGTTTATAATACTGCTGTTTTGAATCGAATTTAAATATGTTTTCCCAGATTCCTCACATGCATTTACATTTGTTTACAGTTGATGAGTTACTTTTACTTTCAATTGTGCATTCATGCTTTTCTCTATAGATTTTAATGACAAATGAGGGTCAGTGGCTTCCTGGAGGACAGGAAAACACAAGAAACAATCTTTAAAGCCACAGCGGTAATGTAAAGTACATGCAAGTTGAAGTAAGTGAGGTAAAACATGCAAAAACACTGAAATCATCAGATTGATTTTACTTGCAAATATGTGTACTTCTGTGATATGCGCACACACACGCATTTCCATAATTAATGTCCAGCCCTGAATGCAGATGGGTTTTCAAAAACAGTGAAGCTAACACATGAGCGTCTTCACTGTGAAAACCCACATGACACATCACAATATAAGAGATGGTGAGTTTCCATGTGTGTGTTTCAGGTGGAGCAGTTAGAAGTAGTCTCTTCTTCGTGAATCATCACTAATGAAGGAGGGGTTCCACTGGGCGGGGTAGATGCACGAGTGGCGAGAACCCGGCAGACCTGTGAATGGGTACAGGCCATTTCTCTCCAGGTCTGAGTTACGCAACGCAGGCTGAGGGGATGGAGACAAAGAGAGAGAAAATTAAATTTAAAAAAAAAATGAAACACACAAAACTAAACCCCAACTTGAGCGAGAAAGACAAACCCAGAAACACGAAAGACTAATAAGAGAGTGTTTTAGAATAAGAAGTGTATATGAGGTCTCCTTACAGAATAGTAAATGTCAGTCATCTGCAGCAGGTTCTTGGTGCTGCCGTTCTCTTGCATCTCTATCGTCTCTCGGCCCCACTCCATGGATATGCGGTTATTTTTGGGGAAGTCTGCGTAAGGGGACATCTGCAGATCTCCACTCTTGAAGATGATCTTGTTGATGTCATTCTTATCTTTCCTGGGAGATAAAAACACTTGAAAAATGAATTCCTCTGCCAAAGTTTACTGAAATACATTCTCACATTTACCTAGAGATTAACACAATTGTTTCATATACTAGAAGAATCTGTTTCTGTATTTTTTAAACAAAAACTTGAAATAAGGTAGAGAGGTGGACTACTGCACTCGTGTCAGGAACATTTGAATAACTCATGGTGAAATTAGCACAAACACCAGTGTGAAGAGAACCTCAAATGACGGAAACCATCTTTGAGAATAATTCATTTATCACTTTGACTTTTTAGCTTGGTCCATGTCCCATCCACCAACATGGAGGATGTGGAGTTTATTACCTACACTGCAGCCAGCCACCAGGTGGCAATCAACATGATGTGGCTTAACTTTTGTGGAGCTGTCAGTTAAAGCAAGACAGGGACAGTGTTTAATGCAAACAATATCTGCCGACTTACCTGCAGCAGGTGACAATGAGAGCGATGATGAGGATAAGGAGCATAGCGCCCCCTGTAGGTGATACCACAACTGCAATCAGCTTGTAAACTGCAACATCAAATAACAACATGCAGTATTAAATACTGCACATACAAATTGGATGCACACAACCATCACACGATGAGAAAATAAATGAAATGTCAGTTTTTTTAGTAACTTACAATTTCCACAGTTGAATCCTCCAAATCCAAACATGCACCTGAAAAGCAGAGACACAATCTGCAGTGAGAATATGACCTTAAATCTTTTAATCTGTAGGTAGGGAAAAAAATTGACTTGAACCTACTGAACACAGGTGCCGTTTTCCAACTTGTAACCATCCCCACATTCTGGAACAAAAGGTTTTGTTGAAATAAATCAGATAACAGTTTCCTTTACAGAGGCTAAAAGTGTTTTACTATTATTAAGTGTTCTTAATTTGTATGAATTTCAAATAAAGAAATAGAAGAATCTACTGTTCCCTTAGTATTTTGTGTTTGTCAGGAAGGAAAAATTACCTTCTCTTCAATATATAACAGAAGTGTAACATTTGAATTGTATAAGATTATCTGTTTTTTTATTTTGTCTTCTTTTGGACATTTCATGCTTTTGCAGTCAAGGCTCCTCAGAACTCCAGGCCCAAGGATCTCAGGCTTGCAGAATCAGTGACATCTTTTAAATTACTTCCTTAGCTTTTTATAATCTTTCATTAATTTTAACAAACAATTTTATTATCTACATGCTTAGTCTGTTCTTTTTATTGCTATCGTTTTACTGCTGTGTTTTAATGTTTTATCACTATATCATTTTACTCAAATCCTGTTTCACCCTTGTTATGCACTTTGTAACCAAGTGCTATATAAATAAATCTATTATTTGTACTTTCATTAATACTATTAGTAGTAGTCGTAGTATCAGCAGAAACAAAGAGAGAGAAAAAGTGATCTTACCGAGGCAGGTCAAGTCCTCAGGATTGTGTTTGTAGTATCCTTGAAGACACTGGCAGTACGCTGTGCCTCCACTGTCTGTGCACATGGAGCGCTCTGTGTCACACTGAGACTTCTGAGCCATACACAGACTCTCCACTGGAACGCAACGTGGACACAGTTAGTACAGAAAGTAACGACACAGGAATCTGATCCTAAACTGGACAACATGAGAGTAGGCAAAGTAGCTTACAGTGATTTAACTCACTTTGTGAAGTGGCCATGGGTGCTTTGAAAGGCACTATATTAATCCAAGTTATTATCATCATTTGATTATTTATGGCATTGAACTGCTATTATAGAATTCCCTGTAGCATGAAGTTGAAGTGAAATACAGCAGCTGTATTATTTTAACTGAGTAATATTTTCAGAAATCGATCATGGCACCTTTCACAGGGGACGTTTTACAGCTCCATTCTGCCCTCTAGTGGCTCTGAACATGATTTTAACTTTGATAGTTGGGCCTCAATCCTGTTTAAAGCAGGAAATTGTTTTAAAACCAGAAAGGATCATTATTATGTTAATCACAATGTGGTGCTGTTTACCATGATAAGTGAGCTGGTGGTGCAGGACCATACGGCAGTGTGCCGTCGAGGAGCTGCAGTTGCTGAGAGACATCTGGATGCTGTTGAAGACTTCAGCGCTCGTCACGTCGGTGGAGATCGAAAACATGTTGACAGCAAAGATACGAACCCCGTCCTCCTCTCTGCAGGAGGAGAGCAGAGGTCAGCGCGGACGTCGACACTGACACAACTTTCAGGTTTCATCATTAAGACTGAAACATATTGCAGTTATGACGTAGAAATGCAGCTTTTTTTCTCATGTAACTATGTTTTGGTTTAAAATACAAATAAAACAGCAAGAACTCACTTCTTACTCAGAGTCGAGCGGCTGTAGCCTTGAAGGACGGACAACGATGCATTGAGCTGCAGTGACGACAGGAAGAGAGTGTGCATGAGTTACTAAGTCATTCAGATTTTCTCAGAAATGAGCAGAGAGGACGATGCAGTGACGTGGACTGCCGCTCACCAGCTGAATAATCTCCCTCTGGATCTCATGCATGGTGGAGCTCTTGAAGATGACAGGGTCTTGTGGCAGCCTGTTGAAGCTGAACGTTCCCAGAAATGTCTTCGCTGTGGAGGTGCAAAAAAATCAAAGGCCTTTTAGAAAATAACTCAGCTAGAAAAAGAATAATCAGTATGTATGTGTATATTCAGGGATCTTACCCCTGGTACAGGTGCGTCCGTCCTCAAGGTCGAAGCCGAGCGCACATTCGCAGCTGAAGGAGCCTCGTGTGTTCACACACCTGGAGCCAACTGGGCAGGGGTCCCTCTCACATTCATCCATATCTGGGAGCATGGTACATAAAGGTATTGCAATAACACAGCCACTGAATCCATAGAGCTTAGACCTAATCTCTGCACTCCACACTGTTCATCAGTATGATATATTTTTCTGGAAATTTCATGCTTGGAAAACTTGAAGCAGCCTGAAACACAGTTGTTATCAGACAAGAAGAGGGGAGAAGAGAAGCTCACCCTGGTTGCAGGTTGGTCCTGTCCACGCCTGCTGACAGTGACAGGTGAACAGATGCCTTTTATAGCTCACACACATCCCTCCGTTCATGCAAGGGTTTGACACACAGGGGTCTCCTGGAGGTCAGACAGGAGGTCAGACACTTTAACATGAAATGGATGCAACTGAACCTTTGAAAATGTTCTTACTCTTATTATGTCTTATTAATCTCATGATGTACAATGTTTATGATGACCATTTCCATGCCAGACCTCATTTTAGTATGTTATCTGCATGGTCCCCAGTTCTGCACTGCGGAGTGATTTCTGAAAAGATCACTCTGGGATAATCAATCATTTAAATATGCAGATTAGAGGATTTTCCTAGAAAGGGATCAAATGAAATTTAATCTATTACAAAACAGCACCTTCTCTGATAATTTGAAAACACTGGAAAGTGTCAATACATGAAAATAATGCAGTATGTCAACATTAATGTTTTTTTTAATTGCATCAAATGACTTGTTTAGGACTACACGCCATAGTTTGTCCCATTCAATGAAACCTCGGGATCAATCACTGAATGTGTCAATAAATGGAAGGTGATAAAACTTAAACTTAGATGATCAGTTCTGCCGTCTGAAATGATATCCATGTTAACTGGCTTCTGTCGCTCACTATTTGATAGAGAACATGAAAGTGTACTTAACCCTGTCTTTGTTCCTGGTCTTTGTCAGATAAAATTGCAGCTGATGTATTTGATGAGGAGATTATGTTTTCACTGCTGTTTGTATGTCTGTCAACAGGATTACACAAAAACTACCAGATTCTCTTGACACTTGGTGGAAGGCTGGGATGTGAGCCAAGGAAGAAGCCATTCACTTTTGGAGCAGATACCATTTAAGGAGTGGATCCATGTGTTTTTGTTTCTTTAACATTAAGATTGATCATTTCTCAACATTTCGGGGAATTTCTGAAGAAATAATGTTGAGATCTTGATTTAAGAATGATGAATAATGAACAGTTTGCAGAACATCTCTGTGTTCATGGTATATGTGTCTGACCTCAGTGTGGTGATAAAGGCCTGGTGGAGGTATGAGCTCCTTCCATTTCAAATTTGAATTTTGGTATAGAGCATAGACTTTCATCACAGTGGCCATTTTAATATAAAACAGTAGCTGAACTTTGTTTATTAATTAATAAATGCCCTATAACTAAAGTGACCACAACCCTTTACAAATGTGATTGTAAATGCCTGTGTTTACCTACTATTTGTGTCAAAATGGCTGCTATGAAAAAGGTTTATTATCAGTTTCCATAACTGAAGAAAAGAGAGTCTGACTAACAACCTTGCTTTAAAAGCTGCATGTCAATAATTGCTATTTACAATGAAAGAAGTAAGTGAACTCACTTGTTGGTGGTGGTGGTGTTTTGGTGGGTTGGATGTCAGCGGGTGATGTAGTCACCACCAGCTCTGTGGTCCCCCTCCCACTCTGTCTCCCGGTGGTGTGCAGGACCTCTGTGCTCCTGGTCGGGGTGCTGTGGGTGTTGGGCGTGGTGACATACTGGCTGTGAGAGGTGGTACCTCCCAGAGTGCCAGTTTCTATCTGCAGGGTGGTGCCGTTTGTGGGGTTAGCACTCTCTGTTGAGGGGCTCAATGACGTGCTGCGAGTTGTGTGCACTGCTGAGGTCTGCAGGGCTGGGGTGGGAGCTGTGGTGGGGGCTGTGGTGTAAGGGATGGTGGCCTTGGTGAGTAACTCTGACGTCGAGCTGCTGCTGGTGCTGCTGAAATGGGAGGATGAGGTTGCTGATAGAGGAGGGACGGTGGTGGATGTGGTGGAGGAGGTAAAGGCCTTAAAAGTGTCTGTTGTCTCTGATCTGTTGATGAAAAAATAGAAAAAACTGTTTCTCACTGACTCCTGACAAGAACTAAAAATGTCTTCATTACATCAGTCGAGTTCATCTGAGGACTGACAAATTTAATGATTACTCAACATGGAGGCTTGTCAATTACTTTAGAAACTTAAAACTCTAATAGAGCTGAAATTCTCTGTTAAAACGATTTTAAAAATACATGTTTTTTTAGCTGTTAACTAAA
Source organism: Paralichthys olivaceus (assembly GCF_024713975.1). Classification (NCBI taxonomy): domain Eukaryota; kingdom Metazoa; phylum Chordata; class Actinopteri; order Pleuronectiformes; family Paralichthyidae; genus Paralichthys; species Paralichthys olivaceus. Next base: position 14,302,021 of record NC_091102.1, read on the forward strand.
TTACATGAATGCTGATTTTGTATAAAATGTATTAAAAAAATTTACATTTTAAGTTTGAAAGGGCTCATAACACCACCTAGTGTTCAAAATATCTTAGACCTTGTATGTATGCTTACGTACACACACACAAACACACATTGTTTGAACCACGGGCAGCAGTTTAAACTGCTCAAGACGACTGTGGTCTTGGTCATCAGGACACTTGGGAGCTTCTACTTCAGATGAAATTCCTGTTGAAAACGTTTGTGTCGCTCACAGATAGATGAGCTACATAACTTTTTTGAATGTCTTAGGGGTGAAGCTGTACTTTAATAACAAAACTCTGCTCCTATGCCGTTGTGACAATCTTTCCTTGAATTTTTTACAAAGTGTAATAAACAACACAATGTACCTTTCTGTGACAGGAACCTGTGTAGTTTTGAAGGAGATTTCAGTAACCAGCACTGGAGTGTTTGTCAGAGAGTCATCCATATCATGTGTATTGCTTCTGACTGTAGGGGGCTCTGTTGTCAGACCCGGGCCCATGCTCTCCTCTCTGGTCTGGGATGACAGCCCCTTGGTGCCCTCCTGATTCAGAGTACTGAAGCTCTGCGATGCCTCAGTGGAGGTTCTCACATCAGATCTGGTCTCCAGCTCTGTCCCCGAGATATTGGTCGGACCTCCTGCAGGTGAGGTGACAGGAGGCGTGGAGGAAAACAATACGTCTGATTGGTCGGTGCTGAGCTCTGTCACTCTGAGAGGCGTCGTTGAGTCGGAGGTCTCCTCAGTCTCTAAAGTGTGCTGATGCCACGTGGCGTTTGGTGGTTCAGTTAAACTCTGGGTTACTCTGGACTCCTCTGGGCTCCCTGTCTCTGAAAACATGGTCATGTGCTCGTCTGTTGCGTCCCCGCTGTCAGTCTGAGTGGATGGGGCGCTGTGGGTGTAGTCCTCAGTCTCTTTGGCCTGAGCAGGGACACCCCAGGTAGAGGGGGGCTGATGGGAGTTGGAATCCTCCGTGAATGCAGAGGAGGTGCTGTTGCCAGTGGAGGAGGTGACGGAGAGCAGGGTCCTCTCCCCGGCTCGACTGATAGCCGAGGAAGTGTAGGTGCTGTCAGTGAGGATGGCTGTCTGTGACGCCAAGGCTGTGCCATCCCGCAGCTGCAGTGTGGTGTCTGGGTTGTCCTGGGGCAGACTGGTCTCCTCTGTCAACGTCCAGGATCTGGCCTTCCAGGACACAGGGTGGGAGGCACTGGGCACCAGGTCTGTGATACCTAAGTCCTTCCAGCCACTGCTGCTGCTACTGCTTCTGCTGCTACTGTCACTGCTGGTGCCGCTGCTACTGCTACTGCTGCCACTGGTGCCGCTGCTACTGCTACTGCTGCCACTGGTGCTGCTGCTGCTGCTGCCACTGTCACTGCTGGTGCCACTGCTGCTGCTGCCACTGGTGCTGCTGCCACTGGTGCTGCTGCTGCTGCTACTACCACTGCTGGTGCCGCTGCTACTGCTGCTGCCACTGTTGGTGCTGCTGGTGCTGCTACTGCCACTGCCGCTGCTACTGCTGCTGCTGCCACTGCTGGTGCTGCTGCTACTGCTGCTGCTGCCACTGCTGGTGCTGCTGCTACTGCTGCTGCTGCCAATGCTGCTGCCGCTGGTGCTGCTGCTACTACTGCTGCCGCTGGTGCTGCTGCTACTGCTGCTGCCATTGCTTCTGGTGCTGCCACTACTTCTGGTGCTGCCACTACTTCTGGTGCTGCTGCCGCTGGTGCTGCCGTTACTGCTGCTGCTGGCCTCAGTGGTGGCTACCAAAAGGGTGGAGGGGAGCGGCTCAGTAGAAAGACTGATCTCTAGTGATCTGCTGCTCGTTTCTGTGAAGGTTTGTGTCTCCTCCGTGTCTGTGGGGAAATAAAACAAAGTATTAAATAAAAAAAGTTCTCAACTTCAGACAACAAGAACAACCGTGGTCTGTTATTACATGGCCACACAAATACGTGAATGCAAAGGGAATATAGAAGTTCAAAGTTTAAGAAAGTTGAACTTTACGTGAAGCCACAATACAGATTTGCTTCGCAATAGGAAGCAAATGATTTATTCGCCCCCTCACTAGCACTGATTGGAAGTGAACTGGAAAGTGAAGGTTCACCACTGATACATTCAAACACTGGATTAACAGATAAGAAATGCTATAAATATAAATAGAGCTTACTATTCTTATAATTTTCATCATTATTATTATTATTTTAGGTGAATGCTACTGGGAATCTACACTCATCACACTTAACACTCATCACACTTAATATTTGAATCATAGTCTCATTGACAACTAGGCTTACAAATGGCTTTTCATGTTTGTTCAAACAATATTTCTCCTCTGTCTGTTTTCTTCCAGCTTTCTCATCTCCAACTAAAATTACAAACTGTCAAAAGTTTCACTTCCACATGCTGTGGCCACCAGAGGGCACTGACCCTGCAGATTGTTGTGCAGCCTGCAGAAACTGGGGGGGGGGGATGCTGTGAAGTGCTGTAGTTTGCTGCAGGGGCAATAATTTTGGGTGGAGAACAACTGGCAGTCGAGCTCGTCTACTCTAACAAAGGCTTTATGTCCTAAATATGGCGGTGACGGCCTCCACTGGGAATCAGCCATTTCCTTCCTAAAGCTGAGTGAGCACAAGGCGCTGGCAGAAAACTGTCACCATAGATCTGGGCGTAGATTCATGTTCATTGTGTGTTTTATATTGTTTTTAAGGTCATATTAACTAAACCACACACTTCCAGAAGTCAAATATCAAGAAAAGTATGAGGTTATAGAGTTGAGACTGTTACTTTAGATGTATTTTTGGTATTTTGCCTTAAACATTTTACAGTGTAGCAGAAATCTTGGACAGGGAGCCCTGTTGGTCACGTCCCAGTCAGATTCAGTCTGCAGGTTTTGAAATTAAATGAAATATTTTTAAGTCAATTATAGTATCTTTGCTTATTTCTAACTATTTACACATCCATCAAACAAAGACTAGCATTAGCTTTCACTTTATGTGCTTATGATAAACTTAAATCCAGATAATTACCCCTTTTTAGCTCTATTTTGGTTTCTACCAAATCCTTAATAAAATGTCTGGCTTTTTATATGAGTTTTGAACCTTGTTTCAACGCAAATTTATAATTTCGATGTCAGAAACTCTGTGGAACTACTGAGCTGCATGATAAGAGATATGAACCTTTTACAGCATTTTTATTTGCTCCTATAAGCTTTTAATTCGGTGAATAAATGTCAACAGTACAGAAACTGTGTGCATTTATATTCAAATTCTGTTTAAAAAAAACGTCTATATTCTATATATTTGTATTTATTTATGGTTATTTATAATTTATGTTTATGGCGACATTGTAAAATATCAAGCCTCTACTAAATTAAATATCAGTATCAGCATTGGCCCCCAAATATCCCCGATGGTCAGGATCTAATGGAGGGGCATATGATCCATTGTTGTCATCAAGATATTACTCGGTTATTACGAAGATGAGCTAAAGTTCTCTCCGACTTAAAGCTTTTTCTAAGCATATCTCTGATGCTGTGCTGTGTCACAGCACTCTGGCTGAGCTCCAGGACCCGAGCAACAGCAGTGAGAGCCGGACACCACCTGGCCTCCACCACACAGTGACCAGCAGCCACCATCCAATACCAATGGAGGGATGGAGTTCAAGTGTCACAACAGCTCATCTACTGGGAGTGTTATAGGAAGAACTGGGCCACCAGACTCTGTCGTTCTCTCTCACTTCCTCCGCATGTGTCTCTCTCATTATTTCATTTTCTCTCTTTGGATCCAGCAGAACTCAGACTGGAACGTGGTGTTGGCAACGAGTGAAGGACACTCCCAGATTCTCTGCTGTTTATCGCTCAGCTCTCAACTCTTAACACAGTTGTCACTGTGAGGGTTTTTTTCCACATCTGTGATACTTCAGAAACACTGTGGCTTGGAATTTTAGGTATATGCAGAATGTTCCAACATAATAATGACAACGGCTGATTGTAGGAGGTAGCAGTGTTGTGAATATGTCATGTTTTATTGACAAAGGGGAAAATCTGAGTGAATTAAGTGATTCATTTCCATTTCATGAGGTTAATGGTAGTTTATATGGTATTCTGTAAGGTGGACAACTGGCAGACAGCTGCACTAGTAACAATAAGAGGAGAATTTGACAGCGGTTTAATTTATGTGAGAAAAAAGAATACCAAAACCTAATATCTTGGATTATCTGAGGAATAAAACTTTGACCACATCACCCCACTCACTTCACTCAAATCAATCCACACGTATTTATTTCTATGGCTTATTCCTCTAAAGCTTTTGCTTTAATTTAGGACTATAACGTCATAGTGTACATGTTTGGAGAAACATTCTGACAGAAACCACAGGTAAAATCTGCAAATATGGCTTCTACCTTAAACAATACAAGATTTCCCTGTAACACTTGGTTGATATTGGACATAGTGCACAGGGAAGTGGGCCTGAAATCTCAATCGAAACGAACGCCGATAATCAGCCAATATGTGCTTTTCACTGACATATCAGTATCTGCATTTATGTTTGCTGATATGAAACATTTATTTTTCAGAATAAACACTGCAGAAAAGCCTTTATGTTTACCAGTATCCGATATCCCTTGAGCATTAAATCAACAAAACAGTTCAGCATCTTTTGTGAGAGCAGCATTTATCGATTTAAAGAGGCCCTCTCTAATATATCTACTTATATAGTTGGAGTTATTATAAAAGGAAAGTATTGTGTTTTTTACCTGAACTGAGCTCATTGGTGGACTCGTTGTAAGCCACCCTAACCACATGTTGTAAGCTACCCTAACCACGCTGTGTTCAAAAAGCAGAGGTGTGAGTGATGCATGCAGGCTCACTCAAATGTCAAGACAGTGACAACCGCAAGACTTCAGCTCGAGCAAAAAACTAGCAAAGATGAGTAAGTTGACAGAACCACGAATGTAAACATACACAGAGCCTGAAAACTCTTTACACTAAAGCAGAAGTGAAACAATTACACAAAGTAAATTTGTAAATGGATAGAAATTATAATAACAAACCCATCCATCCATTATCAAACTGCTTTTCTTTTGAGAGTCGTGTTGTGATAAATAATCCTACTAATTTTGATCACTGAAGTCATTTTTAAAGCAGAAATAAGAAAAAGCAATCAAGAGAGAATAAAGGACTGAATAAATAATGGTAGTAATGGTAAGTTGCCTTTTAATGAGGTAAACAAGACAACAGAGTAATGCACCTGTTTCATTGCACTGTTTCTTATCAGCTGAACATGCAGACTTGATTTTCAATTCAAGCAGTCAACAACAGGATGCATGAGGACATCTTCACTGCGGATATAAGCAGTGACTTCCCTGTATTATCAGATATATGTCACATTATTATGTCTTTTAAAGTTTCAAGATTGCTTTTGGCTCCTGGTGGAATTAACATCGCCTGGATAGACAGAAAAAGCATTTTACAAATCTGAGATATAGCCATTATATGTACTATATTTATGTATTATATATACACATCATTATTATTGAACCTTTGTTATATTGCTTTGGAAATTACATTGCAATGATTATTGATTATTTATTTATTCCACAGCTCCACCTGTTATCATAAACTTCATTGCATCACCTGCTACAGCTCAGTTTAAAGTGGTGGGAGTGAGAAGTGAATATATGATCCATATATAAAGTTTAGGACAGTGGACAGTTTATATAAAGGTTAGGACATTGGACTAATATAAAGGTAAGGACAGTGGACACTTTATATAAAGGTAAGGACAGTGGACAGTTTATATAAAGGTTAGGACAGTGGACTGTTAATATAAAGGTTAGGACAGTGGACTGTTAATATAAAGGTTAGGACAGTGGACAGGACAGTTTATATAAAGGTAAGGACAGTAGACAGTTTATATAAAGGTTAGGACAGTGGACAGTTTATATAAAGGTTAGGACAGTGGACAGTTTATATAAAGGTAAGGACAGTGGACTAATATAAAGGTAAGGACAGTGGACAGTTTATATAAAGGTAATTACAGTGGACTGTTTATATAAAGGTTAGGACAGTGGACTTTTAATATAAAGGTTAGGACAGTGGACAGGACAGTTTAAATAAAGGTAAGGACAGTGGACAGTTTATATAAAGGTTAGGGCAGTGGACAGTTTATATAAAGTTTAGGAAAGTGGAATGTTTATATAAAGTTTAGGAGAGTGGACACAGTTAATATAAAGGTAAGGACAGTGGACAGGACAGTTATATAAAGTTTAGGACAGTGGACAGTTAATATAAATTTTAGGACAGTGGACAGTGTATATAAAGTTTAGGACAGTGGACAGTTAATATAAAGTTTAGGATAGTGGACAGTTTATATAAAGTTTAGGACAGTGGACTCTTAATATAAAGTTTAGGACAGTGGACACAGTTAATATAAAGGTTAGGACAGTGGACAGGACAGTTATATAAAGGTTAGGACAGTGGACAGTTTATATAAAGTTTAGGACAGTGGACTCTTAATATAAAGTTTAGGACAGTGGACAGTTTATATAAAGGTAAGGACAGTGGACAGTTTATATAAAGGTTAGGACAGTGGACAGTTTATATAAAGGTTAAGACAGTGGACAGTTTATATAAAGGTAATTACAGTGGACTGTTTATATAAAGGTTAGGACAGTGGACAGTTAATATAAAGGTTAGGACAGTGGACAGGACAGTTTATATAAAGGTAAGGACAGTGGACAGGACAGTTTATATAAAGTTTAGGAAAGTGGACAGTTTATATAAAGGTTAGGACAGTGGACTGTTTATATAAAGGTTAGGACAGTGGACAGGACAGTTTATATAAAGTTTAGGACAGTGGACAGTTTATATAAAGGTTAGGACAGTGGACAGTTTATATAAAGGTTAGAACAGTGGACAGTTTATATAAAGTTTAGGAAAGTGGACAGTTTATATAAAGGTTAGGACAGTGGACAGGACAGTTTATATAAAGTTTAGGAAAGTGGACAGTTTATATAAAGGTTAGGACAGTGGACAGGACACTTTATATAAAGGTTAGGACAGTGGACAGACAGGGTGCACTTGCCACAGCAGGCCTCAGGGGCTTCAGGTCTTACCAAAGTTCCCCCCAGCAGCAGCAGCAGCGGCGGCGGCGGTGTGTGTGAGCAGGTTCCTCTGTGATGGGGATAAACTCTCGCTGGAGTATGAACTTGAAGTCGCATTGTTTTCCACGCTGCTCACTTCAACCGCCGAGGTCGAGTGATACGATCCGGGATCCGTGCTGTTGCTGCCGGGGGTCCCTGCCCCGAGGGGCCGCGGGAGACCCACCACCAGCAGCAGCGACAGCCCGAGGACGTGATTCAAAAACCACGTTTCCATGATTCTCAAGACCGCAACACGGTCGCCGATAGTATCCGCAAAGTCGAGTGAATGCCGGGGTGGTCTCCCGGGGACAGCATGGGAGGAGCGGGTCGGCTTTTGGTGAAGTTTGCTGAGAATGAGGATAAATCCCGGTGGAGGTCCGGAGGAGAGGAGCTGGTGCTCGGAGGAGGACAGCGCGGGGAGCGGAAGATAAGAGAGCCGAGGCAGCAGCCTGTTATCACGGCGGAGGAGCCCGGGCTCCTCCCCCTGCTCCTGCTGCTGCACACACTCACACACACACACACACACACACACACACACACACACACACACACACACACACACACACACACACACACACACACACACACACACACACACACGCTTGTATTCCTACCCCCCAAAATGTCCATTCAAGCCAATGCTTCATTTTCTTCACGTTCATTTAAGTTAGTTTTTGGTGTTTTTCTCTCGTGTTATTAATATTATTATTTTGTGTTTTTGCACTTATGATGATGGAAGCTTGTATTGTTCAGTTTTTCTCAATGTGGCTCATTGTTGTTATTACAGCCTATACACCAACAAATACTAGATATATAGATAGATAGATAGATAGATAGATAGATAGATAGATAGATAGATAGATAGATAGATAGACATACTTTATTCGTCCCCGAGGAGAAATTCTTGAAACTAACTATGTTAGGATAGTAAGAAAATACTTCTTTGTTCAGATTATTGGCAGCTGTCAACCAATGTGAAGGTGCATTGCCAACATCTCGCTCACACTCATTGAAGCTGATATTGTCTGAAATTCTCTGAAAACTGTTTATCTTCTTCTTCTTTGTTTGGTTTATTTGCGGGTGCTTGAGAAAACAATTTCAACACAAATTCCTTTTGGTTGCTGTTCTCCTGCTCTCATGTTTTTCACAAAAGTTCCACAACAGCCACTAAATAGACCTTGTGCTCAGTTCATTTTAAATTTTGCTGTTCCAAGAATTAAGAAAGGCCTTTGGTCCTCAATTCCATATCATCAGACTCTACAAGTCTTTTAAGACTCAGCAGACAGAACCACAGACCTACCTCACCATTTTCAAATTTTACTAAGAAAAGCAAGATATCAACCTGTGCAAAACAATTATTCATTATGTGTGGCATGTGCACAGGATAATATTTATTACATCAGCACCATGGTGGCTGGACGTCCTGGAAGTGGCCCAGCAATAGAAGAATCTGACAAACAGTGGTGAGTTTTCACTGATATATCAGTAAGAGTTAAGAAAATAAAGGTATGTTAAGACAAAATGTTTTCTTTAACTGAAGAAAAAGACGACAAACTCCAGCTAAATCCACTGTCATTCTCTCGCAACAGAAACACTCACTGCAACTCTAGAAACAGTTCAGATTTCCTCAGTGTGGTGCCGCTGAATGTCACTGCGAGAACAAATGTGGCACAACACGAGACACAGTTTGAGGCAGAAAATGTGGGTTTGGGTTGTCAGCTGTACGACATGCAACAGGAGCAGTGTCTGATTCAGTCAGCGTGGTAATGGTGGTTGCACCATCTTGTTGGACACGATGAATGAGGATTGGTGGTAGCGGTGGCGAGAGGCAAAGTCAGCATTCTCCTCCGTCAGCTGCCTGGTTTTCAGCCCGACCCCGGACAGAGAGGGTGTCACTATGACCTCATCCCGGGGAGATCCTTTGCCCCTGGAAGAGAGGGAAGGGTTAGGATGGTAGAGTCATATAGGAAAAAGAAACATATTACTGAAAAAATATTACAAGTAGAATTACTCCTGTTTTTATCACTGATCTGTACAGATAAATACATTTCAATCTTTTATTAATAAACTGATTCCTTTTGTAACATACCAACAAGCACACAATACCTGCAAATATTATTCAGTGTTGATTTAAGCCACGTGAAAAAGCTGAATCGAGCTGCAATACCTGCAAATACATGAAAAATTTGTACAAATGAGCTCAACAAGTTGATTCAATTCCAGCAATCAATATACCTGATTTTTATCAAGTATTCTGCATTATTACTTGAGAAATCCACAAATAATTTGAGAAATGGCCTCGTAATGTTAAAAAAAAAAATCGCAAAAAAACCCCCAAACAAACCTCGCTTTGCACCCTTTATTGAATCTGCCTCCCATTATGAGTCTCCTAAATATGTCTAATGTTTTCCCATCAAGATCCATGAATTATTTGCTGGGAAATCAGTAAAACCTCAGTCTACCTCACAATGGTTAGGAATTCTTTTTAGTTTTTTTGCTAAAAGAGAGACAAGCAGCAATGACAGAGGTAATGGTTTGGATTTAAAATGGAGACCTTTCTTAGTGTGTAAATCTCTGAAGCTGTAACATGGCACAGAAAGTGTAAGATTAAGAGTAACACACACACACACACACACACACACACACACACACACACACACACACACACACAGCATCTTATCCCCCACCTGTGCAGCAAGTGTTTAACACTCACAGCTCTTGGCACACTGTACTGTTGCAAGTCAGATGCAGAGTGTCCCATCCAGCTATTCTAGAAATCCTATAAGCCACAACAGCTGCCAGCCTTCTAGAAAAAGAGGCCGCAAGTGAAACTCCCAGCAGTGTGTGTGATTATGTTACCAGGTCAAATAACCACGGAGCACGGGCACCAAATCCACATTTATTTTGCTGGACATAGACAACTTCGACTAATTCCTCTATGAATATCAAAGCAAAGAAACTCTATAAACCAGCACATACAATTACTTACTGTCATGGATTTTAACCTCTGTCAATAAAGTTTTATGTTTTCTCATTACAAATGCTGGCCCATTCAACAAAAACTGCATCAATACAAATTCTTAGGTTAACCACAGACTGAAAATGAAAAAAATCACCTATAGGAAGTCCAGGGCTTGTTTTCCCGATGTAGAAGAAGAGCAGCAAGGCCACGACTATGTTTGCTAAGGCATAAACCCACTGGATAACAAACATGATCACTATAGAGCTCAATGCCTGAAAGGAAATCAAATTATATATCAAGCTAAAACATTGAGTTCTTCACAAACTATCCGAAATAATTACACAAGGACAAAAAGAAATGTGCAACATACCCCGATGAGAGCGATCCAGTGGTTGCAGAACTTTGTGTAGCATGAATCTCGCATGGCTTTGATTTCGAAGCTCTGGTGTTCTGCTTTACCTTCAGCACCTAAAAATGTTATATAAATATGAGGTCATGGAAAACAGGTACAATAAGTTATCGAATGTTTCATTGGAATATCACCTGTGTTGTGGTTGTGATGGTCGGCACATAAATCCTGTTCTTTTGTACAGTTTTTGACCTGGGACTCTTCTCTAGCTCTGGGCTCACCACTCCCTGACTGCAGCTCAGCTTCCTCGTATGGCGGAGCTGAACTCGTTTCCTCTCCTTTCTCTTCTTCTGAGGACATGTTTCTGTTCAGGTCCAAACCAAAGCTGTTCATCAGCTTCTGTTTAGCAGCAGCCTTCCTGCTCTTTCCTTGGCTGCTCAACTCTTGCACAGAAAAGGACTTCTCAGCCCCCGCGTTTGAGACAGGAGGAAACATCTGATCCATGTCCTTGGTGAACTCCGATAAAGTGCCTTTGCTCTGCAGACTCTCGCCTCTGCTCCCATAGTTGGGGAGAGGATCTTCAATAAGCAGCCTGGAGCTCTGTCTCGCAGACCTGCGCTGGTTTCTTCTGGCGTCCCTTTTGTCTTTGCTCTGCAGCTGGAAGGTCATGGCCACGCTGAAGTAAGAGTAGTCGATGAAGCTGTAGGTGAGCATGAAGTTGATGGTGACGATGGGAGCGAGCACGTTGACCTGGCCGATGAAGATGAAGGCCATCGTGAGCAGGCTGGTCAGACAGATGGCAGCCACCGGGGTCTTGTTTGGGCCTTTCTGTGAAAGATCAACACAGTAAGGTTAGTGTCAGCTGCCCCACACAAGAAACTACGAGAAAAGGTTTTCTTAGGATAACACGGTCACAAGGCAAAACAGAGTCGTGTGCAGTGTGTAGAATTAAGTGATATCCAGTGTTGACATTGCATGTTGCAGCTGAACACCCCTCACCTCACCCTCTCCTTCCAAACATGAAAAAGAAGCTGTGGTAGCTTCAGTTGTCATAAAAACTCAAAAGGTGTTTAGTTTGTCCAGTCTGGACTAATGTAAAAAACATGGCAGCCTCCATAGAGAGGACCCCCTCGATGTAAATATAAAGTATTTAAATATAAAGTATTTAAATATAAAGGGCCTTTTCTGGGGTACAGAAAACTACAATTCATACAATTTAGATGAAATGAACTAGTGAAAACATCATGAGGATTATTCTACAATAAATTTCTGCCAATAGTTCCCTTTCACCTAAATATTACACACTGGACCTTTAACTTCAGCTTTGACCACCAAATACTAATCAGGTCATCCTTCAATTCAAGTGAATGTTTGTGCCGGATGAAAATCCCTCAAGGTGTTCCTGATATATCACGTTCACAAAAACAATCAAACAACAGCTACAATCCAATGAGTTCATTCTTGAGATGAAGTGAACATTTTACACAAGAAAGAAGAAATGACCTCTTGGTGTTCATGAGATACACTTACAAGAATGGGACAGACATACAGACGTTGTGACAACCCGAAAAACACAATACCCCCCCCCCCCCCCCCCTCCAGCCACTGAAACTGGGACATGATAAAACTGTATGAATAATATCAAATTACATAAAACCAAACCAGCAGAAAATGAATATTGCGTCTTTAAAGATACTTCGTTTCCTTTGAATGATATTTGGATTTATTAGAAATTAGCAATGGGAAGATTAATCATGAGTATATCATGTTTTAAACACACATATATACTGTAAATATAGTGTATCTTATATACTTTCAATATAGTTAAGATCTTATAAAACAACTATCAAAATACAAGTTCATGTTTCTGTTACTACACCTAAATAAACCATTCCACAAACTCTTCTCATGACTTCATGTGGCCTGTGGTTGGTCAGGAGCCATGTTCAGTCATTACTCACACGCTAACCTGACACTAGACGCCTGCAAGGGCCATGAGAAAGTCAGTCCCTTCAGAAATGATGCTAATCTTTCTATTAGAGAATTCTAGTTATTTGAGTTTGACTTCAGGAGGGTTTAATGTCCAAAGAGACAAAGAATTAAATTAACTGAATCCGATGATCGAAAAATCTTACATCATTCATGAAACACTGGTTCAAGCAAGAGAACAAAAACAATTCAACAATAATTCCTTTGTCAAAAGGGAAACCTTGTTTTACAGGTTACTGTGATTTAATTAAAGTCACCAAATACTATTTAATGGCTTTGTTAACTTAGCAAAGCAACATTATTATATTAAGATTAATTTGTGAAGTTGCCCTCAATATTTAATGTATGATGGCAAAACACAAAATAACAAAAGTTTTGATCAGAGTAGAGGTCATGCAACAGGTCTACAGAGGAATTCTCTGGCTTTTCACCAAGACTGTGGGTCTATCGCATGACTACTGAGTGTCCAGTAGATAATTTATATTTGTATATTTATATAAATTCATTCCGCAAACAGAATTGAGTGATACATTTCACGTTTGCATTGGAATATATTGGTTAAATCCGCCAGACAATGTTGAGCAGTGACACAAGAATAGTTACTATTGAAAACTGTTTCAGCTCAAAATATTTGTCTAGAATTATAAAAGATAAATGATCTAAACAAATATAAATGGTTGGCACGACTGCAGGCATTTTTCTTTTTGTATTTTCTGCAGTGCATGAGATTTGGTAACCGGTTTGCTTGCACTTCCCAGGTCCTGCTGTACAGTTTAAGGAGCACTGCAGTGTGCCTGGCGGCCCTCCAGAGCACACAGCGGAGCGGAGCCCTGCCCGTCGCCCTTCCTGCGTTTGTTCTGATGCTTTGATTTGGCCCAAGATGTCTAGAGCCTCATTCCAGCCCGCTGAGAGAGGTCAAGCACTGCTGCTGTCCCAGGGAGGTCTGAGGAAAACTGGGGTGGACGGGGTCAGAGCGTGAACGTGACAATGTGAGTATAGCAGGAGTGAGTCGTAAGTCTTGGCTGTAATGCAGTCAGCCCACTGAAGTCACTTTTACAGAACAGTCACCGCACATTATAATTAGGTAGTCGTGTCACTGCTTCCTTTTAAATCCAGCCATCGCACCGCCCTGTACACTCAGCTTCAGAACACTGCTTATCTACAAAATGCCAGTAACTCTTAATCAGGGACAACATAACACAAACTCAACATATGTTATTCTTATAATAATAATTCAGTTGATGACAAATTATTTAAGTGTTATTCAGTTCCTGGGGGTTGTTTGTCTGAGCAAGAGAAATCCACACTTGCCCTTTTTATGAGGTTGTAATTTGAAGGTATAGTGAATAGTGAGATTATTTTATTCATGATCAATTTATGAATGACTGTGATCAGTATAGCCCCTGTGGTTGTATGCCTCTGCCAACCAATGCAGTTTTAGTCCACATACTTTTTTCAATATTAAGGAGGTCACTGTGACCTTTGACCTCTGAAATCTAATCAGTGCATATTTGAGTCAAAGTGACAACTGGTTAAAATGAAAAGAAATTCCTCAGGGCAGACTTGAGACATCATGTTGAACAGGCCACTGTGAACTTTGACCACTCAAATTCTAATCAGTTCATCTTTGAGTCACAGTGGATGTTTTTACCAAATTTGAAGAATGTCCCTCAAGGTGTTCCTGCGATGTTGCGTTCACATGACCATAAACGTGCTTTGTAAGGTGACCATGACCTTTGACCACCAAATTCTACTCAGGTCAACCTTGAGTCAAGATAAACATTTGTACAAAAACTAATTTGAACAGTTCCTCCAACATCTTGAGATATTGTGTTTACAAGAATGGGACAGGCGACCTGAGAGCTGGTGCTGGCTTGGTGATAAAAAGCAGAACTTGATTTGGGATTATTTTGTCTAAACTACCTCAAAGGTAAATAAATGAACTTGATATATATACTTTAAAAAATGGAGAAGCTTTGCTTACATACTCTTAAACTAACTGAAGAACTGCACGAAAACTCCATGGTGCTCATGTTTGTGCAAACGGCAATAAACTGCGGAAACTCAATAAATAGAGAAAACGCTGAGTCATCTCACTAAGATAACTGCACACAGAGGCATTAAAAAGACAGCCACATGTTTATCTGATACTAAGGATCAGGAAAAATATTATTTCCTGACATGAAATTAAATTAGCCTTCTCTAATTCACTCCAGGTTTCTCAGTGTTACAAGCTCTGATGTGATTTGTGTCTGAGGCCGTAATATGTCCACAAGTGATGAATTTAGCAGGACTGGGTTTTCATCAGGTTCTGCTGACTGGGTTCATCAACGCAATCTAAACCAGTTCATCAGATAAAGATGTTAGTGGGACAATTTAAACTGAGTTTACAGCAGGTAATTACTGTGCACGCACTCTTACATAAACACATTAATTCACTGAACAATCTACACTTGAGTCTACAGACAATATTATTTAGCAAGCTGTCAATGTGAATCCAGTCATCCCTCCCTTCATGGCTCTATCCATCCATCCATCCATCCATCCATCCACCCACCCCTTTTCCCAGACAGGCTAGAGCCGGGATCACCCTCTCCTGGGCGATGCACTGCAGGATCCTGGGTGCTCCGTACAGGCCGCCCATGCAGGAAGCCAGGGAGGAGACATAGAGGCCCAGCAGAAAGAGGAAACCCACCAAGGAGACCTGGAGGAAGAAGGAAAACAAACAGAGGGGTGGAAGAGGATGGGGTGGGGTCGAGAGCGCACAACAGCTACACCCAGTTCAGTTCCGCTGCAGCCAGCTCCTTATGAAAACAATGAGAATATTGTTTTCAATAAAGAGTGAGTGTAATGGGCTAGCTTTGATAATAGACTGATCACAGTCTCGCTGTTTTACTCTGACTTCACACGTTAGTCCATAATATCATATGGTGAGAAGTAGTCCACCACCAGCTGAGCTCATTCATACTAAAACAATCTCTGCTTCATATCTGGCTGATGCACATCGACTGAAACACAAACTGTCAGACGACTCAGCAGCATCAGAAACCTCATTGATCAGCTCTTCATTACAGCTCAATCACTTCCTCCCACTTTAATAAAAACTTCTTGGTAGTGTCCCTATAAACTCAACTCTGCTCTATGTAAATCCACCCTGTCTTCCTCACACCAGTTGTGCATATGGAGCCAGACACATGCTCCATTGTCGCTGACATTCATAGACGTTAAACCTGTTTAAATGTTTTTTTTGCGTCTCTTTGTTACATGGATAATGTGCTTTAATGTTTCTTGTGTTGTTTTTGAATGTGACCTGCACCCTGATCTGTGGATGCTGGCATTTCGCTCCCAAATATGCTGTAATGTGTATAATGTGTAAGAGACATATAAAGCTGAACCCAATGGGGTTATGTTTTCATCTGCGTTTGTTTATTTGTCTGTTAGTTCGCTGGATTACGCAAAAAACTACAAGACGAATAACTGAAAAACTTGGTGAAAGGATGCAGTATTGCTCAGGGGAGAACCCTAGTATTTTTCTGAAGAATTTCTGAAAACACTCCTTATAATATAATAAATAAAAAAAACAGCCAAAAACTGATCAGTGAAACAGACACAATAAATAAATGTACGTGAATGGGAAAATATATCTGTTCACAATCACATTTTAACCATTTTAATCAGTTTGTTTGCAAGTGTTTGTTTGGGCACATGCCCAGGAGCCTGGAGTCAATTGGGACCCTTGGCTTTAATATTTATTAATAGGCTCTTTGTGGGTAGAGATCTGGGGACCGCGGTCATGGTTATCAGTCCAGGTTATAAGAAATAAAACAAACTCGCACACAAAACAATGCAGGTGTAAAATGTTTTTTCATTCTTGAACACGAAATGTTCCACTTGAGGGAAAAAAACCATCTCAACCATTTCAAAAAGTTTATACAGTCTTTCAACCCTGCTGCCAGAGGGCCTCTCTCACAGGGCAGGATGGAAACAAAGAGAGGAGTTTACCTTTTCTGCGATCAAGAAGTCATAGCGCAGAGCTTCTCTGGTGCAGATGGCCCCGAGGAGGAAGGCAAAGACCAGATACAGGAACCACCTGAGGGTCACCAACAGTACACCACATTGAATTATTAACAACGGCGCCTTTCTCACTATTTATAGGGAAATTGTGTCATCACACTATGAGTGATATAGTCATGCTGTGAATGTGGGATTGTTTATTCTCCCTGGTGAAAATAGATAAGGCTGTCCTTTTTATAAGATACCACTACGTTTGAGATTAACCATACCTTGACGAAGAAAATAAACTCTATGAAATAAACTGGGGTTTTCTAGAATTCTTTTTTCTTATTATGTAACCACTTTCACTGAACCTGGGTCAGTCTGTGCACCTTTACTGCAGTTGTGGTCTTATAT
The DNA here is from genome assembly GCF_024713975.1 of Paralichthys olivaceus. NCBI lineage: Eukaryota > Metazoa > Chordata > Actinopteri > Pleuronectiformes > Paralichthyidae > Paralichthys > Paralichthys olivaceus. The sequence continues at coordinate 14,318,889 of NC_091102.1, forward strand.
AGTTCATTGTGTACTATTTCACTGTGGTGTTTTTGTCTTTTACAGTATTGCTGTGTTGTATACGTTTGTTTGGGAGTGTGTTTTGGCTGTTGTCATACGAGGTGAAGACAGCTGCCAGTGTTCCCACAGGGATGTTGTGTTCTGGCCGCTGAAGGTCTGAGCTCATGTTGAAGCCTGCCATTACCCCTACACACACACACACACACGCACACACACACACACAAAAACAAACACAAACACACACACACACACACACTAGTCAAGAAACCACAGAAGTAGACACAACATACTGTGCAATACAAAAGGATTTTTGTATATTGCATATAGCTGCAAGAATGGGAGAGTTAACAGCACATGTAGTCTAATTACCTGTAGCAGCAGGGAAGAAGACCCCAAATACAGTGAAGAAGTTTTCTCCAGGAGTGTAATCAGGCTTTGTGTTGCTGTTTAGCAGTCCGACTGAATAACCAATGAAACCATGCTCTGAAAGAAGAGGAAGCAGCAATGAAAATCAGCACTGAACCTTAGGTCGGGACAAGCTGAGTATAAACCTGTCAACTGCAGACATAAGTACAAATCTCTTTTGCATCTCATTATGTGGTATACAATACAGAACGTATAAACAATATTTCATCGTTACCTTCACCAAGAACAGTGTTTTTTCATCAGCTTTTGTTTGTTTGTTTGCAGGATTACGCCAAAATCTACCCAACCGATTTCCGAGGTATTTTGTGGAGGGGTGGGGCATGACCCACCAAAGAACTCAGTACATTTTGCTGCAGATCAGGGGGCAGATCCAGTAATGATTGTTTTCACTTCATTACCTATTATCACTATTCTAACTTTAACATTTGACTTAGTATCACAGAGAATAATTCATGGATCCATGACATGGTCAGGGGACTGATATTTGTTGCAGATTCAAATAAAAATGTGGATCCAGTGATTTAAATGTGGTTTCATAAGGGGACTGTTGGGCCTTGGGCCGTTCTAGTTACTAATGTGATAATCAACTTTTATATCAGGCTTTTTCCCCAATGATTGCATCTCTAGACTACAGCCTCTATCTCTCCCTGCAGCTACAGAATGATGTAATGTAATCAGCTGCTTACTGCTGTGCAGTTTTCATTTTCTCTGTATTCAGTCATACTTTTAAGTCCAGGATGCTTAATAGTGAATTTTCTTTTTTTACACTGCACTTCCTGGAGAAGTTGAGACCAATGGGAAATGACAACACATCATGTCTGCACGAGAGGATTTTACTTAAGAAAGACTTGTGAGAGACCAGAAACTATAGGTTTGGAAAATATCCCATCATGTCTGCAAACTATCAGAACTTCACACTGGGAAGCTGCATGTCCAGAATATAAGAATATGAGAATAAATTGTGTGAATTTCAATCAAACAACTGACAACAATAGGTAGAAATTCACTTTAAACATATGCGGTACAAAAGATGAGTGTGGTTTGATGAGCCTGGATCAGTTTGGTGGTTGAGTGGGGGAGATTGTTCTGAACTGATGGGGGCCATTTCAAGCGCGCAGGCTGAAGGGCCAGTCTGTGTTACAACACCGGACATTTCCCCTTTGGTTATCTTTCGATGGGAAAGAATGTGTTCTGTCAGATTAATGACATGTTTATCCAAAAGGAAGTCGCCGCCCTTTTCAGAAGCTCAACAGCTTCCAAGTTTGAGAGAAAAGAATGAGAGCGAGCGAGAGAGGGAGACAGAGAGTTAGAGCAAGAGAGAGAGGGAGAACATGCACAGTCCTTTTTCTCTTTTGTGTTTGTCAAAAGCCAAAACCAAAAAAAGAGACTTGGTTATACCAGTTATTCCTCCTGCACATATTTTCCTGGGATAGGAATTTAAAGAGGCAAAAGAAACGGACATCAAACGGGACTGGGAGCCTAAACTCTTGTTCACTTGGGGACCCGGTGTGACCGCCCTCTGTGCAAACAATCACAATCTAACAAATCCAGGCCAGTTAGTGTCCATGTCTGCACCACGGGCTCTCCACCCATATTACAACATCATGCTCCAACATCCAACAACTCTCTGCAGTTGAGGGCGTTCACATATTTATGAGGAAAACTTGTTTCTATGAACACAGATTCAAAGTTTAGAAATACTGTCAGAGTTTCAGCATTTGATCTCAAGAGATGTGAACAAAGCTACAAACAATGTCTTTCAAGTTGTGTTTTCCGTTTTATGAAGGAACCCGCACCTCTAATACCTATAGGTCCTATAGCCTGCACACAGATTCAAGAGAAGAAAGTTGAATTGTATGATGCAACTTTGCATCTCTGTGAAGTCACATGCCTTCTCCACGCTCCACCGGCTCATTCTGTCTTTTCATCCAACCACAACCTGACAGGCTCGCCTTGAGCCAATCACGTGTCATCTGCCAGAGCTTAAAATGTTCTCTCTCCCTCCTGTCATTCAGCTGTCAGTTCAGTACTGTGATCAATCAGTGACCCTCCTCTGCCCCTACACCATCTCAATGAATACTGAAATCTCTTCAACCGTCCAATCAGAGGCCTTCATGAGACGTTGCGATGTTAGGTTAGGTTGCTGTTAGCGTTAAGCTCAAGATATACGATAAACCATCTACAGACCATGCTGTCTTACAGACTGTCTTTTGCCACATGATGGATGTTTGTGACTGGACTCGGTTTGGATCTTGTCTTTAACTTTTGCATCATATGCTGAAATGTTGTCAGAGGATCTTGATGTGGTCTGCAACAATCACTTTGATTTAAAGGTTCACCTAGAGTTTAAAGATGTGACTGAGATGAGAGCACCCACATTTCAGTGTGTATATTGAACAGCAAGTGTACAGGCGGAGTGGGGCTCCTCTCTCAGCTCAGCATTCCTCTGATACCCACTGGAATGTGTAGTCAGATTACATGAGCATCTGAGGCCTCTCTCCCTGACTCACTGACCTCTAACTCTCCGACACCAATCACTATAAACTGCTGTGCATGGGGAGCTGGGCTGACTGTGATGTTGCAGAGGTGGGGCACATCCCGCTGGGATGATTGAGAACCATATATTACCGTGGAATCACAGAGTGAAGTGTGGCGGTCCCTGGAGTCCCAGCCGCGGCCTCAGATCTCAGTTCCGGCGTTCTCTCTTTGTCATTTTCCAAAAATGTGGGTGAGTCTGGCTAACACCCTAAACCCCAGACCCAAGGAGAACATTATGGCTTCCTGTTGTGTGGGGAATAGGCTCCAAGTAATGGGACAGAGTAATGTGTATCAGATTGTATTTTATCTAAGCACCACAATCAGAGCGGCTTGGAGTTGAATTGTTTAGTTGCAGAGACAATACTTTGGCAGAGTTACCGAGCAGTCTAAATAATTAACGACTCTCCAATTGAAAAAATGTCATCTCCTCCCACTTCCCACCGGGGATCATAAAACACTATTCTGAGCTGTTCTATGTGTTGGAGCTCTGCAGTTTTCCCAACTCTAACTCCACCTGTCAGAGTTGTGCAGGAAGGACTTGTCATTATAAGTCACTTAGCAGATCCTTATGGCTGGAGAAATGAGGAAGCCAGGTTGGCCTACAAGTGAGAGTTCATATAAGTACATTATATATATTTTTAGCCTTGAATATATGATAAGATTAGGACAACAAATGTTGATTTTTAATATTGATTATTCTGACAAATATATCTACTATACTATATATCATTCAATATTGGCATTCATGCATTATTGGCCTTGAAAATCAGTGCATTATTAGATTAGGGGTACAAATAATAATAATGTTTTGTATTGATTATTCTGACAAATATTAATAATTTATTTCATTCATTTTCTAAATAATTTTCTTTATTCGTCTTAAAAATGTCACAAAAAACCTCATCAGTTTCGAAAAGCCCATGGTGCTGTTTTATTTTTGTGAAGTGACATTCAGTTTACCATTACCGTTATAAAAAGGAAGAAAAGCATCAAATGTTGAGTAGCTAGAACTAGAAACTTTTAAAATATTTGCAATTTATTTTCTACCATTCAGCTCAAAATGTGAACCTCTGATCATGAGGTATAAAATATTGACAAGCCAACGGCCAGTTTTGTCTTAAAATGCCAATATTTCCTGAGAATATGGACAAGCCAATCTGCCATTTAAATGTTGATGTCGTGCACCATTTTGCAGAGAAGACATGCCTGAGCTGTGGTGATGATGAACAATGGTATCTGAAACCTGTCATGATGATATTCTCATCAAGCGGTCACAGTGGGGACATGTTATCAAACTATGACGCGGTTTTGGCAGCGGCTCTTCATCCTACAGGATGTTCCTCGGCGTATAGCGAGCGCAGGCTAATCTGAGTCGGTTCAGCTAGCTCGGGGACCTGCTGGGCCACTGCCAACCATGATGTCACCACAAAACACACAGAGGCGCTTAATTGGAAAAACCTGGAGAAGTCATTATACGCCTGGTTCTCCCACAGTTCTTCAGCAACGGCAAACTTGACTTTACCAACTGTGCTGTAAGTGGCACAGAGGTAACTATAGTGGTAAAACTAGATCATGCAAAAAGTAACCTCAATGACCAGTAAATGATTAGTGTATGACAGGTGGTCTGAAAGCTATTTAAGCCTGTTTTATTGTGTTTCCTGTATGTGAGAGGTTTCTCTTACTATTATTGCGTAAAGTAATATTGTGTGTTGGTTTATTCACAAAAGCACTGGCTCGACTCGTGGAACACTTTTGTCGTCCCACTGGACAGGACGTTGATAATCAGTGAGAACAGGAAATGTAGGGAAGGACTTCCTGAAAGCAGGCATAAGAATACAAGATACTTAAAAGGGCAACATTTCCTCACCACAAAAAAAAAAAAAAAAGGAAAAACAGACAAAAGAAAACTCAATAGGACACGATGCCAGCTTTGGACCTGAAAAACAACACCGTGCCAAAGTTTACAGAAACTGAGGAGAAATAACTCTCACTCAACAGGCTGACAAGCGAGACAGACAGACACACACACACACACACACACACACAAGTATGATGAAAAGGTGTGTAGAGAGCTACAGACTCAGCAGGACACAGACTGGCACTGACTGGGATAAGTGGTACTACAGCACCACCTACTGGTCTCAACAGGTCAGACATTCAAAATTGTTGTCAACTGTCTATTTGAGAGACAGACAGACAGACGGACGGAGGGACAGAGGGACAGACAGATAGACAGACAGAGAAATACAGACAGAGAAATACAGACAGAAAACAATAAAAAGAAAAAAAACTCCTCAAATGATGTAGTAATATGTTACCAATGAATAATTTGAAGATTATTTTGGATTGAAAGTACTCATGATATATACTTGAATATACTTTATATACTGTATATAAGTATATTGTATACTTATATTATTCAAAATACTCACACAAAGACTGGCCCTACACAGCAGAACTGATTCAACCCTTCCCACAATGTCGGTAACCCTCTCTCTGCCTTTTTACCCTAGTAAGTATTTACTGCCAAATCCTACCTGGGTCGAGGTGCGTGAAACTGCCAACAACAAAGTCCAGCGTGGAGACGGCCAGGACGGCCAGCAGCAGCAGCTGAATTCTGACAATCCACTTGACACCGGCCAGGTTGATGCCCAGCAGGGCCAGCAGCACAGCAGCCGACATGCCGCGCACCGCCCACTGAGACTGCAGACCCAGCAGCTCTGCCACCGACTCAGAGAAACCTGTGATGTACATGGCTCCAGCCACACACTGTGGGGCCAAAGGTGTATCACAAAACACAAAACTTCACACAAACAAATATTAATATCAGCCTTCATCAATACTCACCTGTCCGAAAACATACAGGAGGCCCATGGTGCCCCCAACCCTGCCGCCCAGGACGGTGGAGATCATGGAGTAGATTCCTCCGCTCCCCACTCCACAGTGCTCACACACCCCGATCCCTGACATCACAGTCACTAAGGCAACCAGCACCACCGAGGAAACCAGGAGCATCCCGAGGAGCACGCCTGTGTTTCCCTGGAAGTTTTCAGGGGGAAAAAATTAAAAAATGAGACACTTATGAATGCACTCACTACTGTAAATGTAAATCTGCAGTATCTTTCATTTATATTATTATTTTCAATTATAATAGTTGTTGTTAGATATATACAGCTGTAGCTCCTCAATATTTTTTCAGTGTTTATGTCTGCTTATTTTTCTAATACAGCTGTTGGTTTGCATAATCAACATAGACATAATATAATAATTTGTAAATTACAGATAAAGCTGCACTATGTTCTCTGCAAGAAATCTAGTTGTTTTATTCATTTTTTACTTTATACTTGCTGCTTTAAAATGATATTGACAAGAGGCAACAGCCAAACTAATTTTCACTTCCTCATTCTTCGATCATGGCCTTGATGTTAAGGAAATAAAGATGACAGGAAATCCCCTTGTTTGATTTCCAAGAGCATTAGAAAAAATGTCTGTCCCCTTTTCTCTGTCTTTTCCTGGTATGTCTCTACTGCTACCTTTACAAAAAGGTAAAACAGTGGCCAAGTAAGATGAAACACTATGGATGGGACACGGATCACAATGGACAAAACAATCGAGCTGTGCTGTAAAATCTCTTTGCACAATAATAAGGAAGTAATTTATGATGAGATGCATCTTACTGTGGATAAGAAACCCCCTCCCCCACATGGCAAAATATTTTTTTATCTGTCAAGCTAAACCTGAGCAAATTTGGTCTTTCTAGCTGCGTCCTTTAATGACATGAGCACAATTTAGGAGTAGCTCATCAGAAGGTCAAATCATTTTTAATTTTTTGTAATATTTATATTATAAAACATAACAAAACTGGGTTAGATCATTCTCAAAAACATATTAGATTATTTTAATTGCACTAAAGCCAAGTTTTTTTCATTTTAAACTGTAAAAGTCTCAAAACCTGGTATAAAAATCATGAATTTTGCTGTAGCACTGCATTTATATATGATGTTATTATATAGACATCCACTCAGGCCCTTTAATTTATGGCATTTTAAAGTATTTTTTAACTTCTTTCTAAAAGAGAGTGTTAGTCCCACTGGATCTGGTTGTAGGACTGGCTACAGGCACAGATATGGAGAGTAAAACGAAGTGTGAACGCACCACCAGGTAGCCAGTGCGCAGGAATAAAACCACACCGAAAATGTTGATCATGCAGGTGGTGAAAACTCCGTCCCAGGTGCCGAACAGCACCGGCTCCCACACGAACACCTTGATCCTCCACCACGGCTGGCTCGCCTGCTGGAAACCCTGAAAACACAGGAACACAACCAGCACAGTACTGATGATGATGATGATCTAAAGATGATTTATTATCTCCACAAAGGAGGTTATGTTTTCTCTCTGTTTGTTTGTTGGAAGGTTTTTCAGAAACTACTGGACAGATTATCACAACACCTGGTGGAAGTATGTGGAATTTCTCAGGGAATAATTCATGCATCTTGATGAAAAAAAATCAGGAATATTTAGGAAACTGATTAGTGAGTGAAATTGAGTGGGGCCTGAATTAAAGGGGACTGGTGGGTCTTGGCAGAGTTATGAACTCTACTGAGTGACAACAACTGATTCATTTTGTGCAAGAGGAAACATTCATTTCATGTTAATCAGTAATAAAACTACTGATGAAACTTCCAAACTACCTCACTCTCACTTGCACCTCAGTTATTCTGCACCTTTTAGTCTCACAATCCCCTTGGTGATTGTTAATCTATACCTGATGTTTATTATGATTCCTGTAAATATATAGTTTACAAAAATAAGAAAGTCATTGTATTTATCATCAGATTGGCTTCATCGCCATAAATCTGGGAAATATTTAAGATATCAAGGCACATTTCTTCCCTCTTACCTAACATTTACATCGTGTCATACCTGTGCATCTTCATGAAACAGATCGTGGACGTGTGTGCTGGTGTTGTTGTCCACGACTCCCTCCTTCAACAGTCCAGACTCATGTCCCTCCTGGTCACCTTTGTGCACCGTCCAACCAAATGGGAGGGTATCCATGGCAACCTACAGGTATGTCCCCTTCACGGTGGTCCTGTAGTTGATCATAAATTCAAACATGAGAAGAGAAAATAAATCCACTGACATTTTTCCTCTGAGGTATGAGTGAATGCATGGATGTCTGAGGAGGTAAAGCTGTGTGTGTGTGTGTGTGTGTGTGTGTGTGTGTGTGTGTGTGTGTGTGTGTGTGTGTGTGTGTGTGTGTGTGTGTGTGTCATGAGACTGACAGAAGGCTGCGTTAGTCCCGCCTCTCCCGGTGAGGACACCCGGATAGGGTGTGCACCTGAATGGTGAGCCAGGTGTTTAACAAGTGCAATAACACATCACCGCGGTGATACATAAATAAAACCTGCACTCAGCAGCAAATATAAGGGGTCAAGTCATTTTGTCATAGATTTTATAAACCAGCACTTTAGTTGTTACTTTCTATTTGTTTCGTGCAACAAATATATGGATTGTATTAAATAAATACATTAAAAATGTATATAGTATGAATATAATTTAAAAAAATAATGATTTCGAAAACAGGATTCGTCTCCTCGTTACCAGGCTGTCGTGTTTCTACAGTGCAAAGCGGAAAACACCGTTTGGAGCGAAACCTCATTGACAAAACTGCCACTTTAAGGTTAACCGGTGGCTAACGTAAAATATACTGCCTTATCGTCTCGAAACGTCAAACAAAACACTTTTAAATTGCACTATAAGCAATTCGGCAAATTAATTAGATGAAACCAATTTAATTAGCCAACAAGTAAAACAAGTTAAAGTTGAAATGTTAACCAAAAGAAGTGCCTGTTTGTAGGCTGCTTTTTGCACCGATATGTTCAACGACTGTTTATTTCTAATTTCACAAGACAGCTAGGAATACTGGATGTTGTATTTTAAATTGACAGATTTTTGAATGAAGTTCGGCGTGATGTTGAATATGAGCAGTGAAGTCGTACCTCTGACAGAGCACCATGTCATTCCATGCTGGTGAGGAAGGGTTGACCATGAATAAAATGTCAGATGAGTTCATTGATCAGTTGATTTCGTTTTGAATCCAGTCAGTGTGATCAGCTCCACGTGTTGAGTGAAACGTCAGCAGCAGCAGCAGTGGACCTTCATGTACATGTTGGTTACCTTCCAGGGTGTTGCTGCTTTGCTCAAGGATCCTGTGTTAGTTTTGGCAAGGCCCACTGCAGACAAGGTTGACTCATGATTAAAGCTGAAACATATGCACGGACATGGAACTTCAATATCCTTATCTTCTTCTATTTTATCAGTGGAAATATTTCTCACAACATGATTAGGCCAAAGGAAGATTCTGTCTTTTATTCGTTTGGGATTTAACTGTTTACTTACAAGGAAGAGTGCAGATTATGAGAAAAACCTAAAGTAGAGGCAGGCAATCTGTAATTTTAGAGTGAATGACACCAGAATACCGATGGTTATGTGAAGTTATAAAGGGCTGAACAGAAACCAGAAGATCTGTAACCCTGGTAAAGACAACTGTCTGGGAGATGCACATCACATTTTAATTAAATGTAAGAATTATGAGTTATAGTATTTTGCTTCAGTATTATCTAACAGCCCATCAGTATTTGAATGAATTATTTTATTACAATCACAAAAACCAAGTTATTTGTACACTTGATGCTTGAACGTCCTTCCTTTGTTAAAGAAACATTTGTTCAACCGTGCCATTGTTTTGTTTGTGTGTTCTGTTTGTGCTCATACATGTGATCATGGTCTTGAATAAATTAAATGAAGTGTGCTGCGTTTAGAAGTGCTGTATGACTGAGTGAGTGTAACCTGAATATGCACTACATAAATACAGTCCATTCAAGATCTATAATAGTTTGAATACAATCTATACAACAACAAAAAGGAAATGCTCTTTGCTCAATTACTTTTTAACTTCAGACTTATGACAAGTGAAATCAACACATTATTTTACGCGTGGCCCCAGCAGCTGAAAGACCTCTTCATCTCAAACAACCCAAGCTCATGGTGTGAATCATTTTTATTTATAAGGACATGACACACAACAATCAAAACAACAATTTAATCTGATTGTTTACAAATCATAACATATTGCAAAAAGATCTAATCATATGGGGTTACTTGACTGAAATTTACCAGTTACAATTAAAGCTGCACATTATAAAAAAACAAAACAAGTTCACTCGACCCGACAAGTTAGAGACCATGCAAAAAAACCTCACTGTCTAACTTGAGGCTTCCTCGTCAGAGTTTGTTAAAAGTAGGAAAACGTCTGTTCAGGTTCACGCTCCATCCTGTTTGAAACATCTTGACACAAAGGACTTCAACGGAGAGAAAACGAGGGGAGCAATAGATGACGTGTTTCAAAAATACTTTTTATCAAAAAATTCATACTTCAGATCTTTTTTCCTTTTTAGACAAACTTTTTTTCTCTAGCTTTATACAAGGACACTTATGGCCAGGTTACTGTCATGAATCACAGTCAACTGTTTTTTTTAAACTGAATTCAAAATGAACATTTTAACATTTTTTTACAATTTCCCAAAACAGAATTAATCATCTGCAATGTGCTTTTAAAAATTGCTTTCAGTGAAACGGGGAGGTAAAGGAATTTTTCACCCACTGAGAGAGAATTTTTTGCGTAATATTCCACCCAAAATCTACTTGAACTAACATAAGCTGCTCACAGCTGCTGAGGTTGAATACTAAAATGCTGATTTTAGGTGGAGTATTCCATTCAGGGTGCTTTTCTACATACAGGTGTGTACAGTAAAAAAAACATCATAATGCACAATCAACTGCATTAACTTCCCAAACAATTTTATCACCAATAAAACCGTAAAAGTGTCAATTTTCTTCTACTAACATTGTTTACACACAAACCTCAGGAACACGCAGTTTGAATGCTGAAAACGAATAAATGTGCCTCTCGCTGACAAAAAGTGTCGCTTGCATGAGCCTTGTCTCGCGACCGACACAGAGATCTAACAGTACTTCTCAGAACGTAAAAATATACAATGTATTTACAGCAGAATATTGTCTACACATTCTAGAGGGAATGTTCAATAATAAAGTATCTCGGGATTAATGCGGGTGCTTTTCTGCATAGGCGTCAATTTATGTTGCAGCCAGTGGATGCTCGAAACAGTTAAATGCGCCGACCCGACCCCCACGTCCTAAAACACAGCTAATGAAAAAACCATAGCTGACATGAATTGTGGTTTTGGAAAAAGGTTGGTGATTAGGGTTTCGAGCAGGACACTGACAGAGAAGCAAGCAATCGCAGACGGGTGCTCCCTCCAGTTGTTGCACCATCCGTGAAGTTTAAAGGGAGAGTTGGGTCAGTTGTTCCTGAAACACTTTTCTTTCTAGTTGTTGAAATCCTGATCACGAAGAGCTGGTGTCTGTGGCCCTCACAGAACTGTGTTAAACAAAACCAATCATTTAATTTGGATGAATGAAATGATTCGCCAGTGCACCTGTCTGTCACTACCCAACCTGCGTGCATGTGTGCACCCTGCCTGTGCTCTGATTGCGCATGACTGGAGTCTTCAGTCGGAGACACACAGCTTAAGCAGAGACGATAGGCGGAAGTTAGCGAGCAAGTCGCGAAAAAGTCGGATTCTAGCAGTTGTCAGTCAGTGCACGTTCATTTGTTTTGGAGGCGTAGCTTTGTCGAGGGAGCCAATGGGAGGGGGTGGGATGTATCGTTGCATTTTTGTAGGGTAGCCTGTCCTTGCTTGTTTGTTAATCAGTCCTACGTTTAGTATTAAATCAATGCCAATTTAACTGAACACTGGCACACGTGGCCCGGATCACCCACAGAATCGGCGTCTATGTCTGTCGTATGTCTGTCCCTGATTGTCAGCAGAAATGTTAACAAGAGGGAGCTCGAGGGGAAAGGGAGTGAACTTAAATTTGGATGGTACAGTGATCAACACAATAGCACCTAAGACGTTACACAAACATGTACACATGGAATACAGTCAACAGTGCGATAAAGTACAGAAGAGACCTCACTCAACCATATTTAAAACAAGGCCTATAGACAGACGTGGCTTATGAGCTTATTATCAAAACTACGAATATCTATCTATAACATAACTCATATGGACAAACCGAAGCATGGTACATGAGAATGCATATTCCTTCTGACTACGGATAATGGTTTGACTCTGTGCTATTTCTTGCTTAAAGTCTATGATGGGCAAAATGAGACAAAGCTCCCACATCTCAACGTATCACAGACTGAACAGGTTGATGTAGCTTATGTGTGTTGTTATTGTGCAAGTTGAATTAGTAACTTTAGAACATCGGGAGAGAAATGCATGTAAAAGAATGCGAAAAGAAAAAGAAAGAAAGGCACGAATACAAAACTGATGAAACTGGAAAACCAATAACCTTGTTTCCTTTGACCTTCAATGAAAAGAAAGGGTTCTCGTCGTGGTTGTTTTGTTCCCCAGAAACCTGTGCAAGCTCTGATAAGAACAAGAAATCAAACTGCAGCTAAGTCACTAAAGCAAAGATGATCATAATGTAAATCTGACACAGGGGCTTTCACTATAAGTGGTTGATGTTAGAAATCTCAGGTTTTGCCTTTTTAAATAAAGGTATAATGCAACTCATCCACTGTGAAATAAGTACTCCATCCCTTGTAGTGAAGAATGTGCAAGTTGTGCAAACATTAAGCACAATCCTGATTTCACAACTACTCCCTTAAACCAAGAGAAAAGAAGAATTATCCTGCAGTCATTACATGCGTGCAGCTTTTTGGGGGGGAAATACAATCTTTCAGATCTAATTCAGCCCAGTCTTTTTTATATTGCACAGTTCATACTGCACTGGACTTATATTTGTAAGTCACTGCCTAGAAATTCAGCCATGAATGTTAAACAATTCATGACTGAGAATTTCTATTTTTTTGGGACATCACATAAACCAAATTAGGTCCCATCTGTGAATGAGCATCAGATCTGACAAACACTGTCACTTCAATATTTACACGCATTGTGTAGAAACACAGGCGAGTTTAAAAAGACATATAGTCAATAATCTCTGATGATGGTTTCATTTTAATGAGCAGTTAAACAGGAGTTCCCAAGCCTGGGCCACACTAAGTGCGTGTGCAGTGTGCGACAGATGCATCACTGATCGGCTGCGTTTCGCTCGCTTCTGATGTTCACACAGGTGTTTGTTTTGTGTGTGTGTATATATATATATTAATAATATATAGGCTATGTGCTCAACTAAATGCCAGGAGTCTACAGTAGGGAAGTTGTGGACCTGGTCCTATAATAACAATAAATGCTTTTACCTTGGAACAGGTACAGTTTTGCAAATATCTGCTTGCGACATATTCAACAGTTAAACATTGAAACTGTGGTGAAAGATCATTTTCACTTTCTATTTTGCTGTGAACCAAGTGCGGTAGAGAAAACTGGTGAGACCCAAAATCTCTAAAAGAACAGCACAGACAAGTGTGGCTGCTCTTATCTGATGAAACAGGCGCACAAATGAGAAGCAAGACAAACTGCAACATGCACGCAACGCTCACGCATCCAGTGAGGCCCTGGCGTCATAGTGAACTTAGATTTAACCACATTCACAGCTCGGGGGAGGTAGCTACAGAAAGAGCAGAAAGGCATACTTAAATAGGGCCTACATTTTAAATAGTGGAAATATTGCATTAAGCAGCAAAATTGATTTGATCATCTTTTGCGCAAAGGCAAACTGATTGACAAATAAAAACATTCAAAATAAACTCTATGGCAAAGGTATGAGAGAATAATTTGCTATTGTTATATTATTTCCTCACTCTTTACACTTTGGTCACCTTATCTGTACATTCTGGAGCGAGAACTATACCCACAAATGATTAGAAGTCACTTTTTTAAAGGGGAAATGCTTGTGATTAATTCATTGTCAGTACTTCCATTCAGTTAAGGTTGAAATTACCAAAAAAAATGATTATGAATACGTTTTCTGATAAAATGCTTTGAGAAAGAGCACTCGTTTACAACAGGACTTGTTTTGGCAAAACAGGAGACATGAGATAAAGTGCAGCCGAAATTATTGACAGAAATGAATGACGACGACCCCCCCCCCCGTCCCTTCAGCCAAAGGTTTCACTGGATGAAACGTCTGGGGAGGAGTTCATTTGAGATCTGGTCTCAGTGACTCTTACTAAGGGGAACTCTGTGAAGTCCGTGCTGTGTCCCCGGAGACTTACTTGTCCATTGGTTACAGTAAACTGTGAGGAGGCTCCAGATCTCGATGTCTGGAAGTGAGTTTTGAAGTTCTGATCGAAGGAGCTTATCTGAAACGTCTGCAGTATTCCCGGTGAGGACTCTGTCTTTTTAGTGGGCGAGACCTGCTCCAGAAAGTCCTCCTCAGCGGGGGACACTGCGGAGGGAGGGGTGGTTTCATCACCTGAAAATGAAAACGAGTGCTGGGTGTCCCCGACCAGTAATCCAAAGTGAGGTTTGTCTAAAGTGGACCTCAGTGGGGAGCTCATCCCTGATTTGAACCTGCTGGGGGAAGGAAACTGTTTCTCTGTGGAGAATAGAGGCTGTCCGGCTAACGTGGGGCTTTCAGAGACCAGGCTGAGGCTCTGGCTGGTCAGGTAGGTGTCGTTCTGGCTGGTCCTCTCCAGAGCTTGTTGGAGAAACTTGGAGTATTCTTGGAGGAGGCTGACCTTCTCGGTAGCGGGTGGAGCCTGGGCGCTGGAGGCTCCGACACTCTCAACGGGGCTGCTGTCCGATACGTCGGAGGAATTGATGGATATGCTTGACGTCACCTCCGTGTCTGCTACGCTAAAGGAAATGTCTGACTGCCCGTTAGCTTTGTTGGAGTAATGCTCCAACAGCGTCTGGAGAACCTCATCTGGCAGCACGCTCTTGTCGTGAGCTGCCTTGATCTCTGCGTTGGTTGGCTGCGACTCGAGAATGGTGACAGGGACAGTTTCGTCAATGACTGCTGACACCACGGTTTGAGTAACAGGCGGCTGGGAGGAGATGCTGCTTGTGTTCAGGCCATAATCCCGACTGTTGTTGGCCATCGCAGCCTGAAGGTAACGTTTCTTCTTGAGGAACTGCATGGCGTCGTCGTAGTTTGTGCTGCTGGCTGCTGGCTTCGCTGGTCCACCTTGAAGCGTTTCCACTGACTCCAGTTCAGTGTTGCTTTCTATTTCTAACAGGCCTTGTTTGTCCACGATTTCAAAAGTATACTGTGTGACCTTGGTATTTTCCTCAAAGGAGGACAACGTGGACAGACACGGAGGAGTCTGTTCACTGGGCTGTTTAAGACTCCTCTTGGGGACCTTCTTCAGAACGAGCTTAGGAGGAGTCGTCTCCTCTGATGACACGTCTTCTTCCTGGTGGTGGCTGGCCGTTTCTTCAGGAAACCCCACTGAGTAGTCAGCAATCACATACTCGTGTTTGACTTTGGAGGACACAGCATAGAGAGGTAGATCTTCAATTTTTTTCTGTCTCTGCTCCTCCTTCTCCTCCGTTTCTACAACAGCGATGATGTGACCTTCCGTCTGGACAGTGGAGGAAGCCCCTGAGCTCTTGTCTGCACACTTCTGGCGCTTTTTCTTGGGCAGTGAACACTCTTTGGCAAGCACAGGGAGGCCTAAAGAATCTTCTTCACGGGAAGCTCCGACTTTTCCAGCAGCCTTGTTGCTCTTTCTCTCTCTGTTCTCGTGACACATTCTCCTGTGCTTTAAAACCCGGTCTGTTCTGGAGAAGTACTGTGGATGGAGGACACACAAGTCACAGTTTATTTGGTGACTGTTTTGTCTGCTTATCTTAAATACAAATATACAGAATAGAATAAAATGTGTATTCACAATATAAATATACAATGATGAAGATGTTAAAAGGACAAATTAATATGTGAATTGCTGAATATTTTTATATATTGTGTGTGTTGAATGTTTGTGCAGTTAATTCATCTTTTCTGGACTTGGGCTCTGAATTTTTATCCTAGTTCTGATCTTAAAGACTATTTTCATTATTTAAAAATGTTTTGCTTCTTTTACTATTTACAATCCTTTCATTTCTTATTTCTCCTCTAATGTTGTCAATGTTTTTTGCTCTTAAAATTGCTTTTAATTGTTTACTTTATTCTTTCCTTTTTCAAAGAACTGTGCAAGGTGATAAATAAAGCTTATTGTATCGTTATTATTGTTATTTTGAATTTAAATGTTTATACTTATTTACATTTTTTGTTGCACCTATTAGAGAAACAGGTTTTACTTTAGCCAATATTGAAACTTAGTTATTTTTAATTTGTTAAATTGATCCTCCAATTTGACGACATAGCTTTTTTCAGTACTTAATTTATCAACCATACTCAACTTTCTTGATACCTCCACATTCTCTATGTAACAAGCAAACAAAAGCAGCGCACCTGGTGACAGTAGTCACATTGGTAGGGCTTCTCTCCACTGTGAGTCCTCTTGTGTCGCTCCATGTGATACTTCTGGATGAATCTCATCCCACACTCATCACAGCGAAAAGGCTTTTCACCTAAACACAAAAAAGACAAAAAAAATGGAGAAATGCCAGATGACTCACTTCGAAGAGACTAAAATGATAAATAAAATCCTAGTAAGTACTGACTGTATTCTTCACTCACCAGTGTGGATCTTCTCATGTCTCTGGAGGAGATATTTCTGAATGAAGCGCATGTCACACTGGCTGCACTGAAATGGCTTTTCACCTAGAGTTTGAATAAAATACATACATATGCAGAAACCTCTGTGTAGGCTCAACAAACTGAACACTGCTAAAAGGATTTAGCATTTCAATAATTGAAAAATAATCCAACCGCAACATAAAAACATGACTGTGTAATTCATACCAGTGTGAATGAAGACGTGCCTCTGTAGATGATAGTTGGTTCTGAACGCAGCATTACAGTGACCACAGATGTGACACTTGGGATTCTGTATGCCCAATGATTCGTCGTCATTAATGCTGAGAATCTACGATGACAACAAAGACAAACACGGGTATTTGTTTCAATCTTTCAGCTGTCTCTGTGAGAATGTAGCAGTCCCTCCATTCTCAAGCTCACAAACAGGTTTTAAACCCTGAATTTCTGTTGTGTTGTGACTTTCACCTTTGCTGGTGAATGCTGCTTCCTTTTCTTCTTCTTGGGACACACCAGCAGGTCCTTAGCTGCTTTCTTGTCCTTCTTTATCTGGACAGCTGGTTCAGACAGCTTCCCTTCCTGCTTGATGCTCATCTGTTAATGTAGAACCATAAATAAGTCAGATACATGACCTCCTCTAAAGCCCCCCCACTCATCCAGCACTCAAGCGACCAAAGTGAGGCGGTCTCGCTATTTAGCAGCAGCTCCTTCACAACTTAAGCAGCCAGTCATGTGGTTCAAGCATCCTCTAAGGATATACCCCTGCTGGAGGGATAATAGACCAGAGGAAAACCACTAGTCCTAGAAAGACATGCTGAGAGAATACATCTGCCAACTGGCCTGAGAGTTTTCAGATTCCTCAACTGATTTTTTTTTTTTACTCTGGTCACTGACCCGTCAACCTTCTCAGGGTTTCTACTTGATATATTAGAGGTTTGGTAAATGGTCAGTACCTAACAGACCAAATCAAAATGCAGATTTCGTTGCCTCATTTTAGTGCCTGATCTCTGTACTGAAATAGTTGCCCTGCTTACAGGCAACATAAACATTACTGCGCGTGCCTAGTTAACATTACACCTAACGATGGTAGCAGCAAACGCTCAAGGTTGTGGCACCATGTAACATTAGCCCACAGTAAGCTCTTAGCTACCTTAAATGCGAGTTGACACAACAACCTAAAAATATTTTGCTGTATTAAGCACTGGAAATGTTAAGTGTTAAATCATTGTAGTTGGGTTGGGTTTCATTTAAGTGATTTAGTTATGTAGATTTCTTAATGTTTTAATACTTTTAAAAAGAGCAGCAGCACATAAGAAACTTTGCCAACTACCCTTCCTTCTCCTCCACATTAAGAGCCTGGCTTATTAGTAATCAAAACTGTAAACACTAAAATGGTATTTGTGTTATCTGAAGCTCTGGTTGGCAGCTGCTCTGCTTGTCAATGTCTCTGTGCAAAGTGTTCACACCTCATTGTGTTGTCTTGCTATTTGTTAATTATCATGTACTGTTCCTTCTGTGTATTTTAACAAGGCAGGCCCTGTTTATGTCTATATATTTTTCACTGCTTTTATAGTGGTTTGTTTTTTTAATGCTTTTATTCTTAACATCTGTGCTCTCATTATCTGCCCAGGGACTACAGATGAAAATTAGCCTCTGTGGCTAACTGGCATATTTTCAGAAATGTTGTAAATATTAACTGTCCCTGTCAAATAAAGCTAAAGTAATGTTAAATTAAGTAAAGTATTAAACACCCGCTTAGAAAAAACCCACACGATACTCAAACCTATAAATGAAAACGTCATTAACTGAAATGTTAAAAATCAATTTCTGAAAATATTTTCTATATTACTTAAGACTATTATTAAGACAACTATTAACTGGGACAAGGATGGTTTTCGTGTGTTAATACCTAAGATACATTTTCAGGGATAATGACTGACCATCTGTAAAAAACAGGGCGGGGAATGATAGAAACAACTTCACACTGAACCATGAGAACAGTATTCAGACAAATAATTGCATCAATACATGGACTACTTCTTAAACCAGCATGGACTCACTGGCATATGAAGCAAGCATGGCAACTTATTGGTGAGTTTTAGGGGGAAATGCACTCCCACCTCGCCTCCTCCCTCCTCCTCTTCTCCTCCGCCAACACCACCATTCTTTGTCATCTCCTCCTGCATCATCAGCTGCTCTGGTGGGACAAGGTCGTGAGTGACCAGCGAGGTCCCGGTCAAGTCCTCCTCGTCATCTTCATCATCATCGTCGTCCTCGGCCAAGAGAGGGTGGTTCGCCAGTGACCGTTCACCCAGGGTCATCACCACCAGTCCTCCTCCGCTGGCCAGACCGATTCGCCCTCCTCCATCTATCCCTCCGCTGCTGCACTTCAGCAGCATGCCATCCAACTTGTCATCAGTGTTCATCTTACAAAAAAGAGACATGATATTGTCACATTAGTCTGTGTTGTAAACAGAGTGGAGAAACATAAGTCCAGGTCAATACAGACAGCAACCATTACATTCTGGGCCGCACAGTCACAAACGTAATGTTTCACAATGAAACTAGTAAATTGTATGTGCCTGACACACTGATCACCAACTACTGTTCAATAACATCGTTGAGAGTTGTGATACAACAATAATGTATCTCAACAACAACTGGTAAACCAGTGATGAAACTTTCTGGTCGTATTGATGACATTATAAGCTAACTATGATAAAACTTTCACTTTCCAATTCACCTTTGACTGTTATGATAATTCAATGATTTAATTAGGATCAGAGACATATGAAATATAGGTTCCAAAGATTTCTCATTTGACTAATTTAGCATGAAAATTTTCCTCTTCTTTTAATTTTTTGACAGCAAGAAGTTTTAATAATAATAACAAATGCTTTAATATGTGCCTGTTTTTATAATCATACATCAAAACAAAATCAGCAGCTTAATTTGTAGGTGTCTATTTCTTGTACCAATCTTAACTATGAACATCACATGCACCCATCTCTCATGTACAATCCTGTCTTAGAGGACGAATAAACTCAACTTATTAGAACCATGTACAGGTAACTACATGACAGATTACATTAAGATCTGTCGTGGTGTGGCCCAACGTGTGATGATTTCACACAGAGCAGAATATCATGATTAAAATTCCCCAAATTACAAACAAATTATAACAAGTAGAGGAAGCTGACACTTAACATATCTTTATAAACCATTATTTGACCTTCTTCTGTGAAGGTTACTTAAACTTCCTCAAGTTGCATTACAGTACGTGTTATTACTTTACACTGCATATTTCTTTCTGTAAGGTTTGATCACAGACAACAGCTGAACCAGTTAAAGTTGACACCAACTTCTAAGAGGCACTGTTTCATCAACAGACATTGGACTGAGAGAGAGAGAGAGAGAGAGAGAGAGAGAGAGAGAGAGAGAGAGAGAGAGAGAGATAATAGTTGTTATAAAGGTAGTAAGTCAAAAATACTGGCAGAGCTGCTCCCCCGCACTGATCAAAACAATAACAAAACCATTTAGCTTACAGTGTCATGGCTGATAGCTGTGTAAGTTCATGTATTAACGAGCCAGGTCAAATAGACTCGTTTAATGTGGCTTTTAAATGACAGAACAGGATATTAGCAGCGCTGAGAGAGGAGATATAAAACCACTTGTATATTTTACACTGAACAATGACACTGACTTGTAGCTGCTCTTCAACAACCTCCTGAGTGAACCAGCAGAGGCTCGGTGTGAAAACGGTAACACAAGCTAACCGAGCACTTGTGTCACCGTTTGAAATGAGTGGAGCTTTGAACGGGAGCTAATCCACGCTGAGCCGGGAGTCAGCGCAACTATCTGTCCCGGTGTGAACGCACACACGCCGACAACCGCAGCTGCGACCCATATGTAAACACACTCACTGTGTCGCTCGGGTTAAGTGGGTTAAGTCTCTCGCCTGGCAGCTAGCCTGCTAGCTAGCTAGCTGCGCCTGTCAGAGCTGCTAACTTCATCACGTTCACAACAAAACCGCTGCGGAGAGGTAGGAAGAGGGGCAGGCGCTCCTTCAAAATAAAAACCTCACTTATCATTTCGAATATGGGAGCGTCTACAAATCAACACAATTACGATCGAACTTAGATTATTATTGCGAGATGGTACTGGAATTATCTGAATATATCTAAAACCATGTCAGCCGAGCAAATACAATATCCTGACAACTAATTCAGACCTGATTCCAGTTGTCTTTATTCAGGTCGAGACTCATAATTATAACATAGTTCCACTCAGCAAATGTCGCCATGTCAACTTAATATGTCTGCTTTATATTTTCCACTGACTACCCAACACATGGCTCACAGGACGCTTTACTTTGAAGGCTACGGCCGGAAGCACAGTCTTTTACTATGTAAGTACTCGACAACTATCTACGGCCTGCATGAAGCTAGGTAATTAGCCGCTAGCACGTAGCTGCAAACATTGAGCAGCTCCTGTAGCTGCAATATTCAGTTGACATCGCACCTCTACGGTGGCAGACGAGTCCTCTCACACGCAGCACTTGCGAATAAACCCGAACTCGTGCCAAACGCCACGAATGACACGAAACACAACTTCGGTTCGCACAAACTTCTCAGCGGCGCTAGCTTCCTCAGTCACCCCGCTCCACAGGCCACAATGCTAGTGAAGCTAACTAGCTACAGCTCGCTACCGAGACGAACAATACGGCGCGTCCCGGTGGTGCACAGGAGAAATGTCAGCTGTCCCGGCCGCAGTGATTCTTCTTACCTTCTGTCCGTCTTACACCCGCTCAGATGTCATGGTTGTTGAGCAAGAAGACCACAGTGTAACGATGGTGTGCGGGATAATCACACACCATCACTGACATGGATGCACGGACGTCTCTATTTGTCGCCATCTAGCGGTGGAGAGGGGTTAGTGCGGGGAGCAGTGCGCCTCTGAAGTAAAGCTGCTGAACACATTTAGGAGCTGAGAGAGAACAAACACATACACTCACATCTACAAACTAAGCTCAACGCTTTGATTCAACACCGACTGATATTTACTCTCAACTTTAACGGAATAGGCCTTTTACTATCACTATTATTATATTCTATCTCAAATTATCAACTCTTCAAGCTGGGTAATAAAACAATATAAAAAATATTACAATACAAATTTCAGCTATAGCAATATAAAGCTTCAACACACACACACACACACACACACACACACACACACACACACACACCAAGTGATTGTAAAACCACACATTTTCCTTCAGGAGCCAAAATTAGTCTTGAACGTTAAAGAAATAATCTGACACACATTGTGATGATTATCGATTGATATATTAAGACATCTTTTTGAAAAGCTGCCCCAACAAAACATGAACTATTGAGGCTATAAAGAATAGTTGAATAGAGTAAGAGTGTAAAATACAAATAGGTTAATGGGAGCATCAAGAGGGTTCAATGGTCACATTCAGTCATTCTTAAATGAGGGTCTGTGGACCCCTGGGGGTCCCTGGCACACTGTCAGGGTGTCCATGAAAAGTTTACAGATTGATCCTTTGAAATTGTCAGAATATATGAGTATATACAAAACCATGGAGTTAGGGTCAGGGGATAGGGTGTATATTTCACCATGGTGTATTTGGCCTTTCTTAGACATGTATCTTGGGTTGTTCATTGAAATAACTGATTACAAATTTAAAATGTATAATTTTGATTATATTTTATTCTAATACACTATTAAAAAAAGGATTCAGGCAATATGTTGGAGGTATATAAACATGTTGAGGGTCGTGATAAGATGATAGCCTCTCTCTCCTTCCCTCTCTCCCTCTCTCTCTCTCTCTCACACACACACACCCTCCAGTGTGAGGAATACTATTCAACCTGTTTGCTGACAAGTGCAGCAGCTCGGCGCGCAATTTGGGACTTCTCTCCTCTCTTGAGTCCAGAGACGTCTCTGCCGGATTTTGATCTGAACCTCCACCTGCTGGATTTCATCACGTTATCCAGCGATCGACTGTTTCCTCACTGCTGCCTCTGTGTCCTCTGATGTGCGACAGGCAGAGACAGAGAGAGGACCTGTGGACTGACAGCCCACTCACTCCTGCGCCGCTCTTCTAGCCGGGGAAGCCCCTCCACGCGTTGCGCGCCTGGATCGCCGGCAGCCCATATAGGATACCTTCACTGCGTGGAGTGCGTGTGCATGTGCGTCTGGGTCTAAATGTGTAAGTTCGCGCACGGCAAAGCCCCGGGCTCCGTCCTCAACAGTTGCCACCGGAGCGGAGGAGAGGAGCGGAGGAGAGCGAGGGAGACAGCGGACTGAGGACGGACGGACGGAGCCCCTCTGCACGCCGCTTCTGCCCGGCTCTGCTCCTGACATGCAGTCGCTCATCTCTCCGGTGACAAAGGCCATCCTCGTCGCGCTCTTCATCTTCGCCATACTCCTCATTCTCTATGTGATCCTCTGGTACATTTGCAGAGACGTGGACTGCGACCACGGCATCTGAGGACTCCGTTCAAAAAAACGGGAATAACGGGGATTTCGCGATGGGGCGCGCAGCGGAGCCCAGGGTCATCCCGTGAGTCTGCTTTTTCTGTCTGCTGCTTCTTGTTGTGTTTGTAGGTTGTCTGTGGCAGTGTATGTGTGTGTGTGTGTGTGTGTGTACACACGCGCATTCCTATCCTATTGCGCGTAAAGTGAAATGCTCTCTGGTTTAGAAAGGTGATGACCGGCGTGCGTCTCCCCCGGCACCCCGGCACCCTAAACCCAAACAGAGACCCTAATTCATTTCTGTTTAACTTCATATCGAACATCTATCAATATGCAACCTTATGCATCACAGACCCGCTGTTGTAATCACAGGGAAATACTCTAAGGTGAAACAATGTCATCAGGAGGACATCGAACTGGTGCGGACGGCGCGGATGGAGCGTGTGCGCGCTCTCATTTAAAAGGCTACACGAAGGCCGCCGGTCACACTGCGGTAAACAGCGCGGGGGTGTCCCGTAAGGTCAACAGTGTTTTCCAATATTGTTTTGCGCCCCCCTCCACCCTCCTCTCCACAATTCCTCCACCTCCTCCCGTATACATCTGCAGCGTTAGTTCACATTCAGTTCATCTTGGTCTCTGTGGATGCGTCCACATTGGCGTTTTACATCCAACGAGATAACGGGATTATCTCAATTGGCTCCTGCATGTCTTCCCCTTAATCTGTTTTGTGCCATGTTTTGGACCCCTTATCGTGAATACCCCAGCTAATGCTTTTACGCATAGCGCATTTATTTCCCCTTGACATCCAGTGAGCTTGTTGCAACAAGCTATGCCCAATCTTAGTTTATAGGAAGATGTCACACACACACACACACGCACACACACGCGCACACACACACACACACACACACACACACACACACACACACACACACACACACACACACACACACACACACACACACTGGCCACACGTTTGATGAAGGACCTCTCAACATTGCAGGCACATTGGCCCCTGCACAGTGCCTACATTTTTTGTCACATGGCCCATAATGATATTGAAGATAGTAAACATATGTGAGATATGAGTCTCGCTTTTCACAGATCCAAAGTAATTTGTTTTCATCTGCAGCAACCCCAGACAGGGGGAAATGAAGAAGCTGTGCACACGCTAAAGTAGATAATGTGAAGGACACACCAAGGACACGTTGCTTTTTCAGGCTTTTTTAAGACACTGGAGCAGAAACGTGGCGAGGACACACACCGAACCACTCTATGACAAAAATTACAAATTCACATCTTCACGTAACATGAGGGTGGTCTGTTGGGAAATACGACTCATACCTGATTTGGTGCTGATTGATAATACGTATCAGCAACACACACTGTTAAATTACCCCCTTTTCACTGAACACCACTAAATAACCAGAGGATTTAAACATCCAAGCATCCCCCACACAATTCATCAAAGTTTAAGATTATTTTTTCCTAAACCTTCTTATTTAGCGCTGCAGGCGCAATGTTGAAGTATTTAAAAATCCATAAGCAGCCTAAATGCTGGATGCAGACCCCAAAGAAGAAACCCCACAGCCTGGTAAATTGCTGTGTGCTCTCTCCTGCAGAAAAAAGGAGAGTCTGGTGGGATGGCAGATGCCCTCTTTGACCAGACTACAAAATGATTCCTGTCAGCTATGAGTAGATATACAGCCAACCTCTGTTACTACTCACTCACACACACGGACACACACACACACACAAACACACACACACACACACACACACACACACACACACACACACTGTAAATTACTGTTCCAGGTTGTTCCAACTTCATCAGCCCCAACAGAAAAAGATCCTGCTCTTATTGCTGGTGTCTGTCTGTTTAAACCACTGTCCTGGATTGCCTGTGTGTGTCTGTGTATGTGTGTGTAAGTGTGTGTTAAGGTGGGAAAAAGCAGTGTTTGAGTGAGTGTGTATGTTTGTGCAGTTTGTTAAAAAAAAGAAAGGCAGTGTGCGTTTGTGAGTGCCAGCGTGGGAGGGGGTTAAACACTGACATGCTCTAGAATGACAGATGAGGAAAAAAAAATGTGGAGCAGAGGAGGCTCAGCATGAGAGACAGGTGTGTGTTCCTGTGCACGTGTGTTTGTGGGAAAGAGAGAGAGTGTGTGTACATGACCATTAGTAAAATTTAACTTTATTGAAAATGTTTTCCTTCAAACTGTAATATTGCAGTGTACCAGCTGTGTTATGGCAGATGTGATGTTCTATGCAGCATGCGTGAGCTGAAAAATTAATTAAACAAGACTTCCAATCACAGACATATTGAAGACCAATTTCTTAGTTTATTTCATTTCATAGTCATCTTAAAATGATTTTTGCAAAACCATAAGATAAGATACCTTTATTGATCCTCCGTAGTGAAAATTCACAATTGACACAGCGGCACAAGGAAGTTGCAGTGGAAAGGGAAAATGTAGTAAGACCAAAAGTATAAATAAAAATATGGAAATAACACCATACAAAAATGTACAATATTAAGATAGGGATCAAGATCATGTAATTGTGCAATGTGCCCATTCTTTGTAATATACAATGTACACATTGTGCAGCACTTCTTTCCTGTTGTACATTGTGCATTATACTTATACTTAAATGTACTGATATTAACTGGTCCCCTTTTCATAAAAATAACATCACATAAAAAGATGGTCCTTTCTTTTCCCAAATCACATAACAAATCAATCAATAATTAATAGCGTAACCATAACATAAAATAACTCACTTCACACTGCTTCATTATTTTTCTCTTTATACATTTTCTTAGATTGAATATTATTTGAGCCACAATTTAAATAATTGTCCACAGTTTAACTCCATGAACAGAAATACACATTTGATTTAATGTAGTGCGTCAGACTGTGACACTGGATTGGTTTCACCTCAATCTCTATGGTCATATGTGTGATAGAGTATTTTTATTCCACGAACACAACAGAGTGAAACTTGATGTGAATCCGTAGGATGAAGACAGATGTGGCTGCTTTCAAAAGCTTGAAAGTGAATACGCTTTGATGAATTGAGACTGAAGTCATAAAATATAGGGATAAAAGTAAATTATTGAAGCTGGCTATGACTGAGTTAGGATTTTTTTTAACCTATTCTGGCCTCAGAATGTGTAAATACTGCCAGAGTGTGAATGAGTGTGTGTGTTTGCCTCCCGCTGTTCATTCTCACAAATAATTCATAGTGGACAGAGCTGCTTGACCATCATCGCTGATGAATTCCTAAGTCCCACATAATACCTGCCTTCATGAATAAGGACATGACCAGAGACGTTTCCTGTTATCAAACTAAAAAGCAGCTGCAAAGGTCAGAGTTTCTACTCGAGTTGCTGGGACGTGACGTTTAAGGTCACGGAGCAAGGCCCAGAAGCTGAATGGAGTCAGAGCTGAGTAAATAATAAAATACTGTGTGAGAATAATTCACATTTTTTAATGTATTTTAACTTCAAATATTTGTCCCAGCTGCAAATGATGCACATTATGTCAACCTCCATTATTAGTCACTTTATAACAAGATCATTTATACATTTCAAATAAAAATTTTAATTAATTTATTTATCTATTTTTCATGTTTGTATTTGTGCTTTAATGCTGTGCAATCTTCATATAGTTTTGAAACACACAAATATAGCTATAACAATTAACAACATAAATTGAATGCATGACTGGCAGCTTTAAGAATAGCATTTAATCATATTTTATTTGTTCCTACATTAACAATATATTTTCTCTTTATAAAAGTGGTTTTCTTGCCCAAAGTCAGAGGTCAGGACTCAGCTACACAACAGGGACCCTGGTGGTCAGTGTTTTCAAGGACATTTCCATAGGACTTAATACTTCCTGGTACAAGTAATTGAACATGGCTTTTATGTTACATTATTTAAAATATATTTTAAAAAAATTAACCAACATTGAAATATATATGACACTTCCAGTCGCTGCTTCTCCCTGAAGGGTACTCTGCTTTTCACATGGTTGTATTAAGAGCGCTTCTTATACCGTACATTCAGGACTGATTCCACAGGGGTACAAAAGCATGCATCGCACCCTCAGTTGAAACTTGAATAATAATTGTGTGGTTATTTGCTTGTGAGTGGTGAGTGGGGAATCTTGCTGAGTATACTAGCAGAAATGAAGCCTCCACACCTGCAGACACTGAGGTGGATCATGGCGATAACAGTAATGTCCCTCCCTCCTGTCGGCCTCATCTCTGGACCTCGGTAAAGATCCGCCTGAGCAGGTGTGTTTACCAGGTCCATCTTTTCTTCAGCTGTGTTACAGCAGAATCCCTTCATCAGTGATCACACACTGAACCTATAATACACTATTTTCGCTGCTGTTATTTTATGTATAATCCATCCATTAATGAAGTTAATTTCTTCTTTTATAAATAAAGGTGCATTATGAATTGTAGACTCACACATAAACAACATACAATACTATAATAGTGCCTATAATCTCTCTCGTTACACTATAAACCGCATATGCTTCTTTGGCTTTGATTATTTGATTACAACAAATTTTAAATTTCACAACAAACATTAGATTTTTGTTATTATTACCACGGACAGACATATAGTGTTGTGTATTTGTATGTTCTGTCAAGTAATCACTAAAGCAGCTATAGAAGTATGACAATTTTTTTGGTGTACGAAAATTGCTTTTTGATGACACAAGTGTTCACACTGGTCCAGCCCAACTAATTTCAAATAAACCAAAAGTTGTCAATTCTAATGAAATCTCTTCAGATGTGTAACAGTCTGTATGTCTTCTGACCACTTAGCTACATAGTTACTGACACATACGTAACCATAGGTTGGTGATGTTTTAACACACAAATCCTGATCACTTACAAATATCATTGGAGACAGTCTTTTCCTAAAGATCTGGTTTAAGAAACATATTAAATCTTATTACCCTGAAGTCTGAACACAGCCTTTGTTCTGCAACTGGGTCTGTGAATATCTTTCTAACAATAATTAAGATCAGACAAACTCTCACATTTTACACTGTTCAAGATGGAATTTAATTGCCCTCTTGTTTGTATTATCTGGAGAATGTAATGAGTACATTTTGGGTTGGCGGGTTGTAGAGAGTTCTCCACCAGCATGGCATTTAGCTTGACTTTTAGCTCTTTAATTTATTAGGACACCCTCTTCAGTCTGTTGTCTGTTTGACCACTTATCTTCTGGAAAAGGCTGCAGCACATGTAGACCAAAATCCATCAGTAAAGTGTTTCAATAATTTATTAACAGCTAATGAATCCATTAATTCTGGCTTATAAAACCTTATAAATGGAGCTTTATCAGAAAGGGGTTCCAATTTGTTTATTCCCAATAAAATTTAAATATTGCGGCTGTGGTATAAACAGCATTGGGAAAATGTTGCTCTTCTAGGGTCAATATTACCAATTCATAGAGCTGTAGCTCACATTACTTCTTATAGTGCTGAAATAAAGTATGCTTTATGTGACTAGTGAACATCTGGTCACTTTGTGCATTAGTGTGGAAAATTGACGTGACCGGCATCTCAAGTTGGAATAAAAATTCGGAAAGCCAGCAAAAATGCTGGTACCCGAGTTGCTGATGTTATTGCTTATAAACCAATTAACATAATTTTGTATCAACTCTAAATAACGGCTTCTAAAGTCAATTTGTCAAATATTACATTTTGTCACTTACAAACTTTGCACATCTCTCACCAGCATCCAACACCATGTGTTTTTAGCCAATACAGACTTTTTCATGGTTAACATGCACAGGTTTTAAATCATGTAGCCTACAACTAATCCTTTTTCTTTGCTCTTTCTTATCATGCAAATATTGGAAAGAGGTGACGACGTGTGGTGTGTTGTTTAAACACATAAATACAACACATTTTGTTCACAGCGTCCATGTTTTTTTCCTCATTCCAACTTCAGAGCACTTGAACATATCAAAGTCAGAACGACTTCACAACTCAGGAAACAGGACCCACAATTTTAATTTGACATATTTATTTTAAAAAGCGGTGGGGTTTGTGAAAATTAAAATACAAGAGCTCAGTAAAATTAAGTTACATCATTAATATTGTCAGTTTCCACATTTTGGATACAGCACAGACCCAGATTCCAACCTTGTAGCTGTGTGGTTTCTCCTGAAGGGAACTGAATTTAATTAAAATCTTTTCCCTTTACAACCTGTCCAGTGTGTACCACGCCTCTCACCCAATGTCTGCTGGGAAGCTCCAGCTCCCCCAACGACCGTAAAATAAAAGCTGCATAGATAATGGCTGGATGTTTAGATTATATCGCTGTTGCATCTTTACTATCTTGAGGTCTTTGTTTTACCTTTTCACCTAATTAACTGCACTATCTTGAGCAGAAAAGAGAATTGTGAATCTTCAGAGGCAGATAAAGAACCGGATTCAAAACTGAGTTTTATTTTTCTGGATTTTCTCTTCCTGACTCATTCACTGCCATCTATACTACATGTCTGGGGCATCCTGTTGCAAGTCATCCCCCTTATCCCTCTGCTCTCCCTCCCTATCACCTCTACTCCCTCATAAAGACAACCTCAAGTTTAAAAAGCACTATATTTGTACCCTCCCTCAACCATAACCCATATTCATACCTTAACCTGAAAAACAGAGTACCAGCCTTCAAACAGCACCTCAGAGCGGTGAAGCCTGGTCAGGATGACCTGACATCACAAATATGTCCTCATTCTGAAGACCTAAAACTCAAATTGTCTCTCAGAAAGATACAAGCGCTGGCACACACACACACACACACACACACACACCTCAAAGCCATAAAAATAGATTGTGAGTGACTCAGCCGTTATGTAAAGTCCATCTCTGATAGGGCCGCCTGGGGCTGTTTATGTCAGTTTAGCTTGACGGCACTGGAGCTGAGGTGACACGTGTCTGCTGTGTCCGAGCTTTAGCACACACACACACACACGCACGCACTTTTCCCAGAATGCATGCGAGCCTCTCTCCCTCTTCCTTCCTTTCTGAGGCTACATTCCCCAGTGTGTGTCCCCCAGTGGATATAGATGTGATACAGTCAGCGTAACAGACTCCCTCCAGCCCAAACAACTCACATGATTAGCATGTCAGCGCAGACTGGAAACAGAAACACCGCGATATAGACATGAACCACATCCAGCTTCCCCACGGCCAGGTGGACACTTCAATCAATGTTGGTAAACCTGGAACAACGCATTGCTGGAATCTAGAGCAGGACATATACATGAGCTTTCCATCGCCTTCATTAAAACATCAGATCTGATGCTGTCTGTGTCACCTCCTTCTCCATAAAGCAGATGTGGTGCAGGGTGTTTGATTAGATATTTATCATCTGCACTGGTTTAAATCGCGATACTTTAATCATCCTCCATGCAAATATATTTTCCACCCTTAGTAACTCTGTGCTTGGATGGAGGCTTTTATTGTCCCCTGGTGGTCTGATGCAGGTGGAAAGGCTTTCCCACCTTCACCAGAATGAAACTCTAATGTGGCCTAAAGTGCTTTAGAAGTAACCGCAGGGAATGGGCTGGAAAATGGGCACATTTATTTATCTAAATTTAACGGAAAGTGTTGCTCTCATTCAGGTGAGGTGAATGAAGGTAATAATGGTGGAGACTCCGAAATCAATGAAATAGTTGAAAAATGAGAAATGAGAAAACCTGAACCCACCCCATCTGATTTTTTTTAACACAATCACACACTGAAGCAAAATGAATTGTGGTAAATCTAGCGGAAACCTTATCCCTAACCTTAACCTATATCCACAATTCACATCATAGTCCGAACCTTAAACAGTTTTGTTTTTGCGTCATTACGACCACGCTTTGGTCCTGACAAGGTGAGTCACGCACACACACAGTATCTAACACATTTAACTGAACACTCTGTGAGTCAGTGTGTGTGCCTCTGTTTCTGTCTGAAACCTGTGCGTGTTCATGTTTCTGATGGAGGACACCTGGATACCATGATGGAGCTGAAGAAATTGTGTTGTTGGGTTAAATGGAGGGATAGGTGAAGGGCTAGAGGCCAAGGAAGCAAAACACACACACAGAGAGACACACATACACACACACACACACAATCGGACCTAAACACACCACCTCTCATGCAGGATCTCTGTGTTCATGCAGAGTCTCACAGTCTCAGTGACAACAGGTTTCAGACAGAAACAGAGGCACAAATTTGACGTGTTAAATACTGTGTGTGTGTGTGTGTGTGTGTGTGTCCTCTTTTGGACCTTTTCCATCATAATTACTCACCTTGTCAGGACCAGTAGACGTCACGAGAACCAAAGCGTGTTCCTAATGGGGCAAAATGTAATTCCATTAGGGCCTATTTAAGGTTAGGAGTAAGATGTGAATTGTGCTTATAGGTTAATTTAGACTTAGGTGTGAATTGGTCTTGGTTAGGGATCTGGTTTTAGTTAGGCTTACCACAAGAAATGGAAGTCAAGGCAAAGTCCTCATAAGGATAACTGTGCAAACATGTTGTGTAAGTGTGTGTTCGTTGAATGGTGGTAATGACACTCTTTATCGGTGCAAGCAAATATCTCTCCCACTGCTCCTGATTATATATCTAATATATATATATATACTATAGTCTACAGTGCTCGGGTGTATTTGATGAAAATAACACAGCACAAACACAGTCACATGCACAGAAATGCATCCCCTTAAAAGTGATATACACAGTGCACACACAAATCTCATGTATGAATGAAAATAACAAAATCACCACTGTGCATCGACAAACAGATATGAAACACCACTGAATAAAAACATTGTTTCTGGCATTTTCTACATGCAGTAACAAACTCTTACACATAGGTTGCATTCACATGCATCATCCTAACGCAACAATTACAGCTCAAATTTTTATTTCAAACGAGTCCACTGAAAGTCCATTGAGCCTGATCACATGGATGTTGGAAGTACAGTATTTATAATTCATATGATGGTGCAACATGCTGCCTTGTTCTGCCTTTAAACTAGGTGCTTTAAAGAAACATAATTCTCCACCTGCATGGTCTATTCATTGCCTTAACTATACAGAGCTTGATTTTGTTGGAAGGTTTTGGAAAAATTGGACATTGCCAAAGTTTCTGTCATGTTTTTCTGGCCTGAAACCTTGAGGCAGAGACCAATTACAGTTCAAAGAATGGTTTGTTCAAATAGAAATGTGGATGGGGGTTGTGTAAAGCTGTATGATATTTACAGTAATGTCCCAGAACTCAATAGATTAAAAAAAACTATTACAACGTGCGTTATGCATGCAAATCTATTTCCTACTAAACAACAAGCAATCAGCAATTAAAAACAGCAGTGCCCTAATGTTACTGTTTAAACAGTTCCAAACATGAGAGTTTACATTTTTGGGCCTTTTTGTTACAAAAGCCTTTAAGTCAAAAAAGAGGAGAAAAGTCCAAAACCAGATGTTCATCCAAGATGTTGGTATAGGGTGTGTTCAGTCTCCTACTGCAAATACACGCAGGACAAATCTCAGGTTTCGCTTTCATGTTTACAAGCTGGCCTTTGGCTTCACTCCCCATGGAAAGCCTGTGGCAGCTGCAGCTGAGGCGACACAACAATTACCAAATCTGTCCATGTACAGTCCACTGCCTTTTCCCACCCTTGGCTATAGTGCACAAGGAGTAGGGGTCTCTCTCTCTCTCTGAATTGCTTAAATTTTCCTTTTTACTTAGAATGTATTAGTGGGTTTTTTTGTTTTTTTCCTCTGCCCTAATGGAGACCTGGGGCTGGGTTGGAAACTCAGAAAAATCATTTGAGACACTGTATATGATACTTGGCCCCACAAAGCAACTGCAATCAAGTAGGTAAAAGTTTCTCATCGTCATGATAGAAGTCTTTACTGAAAACTGTGCTGAGATGAATGGTTTGACATTTTAGGAAATGCAATTATACCTTTTCTTGTGGAAAGTGAGATTAAGGAGAAGCCGGCAGTTTAAAGGGATAGTTCGCCGGAAAATGAAAATTCACTCATTATCTACTCACCACTTTGCCGATGGAGGGATGGGTGAAACGTGTTTGAGTCCAGAAAACACTTTAGGAGTCTCAAGGGTAAACAGTGTTTCAGCCAAGGCAACCTCTTCTTCAAACGTAATAAAACAACAGAAAAAGGGTTTAGACATTCATACTCTACGGCCTAAAAGTCCACTACAGGAAGTGGCTATAGTAGTGAGCATAGCCACATAAACGCACACCACTCTCGTGCCCTTGGGCGATAGTGTGGTTTGTTCCGTGTGCACGATCGATCAGAGAACATTTAGGATAAAAACATGGAGTAAATGATGCCATTTTGAGTTGAATATGAATGTCGGGGCTTATGGACACTTGGAAGACACCACACAAGCAGTATGGAGGCATGTTGTGCTTTTTCTCTTGTTTTATTACATCTGAAGAAGAGGTCAAAATTGACTTCAATTGTATTGAATTTGGCTGCAATGCCCCTGAGTCTTCAGAAGTGTTTTGTGGACTCAAACACTTCATCCACCGCTCCATTGGCATAGTGGTGAGTAGATAATGAGTGAATTTACATCTTTTGGTGAACAATCCCATTAATTTAAGTCTAGTGCATAGATTTTCTAATTGTATGGAGATACTGTATGTCTCCCTAGGGAGGCATGGGAGAGTTGAAGGGGAGGCTCATGAGTCACAGTATTTTCGAATTCAGTGTGACTCACACTAGATAATGATCTATCCGTCACAAAGAGACGTCCATAAATCTGCTTGGAAATCATGGAAAAAACAACATCCTGTTATGTCTAGAATTAACCTGACAACTGAAATGTTTTTAAGATGAATTCAATATCAAAGTCATGGTTCTCTGTAAATTCACGGGTTTCCACGGCAGCTAATTGTGTGTACTTTAACCTTTTTGGTGCGCTAGTTTGCCAAAATGTAGGTGGAATAAAACAGGGCTCAAGTTGTAGCCAAGCCCACAGCTAAGTGACTCTTTAGCACCTTTGTCCTCCCTGATCTCACAGATCACAGCAACTGTACCGACTATACTTATAATACTTAAATCTGTACTGAACTGAAAAGTAAAAATGTTAAATTTTCATTTTTTACACTTTAATTCTTGTATGGTTTAAAAAAACATGTTTGTCTTCTTCACACTTTGTAGCACATACACACAGACACACACCTACTGCTATTAACGCAAAGAATCTAGAATAGGTGCACACAAATAATTGCGATTCAGGTTGCTAAAGGCATTCCCTATGGCTTCCTGTCTCCTATTCATTAAGGCTGGGACACTGTAGCCTGCAGCTTTGACTGAGTCTGAACTTTGAGTCCATCTTCGGCTCAGATGGGCGGGCGGAGGCTTCTGAAAGAGAAAGCCCAAACAAAGACAGAAAGACAACATCACTTCAAACAAGGACTCTGTAGTCTATATAGCCCATGGAAAAGCCAGAAAATTAAATTTTCTTCACAATATGAAACTATACATGCCATCTTCCATGGCTGAGAGCCAAACATGAGTAAAAAAATAACAGGGATAATGTGTCCAAATCATCATCCAAGGGCCATTATCTGCAAAACAATATCCAATAGCATCTCGTCTCAGCAGGAATAAACCTTTGTGAAATATGAAATAAAGATTACTATTTAACTGGCAGCGTGCAAACAAACATGCAGAGATGCTGTAGAGGGGTTGTCAGCCTGAATTTACAAAATAAGACAAGTTGGGCTTTGCAGCCAGCCAGTGGTTGTCATATAAGACTAGGTGACTGTTGGTTGGAGCTATTTTGATGCTGTTCAAATGTTATTTACATCACACACCCTCCTGTCACGTCCTGTTCCTGGCATGTCTCATGTGTCTGTGTGTATGTGAGTGTTTGTTTGTGTGTGTGTGTTTGTGGGGGTACATATGTCTTTATTGGTGTGTGTGTGTGTGTGTGGGTGTGTAGACAACTGTATCCCTGATGTTCCATCAACCCAAATAATCATTCCACAGTCATCCGTGAGATGCGATTTCCTTTTAACAAAAGCAGGCCGGCTCGCCTCGGTGACCCTCCCAACCTCTCAGGCTGAGGCAGAAGAAACACACACACACACACGGCACACATGCACTCGCGTCCTCTCAGCTTGCATTAACTCGCACATTTAAATCCACACACACAGCCTCCCGCTGCTCAGCCTCCATCGGGGGCAGTGGTGATGACACAGTCTCTCTAAGTTGCTGCTCATTTAGCTGCCTACTAAGCAGACTTAATAACTGGGGCCAACTGCTTGTCAGCATTTCCGGTCTAGTTAGACCTTAACTATTGCATAGTGAGAAAGACACAAACCAAAACTAATGTTTTCCCTGTCAAGACAAAACAGGAAGAAGCTATTGTGAATGCCCCCAAGACCTGTCTTTAACAGAAATGATTGTAATTTAGTAGAAGGAAGTATCGTGATGATAAAGTGCCAGGGACAACACATGCAGCTGGCTCCTGAGCCTGTTAACACGGACATAATGCATTACTGCAGCAGAACAACAAAAGCTTTACATTAAGCTTAAAATCTTTTTGAACCAAAATGGTGTTCTTAGATCTTTGGTGTATGTTGGAGGTTTATCCCATTTTATGCAGCTGACCTCCAAGTCTCCAGATGCTTTGAAGAACAGTTGTTCTAAGGCGACCTCCACGCTACAACACATCTGTGTTTAGAAGTTTGGACATGCTGCTAACCACGGTTTTAGTTTTAGTCTGGATGGACAGAAACAATGACAAAAACTTACAACTGTTTGAACCCTTCCAAAGGAAAATAACTAGCGTTAGACTTGGCTAC
The DNA here is from genome assembly GCF_024713975.1 of Paralichthys olivaceus. NCBI lineage: Eukaryota > Metazoa > Chordata > Actinopteri > Pleuronectiformes > Paralichthyidae > Paralichthys > Paralichthys olivaceus. The sequence continues at coordinate 14,354,926 of NC_091102.1, forward strand.
CAGCATCTAACTCAGCATGGATCATCAGTCGCTGACCCTGTTTTCTTTGCTGACAGATGATTCAGTGTTTAAATTAGCCAAGATGCCCAAAGAAAAAGACATGCACCAGATACCTGCTTTTATATACAGTAAATGGAAATGTTTAATTACGTGAGCAATAATAACAAATCAACAGAGCCAACATGAAATTCATTCATTGACCTGTTTTTTAATTCCTGCTAAAGGTCGGATGAAAATAGTTGGATGGCTGCCCCATAATGTGTTCCTGACAATTGTGTAGCTCACAGGTATTCATGGAAAGTGCAAAGTTGTCGTCCAGCCTTTTCATTTGGGGTGAGTGTTTATTTCCACCTGCTGTATATTTTTTCAAAGCACCTCCCTGTAGCGTGATTTCGCAATAGGGAAGGTGACTTATGGCAACAGCTAAATCAATTCAAGTGGTAAGAACAGCGTGAAAGTGGAAATTGATTAAAGGTAATCACCGAATCTATGTGTCGCATGTGGAGACGCATTCTAATGCCATGTTTGAACAGATGTACTCAGAGGTGTCCACTGTGATCAGATCACTGCAGACACGTGTTATTGCGTGTTGGTGTGAACAGGGCCTCTACCTGCTTGTCAGTTTTATACACAGATATGTACAGTACACATTGCTTGACCTTTTTCAGTCCTGTAGGAAGCAATTCACTTTACATGATAAAATACAAGTGATTCTGAACAATTCTGATTCTTCTACAATTGTAGTTGTGGTAGTGCATTCACTTATCACACATCACACTTACACTTTCAGTACAGCCACCGGGGGGGGGGCGGACTGACCACCGAACTTCATGTATGGTAGATGACCCACTATACCCCCTGAGCCACAGCCACCCATAATTAGAAAGCTAGATGTAGCTTATGACAACAGTGTGTATTGAAAGCAGGATATGATGACACTGTCACTGAAGCTGATACGATGGATACTACACATTTCTATTAACCTTTTATTTTCTAAGTTTAAATACATACAGTGTTTTTTTTTTCAACTCACAAAACCATCTTATTGTTTCACATCATGGATGATGGATCTTCTCTGTGCAAAATTGAGGGGACACTTAGCGCTGATTAAATCAGAGAATTAGTGTTGAATTAGTGTTGCAGAAAAAGTCAGGACTTTCACAGCTGAGGTCCTTTTTGACTAATTATCACGGCAGCATGACTGGCCTCTAATAAGAGTACACTGGTGCGATGGACTAAAGTGTTCCCAGAGGAAAATCTAACATCCAGCAGTCAACCCTAACTCGCTTCCTCCAAGTAAAAGAGGAGCAATAAGGCTGCAGACAGAAGCCGCGCTGCTCCAGTAACATGCTTTTAAAGCCTATCCTGGGAAATTATGGATCAAACTAGTGTGTCATCCCTCTGTTGCTTCCATCGTGTGTGACCTCTCTGGCAGCAGTTAATGAGATAGTCAGTGAGCTGAAGGGAGCAATATGCTGGATCTAGAGAAGGATAATATGGCACATCAAGCAGCCAAGCAGCAGCAGCGAGTTCCTTCCATCATGCGCTGATTCAACCTCGACAGCCAAGTGATGGATGGCTACTGGAAATCCGACTTTTCAAGGTCAACTAGTCATCAGGGCGTCGGAGAAATTGGCCAATCTGGTGATTTCAAGAAAAGCTCCAGTAAATGGCATTCAATTCACATATAAAAAATGCAGCAGGAGATTCTTTGGTTCAGATGCGTTCACAACAACCAGAGAACTCAGGGGAAGGTTGGGGTAGAACATGCAGGAGAGAGAACATAACGTATATATTCCTCGGTGGAAATCACATGTTTGTGCTTTATAGCATGTCAACACTGGCATCTGCCTTCATCGCCAAAAGCTTGAATCTCGTTTATTCAAAGTGACATCTTTATCGGTGTTGTCTTCATGTGTGGCACCTCTTTTTCATCGAGAGATATTTCTTTTCTTGTAGTTTTTTTTACAGTTTGGCGTCTGTCACGTTAGAAATGTGATCAACACACTCACTCACTTGCTAGGAATCAGAAGACCTATTGCAGCAGTGCGACGAGGCTGTCACATTTCAAAAGCTCCTTTGCATGTAGCTGATAAATGTGTCCTTTTTTCCCCAAGAAACAAAGGCTCCAATGGGTGGCTCCTTCCCGGCCCAATGTATCCCAGGATTCATTGCGCTTCACTGATGAAATGTCCAGTGCTTGAGTATCATGCTTCACTTAAAGCTAGTAGTGCAAATGTTTAAAAAAAAAAAGGGCCACCACAACTCTCTCATAGTGTCCAATTAACTTCAGCTGTTGCTAGGAAACAGCAATATGGGCGTGACGAGCTGGAGACAACGATCACGGAAACCCACTGTAGACCAGACCGTCACATTTTGGTTCTGCATTTGCGGTCTACGTGGCCGTCAACGGAGGCAGTCCCCAAGGGTCAGATAGGCGGCGTCCTCCGTAGGGTAAATTGAGACACAGCTTCTGAACATGCTCACAATGATCTTCTCTGGTATTTTAACAGATGCACACTTTATCGATATCCTGCTCTTGAGCTGCATTCGTGCGTGGATCACAGAGGATATTTAGGCTAAAAACATGGTGTAAATGACATCATTTCAAGATTAATTTGAATGTCGGGGCTCACTGACACTTGGATGACCCCAGAAGAGCAGAATGGAGGCATTTTCATTTTTTTTCCCTGTTTTGTACCATTTACTTCAATTTTATTGGATTTGGCTGCAACAATGTTCACCCCTGAAACTCCCAAAGTGATTTATGGACTCAAATACTTCACCCACCCCTCCATTGGCATAGTGGTAAATAGACAATGAGTTAATTTTCCTTTTTTGGGTGAACTATCCCTTTAACCCAACACCTCATAAACACATAACATACATCTGTGATTGTAAAATATAGAATAAAATTAAAATATAGCAAAAACTATTGCAAAATAGAATATGTTCGGATGTCTGGTGCTTAAAGACACACTAAGTGCTTTGTAAAGTGTTGATGCAGGATTGAGTGATGCCTCTGCAGTAAGTGAGGTTAGATGACTTCCTATTGGAACGTGTCCCACAGACGGATCAGTGCCCATGATAGTTTGCTGCTCCTCTCTGCTCCTCCTCAGATCCTGACAGACATGTTTTCTCTCCGGTCTCATCTTCTCCCTGTGATCAGACTCTACCTGCTCGGTCTGAAGGAGCTGCTGGTCCAGATGTTCACCACAGCTTTCAGGCTGCCAGGTCGGTTTAGCTCCAGATAAGTTGTCCGCTGTGCTGCTGCGTTCGTTCACTCTTCTCCACAGTCTGTGGTTCGCCCACTGTTGTGTTGTGTCCCGTTCAGGTTGTACTGTGAGTGACTGACGCTGTTAGACTGTAGTTACACGTCGTAACGTTACTTCGCGCCCGTAGGAGCCATTCTTGAACCCGTACGGGCTGTCACCGTAGCGCTGTAACGGAAGACGCTAAGCTAGCGGTGTTAGCTAGTTTTAGAGAGAATAAGGAGTCAAAACACAAGTGACATTAGGATCTATTTGGTGTCTTACGTTAGCCGAATTTAGCAGAACAGCTTAACAATCAATTTGCATCTTTAATTATCATTTAAAAGATGATTGCGTTTGTCTGTATGCTGCGTGGGCTTAAATAACCACTTTTTATAAAGTAGTTTGGTCTGTTGTGGCGATTCACTAAAGGACAGAACGTATCCCAGCCACAGGTCAATGATCAGGCTTGATAATGACATCAACTAATGAAATATGAACTGCAGGTAGAATGAATATATTGCAGCAACTCATGCTACACAAATGTTCTGGTTTTATGTAGGTGTTTTTGAATATTAGACCTACAGTGACACATTACTGTATACTGAGTAGAACAGGTACACATGTCAGGCAACATAGTCATCATCATGTAAACATGCATGACTTCATACTTAAATACACTATACTTAAATAGTTATACTTATACTATAAATATAAGTATACTTTACTTTTTCAATATTTCATAAGTATATAGTATATAATTATACTCTACTAGTTATATTTATTCTATACTTTTACTTATACAATATATAATATGACGTCATACATGACGACATACACCATAGACATGTAACCATACTATGAGTGATATGAAGGGACTTGATATAGGGCTGGGCGATATGGCCAAAAATTATATCGAGATGAAAATGTCCATAGCAGTTGATATTGATAATTATGATAAATGTCATATTATTATTTTGTTGGTGGTGGTTTTAGTCTTCTATATGAGCAGAAAATATAAATTATGTGTTATACCTCCCCACTGTGCTGGTACAATACATACATAAGCACTGTATAGATAAATATTGAACCTTTGTAGTATTTTGTTATTCATGAAAATCACATTTATAATTACTGATATTGTTTTATTGCCCAGCCCTAACTTATTTTTTCAGGAAGGAAGCAGGAAGTTAGTAGTTACATGAAATCATTCTTCAGGTGACTTAAGGAGACAAGCGACTCCATTCAACATTGTTTAGGAAAGCAAACGAAAGTCATTTCACAGACAAATAAAGTCCGTCTGACAATTGCACACTATCTTAAAGTCTGACTACAAGAACTTCACTTGTAGTGAAATAGCGGCCCGTCTTGAAGCGGCTGCCTTATCAAATGACATTCTCCCTGATATCTGTGTGTCCTCTTCTGCCTCTGCCAGTGATGCCCAGACAAGATGGCAAGGTTGCCATAGTGACAGGAGGAGGCAGGGGAATCGGCTATGAGGTAGTCCGCCACATGGCCAGACTGGGCGTGCACGTTATCATAGGTACAGTATGAGACCGCCACACAAATGGGACACACAAGCATGGCAGGAGATAGAGGGTAAACAAACATGTATGACAAAGAGATTTCCCCTCAGGCTCACTCCCATCTGTTTTAACTCAAAAATGAAAGGCAATATTAATGATAACCTTTGGTGCTTCACAGTTATTAAACAAACAATAAAAAAAGAGAAAGCAATACAACACGGAACAACACAATAAATTATGGAAAAAATACAAAGTCTATAAAAATGGCTGGTGAGCATTGTTGTTCAAATGGCAGACTCACTCAATTTTCTGAGTCACAAACCCTTTTGTAAGTTCCCTCTCATTCTGTTGGCGCTTGATTTAGCTTATTATAAAGTGGAGTAGCCTTTTCACCTTTGCAATGTATCAATCCTTGAGAATTTATGAGGAGAAAATATTGTATATATGTACAGGTTACACCCACCTGCCCACAGCAGTGAGCTTGACAAGGCAATCTGTCAACGCACAGACAGCTTAAGCAGGTGTAAAGCTGGTGGCACAACAACCTTAGATATGATAGTGAAAACGCCCTTAATCACTGCTAAATGTTTCTAATGAGTTTTCAGCTGGCTGATCAGAGGCAACACAGGGAGAACCGAAAAGACTGGTGTCAGCCTGTGTGAAGTAGGAGATGTCGTTTAATTGAATCAATGTCTGTCAATTTGAGAACAACACAGGAATTGCAGTTAAGAGTTATGAGTTTTAGTAAACAACACCGTCATTTTCAACATACTGTCATCACAGAGTCTTTTTTTCTTTTACCTTTGGTTTAAAATAGATGCAATTGAAAACAGTTGCAATCAAGGTCTTGGGAAAGTCTAGAAGGCATATATTAACTCAGACAATCAAACTAAATACTCTATGGTCTGCATGATGGGTATTAAAAGGACAACATTTCAAAATACATATTTTCATGAATGAATTAATCTTGTTTAACGGGCCATGGCATTAGAGAGTGTTTAGATGTTTTCACACCTGAAAGTCCAAATCAAGGTTATTACCAGGATCACAAACTTCAGGTGCAGTGCAGAAGTCGAAGAAATGTTCACGCTAAAAACGAACCAAACCATGGTTCAGTTTCATCTGGATCAAGACCACCTCTTTTGTTCGCATTAAGTTTTGGACTACTGGTCTGGGTCAAGGCACCTTTTTATTTTAGTTTACATTCAACTGGAAAGAAGATCTGAGCAAAACCAACAAGTTGTGAAGGTGCCCTAAATGAATATCTGTACACAAAAGTTTATTTTATCCAATGCCTATCTCTTTATAGTGTCCTGGTGTATCATGTACTACATACAGTTTAGTTGAAGAAGATGGCTCCCTGTTGGTGGAGCGACAGAGAGGATAAAAGGCTCCAGAGATATCCTCTTACAATAGATGTGTATTGTACAATGAATCGTCTGTATAAAGCCTGTTGCTGACAGAAATCCTTAATTAGTATCAGAAGGTCAATAGCGTATTCAGATGCCTCTTGACACCCCGCTGATCTGTTTCAAGGTTTGGAGTAAAATCCCACATTTTTGTTTTCATCATTAGAAAATATGTGATGCTGCAACGTGAGATGATTTTTGAGCTCCATTGGGATTTCAAGGTTGATATCAAATTGAATGTGAAATGCAAATGTAAGTTTTGCATGACTCAAGGTCTGGTATTGTTCTTATGGTTATTGTTAAATATTGAGGTATATTTGCGTTGAAGAGAAAAGAACAACAACAAAATTTTATGGAATTCTTTATACCAGGGTCTTGTAGCATGTGAGAAACATCATCATTCTACAGAGCACAAACACAAAAATACTGATTACCCACAAAGTTTCAAGTATTTATATTTAAGTGTGTTGTTAAAAAGGGACAGCATTTATTTTAAATATAATTAATAAAGAAAGCATTTGAAAATGAAATTGGACATTGTTTCCCATTTCAAAGGATTTGCGTAAATGGTTATATTAAGAACTTATACACTAAGTTTGATATCAAAAATCAGATTATAGTGAGATTGTGTGTTTGTGTGTGTTTGTGTGTCGGCTGTGCAGACGATCAAATGAATGAACCCCTTATGTCATATACATTTACTTCTATCTATGGTGTAACTCTCTTTGGCTTCCTTCCTTGAAGTGTGTCCTTGTACCTACTCACCACGGCGATGTACTACATTGATCACTCCCTTATCTTTTATTCCCCGGAGCCATTTCATAAAATATGTTGATCATGATCAGCACCTCTGATGTCCCCCCTGTCTCCCACTTCTAATGTTTTGCACTTCAAGGCTTCACATGGATTAACGGTTTAGCTCTTTCACACACTTAAGTGTTTTGTTTAGCATTTAGGGTTTGATGTTGATGCCAGGGAGCCAGAGCTGGAGCAATAATCCCACTTCTGATATCAGTGGGTGTTTGTTGCCTTATGGTGAAATTGATGAAATTAAATTTCCCTGTTAAAGAAGGATACATGCTGCCCTCATGTACACATGTGTCACTTGGACGCTCACTCTATGCATTTGGAGAATAAGTAAGCTGATATTTTATTTGAATTTATTTTCTTCTAGATAACAGGACAAAAAGATAGGTGAATTAAAACCATCAACTGCATACAAAGTTGGATGATGCATTTCCACTCCCCCCCCACTTGCACAAACATGATGCAAAAATATTCCGGATACAGGTGCAACCATTTTGCTCTTCTGACATAATTTGAGCCAGAGTCTGCACAGTAGTGATTGCAGTGTGGAGCTGCTCTGGAGCTTCTATTGCAGAACCTGCCTATTTACATGCATTTGTCCAGTTTCTTATCAGTTTTAGATTTAAATAAAGAAGATTCACCAAATGTTTTAGCATCAAATAACAATTTGAAACTTATCTGAAAAATAACCACTTGAACGACCTAAAATCACAGGAACCATCTTTCAGAAAATGTATTGTTTTGGTCCATGTCTCATGCACTAGTAGGGTTTATGACCTATGCTGAACCCAGCCAAAATGATTTGGCTTCACTTTGGGGAGCTGTCATGTTGTCTGTATTGATATCCAGCCTGTGCTTCAAACAGTCCATTCAGAAATCTACCAAAGTACATGTTTTGGAGAAAGGTAAACAAAGAAAAGAAGTCACTGAAAGAAAATATTATTACAGTAACAACCTTTTTCTCAAAACATTTGATCTGTTTCATTGATATTCCTTATCATGATCTAGCAAACAGCATCACACAAGCTGGTTATAGATTTTCTGTGTTGGAGACACATTAGTGGTAAGATGGCTCAGTGTTTAATTGTTTGTGTTGTTGTGCTTTGTTATTTTTGTCTGGAGGGTTCTGTAGAGATTTATGATTGAAGGAAGCATTTTCCTCTTACCTCTCACATCTCTCCCAGCAACACTCCAGAACTGGCAGCTGAGCTAACTGCCATTAGCATCTACTCTAACATACAATCCCGTAGGGACTGGTGTTGTTTCTGCTGTGCCCATTAAGCTATCAGGATCAAGTTTTACTCTTTACTCTATTTGTACAGTCACTGGGTTTGGTTTCAGCTCAACTCAATCATCATGTTAAACCACAGAACTCTCTGTGGTAGCTGTGATGAGGAGTACTTCACTTGTTGACAACAACTACTGAGGGATTTTACATTTTACATTCTGTATAAATACCCACTCGAGCTGGATCACCCTATTTACACATTACAGAGAGGTTGTACTCCCTGTCCAGAGACTGCAAATGCAAATTAAGTGGGAGATAATGTTGCGCATGTACAATTGTCAATTGTGTATTAACAATTAAGCAGTGAAGTAATTAAGGCCGGAGTTTAAGATGCCCTTGTGAAACAACATGAACTCTTGATTCAGCACCTTGGAGAGCGCATGGTCACTGTTAATGACACAGAGGGCGGTGGTTGGCCTCACAGCAAGAATGTTGCAGGTTCAAATCCCAGTTTGGCCAGGTTCTTTCTGTGTGCTCCCTGTGTCTGTTTGGGTTTTTCTGTGGATAACTTGAATTCTTCCCACAATCCAATGACGTGCAGGTTGGGGTTAGGATAACTGGAGACTCTAAATTGACCGCTTTGTGAATGGTAGAGTGACTGGTTGTTTGTTTTTGTATGTGGGCCCAGCAGTATGCAGTGACCTGTGCAGGATGTTTTTGTCCAATGTCAGCTGGGATCTGCCCCAGCCCCCACATACAGGCCCCACAATTTTAATCACAGTTATGATATGATAATATTTGCCAGGGCTTTGCAATATGATTATACATGTTGAGTGACAATAGAAAAACAGCATTTATCTTGTCCAAAAATCACTCTTGACTGTAATATATTTTCATCATTTGGACTATGATTTGAGTTTTTCTACATATATGCTCAAGCAGAAAAATTTGCATTCAGGCAACAGAGCTCCCTCCTAAAAGAGGGACTACTTCTGTTGCATGAATGTGACACACAACACACAAGCCAAAAAACCCTATTTGGCAATTTGTCCCCACAGTCGACTGAAACATTACTAACTTCGGTTGCATCTGTAAAGACATGGCCCCAAATTTTACGTGGTTAAAAAAAACGAATAAATAACAATATTTGTTGATATCTGGACTTTGGCATGTACGGATTTATTGTCCAGCCGTATTATCTGCTGATAATAACATGATTAGATAACAATATCCATCTCTAGCCCACTGCCAAATGTTAATCTTGTTTTGTGGTATTTGTGTTGCAGCAGGTGGGAGGTGGTCAAGGGAGTAGAAGGGGCTGGACGTAATGGGAGCTTTTCACGTCACCCGACTGTTTTGTAATGTTCCCGATATACAAATAAAATGGGTTGGCAGAGAATATTTTAAAATAAATTTTCTTAAAAAGCCACCTAAAGTGCAGTACATTACTGCTACAATATGCTGTGCACAGAACAGCAATATGTTTTAATGCGGTTTGGCTTCCAGGGTGAGGCTGAATTTTAAATTCAGTTCACGAGTTTGAAAACTTTTAAGAAAACTCCAGCTTTATTCATTCAGAGTGTACATCACAAAGTCAGTGTCAGAGTATCCTTGGAGACGGTTTGAGCAGAAAATAAATGAGACTTGAGAGCTATGTACTGTATGATTACACACACACAGAATCAATACATGAAGAACTTGAAGTGTCTGTCAGAGACACAGACAATTGTGTGTGTATTGAAGCTAATCCCGCAGGATAGAGTGTATCTCCATTTAAAATTTCCCCCCACCTCTTGAGATAATTCATGAAGTGAGAATATTTGGTGGTAAAATAGATCCCACTCTAGCAGTGGAGTGGATGCATATTTCAGGTGAAGTGGGAGCAGAGTGCTTGCATGAGGGGAGTTAATGGTTTGAGCCTGTGCACCGGCAAATATCAGAGTTGTAGATTTATCAGTGTGCAATTTGGCTTGAAGTGTTTTTGAGTAGGTTTTGATTGAAAGTGAATATTTTTAAGAGAAGATAATTACACTTAAATTATTCTGTGTTGGAAAATATTGTGCTCCAGCAAAGACACCAGTACATCCTACCAAGTGAAAAGAATAAAAAGAATAAACTGTTACATTTGAAGCTGTACTTTAATAGTGTGTGTTTGTTAATCTTTTACACACATTTACTTCAATGCAATAAGCTTTATTTTTCCAAAAAACATGGATAGATCAGTTATCATGGTCTCAACTATAACTGATGCGACAAGGGCACTGGTGGAGTTTGAAATCAGGTGAATGTATTAACATTTACTGATTTCTTCTTCTCTTCCCAATTTTAATCCCCTAAGTTCAAGGCCCATGACAAGAAAATTTTAAGCAGTCTCTTAAAGATGCTGAATAACAGCTGAATCCATGAGTTCATCTCTGGAAAGTGCCACTAAGTTTTCCATGAATGACACATTGTGATATGTGGGATGGATAAACAGGTCTTACAAAGAAGTGATCCTTTTCTTCTGTTATCACATTTGGTTCCATGGAAGAAAAAGTCTCTGGAGGCCAAATTGGGACTTAATGAAATCTTATCAGTAAACTATCAGTCAAGCTGATGATTGTTTTTCTGAGCCATCAACCAAGAGGCAAAGCAGGTTTGCTATGTCTTCCATGGTGAAATGTTCTTATCCATTTACACTCATAAGCCAGGTTTTGTTAATGTTGAGAGATTTACCTACAAAACACCCACAAAAAGGTTGCCTATTTATAATCTTCATCATTTAACAAAAAATGTCATCAGAAAACTGAAGCCTACTTTTTGTGGGACAAACTCTTATTCATCTGACCCTCTATAAAAATGAGTTATAAATCATTTTGAACCTTCCAGCACAGTAGAAAATAATTCTCTCTTTTCTGAAAAATCATTGATAAACCCTGTTTTTTTCATTCAAAACAATCAATCTGAATAATGTCTCACTGACAGCCCCAAGTTGCACACTTGTTTTCTGCTTGATCCAATCTTTCACTTATTGATTAGCAGAGGATTGATCAAGGAGCCAGGCAAATAATTTCTCTGCTTTTGATAGCAGCCACAACACACAACATGATATCCTATTATAAAATAAACCCACTGGCGGAGGTAGATGAATTGAAAAGTGTGATGAAAGTTGGCTGGAATATTTGTGTTTGTAACAAACAGTGTGTATACATAGTGCACCTGCCTATGTAAGTATATACTATGTTATTAGTGCCCCTAAAATTACAGTGAAATCATAAGTCTGTGACATCAGACAAAGTTTTTGTTGGTCAAAAGCATCATTGCTTTCCACTGCCTTGATTTAGCAATGTGTCAACAATGCACTAAGAACAGCACTCCCATGTTCAGATGGGTGCAGGTGTTATTTGTGTGTGAACAATAGCCTACTTGTAAGATGATAGGTAGTTTCAAGTTTTTAGATGGTGCCTTAGCTAGCTTATGAATATGGTGAAGTTTAACGAATGTGTTTAAAGCTTTTCAACACACATGGTTACGCTCAGCATTCTGCAGTTGTTCTGCTGCAAAAATATTGATGTGAAAATTAGGTTACATTTTCAAGCCCCCAGCCCAAAAATATTTAGTAGGCAAATTATTTCCTCTGGGTATATTTTTAATCAGTGACTATTTTAAAGGGAAGCTTTGACCAGAAGCAGTTTTGCAGAAATGTAAGGATATGCAGCCCATAGCAGACTGGCAGTCCATGAGGAGAGATGCCTTTTAAAGAACAGCTATTTGTGAAAAGAAAAAAATAGCTGTATATGTCTGAGATCTCTGTGGGTCTGTCCTAAATGTGTGCATTTGTGTTACCCTTGTAACACGTCATCCTGAAGAGCCACATCTTTTAGCGGAGCCTGAACCGCAGTGCATCAGGGTAAATGATGCTGTGCCCTTGAAAAGGCCTGCGTGATAATCCAAGATTAGTGTGTGTGTGTTTGTGTGTGCAGAGAGAAAATGAGAGTGAGGCTATTTGTGTGTATGAGTTTGGGTATAAGAGAGTTTGCGTGTGTGTATTAATTTTTATGTGCAGTGATTCCCTACATTTGAGAAGTGGGAAACAGCTAATGTTCAACTGATGTCTTGTAGATTGACTGAATCGACTGGATCATCTAATCAACAAATTGTCAGCAATAATATGTTGGCAATGAGGGTATATTTTCATCTTTGTGCGTGTGTGTATTTGGATACATACCTGCAACTATAAAGGTTTTTTTTTAAATGAGGGTAGGTAATTTGGACACTTCCTCATCCTCCTCTATCTCTTCCCTATATTTATTCCTTTCTTATTTCTTTCATATCTTATTTAATAGACGCAGAGTTCATTTGTATGCAGACGTTCTCTGTAAACAATCCTGAGTCAGAGTCAATGACTGCATATCACACCATGGCATTTGCAGGTGTTAAAAATATTAAATGTTAAAGTAACAACATATTTTTGTGAAGTTTTTGTCTCACCAATTATTTATTATATTTAAAAAACTATCTGGCTGACAAAAAAAGACAAAAACACTATTACTGTATAAAAGCCTCGAAGGGCTTGTCAGACATTGTATTAATCTGTGTGTGTGTTTGTGTCTCCTTCAGGTGGAAGGGATGAGCGTGAGGGCCTGGCAGCCGTCAGAAAGATCTGTGAGGAGTATAAACAGGCCAAAGGTAACATTGCGAACATCCCTAAGAACAAATACACAACCACACACAGACACACTAAACCCTTGCCTACATGCGTTTGTTTTAGTATGCCTGTGTTTGAAGATAAAGGGCAGAGGATCAACCATTTGTCCCTCAGGCTTGTTTTTACTGTCTTTACCAGAAACACACACGTAATTGCACACTTGCAGGTATACACACACAAACACAGACAGCGCTTTCATGCTAAGTATACAGTGTCAGGATTGTTGGTTGTTGCACTGTGAAGAAAAGGAAAATATAGGGAAAGAGCTGAGAAGAACACGAGGGGAGAAAAGTCAACCAAAATGTGAGGGGAGGAGGGAGAGACATAGACATGGGGGAGGCAGCATGACAATTGAAAAATATAGGAAAATGAAACATACAAAGCAGAAGATGGGTTAAGGAGGAAATGGAGTTGCAGACAAAGAGATGGATAAGAGAAGAGACAAATGATAGCAGTGAAGCGATGTATTACCATCCATTGCCGAAACCTTAAAATGTTCTCTGTAACTCACATGTTGAGAAATGGATGCAGCTGACCTTCACAGCACCATAAATTCCACTATAGTCTCATGACTGAGATGCCTCGTGAGTTATCCTTCTGTGTACCAAACATTCTTGAGTCTTATCCGCCAAGCAGGGTGTGTCTGGAGCTTCTTAACTCAGAGGATGTTCAAAGTTTTATACCGGTGCATAAATGAGGGGAAATGAAATTATTTGTATGATTATTATGTCTGAAGAGGTCCCGCTTAGCTTAACGTGATGAATACGTAGTATTGTATACTGTAAAGGCAACTGAGAACACTGATCATCAGGTAATATTAAAACCACCGACACTGTATATTTCATTACTTCATACTTTCTCTGTAACTGAGACTGATGGTGCATCCAGATCAAACGTCAGGCAAAGGTTTTGCTCAATGAGATTTTGTACAAAGTCAACACAAAGACACTAAATGGCAGGCAAAGGTTTGCCACTGTTACATTTGCATGAGTGGGACCTTGCCCTGATCCAAGTAAAGTGATGCGAAAAACAATTTTGCGTTTGGTTTGAACACAGGAATAATCATGATGTCTGCAAAAATGGAGAATTAGATTGGATTGTGTAAAGGCCCAGTTTATAGGATTTGGGGGATCTATTGACAGAAAAGTTAAGATAGTATTTGCACCACAATGTTTCTGCAACATCACAACATGAACAACTAAAACCCTGGCTTAAGAATGGGCCTTCGTCATTTTCACATTACCTTCCCCTCGCCTTCCAGCACTCCTCTTGCATCATTCTGTCCTCTTACAGAAAAGGATGAGTGATGGGAGAGCTATTAAGTTGGTTTCAATCTGCAACCTGACCATTAAGATGCCACTTAATTCTTCTAACTGGACCTTTGAGGACAAGCTTGGGTCATTGCCTGGCAGCAATGAGCTGAGGCAGTGACAAGATGGCAAAAGGTTGGAGCTTCCTTAAATACAGTGAAAAAGCATCAGCTGTTTCTTTTGTATTGTTACTTTCTTGACCGGCTGTCGCTATATAACAAAACTGTAAGCTGCACTTGTTCTCTTTCTCTACTCGTCCTATAGACATACTGTAAGCTATTATAAACTCTCCTGTCATCTATCCATTTCATCTTCACATTCTTTCCACTTGAGCCTCGTGCACTTACGAATACTTGTCCCTTATGCTTATGCATCAGTCAGACAGGAAAAAATTCATACTATCATTCTCCCTGCTACAGTTGAATACAGGTTATGTATGATGTTATGTGTGGCACTGCCAATTGGGAAGCAAGCAGTGGTTTGTCTTGGCTGGCCTCGTAGTGGAGAGCGGCAAAAAGACGGCTGGCTGGGTCCCTGCTTGTGTGTAAGTGGCTGTCAGGTACAGAGACAGCAGCCATGTAGCTGGTGTCATTGAAGTCGATTTCCCTGGACGGGGCCGTGGTGGAATTGATTACTTCTTTTGTAATTGGCAGGCACTGAGGCATAGGGGACAAGAGGGGTGTCTGTAGCCAGATGCTTGTGCACTGAATGAGAATGTGTTGGGGTGTGTGTATTAGTGTGTGTGTGTGTGTGCGCGCGCATGTGTATGCGTGTGCATATTTGAATGCGACAGTAATGGATTCTCATTAGTATGTGAAGCAGGAGCTTTAAACATCTCTGTCCAAACACCCTTTGGCATCTTTCCTAGCATTTGCACATTAGTCTGTTATGAAATGGGAGACTGCTCCTAATATACACTAGGGGTGTGGAACGCCTGGCCTCAGGGCCACATTTGGTCCGTGACACAGTTTGATCCGGTACGCAAAGCGATTCATTAATACAAAAGAGCAACACCCAAAAATTTATTTTAAAAATTCTCATAATAAATAAGTTTTTTTTTTTCTGTGATAAAATGAAGTGGGAGAAATGAAGAAATGGCAGTATGCCTGGCAGGTCATGGTCTAGGAGGAAAGACACGTGCAACTCTTCCGTCAATCATCATGGCGACTGGCAAGAAAACAAAAGTGGATGTGCACTTGCACAAAATGGACAAATCATTACTGATCACTGACAGTGATGGAAAAGGCCAATCTCAAGCATCATTACAGCTCTAAACATGTAGCTACACTGAATGAGTTGAGAGGACAAATGTTCTTGGATAAAATTAACACTCTTCGCTGGAGTTTGATTCCCAACAAGATATTGAGAAAACAATGAAGGACACCGCAAGAAGGTTTTTCTCTCTGGTCACCAAACTTAACAAGTACCGCCATTTTTGATATTGCTAAGTTTGATACAAGGGAGGAATTTCAGTATTTGCAAGCCATTCATGGCTATAGCAAAAGAGGGGTTGGCTAAAACTAGCTATGAGTAGCATCTTCATCATCATCTGACATCAGACATTAACCAAAGACAAGCAGTTCCATAGCATAAGAGGGGTTTGTGTGATATGGGTTCAATGATTTAGTAGGATCCTGGAAGGATGGTCTACAAACTGAACTGGCCCTTGTGGTGGCAATTTCTGTAAAACAAGCACAAAGTCAAACACTTCTTTCTGAAAGTTTAATTCAGCATCTGCTGATGGACTCATCAGTACACATCACCTGAATGACATGCACAAATGAGCAATGAACATAGGAGACTCAGTGTTCTTATAACTCACAGCCCCCTCCCACTAAGCATACAAAGGTTTTATTACCCTCTTGTAGTATCACTCAGTGGAGGAGACATCCTGTCCATTTGTTAACATGTACTGTGGACGACCCCCCTGTGAGACCCCTGGTGTTAGATCCCAATCAGAGATACCAAAAGATACCATAAAGATGTGGTTTCTCGAGGCCATAAAACTCAAGTCTCTTAAGCCACCATCGTAAACCTTAAGGTTGCCCTTTTAGATTAACAGTTTGGTCAACCATTTGGTCAGTCCTCCACATACATGTCTGCTCATGCGATTAAACATACACAAATGTAAAATTTCCATTACACCCTTGATAGAAAAAAGAACCCCCACACCTAACATAGCAATCAGCTATTTGACATTAAAACTGTCAGCTTGCGGTTTGGTGTGCATGTACTGAAGGTTTGCGAGGCCTTATGGACACTTGTAAAAGTCCCTCAGAAAGATTATTTAATTTCACAAAGTATCCTCATATATTTTATAGAATAGAAAATACAGACTGTTCATAATGATTTCTACTTGGACACAATTAAAGGAGAAATCATTATTCTTATTTTGTTTTGAACTCAGACATGCCACCTTTAAGATACAGGAAATGGAATGCCATTCACCTCCACTTGCTGGTATATCCCATCAAGAAATGGTTTTTGATTTTGGTCAGGTTATAGATAAAGGGCCAACTAGCAGTACATGGACTTTCATTTCTAATTATTTTGCCCCAGACAGAGAGGCACCTACTCCAACTCTTTTGTGTATTACACCAGTGGCGAGATGTAAGGACACAACATGTTTTAGGCATACTTTAGGCCTAACTGTGCTGATGTCACTCTGTTAGCATTTGTATACTGTTCCACCTTCTTATCTCCTTAATGCATCAAGTCTACATTAAACTCTTCTGCATAAGACATCAGGTACTACCAGAGTTCTCCTTTCACCCCCCTCTCTCTAAGATATAAATATGTAAAGGTATGTTTGGTCCCATTTGGTACCATAGTGCAGTGAAACAAAGGTATGAGCCCCAGAAAACCTCAAGCACAATCCTGTGGAAATATGCTAATGACTTAAGACTGCAAGTGAGCTTTAAACTGAGGCTTTGAGTATTTTACTTTAAATTATAAACGCAGACACTCACACACAAACACACACCGCATGCAGATACAGGGTGTATTTTTGCCAGAGGCACTGCTGTCTGTCCACTAACTTTAGTCACGGTGCACTTGAAAGTAACACTTTGCCTCAAACTATAGGCCTAGATTAACGGTGTGAAGCAAGTCAACCTGTGTGTGTGTATGTGCATGTGTGTCTGTGTGTGCACGCGCATTACTGCATAACACACAAATTCACTTTTCTGTTTAGGTAACCCAGCTGCTTCCTTCCCCCAAAAGCTTTTATTTTACCAAAGCCTTTTCACTCCAATTAACTTTTTAGTCACCTTTGTATTTAGTTCAGTCATGAAAGAAGATGTTAAGCTCTGATTATTTTACTTTTGTAAAAAAAAAGAAAACCTGTTTCAGAATTAACACCAAGAAATCATTCTATTTATAATCAGTGCAAGCTGTATATTACACACTGCAACCTGATTTTTTTGTCTTTCAACTGCAAGTTTCATTGACTATTTTGGTCTAGTCATGATTGAGTGATCACGCCTGCAGTAAATTTTTGCAGGCTAATTTAATTAGCTCAAAATAGATAATAACCCAGACTGCAACCCCCCGGCACATATTCAAGTCAGTGTGAAAACAGTTTGGTTTTTCTTCCCCCAGAAAACAAAACAAAAAGGTGGCCCATAAAATAAGGTCTGAACTGAATTGTGGATTTGGAGAATTGTTACACACCTAAGTGGGACAAAACAAGGAGCTTGTATGTGATTGTGGCATAGATTTATTGATACACTTGGACATATCATCAGCGATAGTTCCTGGGGTCATCATGTGTTGTGAGTCTTTCAACTTCAGACGTTAGACCAGCTTGCCCCTTCTGATCCACATCCATCTTGAGGCTTTCCCTGCTGTCTCTGAAGTTCTGCTGGTGGCTTTTCTTTTTTGTGCACCAGTGATGCCCAGGAGGCTGTCAGCTTTGCACAGAGATTTTCTTGCAAAGCCCCTGCCCGTCATTTCAATTGACATTCACCATGCGTGCGGCTCTTCTGCAGCACTCCTCCACCAGTTCTGCATACTCTCAATTTGTTCTCTCCTCTCAGGGCAGTGTGAGCTCCAGCATGACCACCTGTTTCAGTGTTTCTGAGGTCATCACAGTAACTAAGGGTGGTGTCTGCACTTTCTTCAGGGAACCTGAGTTGCTTTCCCTGCTCCACCCTTATCTGCTAGTCATGTACTGTTCAAAGTAGGTCTGCTTGGGCTTTTTAGTGGAGATCTTAATATTCCTTCTGGTTTCACAAATGTGATTCCACACCTTGGTGATCTGAGATGCTGAATTTGGTAAATGATGCTCTAGATAGACCCAAGAAATACCTACAGCAATTGGTCATGGTGCCAGTGATAGAGACCGTCTTTAGGACAGCTTCTAAGAATGTGATCCACAGGTCCTCCTCCTCTGCACATGGGACATATTTGTTCTTTAACTTTTCCTCAACAATAGAGGTTAAATGACTTGGGTAGAACATTATTCTCAGATTGGATGAGGTATTTGCAGAAAGGTTCAGCCTCACACAACTAAGACCATGAGATCCTACTATCCATTGCATGTTATCCAAGTCACCCAACTGACACATGCTTACCATCTGGATGGGTGTAGCTCTCAAACCTTCATTTCCATCTGGACCAAGTCCCACATCCCATTACCCTTGGTTTTGTTGGAATGCTGCCTGAACCTGCTGGGCCAACTGTCACTGATCGCACCACAACTTTGTGATGCAGTCGAGATTCTGCCCGCTCCACTGCCTCTCACAGAAGTCCAGTCCAGCTTGGTCTCTGCCACATCAGCTGAATTCTGTCTAATGCTGGAAAAATGCCCAGACTTTCAATTCTTAGGTATCACTATGTTGTTTATGAGACAGCTTAAAATTAAACTATTTATATTTGTGTTTGAGTTTGAGTTTGAGTTTGTTGCAGAGGGAAATCTCCTCCTTTTGTATTTCCTGACAATATTATTAAGAAGGAGAGATGCGAAGTGAGACACTGATGTGATTTAAATTGGAAAAGGACTTCAGGAAATCCTATGACTTGACTTTCATCTTATACTGTGTTGGGTTTAGAGCAAACAAAACACATTCAAACATTCTGAGACGGTTTTACCACATAATGACCACCTATTGTCTACAGTAAAGCATTTGAAAAAAAATGAATTGCACATTGTTTGCTGTTAGATTCAGAGCATGTGGGTATCTGGCCAAGCAGTGGAGAAATTCAATGGGTTTTCCAGTGATGCATTTTTATATCAGAGTTAGGTGTAATCTGGCTTAATATTAACTGTAGTGACAATCAGAATGCAAGATGCATGTTAAAGCCAGGTGGATTTAGGGGATTTCTGGTAAGAGAAGCAGGAAGTCCTCCATCATATTATTTTACTGCTCTTTTCAATTCTGCAGCTAAAGAAGGGGATACTTTTAAACTCTTGACTACATTTGTGCCTCTCACAAATTATAATCGCCAGTAGTGTATTTAAATTTGTTTCTATTGAAGTTTAAGAATAAAATATTCACGTGGAAATTAATTTTGAAGTTTAATAAAAATTGTGTTCACACTTAATTCTTAAACTTATTATCTTAATTGAACTTATGATTGTATAAGTTTTATTTGTGTTATTTGTTTGACCTTCTTTACATCTTAAAAACTGGATGACTTCTGGAAGCTCAGTATAATGAGTTGTTGAAGGATTCTCAGTTGGAACAGGATGTTCATTTTTTCAGTGCCTCTTTTTTTTACTGTAGTTGCTCTAAATGTGCACTGATGTGGCAGGAGCCATTTGTAATCACATTAAGTGTCCGCAATTATAGACACAGTTGTGAAACACTTGTCTGCTTTTCCATCCACACTGTTGTTAAACTCAGTTGTAGGCAAAAGGAAAGTAGTGAGGGCAGTCCATATCAATCATGGCACCGCAGGCACAATGACTTGTCATTGTAGGAAAAGGAAATGTGTAAATAATAACGTTAATTATGGCTCAGTTCTATTTCAATGTCACATTAAGCCATGACAGTAAAATAAATAATGTAGACATCATATTTTTATTTACATAAGTCTCTTTTCTTTATGAAATTCTAAATGTCTACTTTGAATAATTCGTCTTGGTTGAAATAAAGGTAAAAGAGTCATGAATAGATTCAGTGGAGTGCACGTCTCCATAGGCAGTTCCTGTCATCAGTGTATGTCGAACAAAATCACAGACAGTGTGCGTTTGGCTATTGAGCTGAGGATGCTGAGCTTTATAGAAGATCCTAGGATCTGAATTCAACGCTGACAGCATCGCCTGATCGATGGCATTTCTCTCCCAGTGGGCTTTTCTAGATATGACTGGCCTGACATACAGGGACTAGCCTCAAGGGAACCAGGTGAAGAGAACAGGAAAGGAGCAGCATGTGCCAAACACACAAATGCATGTCAGGCTAATGCACATGTGCACACACTCACATTTACTTGGTAGTAATCAATGCATACACACATACTGTGATAAACTTGTGCTCATTGACATGCACACACACTCTCTGCTTGTGTTTCTTTTCCTTTCTCGCATCTTTCTCTCTCTCTCTCTCTCTCTCTGTCTGTCCCTCTTTTCTCATACACATAAGCACACACACACGAACACTCAGCAGGAGGTGAATGGCATGGCTTGGAGATAAGATGCTATCAAACCTTCATTGGGGACGGCTGCACTCTCATCTGTGATGGTGGCCTTTTCCTCTATCAGTTCCATCAACTCTCCTTCCCCTTGCTCCCTCTCAGCCCTCTTCCTGTCCTTGTCCATTATATTTGACCCTCTACACACTCACTCCAGTCATTGGGAGGAACAAGATATTATTCTCTCGATATATGAAAGATATAGCCTTCTTTTCTTCTTCCTGCAAAATGGCAGTGTCTTTGTGTTTCATGGTACTTTGGACATAATGGTGTGTCCACTCACTATTATACACACTTCTACAGGTTGGAGCAATCATGTGACTGACATGACATACAGACACACTCATAAATCCCATAACCCCATATCATTTGCTGGCCATATATAAGGAGATTTCTTATTGCTTTGTTGCCTTTATCTCAGCATGTTACAATAACAGTGCTGGTTCAATTTTAACAATTTTAACATTGAGCTAAAGAGAAGAAATCTGTCTGTTAAGCTGTCTAAGTATAGTCGGTATATATAGCTCTATTGATGCCAACTCCTGGGCCTTGCTTTCCTCCCTCCCTGTTTCTTATCATACATTAGACCTGATATGATGGAGTTCAGGTCGAAGTATCAGTTTTGATAAAATGTACAGAGACAGTGTAGCACTGCCAGTGTCCGAGCGTAAGAACCCACCAAGTCTCATGATTAATATACTCTTTGACAGAAATAATCTGTTTGCAATGGCTCTGATCTATTTTCTTCTCTCTCTCTCTCTCTCTCTCTCTCTCTCTCTCTCTCTCTCTCTCTCTCTCTCTCTCTCTCTCTCTCTCTCTCTCTCTCTCTCTCTCTCTCTCTGTGTGTGTGTGTGTGTGTGTGTGTGTGTGTGTGTGTGTCCATTCCAGTCGAGTTCAAGGAGCTGGACCTCGCCTCTTTGCAGTCTGTCCATCAATTTGTCCAAAGCTTCAAGCAACAGGGCCTGCCACTTAACATTCTGATCAATAATGGTGAGTGATGGAAAAGTATTGTTCACACCACATGTGGGTTGTCTGCAATGTAAGTTTATAAAGTAATTAGTGGAGAAAATGAGGATCCTCTACACAGCAGGGTAAAAATAATAATAAAGGCTCTGCCCTCAAGTGAAGCCATCGGTAGGTTCTGTCTCCTCATTGATAAGCAAGCCACAGAAGATTTTTGCGGTCACCAGTAATCAAAGTTCATGTGAAATGGACGGCTTTTCATTTCATGTTTACATACATATGAAAGCAACCTAAAAGTTATTTAAGAATGTGCTGTAAAGAACACACATCACTAACTCTGTGCTGAACACTGCAGGGACATCAAAGAGTCTTAGGATTTAGGAATATTATTAACTGATTGATTATTGTTTTCCACCTTGTGTTTATGTTACAACAAATACATTAGCCCTAACAAGCAATTTGGAGATGAGTGTAAATATAATGCTGCAACAGGCTTGAAATATTTGCTTATACAAAAGCTGAAACATATTTTTCTGTGCATGACTTGCCTCTATGTACATTTTCTGTGCCAAGCGGGTGTCATGCTGGTTCCCGAAGGCCGCACTGAAGATGGATTTGAGCAGCACTTCGGGGTGAACTACCTGGGTCACTTCCTACTGACCTGGCTGCTCCTGGACACACTCAAGGATTCTGGGATGTCTGGTCCTTTCTCTCGTGTGGTAAACGTCTCCTCCTCCGTCCACCGCATCGGCGATGTCAGACTTAACGATTTAAATAGCCGGTAGGTTGAAATATACACACATGCATGCACACATGCACACACACTTGCAATTTTTTTCCATTTAAAAGTACTTGGGAATTGAGTTAGAGCTTGCAATGTGCAAACAGAGGTAAAACAATTAAAACAATTCCTGAAGAGTTTGATTTTATTGCATTGGATTAGAAGTAGCTCCAGAGTCCTGTGTGAATTGTGAAGGGGATTCCAAGAACAGGGAACCTGTCCATAAAGAGTGTTGTAAAGTGAGTGTTTTAGCGTGTTGTTTTATTTCGAAGATTTTGAGGCCAAACCTGTCGCACTCACCTGTTCGCTCTCTATACTGGCATCACAAACAAAAGCT